>NC_091123.1:60229443-61450276 GCF_040183065.1 Periplaneta americana | reverse complement strand
GCTTTGAATATTGAATAAAAAATAGGATCTTCCATTGCAGAATCTTTTGACCATATTACTGCCAGGAGACACGATTGGAAAATGTACACAATCTATCGTTGTCAATGACGATATGAAATTTAGCCATAGGCTTATTATAAAAATAATGGCTGTATTGTGGTCGTAATGTTGATTCATTCACATATCTAGACAATACAGCTTTTGACACAGCATTCATATCACCAATTATTATTTCAAAACTTCCCGTAACATTATCTTAAATCTAGCTGAATCTGTTGAAAAGGCGCTAAATGGGTGATTTCTGTCGTATTCTAACCTATATTCAGTTTCTTTTTTTTGGGGGGGGGGTTATTTTACGACGCTGTATTAACATCTAGGTTATATTCAGTTTCTTTAGAATCATTCTTACTACTTATTTCCTTAATGTGTAGCTTTCGTGGACTTTTTTTTATCACTTAAACCTTCAAAATAACTATTCCGAGTGTTATTACAACATATAAGTTCGCCATTAAGTTGAAGTTCTAAATAAAAAATTTCAGCATCGGATACGTTCGCCATGTTGTTGACTTATTAACGCATCGTTACTGTTTTAAATACGACGAATAGGTCCTAATAAATTAACGACAAGTTTAAAGATGCTTTAGCAATAATGATGCTTAGTAAAACACAAAAACTGACTAACGTGTCATTAAATTATTTAACGAGACGTTTTAATGATAACGAAGATTGGTGAAACCGGCCATCAGTCTTATACCAGTTGGATACTTTGAGAATAGTTAGTTCACCAACTCTCCAAACTGAAGACTCGACTTCAATTCCAAAATGTACAAGCAAGCACAGGAGTAATATATTTAATTTGTATTCACATAAATATAAAACTAAAAGATCAGACAAAACATGGTTGACAGAACCTAAATGTACCACAATTGTAAATTATAATAACAATAGCAACTTCGGCCCATGGCTCTATAACAAGACAACAGGTAAATTACCATTCAATTTGCTAATGGTCTTTATTTTAAAAATCAATTAAAAATTATTGTTTAGGGAAACAATATAAAGTTTCAATTATTACTCGACCAAGGCCAGTGAAATCCTGCAACACGGAGCCGTGGCGCTACTGCTCCTGCGTTCGTAATACCGCATCACGATAGTTCACATTACGCCCGCGGCTCCACTCGCCTCGGTCGAGTAATACTGTAATATCTGTGTTTTTCTTTTTCTCTTTTACTTTTAATTTTTTCTTAATTAATTAAATACTTGTTTTAATATTTTATGGAATGCTCCCTGAGCATGAGTATGTATTCTTTCTGGGGGTGCTAGAGTGCTTTTCACAGGCCTATATAAAAACAATATGTATCATTAGTTAGCAATAAAAATTATTATTATTACTTACTTACAAATGGCTTTTAAGGAACTCGGAGGTTCATTGCCCGCCTCACAAAGCCCGCCATCGGTCCCTATCCTGAGCAAGATTAATCCAGTCTCTACCACCATATCCCACCTCCCTCAAATCCATTTTAATATTATCTTTCCATCTACGTCCCGGCCTCCCTAAAGGTCTTTTTTCCTCCGGCCTCCCAACTAACACTGTATATGCATTTCTGGATTCTTCCATACGTGCTACATGCCCTGCCCATCTCAAATGTCTGGATTTAATGTTCCAAATTATGTCAGGTGAAGAATACAATGCTTGCAGTTCTGCGTTGTGTAACTTTCTCCATTCTCCTGTAACTTCATCCCTCTTAGCCCCAAATATTTTCCTAAGCACCTTATTCTCAAACATCCTTAATCTCTGTTCATCTCTCCAAGTCCAAGTTTCACAGCCATACAGAACAACCGGTAATATAACTGTTTTATAAATTATAACTTTCAGATTTTTTAACAGCAGACTAGGTGGCAGAAGCTTCTCAACCGAATAATAACAGGCATTTCCCATATTTATTATGCGGTTAATTTCCTCCCGAGTGTCATTTATATTTGTTACTGTTGCTCCAAGGTATTTGAATTTTTCCATCTCTTCGAAGGATAAATCTCCAATTTTTATAGTTTCATTTCGTACAATATTCTGGTCACGAGACATAATCATATACTTAGTCTTTTCGGATTTACTTCCAAACCTATCGTTTTACTTGCTATTATTATTATTATTATTATTATTATTACTACCCTGAGAAAAACTCTCTGCAACATCTGTTTTGTCCACTACAAATTTTATCATAACCTTAACGGAAATCGAACCCGGCTGTTCGGATTGGATACCAGGCACCAGCGTTAGCCAGAAACTCGTTTGAAATCCGGATTACTTCACAGTTGATATTTCCATGAAGGAAACTATAAATACGTTTTTAAAACGTCTGCTATAAATAGGAATGCAAATGAAATAGATTGTGATAATTAAAACAAATCAGCATGGATTAAACGATGCCATCCACTCACATCTGCTTAGATATTAAGAACAAGGTCATGCAGCGGCCTTAAAAGTGATAGTTCTATACGTAACCGAGAATGGTAAAGTGATATAAAAATATTTTCAAGGAAACAAGATGTAACTTCCCGTTACTAATTTCCTTGTTTACTTTCTAGTGTTTTAGGTCTCACACTTTCACGACAAGAATTGCGGTGTCGGTTTCAAGTGGAAAGAAAAAGAACAAGTAGCGAAACACAAAACTCGTAGAAGAAATAAATAAATACAGTCGACCTTCGAGGTAAAATAAACAGACATAGCCTAGACGTGTTATCTTGAGTCCTAGTACTATAAATATAATTAGCTACCAACAACCTCAGTTATTATGACAAAAACAGTACCAAACCGCAATTTAAAAAACAAGTATTATGTGTCTGAAATGGTGGTATTAGATTTAGAGTAAAAAAATATGACAATGTTCTTTGCTGTGGGTCGAACTAAAGAGTTCATAATTAGGGGAACAACTTACAAAACTCAGTTGGTCTGCGCATGCGTCAATCTTAAAGAGTGACACAATATACTATTCACCTCCTCCTTCCTAATTGTCAACCAATAACGAGAGAAGGCGGTAAACTCACGTAAACTTCCTATGAAATACATCGCATTTTTATACTTAATAATAGCTAAAAAAAAAAAAAAAAAAAGATACTAATCAGATTCTAATGAGGAAAAAAGCATGTTGAAAAGTATTGTTTGCAGATTTCTAAGATGTTTGAGTCTCAGCAATATAACAAATGTAAGACTTCTTAATTGAGGCTTGTTTTATACTATTGTAGTGCACGAAAATATGTTTTTGAAGTAGAAAATCAATCAACGATAATTTTTTTTCTTGAAAAGATAAGTTGATAGATATAGTATATGAAATCGTCTAAATACATTATACTTTATGCTGAAAAAAAAAACCATGTTAATATAATGAGTCGACAAGATATCACTTATTAAAGGTTTATGTCTGACTGCTTGCGGTCCGTCACGTAACGCGCGCGTACATAAACATTATTTATCTTCAAAACCCAACAGTGCTTTAAAAATAAGCATTTATTGTTTTGAGTGATTTCATTTACTTAGAGGCCAGACTAAAATGTTTAATCAGTTGTCTCCAGTCTTTTCAATTGGACTTTTGTTACACTTAATCTAAAGGAACGATTCTGTCGCCAACTTATCGCAGAATATGGAAAAGACAAGTGGAAAAAATGTGTTGATTACATTAAAAAGAACTAAGAACAATATTTTTGTAGTGCTAATATATTAGACAGTAAAACTGACAGAATAATTTCGTTATAAGTTAGGAGTGATACATCAGATGACTTCTTAATAAGTAGCGACAATGGTTCAGATTAATGGAGGAAGACTCCGCCTCCAGCGAAGCGGTAAGGTATAGTAACCTTCTACAGTGGAGTTTTGACAGTAAGTTGTTAACCTATAGTTACATATAACACGCGGAGCAACTCTCTGCAATCAGCAAGCATCGTAGTTAGGTACAAAATGAAAATCCAGAAATATTATGAACAGTAAAAAATCGCAAATCAAGATTTCAGGTATATCTCCCTGTAAAGTTGATTTGAGTTTAAATTATTCAGTAAAAAATCGATCATACGGGAATGGATATTTAAGAGTTGTTAATTCATTAGCCTATAAAAAGTGATCTGATACACGTCAATACAAATTAATATTATTTCCTAGAATATATATATTTATAAAACATAATAAATAAATAAATAAATAAATAATAAAGAAATATTACCTTAAACTCTCCAGCAATATTCTTAATCTTTGCGCCGTTTTCAAGGCGTTGAATAATATTTACTTTGTGAGAAATACTCAGAATTGAATGTATTCTCGTCACAACAGATCACGCTGTATTGTTTTGCTGCTTTCTTTATACTCAAACGCATTTATGTATAACACGCGGAACAAGTCCCCTGCAATCGGCAAGCATCATGGATAGGTACAAAATGAAAATCCAGGAATATTATGGACAGTAAAAAATCGATCATACGGGAATGGATGTTTAAGAGTTGTTAATACATTATAAAAAGTGATCTGACGCAACGTTCATACAAATTAATATTATTTCTTAGAATATATCTATTTATAAAACATAATAAATAAATAAATAAATAAATAAATAAATAAATAAATAAATAAATAAATAAATAAATAAATAAATAAATAAAGAAGAAAGAAATATTACCTTAAACTCTCCAGCAATATTCTTAATCTTTGCGCCGTTTTCAAGGCGTTTAATAATATTTACTTTGTGAGAAATACTCAGAATTGAATGTATTCTCGTCACAACAGACCACGCTGTGTTGTTTTGCTGCTTTCTTTATACTCAAACGCATTCTACTAAATCGACGGAGCAGTATATCGCATAGCTAAAGTTGTTCATGTTTGCGGCTTGTCACCAATTTACAGAAATTAATGCATACATTAGTAGGAGTGGGGCTGCAGCCAGGCAGTGCACCTTCTGTGTAGTGTGGTGCTATTACATACGAGTAGTTGAAAGCAGTACGATTATTTAGTCCTGACAGTCGCAGGCGATGTGCGCCTTGCTCAGCGAGTCCATTTAGTTACGCTAAGGAGTGTTTGGGTTATTCACTCGCTTGCCTTCGAAGCGATGGGATGTCATGCGTGCGGTATAGCGGTATGTTTCCAGAGCTGTACTGCATTCCTTTGCCGACCGCTCGCGCTATATAGCTACTGCAATGACTGCGGAGGAGCAGGACAAGAAAAAAGGCATTTTCTTGCTCTCTTCTGTAGTTGGGTTAAAACGTTCAACGATTTAGTGAATGTTCTTACACTAGAGACGAACAACGATCGAGAAAACGAGACTAACAGCGCCCGCAAAGCCGAAAACCCGCACGACAATATTGTATACGTCGCGTCATTGACGTAAAGACTTCCGAGTCTTCCGAGACTCGATATTGATCATCTCCCGAAGTCCCGAAGTTAGCTGTTGTTTACGCCTGACTGAAATTTTATCTACTTTGGCAACTGTTATATACGTATAAACAATCAAGTAGCCTATTTGAAACATCATCTCTACCTTTCAGTGTATAATAATCCGTTCCCCAGTCTTCATTTAATTACTAAGTCCTTATTAAAAGGCTACGAATTTTCTTTTCATATGTTTAAGATCAAGTGTGCAATCTCAAGTAAAAAGATATTAATGTCATGTTTTTATGTTTCTTAAAAATGCAAATTTATTTCAGAATTTTTTTTTTTTTTTGTTTATATAACCATAGGTCACATCATGTAACTTAACAGAACCAGAACATTTTGATAACTAAGATACTGTTCTGTTTTGTCTTTTTGTTTTATTTAAACATTTATGTTATTTATTTCAATGATGTATGTTATTCAAAGTTATTCAAACTCTTTCCACGCCGACCAAATGCTATTTCGAGAATGACGATCGAGACTCGAAGCGCAGCGGGAATGACGAGCCGAGACTCGAAAGACAAATGCAACGAACACAGCGAGCGAGAGCGGCAGTTAGTTTTGTTCATCTCTTTCTTACAGCCCGACAATCAACGAATGCAATGCCTGATCTAAATCTAAATTGAAATTAAATCG
Organism: Periplaneta americana; assembly: GCF_040183065.1. NCBI lineage: Eukaryota > Metazoa > Arthropoda > Insecta > Blattodea > Blattidae > Periplaneta > Periplaneta americana. The sequence goes on along the minus strand of NC_091123.1, from coordinate 61,444,230 downwards.
TAGTTCACCATAAATAAAGACTTTAGATAAAAGTTCTCATCAAATACATTATCTAAAATGCAATGTATAATGATTCAATTAGGCGTTTTGTACTTCCTTTCCATATCTTATTAAAGCTATCACTAAACAATTCTTTCACGTTTAAATTCTGAAGGATATTGAATATAAGAGTGATACATTTAGTCTCTTTGCACGAACATTTAAAATTGCTATTCGAGTATATTTATACCGTGAGAAGTTTCATTTCTGCCTGTGTGACGGCTATTATTATTATTATTATTATTATTATTATTATTATTATTATTATTATTATTATTATTAAGAAATCTGAGTTGAGTCGAAGTCGACAAAAATACACCGAATCTGATTCCAACTCGTTATAGCGTATTTTAAGAAATACTTTTCTTACCGTCTTAGTAGTAGTAGTAGTAGTAGTAGTAGTAGTAGTAGTAGTAGTAGTAGTAGTAGTAGTAGTAGTAGTAGTAGTAGTAGTAGTCGTCTTCGTCGTCTTCAGGGCTGTAGCGAAGAGCTTGCGCACTGGATGGTCGTCAAGGATAAAAAAAACGGCTTAAGTTAATGACATAATATCTAGTGAAATAGGAGTACATAAATTACCAATCTTACAGGCATAAGAAAGCCTTTATAATATGGCAGTACTAGACACTGAGAGAGAAATTGAAAACTAACTGGACTTTAATTACATTTCAAATGATTTTAGTTTGCTGAAGGCTATAAAAGTAATGCTATGCACTTGTCATTAATATCATATTATATACTTGTTATTTCAATGTAAACGTACAGGTACAGTTGGGAAGGTAAGACCTGAGCCAAACATTGATATGCGCAGTAGATCATGATGACATCACAGTCTAGTATAACAGTCACGAAGCTCAATACGTAGTAAATATGCATCCATAGATAGTTGCTAACCACTAGGATCGCTACTATCACCTCATTACAGACAATGCAAAATAGTACTCGCACAGTCTATTGTTTCTAGCACCCTCACAACTCAAGCTTCGTGACTGTGTATACTAGACTGTGATGACATCATCTCCTGCCGGCGGAAGGAAAAGTGCCTTCTCCTCTGCGCGTGTTTGGCAAAATCGAGCCCCTACCACGCCGTAGCGGCGAAGTGAGAAATATGTTCCCAAATTGAAGCAGTAATTTTGTTATTCTAGGTTTAATTTCTAATTCAGTCAATACAAAAATATTCTTTGTTCTTAACTTCTATGATAAAATGTCTAGCTTTCATTAATCAGGTAATCTTGTCGTACTTTAATTCTTATTCCAATTGTAATTGTACATTTAATATTAATTGTAATTTTATTGTTCATATTATAGTTGTAATCCCCTGGTAGAGGGGCAGAGAAGGCCTGACGGCCTTATCTCTACCAGGTTAAATAAATACTAATACTAAATATTAATACTAAATTAACTTTGCAACTTTTCTTTTTCGGAACCGGTACTGCAACAGTACATCTGACGATGAATCCATGTTTAAACATAGTTCACTAAACTATAAAACGCAGCAATTGTATGTGTCTGTTATTAGTGTAAAATACCATAACTTATCAAAACGCTATCTTTTTTCCACTCAATGCACATAAAATACACAATGTTTACTAATTGCGAGAGCAGCAACTAGGTACCGAAACGGATTAATCAACAATGCGGTAGAACTAGAGGAACTATTATCTTGCGAATAGAGTTGCCTTACAGCAATCAGCTGGGCTACCTCATACACTTGCTAAATTTCCGCGAGTTACCTCTATGTTTACAATGTTACCATTTGAGTCAATATATAAACAAAAATATAGGATAATAGGAAATGCAGACTAATTTGTTTAAATTACATTGTAGGCTATTATCTCTCAAATCGGGATTTTTATCAATTTCGACTCGCTTTATCGGGATTCAACCAGGAAATTGGGAGAATTCCGCCTAAAATGGAATACCCGGCAACTCTGGCTATCAGGCTTGCATCATTTTCATAGGAACTCTGAATGTAAAAATTCATAACTACAGTTAATAAAAGAATTAATATCTACTTTTTAATTTAATCTGTAGGTTAAACTGCTGTATGAAATCAAAAAGCAGCAGCAGCAGCAGCAGTAGCAGTAGTAGTAGTAGTATAAGAAACTGTTTCATTAATCCGTAACTAAGACAAGAGTTACTTTCAATCAGTCATATTAAAAAATTAACTTTTTATAATTTATACAGTTTCTGTATCTATAAATTCGGCGAATAATTATTCATGTATGCACTGATACAGCTGTTCGAAGCAAATGAAGGATATGGAGTGGATGAAGGACAATAACAACTATCTTCGAAATGAGTTGAACACACTATACCACCAAGGTCCCCAGACTTTATTTCTATAGATTTTTGTCTGTAGTGGAGGATGTAGGGCGAAATGTACAAAAACAAAGTAAACACAGGGATAAATTAGTCGCTTTCATTATGAATAATTCTGCCTTCATAGAAGAGCAAGACAACCTCAGATGAGCAACACTTGGTTCAAAATGACATTTCTTCCCTTTCGCCTGCCGTTACAGAGATGATATCATCATGTTCTACTATGCATGCCAATGTTTGGTTCAGGTCTTACATTCCTAGCTGTACAAAGTGCCCTTTTATCACGGCATTATGTACTATGCAGTTTTCTTCATTGCATGTGTGATATAATAATCTGCGACGTAAGTAAGAGAAAGACGGTCGATGGAAATGCTTTATGTTTCCAGTTTAGAAGGTGACTTGCATGTTTTTATTGCCGCTGGAAGTAAACACGCAAAAGAATCTTGAGTAATCATTTCAAACCTGTAGTGCTCGCTTCTGTAGGAAATAATTTAGACTCACTCTACCATGAAAATATGTCGTTTCTTTATGCACATAATGGCTAACTTATCATTGAAACCTAAATTCAAGGTCACGTCTTATTGAAACAGAACATGAAAGTATTACATAACCAAAAGGCATCCTTTTATTATTATTATTGTTGTTATTATTATTATTATTATTACAGCACAATTAAAGTTATCTATATCTATAGTTAAGTTTATTTTAATATTGCCATTTTATTATTACGTGTTTTTTGTCATTCTATAGTTCATAGTGGCTGTGCAAATTAGGCCTATCTGTAAATGTTATTTTAAGTAATCGTGCTTCATTTAATTTAGGATGCTCCTTGTTGTTATTATTATTATTATTATTATTATTATTATTATTATTATTATTATTTATCATTATTATTAATTATTAATGTTTTTATTAGTTGTGTTTATTATTAATTGTCATTATTGAGTATAATTAGTTACCACTGCCACCGGGTATATACCCATTTGTAGTGTGAATAAATATATACACATACATTCTGTTCGAGAACTGGAGATTTTAACATTTCTAAGCGCTTTCCAACAAGGACTTTGAACCATCATCATAGACATTGCAAAGTAATTAATTCTATGAATTTGTGGTGAACATGGCGCTATGCAATTCAGAACAACGGAGTATTTTTGTATGAGATAAATCCAGTAGAAAAGCATAATGCCGCGTTCTTCACAAGATATAAATGATCAGCATTGGGAATACTTATGTGAAGTCCAAACCTGTTGACAACTTCTCTCACTTCAGACTATGCAGTTCCATTTAAGGGGGAATTCATTCATTTATTCATTAATTCATTCATTCATTCATTCATTCATTCATAATGCTCTGCCCAAGGGCAGGTCTTTCGCTGCAAATTCAGCATTCTCCAGTCTTTCCTATTTTCTGCTTTCCTCTTTGTCTCCGCATATGATTCATCTGATATCTTCTTCTGCCACGAACTCTTCTCCCGTTCACCATTCAATCCAGTGCATCCTTAAGTAGTCAGTTTCTTCTCAACCAGTGACCCAGCTAATTCCTTTTCCGCTTTCTGATCAGTTTCAGTATCATTCTTTCTTCATCCACTCTTTCCAACACAGCTTCGTTTCTTCCTCTGTCTGTCCATTTCACACGCTCCATCTTTCTCCATATCCACATTTCAAATGCTTCTAGTCGCTTCTCTTCACTTCGTCGTAATGTCCATGTTTCTGCTCCATACAATGCTACACTCCACATAAAGCACTTCAAGTCTCTTGCTTAGTTCTTTCTCCACAGGTCCGCAGAAGATGCTCTTTTTTCTATTAAAAGCTTCCTTGGCCATTGCTATCCTCCTTTTGACTTCTTGGCAGCAGCTCATGTTACTGCTTATAGTACACCTCAAGTATTTGAAGCTGTCCACTTCTTCTACTGCATCATTTAGAATTCGCAAGTTTAGCTTCTTTATGGTCTTAGTCTTGTTGGCATTATATTCATTCCATACTGCTCACAGCTGTCATTTAGCTCCAGTAGCATATCTCTTAATATTATCTCCTCTTCTGCTAACAACGCCATATTATCAGCAAATCTTACACATTTTATTATTCTTTCTCGTACTATCACTCCTCCCATGTTCTGAAAACAGTTTTTCACTAAACCCTCCAAGTATATGTTGAATAGGGTAGGTAACAAAGGGCATCCTTGTCGTACTCCTCTCCCTTTTTCACTTCCTTCTGACATTTCTTCTCCTATCCTGATTTTGACTCGTTAAGGGGAAATATACGCAAAAATACAACCCATTACAAAATGTTTTATCATTAATGCAGCTTTTCATTGTAGAGGGTTGCAGTTTTACATACATATAACAAGTGGTGTAGCCCATTACACTGAATTTTTTCAGGTCACTTTTTCAACTTTTAGAGTTGTTACATTTTTAAACACTTCAGATAGTTTACATTTTCCTCCAAAACTACCGTTCTTAAGAGAGAGAGACTTTAATTTTGTTTATAGAAATTCTTCTTAGATACATAAGTAAATGGTTGGAAAAATTTTATTGTGTAGGCTACTTATAGTCTATCTTAATAAAAGATATATAATTTTCACAAAAAAAAAAGCTCTAGAAACAATGTTGGCAAGAGATAAAAAATACTTTAATTATAATCAAGCAATTTAACTATCCTTGCATAAATTTTTACATTTTGGTTACATTAACTTTTGTACAAAATTTAATGACTATAGTCCCGGTAGTTTTGGCGAAAAATTTATCTAAACATGGAAAATTGAACGTTTCCATAAAATAACTTTAAAATGAACTTGAGGCATTCAGAGCTAAAGTGGATCAAATCACAAATTTTCATAAATCGAGTTTAATTCATTTTCGGATTATTTGAAATTGGATCTTTTCCGAGCAGTAATGGATCAAGTCTTAATTTCAAGCATTCGCCGGTAGGTGACACCAGTCACTTTTGGCTCAGATTATTTGTTCACGATGTTCTGAGCCATAGGATCAAGTCACCAAAGCGTTTCATCAATTAACATCACAATTGTTCATATTTTATAAATCTAGACTTTGAGAATGGAGCAATAAAATTATTGCTATTGAAATTAGATAATCTACTAGAGCAAATTAACTTTAAGTCCTATTATCTCAAAACTACGTCTCATGGACTTGATCCACTTTAGCTCTGAACGCCTCATATGTAGGCCTAGCCTACGTAAAGCCTTACTTGCATATGTTGGCATTTAAATTTTAAAGAGCGATTCTAGGTGGATTTGGGACCTAAAATTTTGTGAGGTTAAATAGACCTAAAACTATCTAATAATGCCAGAATTAAAAAAAAAAATAAGTTTTTGTTAATAATTTTGCCTACATCTGCCCTTAAGGGACTTAAAAAAGATTTTCTCAACAAAAAAACTGAAAGGTGGAAGTAAAATTGAAAAATGAAAGTAACGTACTACAAGAGTAGGAATTTGTTGACCGTTTGTTTCATTCTATACGTGTCTAACAAGTTCAGCATGATAGGGATATCCCGAAACCTGTTTGCTCTCTTACTCACTCGCTGAATCGTTCGTTTTTCTATTTCTTTATTTTCTTGTTTATTAATTCCTTTATTTTTTGTAGTGCTTTATCTACTTCTTTTCTATCTGCCTGTCACTCTGTCTATCTGTCTGTTTAGTTGTTTACTTATTAATTTAATTATTTCGTTTTATTTATTTGTTTACAGTAAACTCTGGATATAGTGAACTCGGTTATAGTGAACATTCGGCTATAGTGACCCTAAATCGTTGATCCCGACCCGCATACATTAAAAAGTACATTAATATTTCCGTTTATAGTGAACCTTCGCTTCGGTTATAGTGCACCTTGTATCCTGACAAATTCTTATTTGAAGTCAGACCTTCTTGTATAAAATTGAAAAAATGTGTTGAGAACAACATTCTAAGCTTCTTACTCCTTTAGTCAAAGTACAAAGGTAGGATTAGTGATTCCTATTCAATGAGCTGTATGTAAATCCAGGCAACGCATGACGACCTTACCTCACTCCACCGTCGAAGGGTTCTGTTCTCAGGCTCATCAATGTACTGTTATTTCTAATCCTCCACCGTCAAAGGGTTGCCTTTTGTTCTCAGGAACATTTCTATTATGACGGATAGCATCGATACAACAGAAAATGAATTTGTCTTCTTTTATTAAAAGGGGACGGACATTATGTCCAGAGCATAAATGAAGCTAAGATTCCGATGGCTTTCAAACTCCACCAACCCCTTCACAGTTTCTATTGAGTGACCCGGGAAATTCCAAGGCTGAGTACGTAGTCACACCATAACAGCGTTTGTCATTTCTACCTGGTCAGTAGACACTTCGAATTTAGTGAACCTCAGATATAGTGAACGAAATATGCAAGTCCGCAGAGGTTCACTATATCCGGAGTTGACTGTATTTATTTATTTACTTTCTTACATATTTATTTATTTACAGGTGAATCATGCTGACGCAAGATAAACGTAATGAGATCATCCTACAGTACGGATGTGAGGATTGGTCACAGAGAGAGGTGACTGGCGACTTCGAAAGACTTCATCCAGACAAAAGTGTGTTGCAAAACACGGTGTCTCGATATATGGATAAGTCAGTCAATGATTTCCAGCAATCAGGATATCAAACCCTCCTCCTGAATTTTGTACTTCTCACAATATTGGGAGATCAGCTGATGCCGAAGTTGGATCTCCTAGGCGTAAAACCAGAGGAAAAGAGTCGTGAAATCACCGTTGACATGCTAACAGCGTTGTAAATAACACGAAGTTCCGCCTCCAGATATGTTTGGAAACCAGAGGGAGTCATATTAAATATATTTTACGTATGATTTAGCATATGTCAGACAACCTGTAGAGTATGCCGTCCCATTGAAAGAATTTAGATGTGTTTCTGCGAAAGACTGAAAAGTGTACGGTATATAGTCATTTGTAGCTTTAGTATAATCATTAATACAATACGGCATAATAAATTGGGGTGGAGTAGCATCATCTGTACTTAATCCAATAATTTTATTACACAGAAGATTAATAAAAGTTTGTCTAACCAAAAATATGGATTACCCAACAAATTTAATTGATACAGATTTTAAAGTATTAACTATTGAAGAAATTTATAAATATAGTTTACTACCTTACTACCATAGAACTCAAATAAAACATAAATCTAATCGACATGAATATCGTACTCGAAAACAAAAGTCTACTTTCCCATTAATTGAGCCTAAAAGTCATACAAGTGCAGCTCTTAAACATGGTGCTAGTTTCGGCCCAAGATTCATAATAAAATTACAAACAATTTTCCAAATTTGAAATATTTTAAAATTGAAGCTTTTAAAAAAGAAATTTATAAAATTATTCATGATATATGCTATTAACAAATTTGTGTATTTTTTTTTTACCCTTTATTTCTGTCGACTATATTCATGTTTTTTTTTTTATTGAATATGACTGGCTTCTATCTGATTGTCAATTTATATTAAATGTGTTTTTCTCTCCTTTTCTCTTTCTTCTTCTTCTTCTTCTTCTTCTTCTTCTTCGCACTTGTGTCTTATTTATTGGTTTGAATTAAGTTACTCACTGTATTTAGTAAACTGTTCATGTTAATTTTATGTTATATTATTGGCTAAGACCACACCGTACACGAGCTAGGCTCTTACGGTAGTGGCTAGAAACATTTTTGTTTTATAATTTTAATTTGTACTCACTAGCTAGCTACAGTAGCTAGTTAAATAATAATACATTATGCAACAAGCCTATAATGGTAGTAATTAAGAGGCAAGTATGTTTGTTTATGAAACGAGCGCAAGCGAGTTTCATAATTTTCATACGAGCGTCTTAATTACCATTATAGGCAAGTTTCATACGACTTTTTATGCTCGACCATATTTCTAACTTGAAATTATTCAAAAGTATTCATATTATGGTTATGTAAGTGAGTAGCGAACTGACCTGAATTGTGAGATGTGCGCAGACGCGAAAGTATTGATTTTTTCCGAGGCCGAATGTCATTGACCTTGATATAACGTAGAGAATAAGATGACCATTAGTCTTGATATAACCTGGAAATTGATTTAGAATTGAAAAACGAATGACAAATTGAATTTATTTGAATATTATTTACAATTAACGCTAATTATTATAGTAACAGAACATAACCTTCTACGACAGTATTGGATTTCCAGCCTCCGTGACTTTTCGCTAATTGTCTTTCGATTGCATATCCGAGAATAATCGATACTTGCGGTTTTATAATGGTACAGAGGTGATTTGTCATTGGCTGAACACCTGAACTTTAATGAATAGGTGTACTTTAATGAGGTGCATTAAAGGGCTACTACTAGGTGTATAATTACTACATTTCGGCATGGTCGAGCATAAATAAAATAAAAATAAAGCATAGATTTTAAGTTTAAAAAAAGATGTCCCCTTTGATGTAATTTAACTTGTAATTGTCGGTTTGTCTATATCTGAAATATTTCACACGCTATCGGAGGTGAAAGAGTTAAGTTGGCCACTCTGTATATACTATCAATAAATTATTATTATTATTATTATTATTATTATTATTATTATTATTATTATTATTATTATTATTATTATTAAGTGATATACTGAAATTGATACATAATTTGTTGTTGGAACGTAAGAAGGCGTTGTCCTCGTTTGCCATGACGAAGTTGTAAGATGACTAAGTACGCAAGTGGCAGGAATGTTGTAAACAACGTAATTAATAGGATGATTCAAACAGAGCTACACCGCCGCTGCTCGACCCGGCAAGTTGCGCTAATAATATTAATCGTGAATTTTCATTCCTTTCTCCCCCTCCCCCTCTCCACGATGCCACAACTGCATTCCACGTGACGCTGAACCGGTTTCTGCTTAACCGCTCTACCCGCAGGAGATGATCATTTTCCAACCGTTGCGAATCATTTCCCATGGAGTCCTAGTGTTGCTTAAGCAGTTATCGGTTCTCACGTGTTTTCGGGGTTACGTCGAATGCCGCCCTTATCTTCACGGTGCAGGCAATGCAATTGCTTCGAAATGTGAGGTTACATAATATTTACTTCAACCTGTTTTTTTTTTCTAAATTATAGCAAAGCTGTTTCTCTTCATAAAACTTTGTATTTTTTCTCACCAAGTATGAGGGTGTCCATACCTGCTGAGTAACGGTTAGCAAGTCTGCCCGCGAAACCAGGTGGCCCGGGTTGAAATCCCGGTCGGGGAAAGTTACCTGGTTGAGGTTTTTTCCGGGGTATTCTCTCAACTCAATACGAGTAAATGCTGGGTAGCTTTCGGTGCTGGACCTCGGACTCATTTCACAGTATTATCACTAGGGCTAGGATTTTGATGACCTATATATCATGAAAAAATGTCCTAAAAACAATGCATTTATGACCTAAAAATCTTTCAGAAATGCCCTAAAAATTGATCTTACATAATTGGCTTAGTAGGAAAAGAAGTTTTGTACTACCTAATATTTAGACTAGTAATTAAATTAAATTCTAGTATTAACATTTAAATTTATTTAATTTTACACAATTTTTTCTAAGTAGTACACTTTAATTAATTATTTTACCTGATGTAGTTTCCATGTAGTCCACCACGAGGCCACTTTTATCCGGAACTAGCAGGTATAGAGGAGTCTATATTGAAGGGGTGGTTGGACTGATCCATTACATGGGATGTACTACGTTAAAATGGCAATATTTGTGTAGAAAAACGATTAAAATATTATACAAAATAATGGGTATTAATGAACAAAATATGTAGAGAAAATATCAAAGGAAATACACATTATTTTACATTAATAATGGGGATTTATGGCCAAAATTAAATGAAAATGCCTCAAAAATGACCGAATAAAACAAAAAATGCTCTTACGAGCTGAAACAGGCAAAAAATGAACAAAAAAATGCCCTAATGTCTCTTAAAACACTCAGTTTATCACCTAACATATAAATACTAAAGCAGCTATGTTTCTGGCTTAAAAGAAAAAAGATGCAATTTCATCAAAATTCTAGCCCTAATTATCACCTTCAATTCATTCAGACGCTAAATAACCTGAGATGTTGAGACAGCGTCGTAAAATAATCCAATAAAAAAGTACAGTGATAACTTGGGAATTGACGGTCACATAAAAATGTAACCCCCCTTTTTCTCCTTGTATTCCCCTTGTTTCTTCTTGTCTTCCTCCCCTTTTTCTTGTATTCATCTTGTTCCGCTTATATTCCTCGTGTTCTCTTTGCATTCAAATTGTTATATTCCCCTTATACAACCTCCCGATCAATTTAAGAGAGCAGTGTATTAACCTCTTCCCTTACTATATATTTTAATAGTTTTGTGAAAAAAGTGTCATATTTTTTATTTTTGTAAAGAGGTCATTTAATATTGCAGAATCATTGTACATCACTAATGTTCTTACATACTTAAAAAATCACTATGAAATAGACAATGGAACTCAAACGAGTTAACTCGGGTCAATAAATTTTGACACATGTTAGCAACCCGAGTAAACTCGGGTTAATCAGGGAAGTGGTTAATATGATAGTAAATTATTGAAAGAATTTTAGTTTTGTCTTTTACATGTGCAGAAATTTGATCTCAGCAAATATAACTTTTCGTTCTGAAAAGAAATTTTAAAATGTTACATTTGTTCAGATCAAATTTCTCCACATTTAAAGGACAAAAGTATTTTTTTTTTTTCAATGATTTATTATCATTATAACTTGCTCTCTTAAGGGGAGTCTGTACTTCCATATCTTACAATATTAAATTCCTCAATTTTGGGTACACTTTTCTCAGAAGTTATAAAAGATACAAATGTAGAAAAAAATAGGGCATACCTATGTAACATACCTGTATATAACCGGTTAAATAAATTTAAAATTCCACTTAGCGGTTGGCAATAAAAAAATCACTGATAACATTTTTTGCAGTAAGATTTACTACAAATTACTTTTTATTTTTGCTGAAGATAGAAATAATCTTAATTGTTTTAACCTACTGTGTAAAATGTCCACCTATTAATTACAGTCTCCTGGGCACAACACTTTCTGAGAAAAGTGCACCACTGTCACAAAAATAAGAAAGTGCAGAAAAATGGTGTCAAAGTCAAAGTGCTCCCAAAATTGAGGAATTTAACATTGTATGATATGGAACATATAAATAAGTGTTCATAGCTGTTATTATTTAATGATTTTATTACACACAATTTATTATACGGTTTCATCTGTATTGTTATTCACAACAAACTGTATTTCTAAGGAAGGTGTTCAAATTGCGACCTCCAACTTGGATGCAGGAGTTGTAACGTCTCTGTTAAGACTGTCACATTCTTAATATTGCTGGTGTTATATGAATGACGTCACATGAAACTACAACGGAATAATAACACTCATTTCCCATATTTATTTTGCGTATAATTTCCTCCCAAGTATCATTTTATATTTGTTACGGTTTCTCCAAGATATTTGAATTTCTCCACTTCTTCGAAAGATAAATTTCCAATTTTTATATTTCCATTTCGTACAATATTCTGGCCACGAGACATAATCATATACTTTGTCTTTTCGGGATTTACTTCCAAACCTACCTGTTTACTTGCTTCAAGTAAAATTCCCGTGTTTTCCATTACAGTTTGTGGATTTTCTCCTAACATAGTCACGTCATCCGCATGAACAAGAAGCTGATGTAACCCGTTCGATTTCAAACCCTCTGTTTTCCTGGGCTTTCCTAATGGCATATTCTAGAACAAAGTTAACCCCTTACCGCATTCTGGGACAGATATGGCACATACCGGTTTTATATTCATATAATTTATAATATAAGCGTATAATATTTCAAACTGAATACTGGGACAGATATGGCACACGGTCAAGAATTGGATTTGACCATATGTGACACCAGTTGAGAAAGAAAGAACTACTTAAGTTATTTGAATATTAAACCGGTGTGTGCAAGAGTGTCCCATGCGGTAAGGGGTTAAAAAGTAATGGTGATAGTGCATCTCCTTGCGTTAGCCCACAGTGAACTGGAAAAGCATCCGACAGATATTGGCCTATACGGACTCTACTGAACGTTTCACTGAAACACATTTTAATTAATCGAACTAGTTTCTTGAATTATGTAATAATAATAATAATAATAATAATAATAATAATAATAATAATAATAATAATAATCATACCTCAATATAATGAAATTATTGAATTAAATCATGATTATCATTATAACTTCAATTTGACAGCGTCCGTAAGAAATCGCTTGGCCTGGTCTTGAAAGTAGTTATTGTCTGGGAGCCTCTTATCTTCTGAGGTAGAGAATTCCATTCACGGGAGACTGAGACAGTAAAAGAGGATGAATAGTGGGATGTTCTATGAGGAGGAATTGCTAGGATTTTGTTCTCCTGTGACCTGGTGTTTAGGTTGAGATTGGAGGATAAGTAGTTTTACCGGGAACGTGGATAATTTGGAGTAGAAAATTGGATCTTTGACACAGAAAAGCGGAGGTAAGTGTTTGCAGGATGTTTGTGTGGGATCGAGTATACAGGGGGCGTGTTCAGGCCTCGTCGCACGTGATTAAAAAGGTTGCTATGGCACCAGTCGCAACCATCATATCGTTGCGACCCACCTACGAAAACTATAGCCTGCCTCAAAATAATTTGATAGCTTATCCGCCTCATGGTTTTGAGACGAAGCTAACGTTACACTGAACAAATAAGTGTAGTACTCTCAGGCTAAGCAGTGCTGGATTTAGGCCTAGGCATTTTTCCTCTCCCTCGCTTCCTTTTTTCTTTTTCTCCCATTTTCATTTTACAGTGAAATTTGTTTTTAAAACACTTGTTGCTAAATCTTTTCTGAAGTTTGTTCTTGAACACCTTGTGGAAGTCGGAAGTCGCATTGTCGCGATCGCGGCGAGAGTAAAAGGAAAGTGTGCAGCTGCATAATATATTGTAATGCTGGTATCACGTTATTATACTATGAAACTGCTTGTATAAACAAGAATGCATTGTTGAAAATCATATTGGGTGTGTGTTTCTTATTTATCGCTCTGAATAGTCTACATCATATATAGGGGAGAGTCGGGTAGTATCGGACATCGGGTAATATTGGACAGTGCGTTTCTTTTATCTACCACCATAATATGGTAGTACCTGAATGACATGGTTACGTTTCTCTATGCGACATCACAGAAACGTAACCATGTCAATCAGGTACTATCATCGTGTGGTAGATGAAAGAAACTCACTGTCCGATATTACCCGATGTCCGATATTACCCGATGTCCGATACTACCCGACTCTCCCCTATAACAAATTGCCCATCCCTATGTTAAAATTGCTAGCACTTAGAGAATAACCGCCAGGATCGCCACTCGTCCTCTGTAAACGAACAAGAGATGGCAGTACAGTCGCTAATGCAATTCAAATGGGAGTTATGACGTGACTCATGTAACAACTAGACGGCAGCATAGTAAACTTGAGAAAAGTTGTTACCGTCAAAGCCTATAAGGCCGAGCAATCTAGATATATAATATGATCTAGGTGAATAGTAACGACGACTCTGTTACATTTCCAATATACTCGGTTGTGCAGATAAAAGTAGCCCGTTCCCCGTTTGAAAGAGAATGCGATATTTTGACTGTTTGAAATAATTCCATTATCGTATTCTGCAGTATCGTATCATAATGAAATGAGTAAACAGCTACAATAATAGACAATATTATGCAATAATCGATTGTTGACATTCTTCCTGTCTGTATTTCATCAGTCGAATTACACGCGTCCGTTCGCAGTTCGCATTCTGCAAAATGACTTAGCGATACAAGAAACAGAGGAAATTGTGGAAACGTATGTCAGAACAGGTTCGATTAAGGAAACCCGCGAAATTTTCAGGATATGTTTCCGGAAAGAGGACAACCGGCAAAGAGAACAATACAGAGTTTGGTTAAAAAGTGGCGCGCTATCGCATATGTGCAAATGTATCTGAACATGATTAGACATGCACAGCTGTGTTTGACAGAGAGTCACTTTCAACATCTTCTATGAAAGGCGAGTCCTTTTTAGCACTTCGTTTCTGTATTTTTCTTCTGTATGTATACTTACATGTGCTACTTTTACCTGCACCACTCTGTATGTCGTCAACAATACTATTTAATCACTTTCCAGCTTGTGCAATATATAATTCGATAATGAACGGTTTATTCCGCAAGGAGTTGGAGTTTGCACCACCAACAACCAATGCTTAAAAATAAACCAAAGCCTGGCTTTCACAAATAAATTTTGTTTCAACAATGAATAAATTTGAATATGTTTCTTTACATCGAGTCTGATGTGCTTCGTCAGATCGACTTTGATGACATCAACAATACTTTCTCTGTGAAGAAAGTGCAAAGGAAATCTTTATAATTCACAAGTAAAGGCTGGTTCACAATAAACCGGGAACGGAAACGACAACAGGAACGAGAACGGAAATAATGTTAAAATAAATGTATTAAAATGTGAGCATTCACAATAGTTAATTATGAATGCTCCCATTTAAATACATTTATTTTAACATTATTTCCGTTTTCGTTCTCGTTGTCGTTTCCGTTCCCGGTTTGTTGTGAACCAGCCTTAAGATCATGTATTGTGATTCCAGTAATTTACCTATTGTTTTCTGAATTGTAACATTTAATTTAAAACTAATTTAAACTAAACATGATCTGTATAATAGCTGCTCATAAACTGTTTGTGAGAGTCGGGGGGGCGGCGACAAATTTTAGCACTGCCTAGGGGCGGCACTATACCTAAATCAGGCACTGAGGCAAAGGCGCCTGTAAGTTATTGGGAAGGGGGAGAGTATTTGAACCGGCCAATGAAAGCAACTGAGTCCAATTTCGTAATTTCATGATTCATTATCTTTTTTTCCCCCTTTTATTTTCTTCTTTTCCTCACTTTCTTCTTTCAACATTCTCCTTACTTCTTCTTCTTCTTCTTCTTTTTTTTCTCCCTCATTTTTCTCTTTTGCACATTTTCTTAGGCACTCAGCATTCTTTCAGGTTAACGAGCGTTGACTTTAGATTCGAACTCGGCCGTGGGTTCAATTCCCAGTTGGAGTGATTACCTGGTTGGGTTTCTGCGTGGTTTTCCCAAACTGTAGGGTAATTTTATGATGAATCACATCAACGGTAGTATATAACCACGTAATTTATACATCCTCATTCATTAATAACCGATAAAAAAAAATCTTCTCTCCAGTTCCAATAATTTCGTGTCTGTAGCAATTTTTTCCTGCACTTCTTCATTGTTCTTGTTATTATTCCGTTTCTTAGAATTACTTCATTTCATATCTCCTCTTTAAATTCTTATCCCCTTTATCGTGTTTTTCCGCTTTCTATTTGTTACTTCTCCTTTTTTCATTTTATACTAAGGAAGAGACTAGTGAAGTGCCTTGTGTGGAGTGTGACATTGTGTAGATCAGAAACCCGAACATTACAACAAAGTGAAGAGAACTGACTAGAAACATTTGAAATCTGAATATGGAGAGGGACAGAGCGTGTGAAATGGACAGACAGAATAAGAAATGAAGCTATGTTGGAAAGAGTGGATGAAAAAAGAAGATGCTGAAACTGATCAGGAAGAGAAAAAGGAATTCGTTGGGTAATTGGATGAGAAGAAACTGCCTACTGAAGGATGCATTGGAAGGAATGGTGAACGGGAGATGAGTTTGGGGCAGAAGAAGATATCAGATGATAGACGACATCAAGATATATGAATCATATGTGGAGACTAAGAGGAAGGGAGATAATAGAAAAGACTGGAGAATGCTGGGTTTGCAGTGAAAGACCTGTCATCTGGCAGAACACTATGCATGTAGGCTATGTTTTTTTTACTATTTAATTTTTCATTTTGTTATTTTCATATTTTTTGTCTGTTCTTCCCCACACTTTCTGATGTGAAACGTCTATACTCGATCTGCAGACTGGGAAAGAGTGTAACACTATAACACAGTCTAGTATATACAGTCACGAAGCTCAATACGTAGTAAATATGCATCCATAGATAGTTGCTCACCACTAGGATCGCTAATATCGCCTCATTACAGACAATGCGAAATAGAACCGGCACAATCTATTGTTTCTAGCACCCTCATAACTCAAGCTTCGTGACTGTATATACTATGTTGTGACTATAAGATGGAAAAAAGAGATCCGTAAAATTGGTTATAGCGACAGCACCCTTGCTTTCATTATTACAACACTCAATAGGTGGCAGCTTCTAGGTCAAAAGTATATTGTATGTATTTATTAACACTACAATTGAGTATACACCCGGTGGCAGTGATATATAATATAAATAATACCATTATAATTCTACAATATTTACAGCAATAAAAGGAAAATTAAAAAAAATAAAATAAAATAAACCCAAATTTATTCTAACTATAAATAAATAGATGCAATAAACCTTGGACTATAAAGAAAAACTATTCTATAATAACGCCTACAATAGGCAAAAGTAAAACTAACTTATAAGTACTTCTATTTCACCCAACTATTACCAATTTAAGTAATTACATATCACCTTAATTAATTAAAAATCAACTTAATTACATATCATCTTAATTAATTACATATCACCTTAATTTATTTACATATCAACTAAATTACATATCATCTTAATTATATATAAAAAGAAAATGATGACGCCATGCGCTGATACACTCACCCCCTCCCTTTTATCTGGTAGCTATTAGGTTACGTCCATTTTCGGCATTTCCTCCTTCAAAATTGAACAGAAAATAGGTTCCACGGATGTTCTTCATACAGTGAAATATTAATTCGGACGACAAAAATGTAGGGGCAAAGGGAGTTCAATTCTAGAACAGGAAACAGAAAAATACACACTGCGACACTTGATAGATTTAAGTTGTTGCAACACAAGCAATCGATAAAGACGTGGGATCATCTTTTCCAAGAAACCCAATTTTGTCAGTTACACTGTCAAACGAAAATACGTGAATGTCACTTCTCCACTTCGCATAAATCGTTTATATAATGTATCCTGTGTATCACAGGTCTACCTCTTGCAAAATCCATGATCAAATACAGTACTCAACATAATTGAAGAGTCCACTGCAAGAATGATGGATGTCATTTGGAATATATTTTGCAGGAGAAGCAATTGAAAGTTTGAAATGCTTAGCGCTCAAAGCTTAACTGTGATTTTCCGATCATTACTGGACAATGACTATCAGTGTTAATGCCATATAACTCTGTATGTACATTCTGTATGTCTTAAGCTATACATTGACATTCTTGGTTCATTGTCGACAAGAAAGTGACATCCATTATTCTTGCAGTGGCCTCCAATTATTTTCCAGAAATACGATAAATAATGCTTCATATACAATCTCGCTCTTTTTTACATTTGCAACCATTTAAAATACTCAGTAAAATGCTAGTTTATGTGCCAGGATTATGGTGGCATTAAAATACATGCTTGGAGAGTTGTTAACAGGACAAGACTAGTAATCCCACACTGGTGTTTACGTATAGTAAACAGCAACACCTGACGATGAGTAATATAAAGGATGAATAAATTACAGTATAATAAAAACATTTGCGGAATATTCTCATGTGCTTATATATAGTACACCAGTTAATGATAGTCAATTGTCTTTGGCTCAAAAACAGTTATACTTGTCCTCTGAATAGTACATTGCTTTTTTACTTGGTTGTTTAAGACGCTGTATCAACTTCTAGATTATATAGTGTCGATGGAATTGGTGATAGCGAGATGGTATATGGCGAAATGAGGCCGGGGATTCGTCATAGATTACCTGATATTTACCTTACGGTTGGAGAAAACCTCGGAAAAACCTAACTTAGGTAAGACGCCCAAGCGGGAATCGAACCCACGCCCGAGCGCAACTCTGGATCGGCAAACAAGGCCCACTGAGCTACGCCGGTAGCCCAGTACATTGTTTGTTGCATTATTATTATTATTATTATTATTATTATTATTACTATTATTATTATTTCATTTAGTGTTCTGCCCAAGGACAGATCTTTCACTGCAAAACCCAGCTTTCTCCAATCTTTCCTATTTTCTGCCTTCTTCTTTGTTTCCTGATATGATCCATACATCTTAATGTCGTCTATCATATACGTAATATCTTCTTCTACTCCGAACTCTTCTCCCGTTCACCATTCCTTCCAGTGCATCCTTCAGTAAGCAGTTTCTTCTCAGCCAGCGACCGTACCAATTCCTTTTCCTCTTCCTGATCAGTTTCAGCATCATTCTTTCTTCACCCACTCTTTCCAACGCAGCTTCGTTTCTTATTCT
This sequence comes from Periplaneta americana, assembly GCF_040183065.1. Lineage (NCBI taxonomy): Eukaryota > Metazoa > Arthropoda > Insecta > Blattodea > Blattidae > Periplaneta > Periplaneta americana. The sequence goes on along the minus strand of NC_091123.1, from coordinate 61,425,527 downwards.
GTCTGTCCACTTCACACGTTCCATTCTTCTCCATATCCATATTTCAAAAGCTTCTATTCGCTTCTCTTCACTTCGTCGTAATGACCTTGTTTCTGCCTCATACAATGCCACACTCCATACAAAGCACTTAAATAGTATCTTCCTCAGTTCTTTTTCCAGAGGTCCGCAGAAGATGTTCCTTTTTCTATTAAAAGCTTTCTTTGCCATTGCTATCCTCCTTTTGACTTCCTGGCAGCAGCTCATGTTACTGCTTATAGTAGGCCTACATTACTGTTATTGTTATTATTATTATTATTATTATTATTATTATTATTATTATTATTATTATTATTATTATTATTATTGATTGCAGTTCATAGCTTATATCATTCCGTTCATTATACTCACTTAAATGTTACAGCAAATTTTATTTATTTTTTCCTAATTCCATTACCCTAATTCCTATATCGACGTTACACGAGATTATGGAGATTTCATCACATTCCCTGTCGCTTCTTTGTGAGTGAATATGGCCAAAGCCATTTGAAATATTTTACTCTCGTGGGAGTTCTATTTTATTCACGGCTTGTTATGTAAGGATCCAATCTTCACATACATCACAATGCTCCGAATAAGTTGCTCATAATTGAGAGTGCTCGGGCGTAAAACATGGTAACTGTCATTTTGGTCAAAAAATAAGATATGTAGCGTATAATATGGTATCTTATATATTTCTGTATCTAACTACTAGTTTTCCAACGTCTCAACAGATGAAAGACGTATACAAATTTTCCTGGTAACTACAAACTTTTGCATGCATAAATGTTAACTACCTAATAACTTCAAAACACTAAAACGTCACTTAATTACTGTACCATGGTTTAATCCTGAATCCCTCATTATAGTGTTAATCGAGCACTTCAATTAACATCAAGGTATCTGACTAGAGATACTACTTTGAAAAATAAGCCGTACTTGCGATCCAGTATTTTTCCTAATTCTTCATTCTTATCACTCAGGTAAGTTCGTACGTACATAAAGTTGCTGGCCACCTCAATGTTGGAATTACGAGTTGCAATATTATGTTCACTATATTTTTCTTTCTTGATTGAATTATAACATTTTTGTGTGCGATGTATAAGCTGGTCGTCCCCAGTGGTCTATAGATAAAGTTCTCTCCTTTGGCCACAAGGTTTGCGGGTTCAAACCCTGCTCGGGTCGATGAATTTTTCAAGACTAAAAAATCCGGAGCGCAAGTCCTCCAGGAGGGGCTTTAAGCCGTGTGTCCCGTGTTGGAGTTGGACACCTCCAAGCCTAAATTAGAGCCTCTGGACGAAATTTCTCGTCTCTTCCATCCTAGTAATACCGTAGTTGCATACTAGGTGGCGTTCGATGTGATGGGCTTACCACTTATCCCTCTGCCCTGTCGGTAAATACGTGTAACTAAAATAATTCCTTGTACAGTATGAATATTCAGTCCTGACAGTCGTCAACAATATGCGCCTGGGTCAGGCGTGTCCATTAAGTTACGCCAAGGGGTGTTCGGGTTAGTCGCTTGCATTCAGAGCTATCAGATGTCACGCATGCGGTAGAGCGGTGTGTTTCCAGTACAGTTAAGCTGTACTGCATTTCTTTACTGACGGCTCGCTCTTATCTCTATTCCGGAACTCTCCCCACTCTCCTATTATTTCCCTTATTTCGCGTCGCTGAACTGTCAGGACTAAATAATCGGTCTGTAGATACAGAAACTTCTGCCAGGGTGTACCTATGTCCGTCGTCGGAACGATGGGTTTAGGTAACTTACATACATAGCCTATATGCATATAAGTTAATTATCCGTCGTTGTGGCTATGTGGAGAGAGCGAGGTTCGACTCCCAATGTGAGCAATGGAAGAAACTCATCTGCCGTCCACGGGACTGAATGTTTGTCCGTTGTCTTGGGATTGCTCTGTGATGTCTCAGAGGTAGACTTGAGTTATGTCGATCCCTGACCAGGGAAGGCCTCATATGTGAGATGTCTAAACGACATTTCATACAAGTTGAGAGGATGCGATGGCATTTCTTTCCCCTTCTACTTTCCCTGAGTCCGTCAGTGGCAGACTGGTAGCTGTTACCTCTTATACCTGCACCCCCCCAAGCTGTACACACTAGAAAATAAAATATTAAATAAAGTACATAAGTGAATATAAAATACAATGTCACATATGTTTGACAATTACATGTTAGAGTATATTTTTGTGTAGTTCTTATGATATTTTCAACTAATATAATTAGTTACATTTAGGAATGTCAGTTTGTATAATGAGGTCAGGGGGAGTCACACAGTGCAGATTGTCCCATTTTGTATGCTATAGAGTAGCAACTAGCGGTGGAGAAAACATTTATCTTCTGCTCTCAGCAGCTTTTTAATGTGTCAGTTAATATAAACAAAAATAAAATGAAATATAAGCGCTTAGTATGGACTTTCGAAATATAGAGTATCGGTAAACCCTTTCAGAAATAAAATTTGTCACTACAGTAGAACCTCGATTATCCGTCACCCTATTAACCGATTGGTAGATTATCCGACTGTCTTTCTCTCTCTTTTTTTCCTACAGAAATATATGGAGTATGCTACTGTACATTATATTAGCAAGTTATTTTTCTAGAGAGGGCTATTACAAGACTTTTTCCTTACACAGTATGGTCTACTGTTCGAGTTGTCGTAGGCCTACTGTATAACTTCTATATAAAATGTCTTTCACGAGTATCAAAAGAAATCGTGTTGTGCAAATAACTTAGTGGTTTGGGGAATGAGAAATTGTGGCTCATCTTAGAATACGAGATTAGAGTCACAACTGTGTGCAATTTAATAAAAGTCAAGGATAGCGTATATAAGGTATATAAATCTACAATATGAGACTTCCACTATTCCTATCTTTCCACAGACAGCCATTACAAGAAATTTCCTTGTCCCCTAAAATCCTGTTGTTAACAACCAGATTTATATAAGCGAATTTCTGATCCACAACCTAGCGTGTTCAATACAAAACCATAGAAGAAACTACGAAAGTGTAAGCATATTCACTAAATGTACAAAAATCTTTTATGGTACGGATTATCCGATTTTTTCGATTAACCGTTCAGCCCACCCCCTTCACTACCACGGATAATAGAGGTTCTACTGCATACATGGGCACAATTTTCGGTTACGTGAGGCACTCGATTTGAAATAGTTTGTTTACTAGGAGAGGAGACTGCAGAGTAGGATGGGAAATATAAACTGTTGTGACCTGCGTCACCTCATCGTAATCGCTAAGGCGGTCAGTGGCGAATAATTAGAAAAGCGCTTGGTTAACGTGAGAGACTCGAAAACTTTTATTCAATTTGGTAAATTAATTCGGCAGCTTTAATCATAAACCTCTTTACTACTTATCCATCATTGAATTGATTTAAATCACAGGCGAGAAATTGCGTAACTAACCAATAATATTCCATCACGTTCTCTACGTTTATTTTCTTGAATATTCTGGCGTTTATCAAGATTACTTAATAGATTTGCACGTTCTCGACCTAAAATAATTTCAGAAAATCATATTTCGTTTTCTACGCACATTTTATATATATTTTTATAAATTTATTTTGGAAATAATACGTACAGACAACATTTAATTCCTCGTACCTTTTAATGCAGCGTGTTTAAGGTATAATGTCGTGTTTAGTATACTATGCAAATGTTAAGATCATAAATTTTTTTCGGAATAGTACGAAAAATAACATTTAATTTGTATTACCTTATAATTCAGCATGTTCTTTATGACATAAGTAGTAATGTCGTTGTATATTAAATTTATTAATGCCTAATAGGATTTTCGAGCATAACATACATCGTATGTTCTCCCATTCTAAACAGCAAAAAAACTCTTCCTCCCATTTCTCATGAAATAATCGTTTTCTAACGCGTAGGCCTACACACTGCTTTAATAATGTCATTATGCCACCACTGATATTGCTTATGAAACTGATACAGAACCTGCCCACGCCTAAGAGCTGCGTGGGGACTGTGAAGATGATGTCACTCAGAGCGATAAGCTCTGTGAAGGTCAGTGAGGCATTATTTCTCAAGTGAGGCACGATGCCCATCTCTGTTCTACTGTATGTAGGAAGTCAACTAGTCGAACGTTTGTGAAATGGACAGTAGCATCTTCCCCTTCACTGAGATTAGGGAGTGTGAGTAGAGGGGAAAGCCTATCAACCAAACTGAAATGGGGTTTAGTGTGCGATCCAGCTAATCTACCTTCCCTACTCGCAGTGGTGTGAAGTCGGATAAGAGAGGAGGTTAAGCAGAATAAGAAAGTAAGAAGAGTTTATAAGTTAATTAATTTGCGTGTGCATTAATACTGGCACGAAGTTCTGTCGCCTGCAATAGAAATTAAGACCGCTACACTTCCATGCCCAGATAAAATTCGTCATCAGCGAGTGAGTGATACATTTCGCAGTCATCTATTATTAAGCTGCATTAAAAATAAATAACTTGGAGGTTGTTATCGTGGATTGCCATTAAACGCAGCATTCAAGGCTGTTCGAGGAGGTGAATTTCCCCGTAAGGTTAAAAGAAAAAAATAGATGTGATGAATGACAAACTCATTACCTATCAAGGTCTCGCAAAGCCTTTATTTTGCAGTTGTTTTCTGAGTTCGATGTCTTTCTGTCCTTCCTCAGGGTTAATGTGAGGCAATTTTCTGCTCAGATCTGTGGCATCTATTCGCATGTCTAATATAGGCTCCGCAGACAAACCTGGTCAGGCTGAGATCATCTGCATCTTATAACCATGAAGGTTGCCGCCAAGATGCGGGTCCAATGCAATTTTACATCAGCACGTCTCCTTATTGCACCTGCTGGGAAAATACGTAGGTCGTCGAAAATAAGGACCTACCGAGATCGCTTTGTCTGCGTTAAAGTTATGTAAGCGGGAACTAAAAAAACATAAGAGCAAATTTAGAGTTCTAAATGAAGCGAACAAAAGAATTTTATAATAAATAAACAAATAATTGAAAGAATGAATGAATGCCTAATCAGACGAATGATTGAATGATCTACAAAAAGGGGAGAGTTGGGTAGTATCGGACATCGGGTAATATCGGACAGTTATGTTTCTTTCATCTACCACCAGGCGGTAGTACCTAAGTGACATGGTTACGTTTCTGTATGCGACATCTGAACACTGCTACTACCATCTGGTGGTAGATGAAAGAAACATCACTGTACTACCATCTGGTTGTAGATGAAAGAAACATCACTGTCCGATATTACCCGATGTCCGACACTACCCAACTCTCCCCTAAATATTGTAAACGAGTTTTACAACTTCCCAATATTGTAAACGAGTTTTATAACAACAGAAATGTTGGAATGTGGTAAATGTAGCAGTAGGGGAGAAATTATGGTAAGAATAGCAAAATTTTGGTTTAGAATTTTTAAAATGGAAGAAAACGAGAATGTTAAGATTTGTGACATATATCTGGTAACAAATGACAATGGCAAATCATGGCAGTGAAAATAATGTTTTGAATATTATAAGTTATGACAAAGAAAACCAACAAATGTTTAGTTACGTAAATAACAAAACTTCATTACACAATAATTGTGTATGGAGTCAAGAACCATATATAACGATATGCGATAGAAATGCTAGAATTGATTGAAAAAATCAGATAATCCGTAACATAGAAGACTTTCATAAATTAAGTATTGCATAATGCAGTTTCGTAATTTTCTCCGTGGCCATGTGTTTTAACACATTAGGCAGTGGATCAGAAGTTTTAAGTATAATAGCTCTATTGGAAAGAGTGGATGAAGAAAGAATAATCCTGAAACTGATCAGGAAGAGAAAATCAATATAATTTGAACATGCATTGAAGGAGTTTCATCTTTTTAAAAATGATTTTGAATTGTATACAACTCCTTTTTCGATTATGTATAATGTATGTATGTATGTACAGGGACATAATTTTATTTTTACTAACATTTTTAATATTAACCTGGCTATACCTTTAGAAAACCGGAAACACCGTTCGCTACCCTATTCCACGACTGGAGTTCGATGATACTGGCGTGAAACACAAACAAATCACTTTACTAGGTATAAGAGGGAAGAAAAATAGTTCGTCCATTTACGTAAAGTAGGAAATATCGCATTTTGAGTTCGATGATTTTCATTAGGTTTTTGTTTAATCAAAATTCAGTACTGTATTAAGAATAAGTGTTTTTACTCACGAACTGAGTTATCCATGCGAATGTATTCATTATGCAGTGTATATCATACTGTCTACAGCACATTAGCGTACAATATAGAGAATGAAGTTAAATTGAAAAGTAATCAAAATGTGGATATTTAAACACATTTTTTGAAAATTGTGGCCGTTCATTTCAATACAGGCTTCAGTTCTTTTGTACATATTATCGCACTATAGACTATTGCATCTAATTCTAATTGCCAGTTTCGTCCTTCGTACCAGTAACTCATGTTGAAATAATTCTGTACCTTCTCTATAAAAGAGTACTTTACGTACTGTAAATTCAGTCTTCACTTCTGCCCGACTCGCACAGATAAAATTACTCAGACATGCTATCTACTGTCCATCCAAGTGGTTATGCCGCAGGATCGTAGAAAGGGGGGAAATCACGTGACAGTTAATTACTTAACGAGGCCCTTTTATTTAAATTATTTGAAACAGTTGTATAATATTACGTAGACGTCCAATTCCTAATAGAAATTAATATTTTCAGAAAAGAGCTAAGACAGCCCTGCTTTTACAGAGGGGCGTGCAGAAGCAGGTGGGGGAAATCGGGATGCGACGTAGGCAAACGGTCAGTTCCTGTGCGAAAATATGGTTCAATATTGAAAGCTCTTTCGTCACTGGAAAACGCGAACATATTTCTGGAACGTACTATATTCACTAACTCAGTTCTGTTTACTATATGCGCCCTTGATTCTGTCTCGAGGACAGTTGGAACTTCATTAGTAGAAGGGGTGGGAGTGAAGTACATTAAAAAACTCAGGTACAATAAAAATTGAAGTAAAAATAAAATGATGTCCCTGTATGTATGTATGTATGTATGTATGTATGTATGTATGTATGTATGTATGTATGTATGTATGTATGTTCATTTATACAATTTTGTATGGTTGATTAGCTTTCGTCATTTTTAATATTTTATACTTTTAATTTTAATTTTCAGGCTCTTTAACATGAATGTTACAATGTACAAGTAAGTTATTTATCATTCCCAAATATGAATGAATACACATATCAGAAAGCTTACTTTCATTGTCCTTACGCAGAGACAACTTACAGTGTCACGCTACGGATTATGTACATGCCTATCGTGAATATAATACGTTAATAACATGTTATGAATCAAAGGTGATGTGGGTTTGCGTCTCATCACAGAAGCGTTACAGTCAGCGCTCTCAAGGTTACATCATTCTACGATCGGGTTCCTTCGGTTTCGCAATGACTAACGATGCTTTGCCCAGTGCAGTTTTAACCTTGAGACCGCTGCCTTAGACCATGCCCACCATTCCATTCCACGTAACTCAGTTGGTCCTCCTAAGTGGCCTACGTGCAAGGTCAGTTCCCAGCCAACCCCTCAAGGGGGACTAATAGAATATTTCTATAAGCCGCTCTCGTTATCAGGGTGAATAACAAGTTTAGGATCTTGCCTTACTTACAAATGGCTTAAGGAACCCGGAGGTTCATTGCCGCCCTCACATAAGCCCGCCATCGGTCCCTATTCTGAGCAAAATTAATCCAGTCTCTACCATCATATCCCACCTCCATCAAATCCATTTTTATATTATCCTACCATCTACGTCTCGGTCTCCCCAAAGGTATTTTTTAATGGTCCTACCACTGCAAAAAAATTATCTGGTATTCACCAAAGAAACAACAACTGTAAAATAGTTTTGGTTGTATACAGACTTATTCTCTGAAAAGCCATGTTTAACGGTAAGTATGCATGTGACGCTACGGTAACAAAAGATAGGATAATACTAATAATGTTTTGATAAAAAACAATTAAGGAGACCTAATCTGAGGAATGTGGATGTTAAAACTAACGTGTTTGGGTTATGAAATACTTTACCTGCAATCCATTTTAACACTATCGCGTGTATTGGTTCATTGATTTTGTGACATGTCTTTCACTTTAAAATATTTCTAAACGTTTATCTGAGTTTTATTAAGAAATACGCGATAAGTCTTCCTACTGGCATTGAATAAGCCAAGTACGCTATACCGCTATAAAAACAGTTTTTTTAAGCTTATTTAATATTCTGGCATACATTATGAGAAGTAACTAATCAAAACGTAAGTTCTCCATCTCCGATTAACATTGAGTTTGGAGTGGTTTCCGATAGATGGCAGTGTTCTCTACAAATCTGCAGAGTCCGTGGATATCCACGGACTCTGCACATCTGTGCAATCCAAAGAATTTGTAATACTTACATACAGAGTGTCCCATTTATCTTGTGCACCTATTATAACTTTTTTGTTTGGATAGGTATTGGAATTTTTTTTCAGCGTTATGTTAGAACGACTGTGACTGTCTCGCTCAGATGACATATGCTCCCGTTCCCTGCATGCTCTCACGCCTACTGCAGGGGAGAAAGAGGGTATCGCAAGCGCGCAGCGAGGAGTCCGAGCTGAGTTTTTCTTGTACGATACCTATAGTAACGTTTTCTGTTCCAACTTTGCATAAGTCTCGTATGAAAATTATACACAGTTTATTAGTAAGACCGATCCTATATTACAAAGTCTTTGATGCAATCAGAATTCTCCAAATAGCAAAGACGCTCATCAAAGTATTTAATGTTTATTGACTCTTGCTCATCTTCTTCCATATTCTCAAAACTTTCAATCATTCAAAAAGGTATTTGCTTAAACGCCTGATTTCTAATTGTCAATTACCAATCTGCGAAATGAGTCAATTTTATTTCTATCGCTAGCAGTACCCGTGCGCTCCGCTGCACCTGTTAGAAATAAATATAAAGTAATTACATAATTAAAATAGGACGTTTGATCCAGGGAATATTCGTGTTTGATAGGAGAATAAATCGTTCAATATGTTACTTAATTTAAATTGTATTTAAATAATTAATATGCGATAATTTTGGTCCAGAGAGCAATCATTCGGTGCGATGACAATTCCTTTAACATGTTTTTTTAATTGTTATTACATGCAACCATAGTTTAATGAAGATTGACATATCATTTAGTTTTAATGTGTGTACTTTATATTATTTGCTATATGTTTCAGAAGTTACTGTAATAACATTGTAGAATTATGTCCATCTAGAGAAACTACACGTTCCAATGGTAAAATAATAATTAAACAATTAATTAGCTTCCGATATTACTTCATACAAACACAGAAACATTCTCTTAGGCTATGTTTAATAGCTTTCGATTGTTGTTGTCCAAGGCCCCTTATAGACGAAGTCATTTGTTTTTATTTCAGTACAGCATTATTGTAATCTTAAAACTCATTTATCTCATTAAATATCAGTCCTATCAACATTTTGTATAGAATAAAACTTATCGGAAATTATTTTCAAAGGAACTTTTGTTATGTGTTATTTTTCATGAAAATCAATAATAAGCGAGATATTTCGATTTATTTAATTCAGGTCTCCTTATAACCCCCCTTTTAAATAATAGTAATATACGTTACAAGAGCGGTATGTTGACGTTTTCATGGTCGAGGAAAAGATTGAAAAAGCGAAACGTAGTTGAGCTTTTTCAATTTCCGAGAACATGAAAACAAACATACCGCTCGTGTATCGTACATTATTTTGTGCGAAGATCGTTTATTACATACCTGAAAGACGAATTTCTAATTAGTTGCAATGAAATCTCCATGTTGGTTTCTGTTTAATGACAGCAGCTTCGAAAAACCAAAATATCTTTCTTCAACATTGTTGCTATAAAATGTTTTCTGTGTTTACTATACTCCAGCAGGCCGTGATATACGTCTGTCTTTTTTTCCCCCAGTCTATAAATGCGAACTTAAAACAAACGGTAAGGTTATGTAATGATTTATTTTTCATTTTAATATTTTAACAATATTATTTATATAACATGTTGCAGTAATAACATCGGCATCTGGAATCTTGTTGATTTTTTCACGGCTTCCTTAATGTTACCTGTATCAGGAATGCAATAAGTTTCGTAGAGTAGTAGATTTTACTTAATTTTTGCAAATATTTAAAAACAATAATTAACATTGCAATTTATGTGAAATTGCAGTGGTAAGTTTCCAATTTATAATTATTACTATGTTAAACGTCTCTAAAAATAATATGTTAAAAGCTAAAGCAGTAAAATGAATGTCGCGCTTAAGCGGTAAGAAGAGGGAAATTGTTATGTGTGTTACGTTGGGAATACTGAATGTGGTATTTCACACTTACCGCGTATTGGTTCTGTGCGGAAAACAAGCAAATACGCACGATCTCGCACAAAATATTTTGAATGCCATATAGCCTAAAATCTAAGTTACAACGAACTTAATTAATATTTCAATTTTCATATAAGTCGGTTCAGCCATTATCGCGTGAAAAGGTAACAAACATCCAGACAGACAGACAGACAGACAGACAAAAATTTCAAAAAAGCGATTTTCCGTTTCAGGATGGTTAATTATACATGTTAACACCAATTATTTTTTGGAAACTCGAAAATTACCAGAAAAATTTTGGCTACAGATTTATTATTAGTATAGATTATGTTGTATCTTGCATGTCTCAACTGTATGGGCTCGCTGTAATGAACGGGTTACGCCACGCAGACATGGAACGAACTCGGTGCAATATAACCCCATGTAATGGAACTGCATTCAGCTTCACGCTTGAACTACTTAACTCTCAGCGTGTTGCACTCAATAAGGGGATGGGTTGGATCCGGCGCTGCTCTTAATGATGAAGCATTACTCAGGGCATTGCTGACTTAATTAAATCAAGGAAGTTCGCTGGACTGGATGCAGCGCTCTGATTATCGAAAAGAAAATGCATGAAAAAATCGTGAAGACGTTACTGGAAGCATTTGGTGCAATCCCCCCTGAGAATAGAATGTTCCACTAGAAGTGAGAATGGCCAGGATATAATAAGTTACGCGATAAGATGTCAAATTCATAACCTGCTTACCTCCAGTTTCACTGATAAGACATTCCTAGACTCTCCTTGACTGAAAGTGTGGATAATTGCATTTCTGAGCTACAAGGAGGAATTCAATTGTCCTAGATTAGTAGTTTCCAAACTTTTCACATTCGCGAATCGCAAAAGTTAGGAAGAAATTTCGCAGATCAGTGAGACAGGAACAAAAACTTTGGGTTATTTTCGTTAGCATTTAATGGGTTAACGTCCTACAGAGTGTTTGAAAAGTCACTGTGCAGGTGTGCAGTCGACCCAGCCATAGAAACTTTTTTTTTACCCTATATTTCAAGAGTAATTGACAGAATTGCTGCGTCCTATCGAGAAGACGTCATGGATCTTTTCCAAGAAGAAAGCGTTTTTCTTGTACAATTTCCGTTTCGGAATTAGCGTAGTAGAAATGTTATTACAAATTCCCAGAAACACTAGATATGTACATTTTCACTGGCCAACTTGAATAAAATGAAACCAACAAGACAGCGAAACTACACACAGCTGACAGATCTCCACATCCTTTGACTGAGATTTTTGGAGAACTTATCATTTATAAAAATCTATGGTCTCGACGCTCCCCAGACTTGACACCACCAACATAATAGGCAGTGCACTTATCGACATTGGCAACGCACACTTGACGAACTACAAGGTGCAATAATCGCGATAGGGTACAATTCACAACAATAACTGGTCAAAGTGTTTTAAAATAAAATAAAACGAGTCAGGCATGTATTGACGCTCGTTGACATCACTTTCAACATGTATTTTCAGTGCACAGTGGAAGTGCACAGTCACTTTCCGAAACATCGCGTATAATGCCTAATAAGTACCAATTTATAATAACTACAGTCCGAAAGTTCATGCATTTGTGCTTTCAGAGAGTCAAAATATAATATAGTAATGAATTATCTGTATGAACTACTTACTACGTTTTTTTATTTCAGTAAACATAATCTATTATTATAAAACTGCAAACTTATTTCTTTAAAAGAATTACGTTTTCAGTACTGATATGTTTATATATATTGAAAACCCTCCTAAGGATTATAGTAAACTCTTCCAAGTGGGTTATGCATAGGCCTATATCTGAACTCCCTTTAGTTTCAGGTATGGGCTCGTTCACATTGTTACTTATATGATTTGATGTAAGCATTTACATGGTGACCAGTGTAAATTTCGTTCCAAGTTTATATCGGACATAGACGACACACAGTCTACTATATACAGTCACGAAGCTCAATACGTAGTAAATTTGCAAACATTAGATAGTTGCTCACCACTAGGGTCGCTAATATCGCCTCATTACAGGCAATGCAAAATAGTACCGTCACAGTCTATTGTTTCTAGCACCCTCAAAACTCAAGCTTCGTGACTGTATATAGTAGACTGTGGACGACACACATCAAACTTTATTTTATAACACGCAGTCACTGCAGGATCTCTCTATACATCTTAATTACGTTAACATGTAATCTTTCTCTGTAGTAAACAGATACGATAGTCGATTGAGCAGCTGACTGGTTAAGTATGGACATACATATGAATGTAAGGAAACATAAAAAAAAAAAAACATCGTTCTGGAATATTACATGGGAACACTTCTACGTATGACACTGAAGAATGTTTTACAGTAAAAATTATCTTTCTACGTCATAAAACCTTACAGGTACTCATAAATTATAGAAACGGAAAATACTAGGTTGAGATATTTACGTAAGCATTAAGTTCTAATATGATTGCAAATGGTCTTCCAGTAGCCATTGACGTAAAAGGAAATGATTGCAAATGGTCTTCCAGTAGCCACTGGCGTAAAACGAAATGTCTGTTTCCCAATAAATCTGATAAGGGGAACCTAATAAACAAAATAAGCAGGTCGAAACCATTTTGCAATATCATGTATACTTGTACTATAAAGGAAAGGTTAAAAGAAATATGTGACTGCTAATAAGAAAGATGAGAAGAAAAAATGGTTTTAAAAAAAAAGTTTAAAATCTGAATTTGTGATATCTTTTTATGAAGGCTGTTGAAACACACGTGCCTAACGCGGCTCTCTGAGATCTTCCACCTTTCATGAATTGAACTTATAAAGCAAATAATTACAAATATTCTGTATTTGATCTTTTATTGGCAGATGAGGTAGGGAAATCCTTACAAGTGTCCAAAGAGAATCCAACACATCATTCACGGTAGACACTTAAACCACAGTATATACAGTCACGAAGCTTGAGTTTATGAGGGTCCTAGGAACAACAGACTGTGCAGATACTATTTCGCATTGTCTGTAATGAGACGATAGTAGTGATCCTAGTGGTTAGCAACTACCTATGGATACATATTTACTATGTATTGAGCTTCGTGACTATATATACTAGACTGTGCTTAAACTGAGCATCTAGTATAGCAAAAGATGTGACTTCGCTAGCGAAAAGTAAGCATGTTACTGCCACCGACGTAGCTCAGACGGTAGCGAGTTTGTCTCCTGTTACGGAGTTGCGCTAGGATGTGAGATCGATTGTCGTTTGGGTCCATTACGTGGTTGAGTTTTTTCCGAGATTTTCCATAACCATAAGGCCAATATCGCATAATGTATGGCGAACTCTTAGCTTCACATCGCCAAATAACATCTCACTATTACCAATTTCATCGACGCTAAATAACCTAGCAGTCCTTAACGCATACTCAGCTTTCATCTCCTAGATATGAAGGGTTCAGAACCATAGTGGGCGAATCGCTATTTACTAAAACCGTAGAAAACAAGGGTTAAAATCAAGTTATTACCATAATTCAATGGAAACATATAGTAAGCAATATAAAGTATACACATTAAAACTAAATGATATGCCAATCTTCATTAAACTAACTTAATAATTATAACCCTTGCTTTCTCCGTTTTTAATAAATGGCGCTTGGCCCACTATGGCTCTGAACCCTTCATACGCAAATATGCCACAAAGCCGGTTACTTTGACAACAAACCTGATAAATTCGTCACTCCTGTAGAATTCTCTTTTGACGTTGATGTACAGAACTACTTTAAAGTTGACTGTGGGAAACTTATTTTTCCGAAATGTTCGTGGTGCAAAGTTCTACTTTGTTTTGAGCATTTTTATAACGATTTTCACGACAGTGATCAGTGCAGTGAGTAATTTAAAGTATTCTTATATTTCCTTATAATTTCTTCACAGACTATTCTATAATCAATTTTGTGACTATTATGTATCTGGTACGTCATTTTCGTAACATACAATATTATTTTGACAGTATGGTATGCAGTTAGATGAGATTTATTGCCGGATATGTCTAGCACATAGCATTGTTTGCATTAGTTGTTATAGCTTTGGATTGAAGAATTTGAAAAAAATCATATCTCGAAAACTAGGCTTTCTCAGGATCTAGAAATTTATAGAGAGATTTCTTATTTCAAATGGAACGTATGGCGGAAAAATTGTTGTGAAAATCCATTATCACTTTGTGAACCTTCCTTGTTAGTTGACTCTCTAATGCATAACAGATTAAAAAATACGGCATTCAGACTTGTTGGCTGGAGAGAAATGCGTAGTGCGGCGATTTTTGAATCAACTTAGTCGATCAGCACAATCGGCTGCCAACTCATTTCATAACGGATGCACAAGAAGGATCCTTTCACTCCCAGTATTTGCTGATGCCAATGGCAATAATTTGTCAAAGGATTTCACTTCATCAATGCTCCAGAATCGGCGATAGATACCTCGAGAAGAGTAAAGAAGTATATATAGTAGGCCTATTTATGGACCTAGAAAAGGCGTTTAACAGAGTGCATTGGAATAAACTGATGTGAATCCTGAAGAAAGGTAAGTGTGGATTGAAAAGAGAGGGGTCTATTCAGTAATCGTTATGTGAAACAGCGTGTCAAAGTCAGGATAGGAGAAGAAATGTCTGAAGTAAGTGAAATAGGGAGAGGATTACGACAAGAATGCTCTTTATCACCTACCCTGTTCAATATCTACTTGGAGGGTTTAGTGAAAAACTGTTTTCAGAAGATAGGAGGGATGGTAGCAGGAGGAAGAAGAATAAAGTGCATAAGATGTGCTGATGATATGGCGTTGTTAGCAGAAGAGGAGATAATACTAAGGGATATGCTACTGGAGCTAAATGACAGTTGTGAGCAGTAAGGAATGAAGATAAATGCAAACAAGACGAAGACAATGGTTATCGGAAGAAAAATAAAGAAGGTAAACGTGCGAATACTAAATGAGGCAGTAGAACAAGTGGACAGCTTCAAGTACTTGGGGTGTACCATAAGCAGTAACATGAGCTGCTACCAGAAAGTGAAAAGAATGCTAATATAAAAAGGAGGATATTTTGTGGATCTCTGGAAAAAGAACTATGAAAGACACCAGTGAAGTGCTTTGTGTGGAGTGTGGCATTATACGAAGCAGAAACATGGACATTATGACGAAGTGAAGAGGAGCAACTAGAAACATTTGAAATGTGGATATGGAGAAGGATAGAGCGTGTGAAATGGACAGACAGAATAAGAAATGAAGCTATGTTAGTAAGACTGGGTGAAGAATGAATGATGCTGAAACTGATCAGGAAGAGACAAAGGAATTGGCTGAGTCACTGGCTGAGAAGAAACTGGGTACTGAGTGATGCACTGGAAGAAATGGTGAACGGGAGAAGAGTTTGGGGCAGAAGAAGATATCAGATGATAGACGACATTAAGATATATGGATCATATGCGGAGACTAAGAGGAATGCAGAACATAGGAAAGATTTGAGAATGTTGGGTTTGCAGTGAAAGACCTACCATTTGGCAGAACACTATTTGTGTGTCTATAATGTTCCAGAATGTTATAACCAAAATGAAGTTTGTAGTAAGATCTATTGCTTAGAAGGGCGCAAATAGCCATAGTAGCTGACGCGCCCTTTTTTAAACCCCACTAACTAACTCTATTGCTTAGACGTCTGAGTCAACGAAATTCGTAAAAGCAAGAAGACACAGGCCTCATCCGAAATAGTAAGTTAGCACAGAAGTTTAACTCAACATGTTCCTTTATTAGAAATGAAAAGGGTAGAAAATATACTTCGTGCTTCATGAGAGCTACTGAATAAAAGATGAGCTTGGGAAAGTGTAGCCACACAACTTGTGTGGCATTTCTTTCACTTCTCCCATCCCACAAAAAAGAGAGTAGCTACGAGAAGAGTAAGGCTGAGTGGTAATTTTAATTTCCGATTACCATAATGAAGCAATATCACAGACCGCCTTTATATAACTGACCTCTTGAGCTTTGAGTCGCTCTATGGTAGTGAATATGAGAAAAATTTGACAATTTACATTCGTAACTATTCTGAAAAATATGATATAATTTTCATTATCAAGATATAAAGCTTGAAATTATAGCCTACTGCACCTGAAAGCACCATCAGTAATCAAGGACTGAATCCTTCGGCTCGTTCGTTTTCGCTCTTGAGTGGTTTTTGAACAAAATATATTCACAAAGAGTGGGACTTTATTGTTATGTAATCAGGATTGTAAAAAAGAAACATCTGAAGAGACAAACAAATAAAGGGGACACACAGTCAGTCACTATAGGAGGAATATACTGAAACTTTACTGGAAACGAGCTGGATTTGTGTCCATAGGTAATGGCCAAGTGCATCAACGTTGGTTAGTGTAACCAACGGTTAAAATTGCCACCTAACTCCTGGTTAAGTATTTTTACGGTGCATCAACCTCGGTTAGGACTTAAACAGGAGGTTAACCACGGTAATCTCTAACCGGCTATATTCGAGCGGTTAAAGGAGACAACCAGTAATCAACGGGCTTAGTGAAACAAAATGGCGGCCAGATCCACAGAGCTGAATATTTCGAAGACGATTATTATTGTACTTGGATTACTGAACGTGTAGTTTCATTAGTGGAAAGAGAGAATTCTTAAGAGGAATTAGGTGACAGAACATTTCAGGAGGGTTTTCGTTTATAAAAATCTTCAGTGTCATTTCTGCTGCAACAAATGGATCACTTGGAATAACCCACAGTCCTATTTCTCCTATGAATCGGCTGCTTACATTACGATTCTATGCAACTGATATTTTCATTAGATATTTTAAGAGGGAACCCTCGAATAGGCCTATGTCTTCCTCGCGACTGAACGAGGAGAGGTTATGGATGAATCTTAGGAATTTGCATAGTTCCTCGGTATAATTGGGGTTCTGAATTGTACATAGATTCCTTCTAAACGTCATCCTTTTCCTTTGTGGATATTCCACCTTCTTTAATATATCATATTTAGGATTCCCCATATTTAAATATAGCATAGATCTATCAATATTTCAGACTCACATTGGGATATACTGATTTTCGTTTTCAATTTTCAATTTTGTACGATTTTAACCTAATAGTACTGAGAAACAAAGAAATGCAACCCCCAAACATAATTGCGCCCAAAGGCAAACAAATGCAACGCGAAAATACAGGATACGTTCGTTTCGATATACATAGCAGACATTATTAGAGCATAACTTACTTTTTATTTATAGTTCCAGGTTTATTGCATTTATTTATTTATAGTTAGAATTACAGTTACGTTTATTTTATTTTTTTATTGCTGTTAATTATTGTAAATTTTATTAATATAATTATCGTAATGTTATTATTGTATATTATAGGTATACCATTGCCACAGGGTGCATACCCAATTGTAGTGTTAATACATACATACATACATACATACATACATACATACATACATACATACATACATACATACATACATACATACATACATACATACATACACACACAGAGCCACCAGCGCAGCTCAGTCGGTTAAGGCATTCCCAAAACACCTGAAGCCATATTCATAGACATTATTAGCGCGGGCTTCCGGTGGATGATCAGGGAATTAACGTTTTTCGTATTCATAAACCAGTGTTAGCGACATGATATGAATCCCGTACAAGTAACCAGTCGATAGCCGGGGCTAGTTTAGCAAGCTCGTAGCGCGGGCTAGCGAAATGTTTATGAATAGCACCCTTTGTGACTTATCGAAGCTCTCGAACCACCGGCCAAGAGAGTTAATTGACCAACAATGATAATTTAAAAGCTAACATAACTTTTTAAAATGTTTTCTTACACCATATACAACTACAGTATACAGGGCGACCCATACTTATATGCAACTTTTTGTTGCACTGTAGTAGTGTAAACAGTCAGGTTAAGGATTCATTTCACCTCTAAAATGTAGGCCTACTGTGTTCCATATCATTTGAAGCACAAATTAAGTTCTAATTTAATTTTGTTCTCAGTGCGGTCCGAAACATGTGCTTTTACTCAGACAATCTACTGGAAAATGTTTTGTATAAAGAAATAAATCTTGAAACAGTAACCAAGTCTGTATGGCTGACAAGAATGTATGTGTATGATCGCACCCGAATTACTGTTCAAATGCATGTGTAGCCAGGAAAACTCGGAATGTGATTACTTTAGAAGCGGTAATTCGAGAAGAGTGTGGTCGGTGCCAAATAACATGTTTGTGAGGGCAGTACAGAACGTTCAGCCACGTCTGAAAAAAAAATGTGCAGCAAATACTGGTGTTTACGTTAAATTTTAAGTAATCCTAATGACTGTACTACTGTTTCATCCTAATTTGATCCTCTGATGTAATGTCATTTATGTGTAATAAATAGATGAAAAGTTGGATATAAATATGGATCGCCCTGTATACAGAGTGATTCACGAGGAAAAGTAAGAAATTTAGGATGTGAATTCTGAAGTCATTCTGAGTGAAAAAGTTCATATGAATATAGATCCGTTTTCGAACGATTACGGAGATATGGCTCTTTGATTTCACAAAAACTTCTGAGATTCCATTGTACTAAGTCGCATTTAGAAACAGATAACGGACAAATTTAAAGTTTATATTCATGTATGCATACATACCTAATATTCTAGAAGTCGGGGTCGATGTTTTCGCTCGTTTTCAAAGGCACCTCCTCCTGCTTCAATGCACTGTTGCGCTCGGGCGTGAATTGCGCTGATCGCTCGGGAGAGCTGCACGTGGCTGTCTTTATGCCGCATCCAAAATACGGTCGATTAGCGCTTCTCTCGTTTCCTTGTTCCTTTGCTATACCAAGTCTTTCACCCAACCCATAGACAGTAAATACTCTTCGATATGGTATCCTTCTGTTCGGAAAGCGTCGTTCATATTCAGCGACGGCATGCAAGGAACTTCCATCGCACAAACCATAAACATACACAATATCGGCGTATTCTGCAGTCGAAAATTTATAAGGCATATTGAAAAATACAACTTAACATTTCCGATAACTGTACCTGTATAACTACTGTACTGTAGGTAGCTGCTGAATTACTGTGAACCGATAAGTGATAGTGTATTTGTTGTGACATTTGTAATGCCCCACCACCCGGTTTGTTTCTCTTCTCTTATCTACATCGCTCACAATGCAGATTCCAATGTTACGTCATTCGTCGGTGATCTTGTCTCACGTCAGCAGCATATGGTAACGTCTGATTCACATTGGGGCGAGACGTTTTACCAAAAAATGCATCTAGCTCCGCCATCGTTCGAAAACGGACCTATATTCGTATGAACTTTTTCACTCAAAATGGCCTAAGATATCGTATCCTAATTTTTTTTACCTTTCCTCGTGAATCACTCTGTATACAACACGATTCTTTGCCAATACCCGTGCAGATATATTCTACGTAGTGGATCATGTCTCCGACTTTGTCCCGCCACTTTATTTACATCGTACAGATGGTCGACCGACACATTTATAATACGCAAGCCAATTAACAATTTTTATGTGACCTACAACATACTTCCTGCTTTCTTGTATGTAAAAGTTTGATTCATTTTGTTCCTTTACTTGCTTTCTATTAACTTTATTAGTGGAAACTTCAGACTAAAATGTAACTCAATACATGTTATCAATCAGGATGTGTAATTTGTATTGAAATTCGTCTTCAGTAAAACTTGTTTTGAAAGTCACGCACAGTTTCACCGACTCCTAATTTATGTTGTTTTTAGGCGAACATAAATACTTCGTACAAACTGTCGACTTTGTGAAAGTCACTTGAAATGCAAATGAGATATAGCACGCAGAACCAGACTTACTTTCCTGTTCTATAACTCAGACGCATATTAATTATTGAAAAGATTAGATACAAACCAATTCATAAGGTCATAAATCCTTGACTACTTGACGTAAATTTTGAAACAAGATAGAGAATTCACCATACCAAATTAACTACTGTGGGACGTTCGTCTTTTGTGTAGTTAATAATAATAATAATAATAATAATAATAATAATAATAATAACAATAATAATAATAGTAATAATAATAATAATAATAACAATAATACACATCACATGTTCTAACAGGGTTCTTCGAAATAAATTTTAACAAAATTTGTAATAGTTTTTAACTTCAGTTTTGTGAATATTCGTCAATGACTTTTTTAGGCGTCGGAGATCGAACCCGGATCCTTGGTTCTAAATATCAAGCGCTCTGACCACTGAGCTACGCCGAAGTTCAATTCACAGCACCGGATCGAACTTCCCTCCTCTGATGTTTTCCTTATGTGGCCTTACTTCATGTTCGACATAGGTGTTGAAATAAGTTTTATATATATATATATATATATATATATATATATGCTATATATATAATCCACAAACGATTAGGGAAAACATGGAAATTTTACTTGAAGCAAGTAAAGCGATAGGTTTGGAAGTAAATCCCGAAAAGACAAAGTATATGATTATGTCTCGTTACCAGAATATTGTACGAAATGGAAACATAAAAATTGGAGATTTATCCTTCGAAGAGGTGGAAAAATTCAAATATCTTGGAGCAATAGTAACAAATATAAATGACATTCGGGAGGAAATAAAACGCAGAATAAATATGGGAAATGCCTGTTATTATTCGGTTGAGAAGCTTTTGTCATCTACTCTGCTGTCAAAAAATCTGAAAATTAGAATTTATAAAACAGTTATATTACTGGTTGTTCTGTATGGTTGTGAAACTTGAACTCTCACTTTGAGAGAGGAATAGAGATTAAGGGTGTATGATAATAAGGTTCTTAGGAAAATATTTGGGGCCAAGAAGGATTAAGTTACAGGGTAATGGAGAACGTTACACAAGCAGAACTGCACGCATTGTATTCTTCACCTGACATAATTAAATTAGGAACATTAAATCCAGATCTTTGAGATGGAGAGGGCATGTAGCACGTATGGGCGAATCCAGAAATGTATATGGAGTGTTAGTTGGGAGGCCGGAGGGAAAAGGACATTTGGGGAGGCCGAGACGTAGATGGGAGGATAATATTAAAATGAATTTGAGGGAGGTGGGATATGATGATAGAGAGTGAATTAATCTTGCACAGGATAGGGACCGATGGCGAGCTTATGTGAGGCCGGCAATGAACCTTCGGGTTCCTTAAAAGTAAGTAAGTAAATAATCTATATATATATATATATATATATATATATATATATATGTACAGTATATATTGGCAATTTATATCGTTCACATCCTGTATAATAATAGTAGCAATTACAATATAAAATTATCGCCGTTTACAATGATCTGTCAAAATTAATTACATATAAACAATACAGTAATTTATAGAAGTAAAAGAAGAAATATACCTTAATTTTAAGAATACAGGATTTCTTTTAAAACGATAAGTGTTGTGTTTTTACATGAGTTCATGTTAAACGATTTCATTTATGTATGTCTTTTAATTAATATTACATGGAAACAAAAGCTGTGAAATAGGAACCGAACAGTTTCATAGAGGTTGACAACGTATGCGTCAGTTTTGTGATATTCATTTTTAAATACTAGTTATCTTAAGAATAAGATAACTTTAGCTCAATCTTCCATTCCTTAACCTCAAAATAAACTATATTACTCTAAAAATTGTAACTACCCTCACAAAAATATCATTTGTCAGAACTTCCGTACATCATTTTCTAAGATTTAATTCTTTACCATAAACTTCTACTCATATTTATTTTAACAAACTAGAAATTATTTTACATAAATAAGAGGATTTACAGTTAACATGCAACAAAGTTTCGCTTTCAGCGTCGCTTTTTCTTCCAGGTACAAGGAAAATATGAAGAAGCTTTCGAACAAACTGATTGATCAACATGACAAACCCCTGGACTGCGCAGTCTGGTGGGTTGAGTACGTCATCAGGCATAAAGGAGCGCGTCATCTCCGCTCAGCAGCTCTGGAACTCATGTGGTACCAGAAGCAGGGCATAGTTGCGCCCCGCGGTCAGGTAAGATGCAGAAGATAAAAAAAGGTCCCTGTTTTGTGGACATAGTTGCGCTCCGTTCCCATCAGGTAGAGCAGGGCTGGGCATCGGGAGCGGATCCAGACTCTAAACGGTGACGCTTAATATTCATCCGTTACGAAATCAACGCTGCGCGGTGTTCGGCGAGGAAGAAAGGGGATGAAGAGAAATCATATGGCTCCCCGTGAGAGAGTAGAATCCGCTCTTGCTGCCCAGGCCTGAGGTAGAGAAAAGGGGCATGGGATAGTTGCGCCCCATGAAACAGGTAGAGAAAAAGACATTATGGGAACTCGAGCCTCGTAATCAATAAACTTTAATGATTTTTTATTCGATTTAATATTCATTATCGATACTGTTAAAATGAGCACCATGAAGTTGACAGTACTTTATTAACTGTTTTTCTACTGTTCATGCAGTGATTATAAATAGCCTACCGTAAAAATGAACACCATGAAATTAACAGTACTTTATTAACTGACATATTCAAATGAGTGAATCGTTGGAATATGGGACCTTAGCAATTTGACATTTTTATTACTGATTTCCATATCATCTGTGGCGTATAGTGAGGTTAATTTAAAATGAATGTTATGTTTAGTGAAAAGGGTAAAGAGTTAATAATTCACAATGGTTTTAAGTTTCGATTTGTGAAACCCTTTACCGTATTTTATGGCAATCACTTACGTATGTACTATGCCCTCTCCATCATGCTACCTGATTTCAATGCAGATACCTCTATAATGTTTTTATAATAATTTTAAGTTATTTATTTATTTTATGACAATCACTTTCGTGTGTACTATGTCCGTAGGGCGCAACTATGCCATGTCCATTCTGCTACCTGATTTCTTCGGGGCGCAACTATGCCATGCCTAGGCCTCCCGATTGACCGCGGGGCGCAACTATGCCATACCGGGTACCAGTACCTGTTGCTGGACGTCATTGCCTTCACTGTAGTCTTTATCATAATCACGATTTGGGTCTCTTATAGAACCATACATTTTTAAACAAAATACAATTTTCGTTACACAAGAAACTTAAAGTTCTATAGGCCTAGTTGATATTTTCATTAGCAATAAGACTCTACTCCCATTAGCATGTACAGTTCTGATACACAATCTATACACATCATGATAATATGTTAATATTAGCAATAATAATAATAATAATAATAATAATAATAATAATAATAATAATAATAATAATAACTTATAATAATAATTTACAAATGGCTTTTAAGGAACCCGCAGGTTCATTGCCGCCCTCACATAAGCCCGCTATCGGTCGGTCTCTATCCCGTGCAAGATTAATCCCGTCTCTATCATCATATCCCACCTCCATCAAATCCATTTTTATATTATCCTCCCATCTACGTCTCGGCCTCCCCAAAGGTCTTTTTCCCTCCGGCCTCCCAAATAACATTATATATGCATTTCTGAATTCGCCCATAAGTGAATAATAATAATAATAATAATAATAATAATAATAATAATAGCAATAATGAAAAATAACGATTATCAAAGAAATACTTCCGGTCCAAGTTTTCCTAATATATGCTCATTTTTGTGCCACTTATCACTCCAAAATGTATAGTACACCTAATATCAGCATGAACCATTATTATTATTATTATTATTATTATTATTATTATTATTATTATTATTTATTTTTTTAAATCGTCGTTACTAAATGTAAAAGTCTCTACGTGACGATCTAATTATGTAGGGCCTATGTTGCCGATCTACCTCCGAATTCCTATTTATTTGTATGTATTCAAGTTGTGCTTAGAACAAACTTGTTAAAGTTATATCCACATTATACGATCATAA
Source organism: Periplaneta americana (assembly GCF_040183065.1). Lineage (NCBI taxonomy): Eukaryota > Metazoa > Arthropoda > Insecta > Blattodea > Blattidae > Periplaneta > Periplaneta americana. The sequence continues at coordinate 61,401,213 of NC_091123.1, read as the reverse complement.
AAACTAGAATAATTAGAAACTAGTATTCTCCTACTACAAAAGACTTTGTATGTCATCATTTGTGCCAAGTGTAAATAAACTTGTTAAAAATAAGAGTTGCCAGAAAAGTCACTAAGAGAAATGTGAAGTACGAACGGCACGAAATCTACAATGTTCGGGGTTCAAATCGAGATACTGTAATTGCATTACATTTCGTTAAAGAATATTATAGTGCATTCAAGCCACCACTGACATAGCCCATGTTTGTAAACACAGAGTAGAAACCGATTATTTAGTCCTGACAGCTCAGCTATGCGAAAAAGGGGAAGTAATAGGAGGAGTGGGGAGAGTTCTGGAGTAGAGAAAGGGCATGCGGTCGGTAAAGGAATGCAGTACAGCTTAAATGTACTGTAAACATAGCCTACCGCTCTACCGGACGCATGACATCCGATCGCTTCGAAGGCAAGCGAGTGAATAACCCATACACCCCTTGGCGTAGCTAAACGGACTCGCCTGACCTTGGCGCACATCTCCAGCGACTGTCAGGACTAAATAATCTTAATGTACACGATCACAACGGAACGTCGCAGCTGGTGGAAAGAGGTAAACCCACCTTCCCCTCTTCAAACTGCTGTTGCGCATTCCTGGTTTTAGACCGTAGTATCCTACCAGTTCTGTAGGGGGGGGGGGGGCGTACACGGAAGTCTCGTCCAAAAATGGGTTGCGCCTACAAAAAGTTTGGGAACCACCCTCCTTGTTTAGTCACCTGATTATACCAACCAATGTTTTGATTCAAGCATAGCAGTGCTTTTTTTTAGGTTATTTTACGGTGCTGTATCAGTATTTCAGCTTATTTAGTATCTGAATGAAATGAATATGATAATGCCGGCGAAATGAGTCCGGAGTCCAGCATCGATAGTTACCCAGCATTAGTTCATAATGGGTTGAGGGAAAACCCAGGAATAATCCTCAACCAGGTAACTTTCCCCGACCGGGATCCGAACCCGGGCCACCTGGTTTCGCGGTCAGACGCGCTAACCGTTCCTCCACAGGTGTGGACGCATAGCAGTGCTCTGTACAAGTCCTTGTACTACTCTGAGTTGATGTAAACAACATTACTTGTATAACACGCGACGTAGTGTCCGATCTTCCATCCCTTGTTACTGCATACCGGGGCTGAGTAACTGCAAGTCATTCTATCGTTGACATTATTACTGGAGCCGGCGCGGCCTAGTGAAGTCCGAGCAACGCGTGTTTTGTTTAATTGCGTATAGTCCGAAACCAAATGTCGCTGTTGGTTTGTCATCCTGGTCAAGATGTGGCAACGACCTCTTCCAGTTAGAAGAGACATTCGGCTTGATTTAATGTTTAAACTGCTCCAGTTTAATTGATGAACGAACAAACAAGGTCTTTAAAGTTAATGACCACAATTCCTGCCACAGTTTATATCGTCAATTAAATTAATTTTATTTGATTACGCGACTGTTAAGTTAACCCCATGTAACACTGGATCAAATCCGCGAAACCGAATAGTGCCTCGAATGGCTACAAAACCCGTGGAACCTAGTTCGTAATCCGGTAGAAAGCGGAGGTGCGCCCATCTGTCCTCGGAAGTGGGTGTGCCCATGTCCTGTGATCGTTGCGTGTTTTTATTTTATTTGGTTATTTAACGACGCTGTATCAACTACTAGGTTATTTAGCGTCGATGAGATTGGTGATAGCGAGATGATATTTGGCGAGATGAGGCCAAGGATTCGCCATAGATTACCTTGCATTCACATTACGGTTGGGAAAAACCTCAGAAAAAACCCAACCAGGTAATCAGCCCAAGCGGGGATCGAACCCGCGCCCGAACGCAACTTCAGACTAGCAGGCAAGCGCTTTAACCGACTGAGCCACGCCGGTGGCTTCGTTGCGTGTTGTATGTACTGTACTCCAACCAGGAGAAAGTCTCAGAGGAATGAGACGCAGCGGGGTTATGCTATGAATGAATTTTTTATTGGGTTATTTTACGACGCTGAATCAACATTGCAGGTTATTTAGCGTCTGAATGATATGAAGGTAATAAGTCCGGGGTCCAGCACCGATAGTTACCCAGCATTTGCTCATATTGGGTTGAGGGAAAACCCCGGAAAAAACCTCAACCAGGTAACTTGCCCCGAACCCGGGCCATCTGGTTTCGCTGACCGTTACTCCACAGGTGTTTATGAATGAATGTTGATGTCATAAGATGTCATAAGGTCACACACGTGGGTACACACATCTCCACTGGCTAACTCTCAAAGCACAAACGATAACACTGATACACACATATTTATACTACCCTAGTTACAAAATTAGATCACGGTTAATCTCCTGGTCTTTTAATCCCTCCATACAGGAAATAACATATGCAGGAGAGCGCATGTTTTTTAAACTGACGTTATAACGGTAATATTATCTCCTTCGCTCCAATAGATGACGCAATAGTAAGCACATTCCTTTCACGGTTAATCTCCTGGTTGGAGAACGTACTCAGCGCATTGCGAACTGGCGGATCAAGGTCACGTATAAACGTACAAACCACGCACGAGTCACTGAACTGAAAACTGTGAACTGAAGCACTGGTAATCCTGGCTATCCCAGCTGACTTTAGTTGAGGAGAATGGTCCAGGAATGGGGTAAGCACGTGTGGAAAATGCAGTCAATTGCTTGACCTTGATCCGCCAGTTCGAAATTCGCTGGCAATAGTAAACCAGGAATGGGCACAATGTTCCCGCGCAGGCACTGTATACACCTTCTCTTCATTTCTCCCTCCATAAATATTCTACCTGTCTGCGTACACCAGTGATGTCAAACAAGCGCATTTTTCTTAGAGCTTAGAAGTAAGTATACTTCATCTGCCGTGTCATGTAAAAATTAGTTCCTTGAATTTGTGATTGTTTGCGAATACAGACTATTACCATTCTGAGAACAGGAATACTCTTTAATGTATAAAGACTTGTAAATTCTCGTGTTCTATATTTCAAATGAGACTTATCATAAGAAACACTAACAAATAGTGTAATAATAAATAAGTGTTGCAGTTTTATTCGTTGTATCTTGAAAAAGTTGTATTCAGTTTGTGTTTCCAGCAGTAAACTAATTTACAAAACTAGGAAATAACATAATGTTTTTATGTGTGTTTAGGTACAGTCTATCTAAAATTATTATAATTATTGTGCCATGCGTCCTTCTGAAATTCAAATCATGGAGTAGATATCACGACCACCTGCATGAGCCGCCAGAGCGCACCGTGGCAGTGAACTGCTTTTGCAGCAAAACTACAAACAGCTTGTAACTGCTGCGGCTGGCTCCGTCTGTCTTTCTCTCTTTCCAGGTTTATTTTAGCACTTTGTGAGCACGAGCTGTCCATCCATGCACATTCCTATTTCTTTTTACAAATTAGTAATTCTACGAGGAAAAGAAATTTGAACCAATAATTTATTATTTTTCCCTAAACCTACATGGGTTGGTTTCTCCTTAGACGTGCTGTAAAAGGTTATGAACGTAAGGAAGGATAGTTCTGCAGTATATTTTACAGTCCTTGTCCTTTTGCATGCTACTTTCAATTTACAGACTAACTAACAAGAGTGAAAATGTGAAAGCAGCATGAAATTAATAAAGTCTTCTGCGGGATGTGGTTTCCAGTTTAAAGCTGTCTCCCCGCCTAATTAAGTGGTTTTAAAGTGAACAAGTCACAGCAGTATAAAACTATAAACTCCTACAAAGCCGTCTTACCTCGAATGTCCAAAACGTTCATCGCGCTATCTTGTCAGTTAAAGCCATATGGAATTAAGAACACAGATTTGAATGTAACGACTCGTTCATTTAATTGCGTCCTGTTTCCTTTTTTCTCTAACGTGTATGTACTTCTACATAATGTAACAGACGAAAAATGAAAGTTATGAAATCCTTGATTGCATGAAATGTAGACCTATGTCGGATATATGTTGTTGTTTTTTTTTTTTTTTTTTTTTTTTTTTTTTTTTTTTTTTTTTGCATGTGGCGTTCAAACAACGAAAGATTGCCAATAATTGTTTCGAGCTATGCGAGGCGGAGGTGTTGTTGATAAGTTCTCAGCCTAATATGTCAAGTTAATGTATCACAGAACAAATTTGTACTAATTCAGCTGATCACCTTTTAACTCTAACCTTACTTAGCAGCACAATTTTCAGTTTGTTTATTTATTTAATTTTTCGTTAATGAATTAAATCAGGAATTACTTACAGACTTACTGATTCGTCCTCTTCATCACTAATTCATTAAACTAATTTTATATAAATGATGAATTTGCAAAACGACTTATGTCCCTAGAAGTAGTTTTGAGAAAATTAAAGAAAATTGTTTTTAGCCTCGCTGAAACATATATTGTTACAATACAATTTTTATATGTAAGAGAAATAGTATTATAAAAATTTATACTGTTGTATTCTTCTTCAGGTCGTAAAAAATTTAATTATCTTGAGGACTTAAGTTGTTCTGCAAATTAATTTCAATCCTGCATCATAATTATTAGGTTACTGACACATAAACATGTTTAACTAAATATATTTGCACCGAAATCATAAAATAACCTTATTTCAATTTGTTGAACAACATTATTTTGAACAATTTATTAATCACAAGAGCACAGACAACTCTTAGGAGTGTTATAACGAGACCATATAGCTTAGTTTCGTCTTTCAATTCTTTGTTGTCTCCCATGCTATAATGTTTTCGTAAAATGTATGCACGTCATCTTCATCACGAATGTACTTAAGCATTTTACGAATATCTTGAGTTTTGGTTTCATTGATCGGGAATAAACCACTGTGTTGGAAAGTGTGGAGAAAGAATGATGCTGAAAATTATCAAGAAGTAGAAAGGGAATTGGTTGTGTCACTGGCTGAATAGAACTGCCTACTGAAGGATGCACTGGAAGGAATGGTAAACGTGAGATAAGTTCGGAAAGAATTACCAATGACAACAGACAAAAAACAATTTGTTAGCTGAGTGTATGATTAAAATTACATATTATGTAAGTTTCTCCAATACTGGACAGGAAAAACAACTTAAGTCCAGGACTAAATCGTTTTATCCCTTAACCAAATATTCTGCTGCTAATAAAAACTATACAAAAGACGTGGATTAAAGTCATTCTGCTACTAAACGATGCCCCTTGCACACAGTAACATAATCATACTCTCAACTCAAAGCCCCCAAAATGTGGACTTCAGTCGTTTTGCAAATTCACCATTCGTATTTACTTAAGTGTTCATTAATTCATTCATTCACTCACTCTATGCATTTACTTACTTAATCACTCATTCAGCCATTCAATAATTTGTCTTATTAATTCATTTATTGACATATTTAATCAATAATTTCTTCACCAATTAATCTTCTCAATTCCAATTTGTTTATCATTTTATTCTTTTAATCATTTAGTTCATACATTGACTGATTTATTTAATCAATAACTCGTTAATTCGTTAATTTCATTATTTCATTAAACTATTAGTCCATTTACTAGTTATTCTCTTATTCGTTCGTTTATTCATATTTAAAATTAATCTTTCCGTAGTTAAAATACTGACTTTTTTACACTTTATGGAAGCATTGTTCATTCTGCTTAACTTGGTGTTTGGTTTATTAATATATCCGAATATTTACTATTTTAAATATTTTTTAAAAATATTAGTGTAGGCCTATTTATGTTTTAGAGAAAAAAATTACCACTACTTACTAAAAAAATTATTATCTCAGGAACTAATTATGGTGTGACTTGTTTTGTAGTAAAATTAATTCTTCCGAAGCCAGCAATTAGCCTCTTTCGGGTCACTAGTGGCCCTTCAAATCGAAACATGGCGTCTGGCTGTAAAAGAAAATTTGCGCCAATTTTGAATTTAATATTACATTTTGTGAAGAGATGGTGTAATATGGTATAGAAACATTGGTGGGACATTATATAAAAATTCTGGAAACGGTCGTACATGTTCAATTCTTTCATCACATCTTCTACTCCAAAATATCTGAGAACTCGCTTTGAATATCTTACAACTTTGTTGATCAACTCTCTTTCAGTTTGTCGCCTATGGAACTCCTTACTTCGTCATGTCAGGGATTGCGAACAGTTAATCAATTTAAATTAAGAATTAAAATTACATACTTTTACATGGAATTGATTTGTGAGTGTTAGCCGAATTTAATAGGTTATTCTATGTGTTTGTATAAATTGTCAGTTAGGCCTATTATAAAGTGTAAATAGGATGTAAATTGTAATTACTTAATTATGTATCATATTTAGTCAATATTTAATTATACAGTATATAAACTCCTTAATGTGCATGATAACGGTTTTATATTAAAGTATTACTACGTTTTATTGCTTCAATGTATATTTCACTTCTGGTAGTGTTGAAGAGAAGGCCTCATGGCCTTAACTCTATCAGAATAAAAAAATAAATGCATAAGTGCATAAATAAATAAATAAATAAATACATAAATAAATAAATAATGCATAAGTGCATAAATAAATAATTAATTAAATAAACAATTAATTAATTAAAAATAAATAAATAAGATATGCCATACATTCTTCCTTTTTTAAGCACTAAGAGTGCACACAAAATCTTATATGTTTCTAATATTAAGGGGAGAGGACGATATGTTTTGGTGAAAAATGAGTAAATTAAAATAAAAATTTCTTTAGAATACTCTGTTATATGTGTGGAATGCATTGCATAACATTTTATGGGTATTTGTGCCCTTAGCGGATGTTGAGACGCCATTTTTAAACTTCCTGCGCTATGGATTTTTAAATCACACGACCCCTTTATCGTTGTTTCCGGTAACTTTATTTTTTTGCTACATTGCCAGATAAAAATGGATATAATTTCTGAACTATTAAAGATAAATGCATGAAATTTAAAACACACATTCTTTAGACTATTAGGAAACTTTTCTCTGTAATAGAATTTTGCTAATAGATTTCATTTTTCAAATATGCCCGATTGTTTGCGAAATAGGAAATAAAAAAGTGTTATTAAATTTTAATAGTTTATTTTACAAACCTAGGGACTAATATCAAAATTCTGTTACAGACAGATTGCAGAGCATGCTTTTGCAAGTACATTGCAAAAAAATTGTTTGAATCTATACTTAAAAATGGTTTAGATATATCGGTTTTAGTAAAATCCTGCATTGGGTATATATATATATATATATATATTTTTTTTTTCAAATTTGGGCCCCCAAATAATTTTTTCAAAATATTTATATTTGGTTGAGTTGCTACAGCTATGAGCTCTCTACTTACAAAAAATTGATATTTTACACCAAATAGGAAAAAAGTTAAAAAAAAATACCATTCTCTCCCCTTAACAAGTTGTATGAGAACCAGGGCATCCTCATCGTCTCAAGAAGATATTACGAAAGCTGAGCGACGCGCAAGTGCTGCAAGGGTTTTTGACTCTTGAGTATGCTTTGCTCACGTCATGTCCGCGTCATTTCTCCGCCCGACGTCCGAGCCAAGTCCTGTCTACGTCTTCTCAGTGTGAATTGCGGCTTAGATGGGAAGAGCATACGCTATCCACTAAGCGAAAGTGGTGGACTATTGATTTCATTTTTTTATTTATTTTGTTGATTAATCTATTCCTTCTCATATTCTTCCATCATTAATTTTAAACTTATTAGCATATACTACGTAATTAATTAATACCTTCTTTCGTTAGTTATATGAGTATTTATTCTTTCGTTACTTTTTTAGAACATCTAGCTCATCCGTCAAGTAAAGCCCACTTCAGAATAAATCCCAACTGTGGGATGAAAATCTGGCTTTCACACAGAGATAACTGCTGGCCCTTGATAAGATGGATGGGTGATGGATAAAGGATTACTTTTTTGTATCTCATTAAAATGGCAACAGAGAATTAAGCCAAAATTCTTGCATCATCTCACGCCGTGAACGTGATGGCACACTGCTTGAGAATCAATTTATACGTACTTCAGCGTCGTGTTTGCTCTCCTCTGTCCACGTCATTCCATTATTTGCTGTCTCGTGTCCAATGGCTACTAACAACGACTACGCACATGCTATTTGCCAGACATCCTGCTGAATTGAATGTAGACGTAAGAAATGAGAATAACAGGGCAGGTCCAGTTGATTTCTCTTGTAATATTTGCTACAAAGTAACAATTTCTTTCTCCTTACAAGTTGTTTGTTCGACGACGAGCTTGTAAAAACATGTTAATGGAAACGAGCAGGTTTTGTACTAGATACATTCTCTTATAAGTAAAAATGTCAATATTTCCTCCATTTGATAATGTTAAAACCAGAACACCATCTGCTATAAAACGTCTTCCACTGTCGGCAAGAAAACCTAACAGGCCTATGTAATAATAATAATAATAATAATAATAATAATAATTATTATTATTATTATTATTATTATTATTATTAGTATTAGTATTATTATTATTTATTTAATCTGGCAGAGCTAAGGTCAGTAGGCCGTTTCTTTCGCCCAGCCAGACTCTAATTCTAATTGAATAATTAGTTTACAGTCTTTCACTGCAAAGCCAGCATTCTCCAATCTTTCCTATTTTCTGCCTTCCTCCTTGTCACCGCATTCCATATCGTCGCCTGAATGCAAGAACTAGGTAACTTGATTTTTCGTATTTTGTGACATCGCCTATTTACTTATTTATTGCACTAAGGAATACGTCTCGTTTTCTTTTACCTATTTGTTATATTGGAAAATAGATGTCGCTGGTATCGTTCAATCAGTTACCTAGATCCTGGATTACATTTTGTGCGATTTTTGCTATGCTATAAAAGAGGTAACTAAAAAACGCAAATTTCGAGTTACCTAGTTCTTGCATTCAGGCGACGATATTATATCTTAATATCGTCTATCATCTGATACCTACTTCTGCCCCGAACTCTTCTTCCGTTACCATTCCTTCTAGTGCATCCTTCAGTAGGCAGTTTCTTCTCAGCCAGTGACCCAACTAATTCCTTTTCCTCTTCCTGATCAGTAAGCTGCGGATTTTTAGGCACTAAAAACAGTTGAAATAGGCAGGAAAAATAGGCATTCAAAATTCTAAAATAGACATTTAAAAAGGCACTAACAATTCCTAATTCTTAATGGCTAACACGACCATAGCGTAGCATTATACACTACTTTCTATAGGAATGTCGTTATGGCAGTGAATAACTAAATATTCCACCAAATGTAATGAGAACTGATGCCTGTCTGTAAGAATGTTCTTAAATTGGGAGAAACTCTTCTCCACTTCACATGAAGTGATGGGGCATTACTTCAGGAATCCAATCTCAGTTGGGGACCAAACCAGTGGGAACGCAGTAATGTTAATGTCATTTCCAATCAGCAATAACACTTGCTCCCAACCAGGATTTCTTTCCACAATTTTCAAATACTTATTTCTCATTGTTTCTCCCACACTGCTTGGTATTTCTTTAAGAACAATTTCTACTTTCTTCATAACTTGCACAGCAGTGTGGAGTGGAATACTCCTCGTTTCCAGTTTCGTTATGTAAGCAGGCTGCTTTCCAAAGTTTGCTTTGATGAAAGCAAGATCAGATCTTAGCTTTGGGTTTGCCAGGATAATATTTGCTGCTGGATAAAAAAGAAACAAATTATAGATTAAAAAATATCGATAGAATAGTCAATAAATTCAAATATAATATATAATACGGATATTTAGGCAACTATATTATATTTGTATTCTATAATTTTGAAATATATATTAGTCCTACTTTTCACGTGCGATATTATTCTTCTATAGTGTTAATATTATATTATATAATTCCATTGCCGCTGTAATTATATTTTAGTTCCTATTTTATTTTACTTATTTATTTATATTATTATTTTTTATTTTAATATTATATCTGAACTGCGACCGAGCACGAGCGCTGCTCATTCGGTCTCAAATTTTGTTAATAGTACTGTATCTTCTTTTTATATTGCTTGTATTATTTTATTTGTATTTCTCTTTGTTTGTTTTGTAATTATATTTATTTATTCTGTATATTTGAAATAAATAAAATTGAAATTGAAAATTTATAAGTAAATAGGCATTTACTAGTGAAATAGGCAATTATAGGCACTATAGAATTCGGATGTAATACTCACAATGCCTTAAAATGGATATGTAACCTAAAAGCTTGCGTCCTCAGGTTAAGGATTGAAATAGGCATATAGGCATAAATCCGCAGCTTACGGATCAGTTTCAGTATCACTCTTTCTTCACCCATTTTTTCCAACACAGCGTCAATTCTTATTATGTCTGTCCACTTCACAGGTTCCATCCTTCTCCATATCCACATTTAAAATGCTTCTATTCGCTTCTCTTCACTTCGTCGTAATGTCCATGTTTCTGCCCCATACAATGCCACACTCCGTATAAAGCACTTCACTAGTCTCTTCTTTAGTTCTCCTCTTTCTATTAAAAGCTTCCCTGGCCATTGCTATCCTCGTTTTGACTTCCTGGCAGCAGCTCATGTTGCTGATTTTTTTCTTCCAGTTAATCTTGGAAAAGGTAAATACGGTAGCTTCCCGTTGCTTTCCGCACACCACTCTCTCTTTTACATCTTAAAAGATGTTGAGGTGAGGAGAGTGGATTTGACTAATTAGGCCCACCGGACTTCACCGAAATTCACAGCTAGGATTAAATTATGTCAGTTCTATCAAGGTTTTTGACCCATTCATTCATTTCATTCATTCAGTTATTATCTTCCATAGATCTTACATGAGCAATGAAGCTTTAAGATGTGGAACAAGTCAAAATTTTACAATATTACAATTACAATTTTTACAAATTTTTACAATATTTTACAATTTTTACAGTTTTACAATGTAGTAATTTTCTACAATGATGAGATGAGGTCCGAGGATTCGCCAAAAGATTACCCGGCATTTTCCTTTTGGTTGGGAAAAACCTCGGAAAAACCCAACCAGGTAATCAAATCAAAGGGGGGAATGAAGTGATGCCGAGGACTCGCCATAGATCAGAAATCGAGAAATCTCAATTAGAAAATAATCCTTGTAAATAACAACAAGTTCCACAAAATTTAACTATTACAATAACAGTGAACCAAGAACTTGAACGATTCACACAATTGCAGGGATCCAATGAATAGCCTATCACTTTTATTTTCAAATGGTAGAAATTAGGTCTAAATTCTTTAGTGTACGACTATGTTAGAGATTGGTACGACTTCTCAACCTTAGTAACCTGGTAACCCTGATCTGAGACAATACAAAACGTCATATTGGAAAATTGAGAAACATGAATGCTATGGACGTGACAAAATTCCGTGGTCATAACGTCCCACATAACGTTACATGTGCGTTCTATTCGTTGCGTATATCACGGTCGACACAATTAGTGTTGATAGAGTAATCACATATGTAATTCGAGTGATTGCCGCCACCGTGCCAGAGCGGATGAAGAGCACCCAGATTGCAGTTATGGCGCGTGGGCACGAGGAATTCGAGTTACTCATTTGTGCCTGACGCAACACTTAATGGTCCGGGTTGACGATCTGCACCATCTCGCACAGCTCCGGATATTCATACACTGCGCCTTTGGTTAGTTCATTCAGCAATTGCATGATATGTTACGTATACGAGCATCCTATCGTCCGCTTCAAATCACCTGCATATGTGAGAGCCAATAGCAAAGCGACGCGACGTAGTCATGTAGTCTCCTACGAAAGAAAAGGTCAGAGTCCAAGAGAGAGCGGGAGAGCGGGAGAGTGAGAGAGAGATGTGGAGAAAGAGAGGTATACGGGATGAACCGTAAGTATAGTCTTTAATTTCAAGAGGTTATTCTTTGAGATATTGCGAACAAAAAAGTTTAATACAATTTTACTCGTTTTTGTTTTCATTTAGAGATAAAAATTGAATGAATTCCCTGAAGAAGATGGCAGAGCTAGCCGTCGAAAGCTTGGAAGCAAATCTCCAACTCACCTGGCTAGAACCAGAGAAGAGTTATTCTAGGATTGAGAATATTTATTAATTAGCTTTTTGAGCTCAGTCTAAATAGAGTCACAATAAACTTTTAAGTGAATTTTCTTAATTTTTGATCATTATTTGACCATAGTGTCCCCTTAAACAATATATGGCAATATATAGAGTAATACCATTCATCAGCCTTTACTTTAGAAAACTTTTAAATTTTTACAGCGATGTACTGAAAGCTTTCCATGTTATATTCATATAATGTAAATATTTTTATGCTCGATCATGCCGAAATGTAGTAATTATACACCTGGCAGCAGTCCTTTAATGCATGTCATTAAAGTACACCTATTCATTAAAGTTCAGATTTTCGATTATTCTCGGATATGCAATCGAAAGACAACTAACGAAAGGTCACGGAGGCTGGAAATCCAATACTGTCGCAGAAGGTTATGTTCTTTTACTATAATAATTAGCGTTAATTGTAAATAACATTCAAGTAAATTCAATTTGTCACCTCGTTTTTCAATGTCGAATTTAATTTCAAGGTTATATCAAGATTAATGTTTATCTTACTCTCTAGATCATATATCAAGGTCGTCGACATTCGTTTCCCGGAAAAAATCAATACTTTCGCGTCTGCGCACATCTCAAAATTCATGAGGTAGGCTATTGCACTCACTCACATAACAATAACATGAATACTTACGAATAATTTCAAGTTAGAAATATGGTCGAGCATAAAAAGTCGTATGAAACTTGCCTATAATGGTAATTAAGACGCTCGTATGAAAATTATGAAACTCGCTTGCGCTCGTTTCAGAAACATCCTCGCGTCTTAATTACTACCATTATAGGCTCGTTGCATAATGTACTAGTATATCAGTGTAATGAACAGATATTCCCAAAGTTTAATCAATCTAGAATCTTAAAGAACGTAACCGAAATAAATAGCAACACAAAAGCTGCTCATTTAAACCACGTTATACATCACACTACTAATCCAACGCACGAAATATTACTTTGCGTAGTTCTCCAAAAAGGAAGAAGGTATCTTAACCTTGTCCTAGGAGGGCGCCAAGGTAAGTATGGTAGAGTGCCTCTCCGATAACCACGACGTAGACTAAATCCAGAAATCACTGCGTATGCGCTAGAGACCACAAAGAGCGGAAACATTATAAAATCAAATTTCCCATTCTATCAAAGAATACAGTTAAAATAACAAAGAAATGCGTATACTATTACATAATGAAAACGATATTTTTTTAAGTAGGAGACACATACATTTGTTAACATCAGGATTAAAAATACAGTGAACAGGCTGTATTAAGTCATATTGACATACAGGTAGTAAGTATATTTTAGAATATACGCCATATTGTAGGCTATAGAGCTGCCACACGTTCGGATTGACAGGGATTATTCCGAAATGTAAAACTTTTTCTCTAGTTCCGGACAATGGTAGCGATAACGCGGAATTTTCTGTGGAATTCTCCCATAGCCATCACAATTGAGAAAATTCCAGGAAATAACGTTTATGAAATAGTACCGTGCACATATCATAGTTTAAACCCCTCCTATGCAAGCGAATGGCATCAAAAGCGTGATTGATCCTGGAATGCAGAGTTGCAATTAGTTTAGGTAGTTATGTAATGTTTATCAAACACATTTATAATAATAATAATAATAATAATAGTAATAATAGTAATAATAATAATAATAATAATATGTTACGGTAGTTTATGCATTTCCGAAAGAATCATCCTTATTGTACTATGTTGTACCATCTCCTTTTATCGAATATCGACACTCACTCCAATGCAGCGTAAGGGGAAGTATAAGTATCTTTATGCTCGACCTTGCCGAAATGTAGTAATTATACACCTGGTAGCAGTCCTTTAATGCATGTCATTATAGTACACCTACTCATTAAAGTACAGGTGTTTTCAGCCAATGAAAACTCAGCTTACAGGTGTTCAGCCAATGACAAGTCAGCTTTGTACCGTTATAAAACCGCAAGTATCGATTATTCTCGGATATGCAATCGAAAGAGAATTAGCGAAAAGTCACGGAGGCTGGAAATCCAATACTGTCGCAGAAGGTTATGTTCTGTTACTATAATAATTAGCGTTAATTGTAAATAATATTCAAATAAATTCAATTTGTCATCTCGTTTTTCAATGTCGAATTCAATAATCAAGGTTATACCAAGTTTAACGGGATTACACAAGGTCAATGACATTATTGTTCCTCGGAAAAAATCAATACTTTCGCGTCTGCGCACATCTCACAATTCACGACCTAGAACAAGGTCACTTCAGATCTTGTCAGATACAAATAAAATGTATACATCTAAATAATTTCAAGTTAGAAATATGGTCGAGCATAAAAATTCGTATGAAATTCGACTATAATGGTAATTAAGAAGCTCGTATGAAAATTATGAAACTCGCTTCCGCTCGTTTCATGAACATCCATACTCGCTTCTTAATTACTATCATTATAGGCTCGTTGCATAATGTACTATTATGCTAGAATCGAACAACGATCCAGAAAGCAAAACTAACAGCGCCCGTAAAGCCGAAAACCCGCACGATAATGTATACGTTGCGTCGTTGACGTAAAGATCGCTTGTGAGTGTTTGACGACATCGGGACTTCGGGAGTGATCAACTCTCGAACGTCAAGCAACCTTGAATCGCCACAGTTGTTTATACCAGACTGAACTTTTATCTACTTTGGCAACTGTTATATATGTATAAACAATCAAATAGCCTATTTGAAACATCATCTCTATCTTTCATTGTATAATAATCCGTTCCTCAATCTTTTTTTAATTACTGGGCCCTTATTAAAAGGCTAGGAATTTTCTTTTCGTATGTTTGAGATTAAGTGTACAATCTCAAGTAACAGTACATTACGCAACGAGGCTATAATTAATTGTAGTAATTAAGACGCGAGTATGTTTATGAAACGAGCGCAAGCGAGTTTCATAATTTTCATACGAGCGTCTTAAATACCATTATAGTCAATTTTCATACGACTTTTTATGCTCGACCATATTTCTAACTTGAAATTATTCATAAGTATTCATGTTATTCTTATCTGACTGAGGAGCGGAACTGACCTTGTGCAATACCTCGTAAATTGTGAGATGTGCGCAGACGCGAAAGTATTGATTTTTTCCGAGAAACAAATGTCGACATTGACCTTGATATAATCTAGAGAGTAAAATAAACATTAATCTTGATATAACCTTGAAATTTAATTAGACATTGAAAAACGAGATGACAAATTGAATTTATTTGAATATTATTTACAATTAACGCTCATTATTATAGTAACAGAACTAGTTGTCTTTCGATTGCATATCCGAGAATAATCGCTACTTGCGCTTTCATATTGCTATAATGGTATTTTCTGATTGGTGGAACACCTGCACTTTAATTAATAGGTGTACTTTAATGAGATCCATTAAAGGGCTGCTACTAGGTGTATAATTACTACATTTCGGCATGGTCGATCATAAAAAATATTAACGCTTTATTTAACGTTATGTTTTATGTTTCTTAGAAATGCAAATTTATTTGAGAATTTTTTTTTTGTATTATATAACCATAGGTAATATCTGATTATAGAACCAGAACATTTTGATAACACAGCTGCTGTTCTGTTTTGTCTTTTTGTCTCATTTAAACATTTATAATGTTATTTATTTCAATGATGTATTTTATTCAAAGTTACAAAATCTTTCCACACCGACCAAACGCTATTTCGAGAATGATGAGCGAGATTCGAAGTACACTAGAATGACGAGACGAGACGCGAAAGACAAATGCAACGCGAGAGCCACAGTTACTTTTGTTCATCTCTACTTTGTACCGACGCTGAAGACAAGGCCATATTGTGGCCTCTCACGCCGTGTTGTCTGCACGGCACAGGGCCATCGCTGAGATAACGCAGGACAGCATATGACAAAAAATAAAGGGCCAGTTCCGTGAACGGAAAAGAAGTCTTCCATTGCCTACACCGGGAATCGAATCAAGGACCACTTGAAAGGAAGGCGCATATGTTGTTATGGTGCAATAAGATAGAATAGAAAACCAAGACCATGAGCGTTTGCTTTAATATATAGTGAAGGTCACATAAGAACAGTTCCTAAACAGCAAATATTGCCGTCTTGTCAGTGTTGCCAACTGTTACCAGATGTCACACGATCCTGGTGTATACTAAATGACTTATTTACTTACCGTACTTTATGTTGGAAGGTTATTCTAAATAATTCAATAATTTGTAACATATTTTCATAGGCAAACTATACGAGAAAGGGATCAACATGTCAAGTATTTTATCTGGCAATACGAAATTCATTGGTTTGACTAAACAATTGACTCACGAGGCGTAACCTAAAAATGTATTTTGTTTGACCACATGAAATTATTAGCATTAACTCCGAAAACTTATCTGACTATAGACTTGAATTATAATCACAACGCAACACATAAAATAATTATTATGTATTAATATTATTAGTGATATTAATTAATTATTAGTATGTTCAAATTTCATTAACTTCCAGTAACGGGCTCAGAAATCTAGTACATTTTTAATTTCATGGAACTCCAGTACTGACAAATATTTGTCTCAGCTGCCAACATACCAGTTACAAAATCACTACCATTTGTAGTATTTTTGTCAGTATCGAAATTCGAAACGAAGTTGGCAAAAGAAAATTCAACCTGCAAACTAGAAAATCACCACAATCCACTAGCATATGTAGTAATGGGGGGAAAATGTTTAGGTTTCACCCTTAGTGTATGAAGTAAGCTGACCCAGACTATAGTCACGTGTATGGCGATGCCGTGTATTCGAAATAGGAGCTCTCTTGTTTTAGAATGCGATACTAAAGGAATGTGAGCATGCAAGAAGACGACTTCTCCAAAAGGGCAAGTTTTCAGGAGAAGGTTAAAACTGATTTGTATTTGTATTCATGCAAATAAAATTCATTGCTTATAATATCTCAGGAAGGCAGGCATTACCATTGTCTTTTGACATGTTGTAATAAAGAAGTTGTGCAGTAAGACATGTGACTACAAATCAGTTTTAACCTTCTCCTGAAAACTTGCACTTTTGGAGAAAGCACCTTCTTGCAAGCGCACATACAAGTTTAGACAATCTGCATAAAGATACGAATAAAAAAAGCCATTATTCTGTATTATGGCTACTGTAGCGATAACGATACTTAGGCCCACTATATCTAGGATTG
Source organism: Periplaneta americana (assembly GCF_040183065.1). Taxonomy (NCBI): domain Eukaryota; kingdom Metazoa; phylum Arthropoda; class Insecta; order Blattodea; family Blattidae; genus Periplaneta; species Periplaneta americana. The sequence continues at coordinate 61,383,979 of NC_091123.1, read as the reverse complement.
TTGAAAGTAAATAAGGGTTCTTCTGTAACAAGCACACACAGACACAGATACCTCTCTCTCTCTCTCGTCCTCTTCCTCCCCCCCTCTCTCTGTCCTCTGTCGTAGGCCTATGTGACAAAAATGTCTGAATTTTCTAAACAGATACTTACGTGCTTGCTTACTTACTTACTTACTGGCTTTTAAGGAACCAGGAGGTTCATTGCCGCCCTCACATAAGCCCGCCATTGGTCCCTATCCTGAGCAAGATTAATCCAGTCTCTATCATCATATCCCACCTCCCTCAAATCCATTTTAATATTATCTTCCCATCTACGTCTCGGCCTCCCCAAAGGTCTTTTTCCCTCCGGTCGCCCAACTAACACTCTATCCTAAATTTCTGGATTCGCCCATACGTGCTACATGCCCTGCCCATCTCAAACGTCTGGATTTAATATTCCTAATTATGTCAGGTGAAGAATACAATGCGTGCAGTTCTGTGTTGTGTAACTTTCTCGATTCTCCCGTAACTTCATTCCTTTTAGCCCCAAATATTTTCCTAAGCACCTTATTCTCAAACACCCTTAACCTATGTTCCTCTCTCAAAGTGAGAGTTCAAGTTTCACAACCATAAAGAACAACCGGTAATATAACTGTTTTATAAATCCTAACTTTCAGATTTTTTGACAGCAGACTGGATGATAAAAGCTTCTCAACCGAATAATAACAGGCATTTCCCATATTTATTCTGTGTTTAATTTCCTCCCGAGTATCATTTATATTTGTTACTGTTGCTCCCAGGTATTTGAATTTCTCCACCTCTTCAAAGGATAAATTTCCAATTTTCGGGATTTACTTCCAAACCTATCTCTTTACTTGCTTCAAGTAAAATTCCCATATTTTCCCTAATCGTTTGTGGATTTTCTCCTAACATATTCACGTCATCCGCATAGACAAGCAGCTGATGTAACCCGTTCAATTCCAAACCCTTTCTGTTATCCTGGACTTTCCTAATAGCATACTCTAGAGTCTAGAGCAAAGTTAAAAATTAAAGGTGAAAGTGCATCTCCTTGCTTTAGCCCGCAGTGAATTGTAAACGCATCTGACAGAAATTGACCTATACGGACTCTGCTGTACGTTTCACTGAGGCACATTTTAATTAATCGAACTAGTTTCTTGGAAATACCTTTCTACACAGATAGAAGTAAAATAAAAATCTTACAATTTTAAGACAAGGAAAGCATTAATTCCTGCTTATTTTGACAAGCATAGATTATAAGGGGACGAGCGGTAGCGTCGCGGTTAAGGCGTAACACTGCAAGCAGAATATCACGGGTTTGATTCCCGACGGGTTATGAATTTCCTGCCATGACCTTTCTTCTGTCGCACTATAGTCCTGAAGTTCAACCAGCCTATAACGGAAAATGAATACGAGGGATATTTCCTAGGGGAAATAAGCGGCGGGCACGTACGACTAACATCTCTACTGTCATTAATGTCGATTGTCTGTGCAGGGAGAAGTCTTAACCTCCTGCCATCCTATGAGCTTCCATGGCCTGTGATGGGGATGACTAAGGCTTATACTTTTTAAAATGATAATAAAAATAGTTTTGAGGATTCAGGGACATAACAATATTTTCGGAAATAAAAGTTCAAAATTTTATTACCTTCTTCTTCCGTTTTAATATAGTTTACTTCAAACGTACTAAGATTTTGAACATTTAGTTGAGATCGAAAACGTGTTCATAAAATGAGGGGCTTGCTATCAAAGTTGGACAACTTCACTTTCGCTTGTTTTTTTTTTTTTTACGGGAGAGGCGAAAAAACCAGATCCTTATAAACTAATGTCATCGTTATACCTACATGTTTTTTAAACATTCTCATGGGTCATAGAAATATTTTTTCAATCTCAAAATGTGATTAAAATTAATATTCAGGTCGGAATTTTAAGTTTAAAAGGTGAAGTTGTCCATCTCTGAAACTAACATCACTAAACCAAACTGAGTTTTCTGTTTTTGAAACCAAACGAAACCATATTTGAAGTGAAATTATCTACTTTTTAATCTAAGTCTCTTCTAACTCGGTTTCAAAGAAAATTTACGTAAAACAGTACTTATTCATCCACAAACCGATTATATAAACAATCAGCCATGTTGGATTTACGATGCGTGATGGGTAAAGGTGGTACAAATGTGGGCTTCACATTGGTTACTGAAGAAATTTTCCTAATTTGAAACCAAGCCACAGTGGAGTTGTCTACATTTTGATTCTAAAGCGCATAATTAAGTGCTATTTTCGCTCTGTTCTGTCCGTTTTTGAACCTAAACAGTTCCAGAATCGCATTCAACACACAAAATTCTATGAGAAACAATCAATATCTCGAAATCGCAAAAATAGACTTGTCTAACTTTGATGTTATACTCCTCTAACAATGATTTTAGAATCGATTCTGCTAAGTGGCGTTTGAACTGAACCGCTATTTCCGTCTAAAATAAACTAGACTTTTTTCTCTGACTGCCGAATAAGAATGACGTGCTTTAATTTCAAGTAGGCGTACTCATTACTCCCCGTTTGGTTGCAGTACTGCAACTAAAGTAACGATTGGACAAGCAAGGTGATTCACCAAGTTCTCTCTCAAGAAGCATGCAGCTATCACATGATAGCAGGCGTACTTCTAAATGGAGCAGGTTCCTGTTAGCACATTTCAGCTACCGTTGAGGATTGTGGTTTCGTAACCCACGGCAGTATTTCATCCTGTATTACAGTTACTACCACTTGCTTTCCTGTTGCTCACTCGAGGAAAGCGGAATGTTGGTAGACCTGGAATACTCTGGGGAAACCAATTCTAAAGCAACCAACATTTTGTGAATCCGGAATGGGACTACAGGTATATGAGTTTATAATGACTTACATCAAGTTGCAGGCTTTGGAGAGTAGATTCTAAAACATACCTACTACAGAAAAACAGTTCATTATTATTATTATTATTATTATTATTATTATTATTATTATTACTACTACTACTACTACTACCACTGCTACTACTATTGCTATCACTACAACAAGTAATAGTAATAATACGATTTTATATTTAAGCTGATGAAGTGAAATTACCTTTACTAATGAAGCTCGAAAAAGGTTTGCATTTCAAGTGACTTATTGTGATAATTGCTTATTCCTTCAACAAGACTTAGAGCCATAATACAGTCGGAAGTAGACAAACAGATTAGACAGAACTGGATAAGATAAAACAGGATAGAAACTTACAGACATATACACAGATATATAGATGACAGATAAATATAAATGTATGTACTCGTAGATACAATAATTAGGTAGGTAGGCCACGACAAGACGCACAGACGGACGGACAGATGAAACGACGGACCGACAAATAGACGGATGGACGAACGGAAGGACAGACGAACAGATTGACGGACGGACGGACGAACGTACGGACCGACGGACGGACGGATAGATGGACGAACGGACGGACAGAAAGGCAGATGGACGGAAGGGCAGGTACGGAAACAGATAGATATATAGATAGATAGATAGATAGATAGATAGATAGATAGATAGATAGATAGATAGATAGATAGATAGATAGATAGATAGATAGATAGGTCCACACCTGTGGAGTAACGGTTAGCGCGTCTGTTCGCGAAACCAGGTGGCATGGGTTCGATTCCCGATCGGGGCAAGTTATCTGGTTGAGGTTTTTTCCGAGGTTTTCCCTCAACCCAATATGAGCAAATGCTAGGTAACTTTCGGTACTGGACCCCGCACTCATTTCACCAGCATTATCACCTTCATCCCATTCAGACGCTAAATAACCTAAGATGTTGATAAAGCGTCGTAAAATAACCTACTAAAATAAAAAAAAGATAGATAGATAGATAGATAGATAGATAGATAGATAGATAGATAGATAGATAGATAGATAGATAGATAGATAGATAGATAGATAGATAGATAGATAGATAGATAGATAGATAGATAGATAGATAGATAGATAGATAGATAGATAGATAGATAGATAGATAGATAGATAGATAGATAGATAGATAGATAGATAGATAGATAGATAGATAGATAGATAGATAGATAGATAGATAGATAGATAGATAGATACTGATGACCGTTTGTCTACATTTTGGACAATATACGTATACGTAATACTTATAATTAGGGGGCGGATGTTGATGACCTAAAATCTACTTAAAATGATCATTTAAATGGCCTTAAACTAATGGAAAAAACGACATGAAATTAAAAGAAAATAACATTTAAATATTATTCACCGTACTCGCACGAGAACTTCTTAAAAATTAGTCAATGACTGCCCTACAAATTTCGGAGAGAGGAGGCAACTTCCTTACTTCCACTTACGTAGTGTGAAGTGAAGCCTTCAGTGGAATGAAGGATGGACTTTAGAGTCTGTTCCAAACTATAAAACTCAAACTTCACTGTTATTCACTTATTCAGTAAGTAATTACTACTGATCTATTTGGTTAGAAAATGATTTAACAGACCCATCGGTAAAGAAGAAAGTAAAATGCACTCCAAATGAACTTCATCTAAAAGTTCTTCAAAGTATTAAAAATGGCCAAAAAATGCCGAAAAAATATAAAAATGACCTATTAGTTCCAAAAAGTAAAAAAATGCAATATAAGAAATTATTTTTTACTTTGATATTAACATAGAAAGGATTTCTATATTAATAGGCATCGTCCTAATGTGAAAAATAGGAAGATGACTTTTAATCAACATCCTCCCCTTACTTATAATTTTGTGCGAGATCGTGCGTATTTGCTTGTTTTCCGCACAGAACCAATACGCGGTAAGTCTGAAATACCACATTCAGTATTCCCAACGTAACACACATAACAATTTCCCTCTTCTTACCGCTTAAGCGCCACATTCATGTTACTGCTTTAGGCTTTTAACATATTATTTTTAGAGACGTTTAACATAGTAATAATTATAAATTGGAAATTTTCCACTGCAATTTCACCTAAATTGCAATGTTAATTATTGTTTTTAAATATTTGCAAAAATTAAGTAAAGTCTACTACGTACTCCACGAAACTTATTGCATTCCTGATACAAGTACCGTAACATTAAGGAAGCCGTGAAAAAATCAACGAGATTCCAGATGCCGATGTTATTACTGCAATATGTTATATAAATAATATTGTTAAAATATTAAAATGAAAAATAAATCATTACATAACCTTACCGTTTGCTTTAAGTTCGCATTTATAGACTGGGGGAAAAAAAAGACAGACGTATATCACGGCCTGCTGGAGTATAGTAAACACAGAAAACATTTTATAGCAACAATGTTTAAGAAAGATATTTTGATTTTCCGAAGTTGCCGTCATTAAACAGAAACCAAGATGGAGATTTCATTGCAACTAATTAGAAATTCGTCTTTCAGGTATGTAATAAACGATCTTCGCACAAAATAATGTACGATACACGAGCGGTATGTTTGTTTTCATATTCTCGGAAATTAAAAAAGCTCAACTACGTTTCGCTTTTTCAATCTTTTCCTCGACCATGAAAACGTCAACATACCGCTCTTGTAACGTATATTACTATAATGTGTATAGGCTGTTTCAACACAACATTCAATACAGGGATCCAATCCTACACATATACAGATAGGTCTACTGTGATGTGGCTTAATACCAGCTAGATTGAAGTCATGTCCGACTGGTTGTATAGCAACAGGCGTTTCCCTTGTCGAGGGATTTTAAAGTTATGTGTCGCTTGGGAACGTGTTACCTAGCAACGGTTTGATGAATAATGACATAGTCTTTATTGACGACACTATTGGTGGCATTTAGCGTAGCGGAAAGGAATAAATACCCGAGGTCATGACACCTGGAAAGCTGATATTTCTCACACATCACAGGACTGCGGCCATGTCTACCTTCAGGGCGTTAAATTGTGCAAGCTTGTTTCGAACAACGTAACATGCTAGTATACAGTACAGTAGGTTATATGATATTAAAGCCTTCTCTATTTCATTTCTGTAAACATTTACTATACATTTACGCACACAAAGTCAAGCACCGTATACTCTGTATATATGTAGGGTCTAGTAGTTTCATAGCTAATTGAAATTCATAGCTTTGGGTTGGAATATCGTCAATGTGGAATAGGAGCAAACACCATTCAAACCTTATTGCATTCAACGATTAACGGAAATGGGAGGGGAGAGGAAAGGGGTAAGTCTTCAGAGGTTTTATGTGCAGTGGAGGAATGTTAAGGTAATATTGACATAATAGTAAGTAGGGCCCGTAAGTTCATGCCCTAAAAATCTATTAAATATGCATGCAAATATGCTCTTAAAAACTAAAACGTATGCCATTAATATGTATGTATTTATTCACACTGCAAATTGGTATATACCCGGTGGCAGTGGTAACTAATTACACTCAATAATGACAATTAATAATAAACACAACTAATAAAAAACAATAATAATAATAATAATAATAATAATAATAATTATTATTATTATTATTATTATTATTATTATTATTATTATTATTATTATTATTATTATTATTATTATTTAATGTAACTTTTATTTCAAACAAGAATGTAATTTTATTCACAAAACAATGATCACTTTCTACAATTTAATTTAAATACTCCCATCAACAATGGGATTTGCACTTCACACAGCAACACAGAATTCGTTACTGCACTCCACAGACGACAGTGACAATTCACTTGGATTATTGCGAACAACACTGTACTGCTAATCTTAACTAATGTTCACAAAGCACTATTTACAAAACAGAACTGTCAGTTCTCAGTTCACAGTTAGTTTGCCTTGGCTAGTTCTTCTAGCTCAGTCACTCAAGTTCACAGTTTCTCGAACCCACGATCTTCAGAGACAGTCCACTGAACTTCGAACTCAGGTCCCCCAACTGTGGTCCACTGCACTCGAACTCGGGGCTTCGGCGACAGTCCACTGGACGCTCACACAGCTGCGGACACACTCAAGTCGAACTCCGGTATCGAAGCTGGCTTCACTGTTACTCACTGCTTGCTGTCCAAAAACTAGCAACGACTGCAACTGCAACTAACTGCTGCAGCTCACTTGCGTCTCCTCTTTATAACCAAACCATAGTTTCCAGAGAGTACGATTTCGCGATCAATCTACAGATGCCGAGAAGATGACGCCTCTCGAGACTTCTGGATTTCTCCCCTCAGTCACCAGCTGCTTTATTTCCCCCTCTCCCTTCGTCACGTCCGCGCCGCCACCTCGCGCCCCCCTCTCCTGCCGGACGCGCACGAAGTTCCCCGAGCGCCGAGAATATTCGGCCTGCCGTCACAGTAGTAATAATAATAATAATAATAATAAAATAATAATAATAATAATAATAATAATAATAATAATAATAATAATAATAATAATGACCATCCTAAATTAAATGAAGCATGGTCACTTAAAATAACATTTAAATTAAATCTAATTTGTATCTTAACCCTAAGTTCGAACTAAGACCCACGAGTGTGACAGGTTCATACCTGCACAAGTACCTTTCGGCACTACACTTATTTCGCTGTCAACTCACTCACTGCACTAATTCTACCTGATTTCACTAACACTTCTAATCATTTCACTGTTCAAATACTTTGCACAGCCACTTCACTGACACCAACACACTTCACTTACACAATAGACTTCACTGACACAACACAATTCCTCAGTGATAGAACACTTCAAATAACAAGATATCAATGACACCCTTTAAGTAGTGTGTATAATATAATGTACTACCGTCTATTAATAAAGTCCTTAAGCCTATTTTTAAATACATTTTTGGTTATTGGTAAAGCCTTTAGTAAGTCTGCAGGTAAAGCATTCCAGTCCCTGATAGTACGATTAAGAAAAGAGAACTTTCCGGTGTCCGCCCTCTGTCTTCTTTCCCTCAATTTATATGAGTGGTCGTTCCTTGAAGAGTAATTTGACGGCTGCAACCTATTTTTTATTTTTCTCCAGGCAGGCTCATCTCTGTATGTTTTGAACATTGCGCATAATCGAATTCGCGTTCTCCGGTCCGTGAGTGTGTCCCATTTTAATGGTGAATTATTACGACAACACTTGAGAGCCCGTTTTTGAATATTTTCCAGTGTCTTTATATGTTCTAATCTGTAACGATCCCAACATGCAGCACCATATTCCATTACTGGACGAACTAGTAATATGCACTATTAAATTAAAAGAATGAATGTTCCTTGGCAGTAGAGAAAACGAGTTAATATTAATTTTTTCTCACTCCCTCACATGCTCCACAAAACAGTACCCTATTATTTGGAGACATTAAGTCACCTGAAAACTCCTTCTGTAAATAAGTTAATCGAGCACTCGAAGTTGGTCTTATTTTCGGCATTTAAAGAACTTTTAACAGATACTTTATACGCCTAACTTAATTTGGTGGCAACCAGTTCACAATATTGTTACGTTACAAGAGTACAAGACAACTGTCAGCGGCCAGCCAGACGACAGCTACGTACAAAAATCTTGGCTTCTTTTTTGATAATAATCTAAATTGGAATTTTCAAGTTAAAGAAACGATAAAAAAGATCTGTTCCTCCATTCACTGTTTGAGTCGCTTAAGAAACGTCTTGCCCCAGCAACTAAAACTTACCCTAGTACAAACCCTAGTAATGCTGCACTTCGATTATTGTGACTTTTTGTTAAGTGACCTAATTTCTGAACTGTCAGTCAAGTTACAGCGAGCTCAGAATATGTGCGTCAGATACGTGTGCAACATCCGACGATATGATCACATATCACCGTCCTTCGCAAGTCTTTCGTGGCTCCGACTTAAAGAACGCAGAACTTTACACTCTTTGTCTTCACTCTTTCGAATTCTGCACACCTCAACAAGAAATTACCTTTCGTCTCGTTTCTCTTATCTATAATCTAACCACGACGTAAATACCAGATCACTTATCTGTGGCACGTTAAGTATACCTCTTCATAGAACATCTTGTTATTCATCATCTTTTACAGTATCCACCTCGCGTCAATGGAATTCATTGTCACAAAGTATTAGGGGCTGCAAGACAACAAACACCTTTAAGAACAGCTTAAAAGATAACCTTATTAGCATTTCACTCCAATCATACTGATTTAAACTATCACTGACTACATTGTTACTTCTTTCTTTAGACATCATCCTGATAGTGCTGTATTTTCAAAATTGTCTCATAATAATCTCTTTCTGTAATCTAGTATTATTTGAAATATATTAACATTCTATGTATTTTAGCTGCTACACAGTTTATTTCAGTGTTTAATTAATAGTTCATAGTATTTTGTTGTTTAATTCGTAAATAACTCTTGTATACATGTAACTCTCATCTAAATTAAATTGTTGAATTCTTTGTAAGTTCATGCATATGTATATATACTTTTTGCTGGTTGAGTGGAAGAGAAGGCCTTACGGCCTTAACTCTGTCAGCTAAAATAAATTATTATTATTATTATTATTATTATTATTATTATTATTATTATTATTATTACATACATACAAGGAAGAAGGATGAAACAGAGGATTCATTGCACGACATCATCACATCAGCATTACTCCTCGTCACATGACGGGTCGCATCATCAAGAGCAACGTTACTGCCAATATGATTCAGATGGAAAAAAATAAATAAAAACCGTAAAGCTCATTAAAATCTGCCATATAAGCACTAAAATATTAAAATATGATGCATTTATCAAAATCAGAAAAGTATGCAGTTATATGCACCACAAAATCATGTTCAAGTAACTGAAAATTCCATAATTCGTTCACATAATGTATAAGCATACATTTTAACCCCTAAGAAAAAACATGCAAATGCATGAACTTCCGGACCCTAGTAATAACATACTCACCTTATTCTCTTGCCTTCCCTAAAAACCCACTCGGGAGGAATGGAATGGAATTTTCGGGAGGGAGTACTATGACCCAGTACTGAGAACTTTCATGGTCCATTGCGCTAACCCTCAAGCTAGGCGCATTCCCAAACCCACACCGGCTGACTACACTAAGGTTCGATATGTACAGACCGATTATTTAGTCCTGACAGCTCAGCGACGCGAAAGAGGGGAAGTAATAAGACTAGTGGGGGGAGTTCTAGAGTAGAGATAAGGGTGAACAGTCGGTAAAGGCATGCAGTACAGCTTAACTATACAGGAAACACAACGCTATACCGCATGCGTGACATCCGATCGCTCTGACTGCAGGCGACAGACTAACCTGAACATCCCTTGGCGTAACTTAATGGACTCGCCTGACCAAGGCGCACATAGCTGGCGACTGTCAGGACTAAATAATCGTACTTGTACCAGGTTTCGTCCACACCTGTGGATTAACGGTTAGCACGTCTGGCCGCGAAACCAGGTGGCCCGGGTTCGATTCCCGGTCGGGGCAAGTTACCTGGTTGAGGTTTTTTCCGGGGTTTTCCCTCAACCCAATATGAGCAAAATGCTGGGTAACTTTCGGTGCTGGACCCCGGACTCATTTCACCGGCATTATCACCTTCATCTCATTCAGACGCTGAATAACCTAAGCTGTTGATAAAGCGTCGTAAAATAACCTACTGAAATGTACCAGGTTTCGAGCAAACGACCCCACTCGTCCCTAGGCCAGCCTTCTACGTACGCCGCCAACCGATGTTCGGGGAATGCTATGGAATTATGAAATGGAGAAATGTTGACGGAATTATGTAGATGCATAATATGGGGAAACGGGAGAATCCCGAGAAAAATCACAACTGCGGCTTTATCCGCCATAAGTGTAACTATGGATTTTTCAATGAAAAATTCCAGACTTCACCAGGACTCAAACTCGGATCACTTGCGTGACAGGCTGAAGGTCTGACTACTCAGCCACCGCAGGAGAGCATCCGTTTGATGACGTCACAATATGTCAATATATAGTGTAAAGTCTGTAGATTATGATCCTTTAATAGTTTTTGTTACATTGTTGAAATTGAAACTATAGCAATATGTTGTTCATGACTTTCCGTATGACCCTCTGTATAAACTGAAATAATATTTTTGTTTAAAGCAAAAATAGAAATATTCAAAACACTACCTACTTTATATACAGTACACTTTCAATATGTAATCATTGTTAATCACTGGGCTTGTAATGTTGGAGATCTATAAGGAGCTTTACGGTGGTTTCAAGTTGACTATTCGTTCAGCAATCAGTACCCTAGCATACATAAAGAGTGTACCTGCTGAATACTCCGTTCCCCAGTCACTACTGTAGCATGCGTAAACTGTGTACGTGCTGAATAATAATGCCGAAGGTTAAAGGTTTTCAGGCGTATATTTTTGCAGCGGAATTTGGTGAGTGTTTTGAACTGAATGACGGAAACATTACATGTAGATTATGTAATACACACAAGAGGTGACAAGCAATATTATATAGACCTACAGAGACACTGTAGCACAAGAAAAGAAAGGAGGAAACTCAAACTCACGAATAATACGTAAAAATATATCTCTTTGTAATGTTATGTAGCGTATATTTACTTTTAGAGTTGTGCAGGTTGGTTTATGTGCACCTTGTTATCAATGTCCTTGGACTAGCTCACGTCCTACCTATGTACCATGCTGCAGTCAACTTGTGTAATCGGTCCCCAACATTACAAGTCTAGTAATAACGTATTTCTTGTTCTCCCCACCTCGTCATTTTGTTATCATGCAGGCTGCATCTATTGCTCCTTACATTTTCCCGCCTCGCTGTAGGGATCATCCCAATCTCGCTATTTTCCACTAATGAGGATTTAGCCGCTAAAGGGCTTTGTTCAGTATCATGACGGATAGTATGAGATTGGGTTGGGATAGGGAAGAGTATTTAATATATCTTGGGAAGAGCTATGTTAAGGTATATCCACGACTGTAACTGCAAATACCACAGTATAGCTAACGCCACGATTGAATCAGAGTAAGCCTTACAATTTTATGTCGTTGTTGGTCGAATATAAACGATTCACATCAAAATATAGGCAAAAAGAAAAAGTGTTGACTGTCGAGCCTAAATTTTCAGACATACGGAAAAATTTAAATAGAATTACATAAATCTTAATTTTAGTAATTTTACAGTAAATCCATTCTTAATATAAGTTACTTTTATCTGTCTCTTTAATATTAGTCGATATTAATAGTTAATTTGCATTGCAGTGCAATTTTGAATGACAGTTGTAACGTTACTTTTCCTCTAGTACATAATACGTTAAGTTGTGCATTAATAATAATAGTAGCATAATAATAATAATAATAGTAGCATAATAATAATAATAATAATAATAATAATAATAGTAGCATAATAATAATAATAGTAGCATAATAATAATAATAATAATAATAATAATAATAATAATAATGCTTTCAAGCATAAACTAGGAATATAACAAAAAACAAGTCATGCTGGTTGCCCACTAAAAGTTGCGACCGTGACCGTTGGAAAATTTCTGGATTGTCCTACAAGGTTGTCAAGTGTCCTTAAAATTCCAACTCAACTTCTGTAGTGTACGCGTTAAATGTAACGGAACCCATTCTTGGTAGTTTCGCTACTTTATCACAAGTATATGAAGATAATTTCCAATATTTTAAAGTAGGGACATGGACATTAAACACGATTTTATTTGCAGATGACCACTGCATTAGGGCTATAGCAGAAATAGAAAATGAGTTACTATAAGTCTCATATAAATTACACAATTCATCGAAAGAATATAATCCCAAAATTTCAGTGAGCAAGATGAAAGTAACAGCATTTCAAGGAAAACAACCAGTAAGGTCTACAATCATAATAGACAACCAAATAATTGAACAGGTTAAGAACTTTAAATAATTGTGGTGTGACGTATCTTATGCCTATAATGAAGATCTACAAAACAAACTATTCTATATAAATTTCAACAAATGTGCGGAACCATTCAATGAACATTTTAAAAAAGAAAACCAGGAAAGATAACAAACTTAACCCTGGTCTACTCACCATATTCTGGACATCATTACTGCTCACCTGGGGTATGTTGTCACCCCACGACTTTTCTCTCCTTTCTCCACTACAGGTCGTTGTCGTTTTATTTTTATTGTCGTTGAATAGCTCAAGCTCTTATTAGATTATTAGACTAAACTACAGAAAAAATGGAGTTATCTGGAGTGACACGTCACCAAGGAGAGCATTGTAGGGTTAAGTTTTACAAAGTGATGGCTGTTCCTGTATTGATGTATGGGTGTGAGAATTGGGCCTTGAATAGAAGTGGAAAACTAAAAATAGAAACAGCGGAAATGAATTTTTTTAAGAAAAAAGCAGCCGGATATACACTAAGAGATGAAAAAGGCAATAATCTTTCAAATTAGGCGCATTCCAAACCTACAACGGCTTACTATAGCTACTAAGGTTCACTCTGTAACCGTATTTCGAGCAGGCAACCCTCCTCGTCTCTAGGCCAGCCTTCTCTTTGCGTCGCCAGTCCGCGCTCGGGTAATGCTATGGAATGATGATGGAATGGAGAAATGTTAAGGGAATTATGTAGAAGCCTAATATGAGGAGACGGGAGAATCCAGACAAAAACCCCAACTGAGACTTGTCCACCATAAATGTCACTATGGATTTTTCGATGAAAAATCCTATGCCTAACCGGGACTGAACTCGGACCGCCTGCGTCACAGGTTGAAGGTCTGACCACTCAACTACTGCTCTATCTCCCTTTTCCCTTAACCGAAGCAGATGTTGGACATGCTGTTTCACAGTTCTCGCTGAACAATCTTTCGTGTACCTTGTTTGTATTAGTGTCAATTTTTAGCTGTCATCATAGGGATTAGCAGCTAATATCTCCCTAGAAGACAAATATCGCCGGTAATATTAAATCTCAAACGAGAAGCTATTGTTTCACCACAAAGTTATGGTTTACGTTATCTGCTTTTGAACAGCCGCTCCGCTTATTACAATAGTGTAAGGATTTCAACTGTGATTGGCACTGCGATTAATGACATCACGACAGCGTTAGAGAATTAGGGACGGATGAAGTGCGATAATTCTCCAATATCATAGATAGTATCGCTCATACTAAGGTATAGTACAGTACGATTATTTAATCCTGACAGTCGCCGGAGATGTGCGCCTGGGTCAGGCGAGTCCATTTAGTTACGCCTAGGGGTGTTTGGGTTAGTCACTTGCTTGCCTTCGGAGCGATCGGATGTCATACGTGCGATAGAGCGGTATGTTTCTAGTACAATTAAGCTGTACTGCATACAGCTCGCCCTTATCTCCACTCCGGAGTTCTGCCCACTACTCCTATTACTTCCCCTCTTTCGCGTCGCTGAGCTGTCAGGACTAAATAATCGGTTTGTACTCATTTAAGAAAGAATCAATACCAATATACCTCTTTATGTGTTATTTTAAACATACGACAAACATATCCACAAATTAATTACCCATATGGGTTATTCGTTATTTCGTGAAACGAAATGGTTGCGTGCGTCGTAGCATATAGTAGGCCTAAGAACCTTATGGTGGAGGTAAGTGAACTCGCTTGCTACGAGTAGAAGCGTAGCGAGGGAGGGAAGCCTCTCAGTCCATTTCTTTCCCTGGCGCGCAGGTAGGTTTCACGAGATACTGAATGGCCTATACCAGGGATACAGAACTGGCGAGAGAGGGTTAGAAAGCATGGTTCACCGTCCACGGTCCACCGGCGTTGAATGACGTATCTGTGGCTCGTACGCAGTCACATAAGACAGTCAATAAATACAAATCCCCTCCTCTACCAAGTTAATGACGCGGGGGTGGAAGGAAGGGGTAAATGACGTATTCCGATGAGTAACGTAACATCACAATTGTCGCCCAGTTCTGCAAGCCTGGCCTATACTGTTGCAATAAAATTCTTAACGTAGAATAACATGGTAAATAGGAAGAGGAAGAAGCAGACGAAAATAAACTAATAGTCACGCGCCTACATAATGAACTAATAGCTGTTAGGAAACATGTTAAAGAGACGGCAGACCAAATTTCGGGGGTCAATAATTCCACAATAAAATTATTGATCACATTATAACTTGGCTTTTATATTTAATTTCGTGTAATTAACTTACAAGCGATCACAGGCGAAGCTCAGTCGGCTGAGGAGTTTGCCTGCGGATTCGGAGTTGCGCTTGGGCGTGAGTTCTATTCCCGCTTACGTTGATTACCTGATTGGTTTTTTTCCGAGATTTTCCCGAACTGTAAGATAAATGTCAGGTAATCTATGGCGAATCCTCGGCCCCATCTCAACAAATACCATCTTTCTTTCACCAATCCCATCAACGCTATACAGGGTGTAAAGGATATAAGTGCCATTATTTTAACTGATGATTATTCATGTCATAAGGAAGAAAAAAATGTCCTTACAATTTTTTTCTAATTGCAATATTTAAGTAATTATTAAAGTGTACAATATTAGACTTTTTGCAACGTTGCTGGATGGAGAGGAGGGGTTTAGAAGTACACAGTATAGCTCAAGCAGGAATGAGGGGGTTAGAAGTACAAAGTACAGCTCAAGAGGTTACAGACATACCGGTACAAAACAGAATCTGCATTAGAACAGAGCATACTGTTGTTTACATATAACGAGCAGCAAATACAAACTTTCAATCTCATTAATAGAACATTTTATGTAACAATATTGCTCCAAGTTTTTATTGTACGCCTAAAAATAAAAAAAAAAAAAATGGTTTCCGCACAAAATCACACGAACTTTTTTTCTAATGCAACATTTCAATCTCACCCGCTTCCGTAAAGCAGTATCATTTTTAAACAAATTTCTGGTTGTGTGATTTTCTAAACGGGATAAGAGACTTCTAGTATCTAATAATCGTTGAGAAACTGCTACAAAAGTTCGCCGATTAGGTAACCTTCTTTGCGCAAAGCATTGATAGTACACGTACATTCTTCTTGCCTCACTTGAATTACGACGACTTTCTCCATAAATTAATAACATATGATATTCCTAAACTGTGAATGACATTGTAAGTTGTTTATTGAATAACCTGTACTGAACTGTCATTCACTCGGCAGTAGAGCTATAGACAGGGAGCTTGAAATCAGCTGACTCGTACTTACGTCTGTGCAGAGTACCGCCTGCTGAACGTTGCTACGTCTCTCACGCCAGAATATTAACAAATTTAAGCATGAATTTTTATTTAATTTTACGAAAACGTAATAGAACGCACAAATATTTATTTAAACTAATATTAACTCTTTGCTAAATGTATCTATGATGTAATTGTTTTCGTAATTTTAGTAACGATATAAGCAGTATAACGCAAATAAAATAAGGAAAGAAATACATTTTTTTTTCTGGGTAAACTTTCGAGTTTTGACCCTATGTTGTATGGAAATTTTTTGATCCTGTAGACCATCCGTGGCGAAAATGTAACTTACGAGCACATTGTGGCTCGCAATGGTAGCTGTGCATTTCCTTTGTTTCCTACCTCCCACCACCCCCACCCTCTCATCACTGGAGTCAAACTCCGTTCCATTTGTATTTGTCTCTGACCTGCGAGTGGCGTATCGTCGCATTGTCTCTCTCGAAACCATGAACCTCCACAAAAACGAAAGTTTCAAGTAGGATGGGAGGACGCATTTTTTTGCTGCCAATATGATGAGAATATTAAATGTATGATTTGTACACAAGTATTATGAGGAAAACGGTTGTATATCATATAACGGCATTATAAGTTACTATATGTTACGGATGAAACATTAAAAGGTTAAGTGTTGTTGTTGTTGTTGTTATTATTATTATTATTATCTCTGTACGTCGATCCTTTTTCAGCAGATGTACGAATAATGCGGTTAGATCTTCAATTTGAACTCACAGATTTACTATGTGATGTTAAATGAAAGCTAGATATAAGGACTTGACAAATGTTGAACTTTTCAAATCCTTGCCAAAAATAAATATCCGAAGCTTCGTTCTTTCGCTTGCTCTGTTGCAGCCATGTTTGCTACAACTTACGTTTGTGAAAAATTATTTTCAACAATGAAAATAGTAAAAACCAAATTTAGATCACGACTGACAGACAAATACCTTCGTGATCAACTACGACTGGCAGTAATTCCTGATTTTGAAACTCTGTCGCAGAGACATTCTGAAGACAATTAATTTTAGGTTGTGATAATGTGTCCTATGTTTTCTTGTTCATTTCTTTCTTCGTTACACGTACTAAACATTAGATTGTAGCCTTGTACTGTATAAAATTATATTTAAGTGCTTGACGTAAGGAAAACGAAAATCCGTTAATAAGTCAGACAGTTGCTTCACTTCCCCTTCGGGTGTCCGCCTCCCTCCATAGGTGCTATGCACGTTACACAGTGGCTCGGCGCACGATCGCATTTTCGCCACCTCTGCTGTAAACCGTCCCCGACGACTATGAAAAGGACGGCACTTATACCCCTTACACCCTGTATAACCTAGAATTTGATACAACGTCGTTAAATAATAAACTAAAAAAGAACTTCCAAGTGCCATGAAATTCGGTGTCCCCGAAGCTTATCTTCTTCTTGTCAATTCGGAAGCATTTGCTGTTTCTACATACAGGACACAATGCGAAAAGCCAGTCATGTCTCAGCACATACAACATTCTGACAGTTTCAAATTAAACGTACGAAAGCAAGCAAATATTTCCTTGTTGTATGTACGTGTACTGTAAGCTACGAGTGACCTACATAGCAATACCAGCAGTCTTCTGTGCCCAAGTGATATTAGTTCCAGTTTCTTTCTACGGTTCTCTTTATAACGTTTGATTCATTGTTCTCATTTCTATGGCTTACTGAATTGGTTTTTTTTACGGCCTATGTAAAGGAAGATGATTTTGCCTTACCAGTACCTACTCATGATAGCGATTCTCTTCCTTCATTCTAATGCATAAAGCAGAAAACTGCTCCTTTGAACTAACAAAGTCACATTAAACGAAATTCGCGTAGCTATTGGCCGTATAAAAGTTTTCTAAATGGGCGATTCTGACGAACTCAATTTCGCGTCACTTTTACTTTCATTTCTAAGATTCTTACTTTGCTCTAGTTTGTCGGTTATTTTTATATTCATTGATTTTAAATTGTATTTGAAATAATCGCTTCAGACTAAAAATTCACCGAACTGGGATAGATTCCCAAAAGCAGAAATACCAGGGGAATGTTTACCCATATCATTTTTATAATTTCTGTATAGCCGAAATAGATTATTTCACAACACTGTATCAACAGTATGATTACAGTCGTCAATGTGATCGGTAATAACGAAATGGTGGGTTCTAATTGTGACCCTTGTCGTAGTCCGTGCCATGATCCTTATCGTGGTCCTTGTCGTAAACCTTGTTACCTTTATCATGGTCCTTATTGTACAGTGTATCCGCAGAAACACTCCGGAGTTATAAACTGCTATAATTCTGTCACTATGTGTTTTACGAAATTTATACCGGTGTGATTAGGAAGAACAATTCAAAGAATTTCAGGAAATGCGTAATTGATAATTTTTGACCGAAACAACAGAATAACAGCACAAGAAGAAGAAAAAACGCCGTTTCCGCTATTTCGCTTGTCATTAAGACATTGTTCGATATAAGCAAATTGTGTTATATGATCTGAATGTTAAATTTTCAAGTCTGTATGAATTCTGCAGCATTTAGAGAGTTATTTAGATTATGACGAATCCACAGGAACGTAGTTGGTGTATATTGGAATATCATAGTACTCGGAGTGTAGTAAGAGTACAGCGTGCTTTCAGACGGAATTTTCATCATGAGGCACCTACCGACAAAACGATTCTGAAGTGGTACAGAGATTTTGCAGGGCATGGCTGCGTATGTGATAAAAGGAAGGGCCATTCAGGGAAACGGCCTGCGGAAACTGTATTATCGCCGCGCTCTCATGGTTAACATGTCGGCATCATACAATAACGTGCGGTGTGCTTTCAAAACATAATTTTGCAGACCGATTGTTGCTCTGTAGGTTTCACTCTAAGCGTCACGTTGTCACGTCTACTTCCTAGCAAGCACTAGTTTGTTATATTGTTAAATGGCTATTATTATTATTATTATTATTATTATTATTATTATTATTATTATTATTATTATTATTATTATTATTATTATTATTTCATATACGAGTACGTTAACATCCTTAAAGGCTCATACACAATGAAAATTAAACATAACGTAAGCGTTAACTTAAGAATATAAACGTTACGGTAAAATCAAGAAGTCATACCATCATTCACGATGGGAACATAAACATAACCGCAAACATACTTGGTAACCATGGAAACATAACAACGACGCCATTTCCTCATATTCTGTCGTATACTTAAGCGCTCCACGATTGTGTTCTGTTTGCAAATCACATAAGCATAAGCATGAAAGTTTGGAGTTTGCAAACGTTCATATTAACGTCTTACGGTAATGTTTATGTCAATGCTTATGTGAATCATTGTAAATGATCCCATTTGGTAGCATGGGCGCAAACTTCTGTGTTTATGTTACGGTTATGTTTAATTTTCATTGTGAATGGGCCTTAACTTTTAATAACAACTCTTTAATAATAATTTTTAATCACATACTGTACCTTAATGTTCGTCCTCAGCACAAGACGTTGCAACCTCGGTTTTAGTCCACGTGGATTAGACAAATAGATGTCATTAAATAATGGAAGCAGCTTATTGTTTGCAATACTGAAATTGAGGCGAGTGATTGGAGCGGCGACATAAGAAATTGAAAACAATAATGCAATTAAATTTCAAAGACCTGCCGAATGTTATAGGCACCGTGCAAGCTTCTCTGGTGGCGACTGTTGTTACTAACTGCGGGACAGCAGCGATAGAGTTGTGCTTGAAGCGTATGAATATACTTAACATCTCAGGTTAAATGATTAGAAATATGGATGATCCTAAAAAGCGGAAAGGTAATGCAAATTGCTGTAGTAATTGAGTGTAGTAATGCTTATAGGAACACACCAACCGATATTGTTTTTATTCATTCCCAAAACAGAAAACCGAAGCGCGACGACGCTAATTGTGGATCCATGCAGTACGCAGACGAAAGTAAGTAAGGCTACACTGCTTGTAATCATAGCATTATTACATACTAGGCCTGATATAAAAAATAGAATGTATATAGTATTGTGTTTATAAATAACCATTAAGTTAACAACGACAGGAATTTATCGTTTAAATTTCAAAAAGTACATAATTACTGAGTTCTTTACATATATATTATGTATAATATTAGCAACAATAAAAAATAATATACTTATTTTTAAATGTATTCGTATCGATATTTAATTCTTGATTTCAAGTGCTGATGTTTCACCTTGGAAACCAACACCCGCAGCAAGAATTTGCGGTATTCATTTTATTGGGAATGAGATCAGAGCACCCCCAAAACTAGCATACCGTTCCCAGTATTTTTATAAAAGATTACAAGAAAAAGACTGCCTCATCTCAACTAGCTCCGGAAAGATACGAAAGAGACGCATAAAGAAGAAGAAAAGGTGAAAATTTAAGTTTTATGGAAGGCGAATGTTCAACAAGTGTTATTTCGAAAAATGAAGTAGCCATAAAGGCAGAAGTAAATAAAACCATTCTTATATTTTGTTTTTTCTTTCACAATTGAATTGTGTGAATTGTCTACTCAAGTGTCTATTCCATTACATGCCGAACTGAAGTCACATAAGAAATGTTATGACAAGCGTTCAGGAATAGATGATGTGTTTAATGAAATGCAAGGTTTCCGAAATTATTCTACAATAAAATATGAGACAGAAAATGGGAGTGACATTTGTGGTTTCGAATATATTGTTAAAATTGCTGCCAATTGAGACACAATCATAACCGTAGAATAATAATAAGAAATATTTCCAATTCTATCATTTAACCCAAAAATAGCTACCATAGATAGTCGAAACGCCCCAAGATGTAGACCATACATATTATTTTTGCCATTTTTATTAGTGAATTTCACATCGAAAGCTTTCGAAAAATTCTGTCTAAGAGTAAGATTAGTAAAGAAAATCGTCTACTCATATTTTCCAATTAAAATGAAAACTGGATTGTCGTATTCTGCTATGAGAGTGATGTTCGGAGTTAATCGTACAATTATAATTATAATGTATTTTTACCGCCACTTTAATGTTGTTGACATCCACAATGGTTACTGTAATTTTGGGTTTTGGCCTAGCAGAGAAAGTATTCAGGAAACAATGCCTGCAATATTGAAAAATATAGTGACAATTAATTATTCAGAAGTGGAACAGCCACCCAATGTGGATCAGATGGTGGCCTTCAAATCTAAATGCTACCGAGGCAGATCGAGTGACACATTCATAACAACTGATTGCGGATTATTGGCTTTATTAGAAGGTGGTGATGAAGTCAGGTTTTCCCGGAATAATAACAAACCTCTCCGATAAAGGGATCATTGTTGTTACTCCACCGTATCTGCACGATGGTAAATTAACAGCTGAAGAAGTCGTAAACTCCTTACAGCGTTGCCAGTGTTCGAATTCATGTTGAAAGGTGCATTCAGCGAATTAAAATATACAGTATAACATTTTACACAAACTATCAATTGAATTGCTTCCGCATGTTGATCTTGTTGTTGTTTAGTCAACTGTCCTAAGAGAAGTCTGAACCTCACAAGTGATACCAACAAGGCACCACTTATGAGGCAACTAGGCCAGAATATCATGGGGTAGAGTGGCCAGTTCCTTTTCCCTTCCATTGCGTATATCGCCGACTAGCTACATATTACACTAGTCAGACTTCAGATGCATACAAACAATTGTTCTTCCTCTGACACATATCGTCAAGTGAGATGTACTGCCTGATAACAGATGTACATATCAGCCAGAACCTCAATCAGAGCTAGTATGTTGATGACATCGTTCATATGAGTTGTTTTAGAGAATTTGCAGTCGCTCATTATTCAGGAAGTATAAATTAAGACTACTTTTAGAATTAAATCACATTAAAATACGTAATTTATAGATACATTATACACACAAATATTACACACGTCATGACATCAAATATAAGTATATCAATGTTTTCGTAATATGACTGTTCACCCTCATTCAATGGTCTGAAATCTGATTTAAATGCCAAACAACTTCACTGATATTTCAGGAACTTTGTAGTTACATTTTTACACTCCTCTAGCAGTACTCAACTTTCCACTGAGTCTATAAAATAATTAAAGACTAGAGGTTGCTGGGTTTGCAGTGAAAGATCTGCCCTTGGGCAGAACACTATGAATCAATGAACCCATTCTTGCTAATATTACAACTTTTTATCGGCAGAAAGCCGCATGTAATTTCTATATCACACATGACTAGTGAATGACTGCGAGCCTGTAGTTAATTAGGAATTGAGACACTGCGCGGCGCCACCAGTACGATTTTGAGACCCATGCACGGTGCCTATACACGAGGCCACTCAAAGTCCTGCCGAATGTTAACAATGAGAGCGCGGCGATAATAGAACAGATGCGGGAGGCGTCTGTACGTAGTCCTCGAAAGTCTGTTTGCAGTGTTGCCAATTCAGCGGTTTTCTCGCTAGATGTAGCGTTTTTCGATGTTAGTTTAGCGGGTAAAATTTATGAAATTTATATTGCTGATATAGGAATTTAGCGGGTATTTTTAGCACTCACAGCGGCAAAATAATCTAATTTTACATTGACAATATAGCAATTTAGCGGTTTCTGCACGGCTTCACAGCTGGTTCTTAAGAATATAGTTGGCAGCACTGTCTGTGCGTAGAGTTAGCCTGCAGTTAAACATTTCTAAATCCACCGTTTCCAAGGTCCTACGTTCTCGTTTGCGAATTCACCCCTACAAACTGCAATTAGTGCGTAAGTTGAAACCTGATGATCATGCAAAACGAGTGTTTTCTGTGAAAATTTATTGACACTAAAGGCGGATGATGAAGACCTTTTAGCGAAATTCATTTTTAGTAACGAAGCAACGTTCCACGTTAATGGAAAAGTAAACAAGCACAATTCACACAGACTTGAAAATTTAACATTCACATCATTTAACACGATTTGCTTATATCCAACAATGTCTTAATGACAAGCGAAATAGCGGAAACGACGTTTTTTTCTTTTTTCTTGTGCTGCCATCTGTTGTTTCGGTCAACAATTGAGCCGTTCAGAGCAGAAGTGGTGTAAGTCAAGAATGGGTAATGAGGGTTAAAGTAAACATTCTGTAAAATGAGTGTAAAGTAGCAATTAATATTCAATTTATTTAAACTATTAGTAATCAGTGGATAGCAAGAAGGACATATTAATTGCTACTTTGTGCTGTATTTTACAGAATTTTTAGGGGCCTACTTTAAACCTCATTACCCAATTTTGACTTACACCACTTTTGCTCTGAACGGCTCCATTATCAATTATGTATTTCCTGAAATTCTTTGAGATGTTCTTTCTAATGACACCGGTATGGATTTCGTAAGACACATAGGGTGCTATTCATAGACATTTCGTTAGCCCGCTCTACGAGCTTGCTAAACTAACCCCGGCTATCGACTGGTTACTTGTACAGGATTCATATCATATCTTATCGCTAACACTGGTTTATGAATACGAAAAACGTTAGTTCGCTGATCATCCACCGGAAGCCCGCGCTAAGAATGTCTATGAATATGGCCCATAGTGACAGAATTATAACAGTTTATAACCCCGGAATGTTTCTGCGGACACACTGTATTTGCCATGATCCTCTATTTGTCATTAAATACAATAACTCTTTCCCCGTTTTGACAAATGACTTTCGTATCATACGGTAGTAAATATAGTCTTCATCGAAGTCTTAAAGAACAATGTAGTACTTCACACATCGAGAGTCATAATAATAATAATAATAATAATAATAATAATAATAATAATAATAATATCTCAAGTGACATATACGTGTTCCAAAGCCTTCCCGAGAAATCAGCACATTCATCGCTCTCACTGGTACGTTTCCCTATTGCAGCGATGACCAAAACTCGAGCTGCAGTGATTACATACGACAGACAGCCTATGAAGTAAGGAGACGGAGGAAAGGTACTTGGCATGAAAACTACAACCAGTGGTGGTTCCTGTA
Source organism: Periplaneta americana (assembly GCF_040183065.1). Lineage (NCBI taxonomy): Eukaryota > Metazoa > Arthropoda > Insecta > Blattodea > Blattidae > Periplaneta > Periplaneta americana. The sequence continues at coordinate 61,359,833 of NC_091123.1, read as the reverse complement.
CTAACATCTTGATCAATCCCGCCGAGAAAAATCTCAAGCTTTGTTGTATCAGTAATGTCACTGCTGTCATCAAGAGCCAGTGAATAATATACGATTTTTCTTCCTTTTTTTTTAACGTTCCTCTTGAATATAATCAGGAATTTTCTAAATTCTCCTCTCGGTACTTGGTCAGAAACTCGTAGTTTTTCAAAATCAAAAACTTCTTATGGACAAGTTATTTAAGCTATTTTAATCATTAGGCTACTCTTTCGAGAAATTCTGTTCTATTAAAAGACTTTAGAGCACGAGATATTTCAAATCTCATTAGGTAGTTGACTTCCTTACATTTATTTATGTCATCTTTCTCTTCCTGGCTATGATTTAAGACATGTCAATTCCTGGCGTTTAACAGTTCGTTGGCACATAATATTGAATCATTTTATCTACAATATTATTATTAAATGAATAACTAATAAATAGTTACCCTCAACTAAAGATCAAGAAGATTAAAGTTGAGATAAAACCTAATAATTTTATCCTTCTAGGGAGAAGATCTAAAAATATCAATATTCATGCACGTACATAAGAATTATAGAAACACATACTTAGTAATAATAATAATAATAATAATAATAATAATAATAATAATAATAATAATAATAATAATAATAATAATAATACATTATTCAGCGTGGCAATTAATGTTTCTATATACTCCTAATTGAACCGTTGAGCAAAGTAAACATATTACATTTTGTCCGACAAAACAACAAAGAAGTTCTTCTCATTCTTTACGAAACCACCTCTTTCTGCTTGTAGAGACAGAGTTTGTAGAGCGACATGATACCGCCACTGCTTGCCTTCAGTACGTGAATGAAACACACAGCAATGTACAGGAAACTCCTCGTACCCGTTTGAATGTTTGTGATTACACGATGTAATCACGACACCCGCTTTGGTCACCGCTGCCCTATTGGGACGTCTTCCTAAATGGCAATGACTATACTAGTGGATATTGGGTCTTCATAACCGTGTTAGCTACTAGGTGTAGCTCATCTCTGACCACGTGGAGGTACATTTCGAAAAATGATTTTTTGGAGAAGGCGCTGTAAACTGACTATATTAGATAAAGTAGAACATTATGAAATAAGAGAAAGAGTAAAACAATGTAAAACAAGTTATTGTGGAAAGTATTGGAAAAAGCAGTTAAAGTGGTGTAGACGCAACGACTCAAGCAGACTGTTGTAAGCAAATATTTGAGTCGCTACTCCCTAAGAGAATAAAACGAAAGAGACCTACTACGAGTACAAAGTGGAAACAAAAAAATTGAAAGAGTAATGGAAACACGAAATAATCCACCAGATGCTTATAAAAGAAGAATGCGTGGCATGTATAGTATGATAAATGACGAATAGGTTGTAAAAACATCACTGTGTATTTTATTGTGAGTGACGAATTCTCTCACTTCATAATACGCTAACGTAAATTAAGATATTGTGCACATAACATATTTGATATAAACAAAAAACAAAGGTTTCCATATAAAAATATAAATATATAAACATTATGTAAAGGAGTTTTCACTTACACATATGAAGTGTGTAGTTCCAAAAGTCGACATCTGCCATTTTTATGAAAAATGAGTTACGATCATTTCTTATATTTTTGGGTTGAAATACATTGGAAAAACACTATTTCATCCTCCAAAACTCGATATTTCTAACATAAATCAAGCATTAAAATATGGAATCTTTTCCAAAACCCGACTTATTTTGTTAAGGTATTGTTCCAAAACTCGACATATGCAGTTTATTCCAAAGTCCGACATTTACACTTCCATTGTGTGAACTATGAAGGCCAGTAACGTTCCAGAAGTCGACATCTTTGCTCAAGACTAAGAAAGTGTGTGATTTCTTTATGCCACTAGTGTTTTCTTTTAGAATATCATAATTCTTCAGTGCACGGAACTTACTGGGAAAATCGACAATGGAACTTTAGCTGAATAAGAATAAGCTTCATTATATTGGTGCTTCAGAGCTGTGCAGATTTTTACAACATATTGACGTGTTGTGTGAGCTTCTTATAGAAGTAAAATTTTCATAGAATCTCGCATACAAACTTCGCCTTCAGAGCCTGGGAGTGGAAGAAAGTGAGTCGGTGATACAAAGAATTAGTCAAAACACAGAAAAGGGATAGGAAGTTAAGTTTTATGCTAACTGTAATGTTTGTCTTTACAGTGATTGTGCGATGCTTGCCTGTATTTGATAATTTTTTGTATCGATTATTGGTAGCTACTCTCTCAGAACTCAAAACTTTACCCATAAGCCAATGAAGTTTCCTAACTCAGTGTGATATCAGCCACTTTTACAAAGTGTTTTACAGCGTCCCGAATAAGTTGATTCAAGATGAATTCATACTGAATACACAGCAGCTGATTATCCTAAAACATATTTTGTTAACAGAACAGTGAGACATCAGGGGATGGGAACAGGTCGTGTTCTACCAGTTTACCGACAAACTTTCTTAAAAATCTTGCAAGTGTCAAAGAATTGGGTGTGACTTGTATTTAAATGGCATTTAAAAATTGGACTTCCGCCAGTAAAAAAAGAAGAGAAGAGGATACATGTAGCAAGAAATGTGAAATAAAGTGATATGGTATGAAAGACTTCATCGAACAATTAGGTAAAATGAGTCACTCCATTTCCTCCATACCAACGGATAGAATTTTTTATGGAATTGAGAAGGAGGTAAAGAAGATGAACATTATGAAATCCGAAGATTACTGCAATATCTTCAACAACAATGACACCATAAACAAGTTAAGTATAGACTTTCCAGTTTATGACTAGAAAACGAATATACAAACTGTTTTGAAGCCACCAAATGGCTGGCATTTTAAACTAAAATTCTGTAAAAGAATCAAGATAAAGGAATAAAAAATGGAGTTGTGATAAGGGGTGAACAAAACTATAGAAGAATTGTAAATTTGTACAAAGTATTTTGAAAAAGAGGAAAACGTGCTCTGGATGCAAAAATTACATTTGCACAAAAACACATGCATAATCTATAAGGAAGAACTAAGTAATGTTAACAAATTACTTAAAGAAATGTTTAAGATAACTGGAGAGACATGGAAATTTTGGAATATTGCAAGATTAACACAGACCGTATTTATAACGAGGATGAGTGTGAAGAAGATTGACTATCTGTGAACCACAGGAAGAAGGGAAATATAATATTCTGATGATATATATAAATAAATGACAATTGTTTATTATATGCCATGGATTCAATAAAATTAATAGCTTTTTAGTATAAAATGTGGATTATTTAATGAAACTAATGTTATTAGAATTTCCAAAATCCGACATAAATTTTATTCTTAGTTCCAAAATCCGACATATATTTTATTGTTAGTTCCAAAATACGACATATGCAATAGTTAGTTCCAAAACACGACATGTCCAAATTTAATAATCTAATAACTCTTACAAAAATACATACTTTTAGTTCAAACATGTAATTTTATCCTCAGCTTTACTATTAAAGACTATTATAAAAATTTCCTGCACATCTCAACACTGGAAACACTACAGATAGTTTTTCGGCTTTTTCTCTAAACCACTTAGAAAGCAAATGTCGGGTTTTGGAACTATATCTTTAATATAAACCAGGGTTTAAGCCACAGTGGCATTTGTCGCATTTTGCTACTCGATTTCTAAAAATGCAACAAACTTTGAATGTAAATGTCCAAAATTGCGACAACCACATTGGACTTTAGAAACGAAGATGGTAATGGAGAAAATGAAATCGGAGATGTGTTTGAACTAATCTGAATTTAAATGAAGTGCTAATGACATGGGCAACGTTAAAAAATGTATTGAGCAATAGATGTTCAGGAATTGATTTCAAAGAGTTGGTGCAATTCATGTAAGTTAAGTGAACAATTTCTTCTAATTGATTTATATAATTCCATCGCATACTGTAAATTGTGAGCGAGGATTTAGTTGCATGAATCTTGTAAAAACTGGGATTAGAAACCGATTTCAGTAAAAAAGAGTTCAGTACTCTGCTAACAATAAATCTTTAAGGACCTATTAGTAAAGAATTTCAATGTTTAGAGTGTCCATAAAATAACGTATTTTAATGTGATGTAAATTCAGCAGTAATTAATAATAAACATACATACGTCTAATGATTTACTTACATAAGTATATCTAGAATGTGATAAGATGGATTGAAAGTAATAAAACTCCAAGAAACAAATTACGTAACTTTTTGTTTCTGCATACTTTATTAATTTTATCTTTTTGCACAATTATTTATAATATTGCACAAGCATTTCGCAATTTGCACAAATATAATTTTTAATTTGTGCATTTTTACGACCTCAGACCGTGATATAAACATACATGATAATCATGATTTATATAACAAACCCACATGCGACATCCAACCATAAATATTAAGATACAAAATAAATCGATGTTCACATATCAAGTAAGTGAAAGCTAGTAGATAGTTTTTAAAATTCACATTTTTTAATATTTTATCTTGAATGATTTTATATGGTTACATTATAATTAGGATGTCACATAAATGTGGTTATTTGACTGAAATCAAAGGTATCTGATGATGCCACAAACAATGGCGAAAACGTTTATACAGGATATACAGGGACATCATTTTATTTTACTAACATTACTAATATCAACATGACTATACCTTTGGATCAACGGTTGAGAACCGGAAACACCGTTTGCTACCCCCTTCCACGACCGGAGTTAGATGATACTGGCGTAATATACAAACAAATCGCTTTACTAGGCATAAGAGGGAAGAAAAGTAGTTCATCCATTTACGTAAACTAGGAAATATCACTTTTTGAGTTTGATAATTTTCATTAGGTGTTTGTTTAATCAAAATACAGTAGGCCTACAGTATCAACAATGAGTGTTTTTACTCACGAACTGAGCTTTCCATGCGGACGTATTCGTTATGCAGTGCACATTATACTGTCTACTGCACATTAGCGTACACTATAGAAAATGAAGTTAAATTGAAAAATAATCATAATATTGATATTTAAACACATTTTTTAAAATGGTGGCCGTTCATTTCGATACAGGCTTCAGTTATAATGTGCATATTATCGCACTATAGACTATTGTACCTAATTCCAATTACCAGTTTCGTCCTTCGTACCAGTAACTCATGTTGAAATAATTCTGTACCTACTCTATAACAGAGTACCTTACGTACTGTAAATTTAATCTTCACTTCTGCCCGATCCGAAAAGATAAAATTACTCAGATATGCTATCTACTGTCCGTCCAAGTGGTTATGTCGCAGGATCGTAGAAAGGGGGGAAATCACGTGACAGTTAATTACTTAAGGAGGCCCTTTTATTTAAGTTATTTTGAACAGTTGTATAATATTACGTAGACGTCCAATTCCTAACAGAAATTAATGCTCTCAGAAAAAAGATAAGACAGCCCAGCCAATAGCCTTTACAGAGAGGAGAATAGAAGCTGGTGGGGGAAACCGGGATGCGAGCAGGCAAATGGACGACAGTATCTGTGCGAAAATGATTCAATATTGAAAGCTCTTTCCTCACTGGAAAACGGGAACATATTTTTATAACGTACTGTTTACTATGACCGTAAGGCTACTATGACTGTATATGCGGTCTTGGATCTGTGTGGGGGACGGTTGAACTTCATTAGTAGAGGTGGTGGGAGTGAAGTACATTCAAAAACTCAGGTACAATAAAATTGAAATAAAAATAAAATGATGTGCTTGTATATGTACACTATATAACTTAATATCTAAAGAATTTTACTTGATGATATTATAATTGACAAGTCATTCACGGGAACCAAAAAAAAAAAACAGTTTTATTTGAATATTAATCACAGACTTATCTGAACATCTCCAATATAAACTGTAAATATTTTATTCAAGTCAAGCTAGTATTGCTGTGGGTACAGTAGTACTCAGCAAATGGATTCGGTCAATGCTCAGAATAAGGGACGCTCCATTGCAGCTCGAGTATAAACAGTCTGTTACAGTAGTGTTGAAACAATTCGGAGTTGACACAGTTGGTGGCAGCTTACCTTCAAAGAATCTGAACACTGCACAGTCGTGTAAACATAACAACATGTGTCTTTCTGTCCACATTGTAACTGCGCAACCCACATTACAGTACAAAATACAATACAATATTGACGTTATACCAGTATCATTTCTTGTTCAACTCACATCATAAAAGGAAAGAAAACAGTGTCATAGAAATGACACAATTTTAATATGTTATTCAATTAATATTTAACAAAGGCCCAATTATCTAACATCGAAGGAATCGGTGATGGTGAGAAAATATTTTACGAGAACAGAACGAGAAATCGCTATAGGATTATGTGACATTCATCTTACAATTGGGAAAAACCTCGGAAAAACCCATCCAAGTAATCAGGTAATCAGCCCAAGTGGGAATCGAATACACTCCAGAAAGCAGCTCCGAATCAGCAAGCAAACGCTCCTACTGCGTCGATGGCTGAATTTTGTGTTAATGAGATGGTGCTTTGAGGAAACGAGTCTGAGGAACCACCAAGAGTTTACCTAACATTCGCCTTGCAGTTAGGAAAAATAAGGTAAAATCATAGCCAGCTAGCTCAAATACCCGAGCGGAGCGTAAGTCTCGCGTGCCATCCCTAAACCACATTTGTGATCGACACACACAACTTCATAATATCTTGTTACCAATGTAATATTCTTTGTAATTAATGTTACTTGGATTAGTTAACATATTACAGAGGGTCGTACTGAAAGTCATGAGCAGCACATTGCTATAATTTAAATTTCAACAATGCAACAAAAACGATTATATGATCATAATCTACAGACTTTACACTATGTATTGACATACTGTGACGTCATTAACTTATATCATGTGACCACAGGCAATGTTTGCAAAATGATCGACAACGATGGTTCGTTTCGACAGCGTGCTGTCATTCAATTCCTAGTTAAAGAAGAAAAATCTGCTGCTGAAATTCACCTCAGACTTCAGCGTGCATACGGAGATGTGTGCATGGGCGCCAGCAGTGTTAGGAGATGGGTGAAACATTTCGAAAATGGGAACAAGATGAGCCTCGTAGCGGTCGCCCTCGAACTGCCTCCATGGAAAGCAACAAGGAAAGAGTTGAGTTCTGGGATGCATTTTGGTTGAATTTCTTAAACCTGGACAGACCATAAATGCTGTCCGCTATATTCAGACAGTTTTGAAGCTCCGTCGTGCATTGCGCGAGAAACGCCCTGGAAAGAAGATCATCCTGCAACACGATAACGCGTGACCTCACATTGATCGTGTCACCGTGGAGAAAATCAGAACATTTGGGTGGGAAACTCTTCCGCAATCTCCCTACAGTCCCGACTTGGCACCCTCCGACTACTATCTTTTCGGTTCTGTAAAGGAGCAGCTGCGAGGCCAATGCTACGAGACGCTGGAGGACATCCGGAAAGCAGTGCGTCAGTGTCTTCGGGAAGACGAAACGGACTTCTACAGCAAGGGAATTTTCAAACTTACAGAACGGTGGGAAAAATGTGTGCAAAGAAATGGAGACTATGTTGAAAAGTGACAGAAAAGTCTGTAGATTAAGATGTAGCCTACCTGGTTTGTCTAAAAAATAAAAATTAAGTTATTTATAACAATGGGTTGCTCATGACTTTCAGTATGACCCTTATGTAATATTTATTGTGCACATAATTAAGAAGGCAAAGCATCATTTTTGGTGTTCCACACGAAAGGCACTTTCTGTAATCCCAAAAAGTATATAAATGACAAATGGATAAATAATAATTACTATGCTCTAATAAAATTAACGATATAATTTACTCACTTGTTGATACATTTATGTAAATGGCTTCTCCCATTACAGAAGACAATGACATTGACTTAGAAATAAAAATAGACTAACTAAAGGAAACGGATGCATTTTTTTTAATTCATAATATATTGAAGCACAAACAAATTTAAAAATTCGGAAGCGAAACATGGGCATTAAAGCAAAGAGAAGACTCTAGACTAGAAACACAGTCTATTATATACAGTCACGAAGCTTGAGTTTTGAGGGTTCTAGAAACAATAGACTGTGACGGTTCTATTTTGCATTGCCTGTAATGAGGCGATATTAGCGATCCTAGTAGTGAGCAACTATCTAATGTTTGCATATTTACTACGCATTGAGTTTCGCGACTGTATATACTAGACTGTGCTAGAAACAACCATAATGAAATTTTTGTGACCATTATTTTATGGTTAACAAGATTAGATTGTTAAAGAAATGAATTTGTAAGATCAAAATTGGAAGTTAAAAATATAGTTTCAAAAATCTAAGATTACTGACAGAGAATTGAAAACGCGTAGAGAAATGATGAAAAATTTATTTCCAAAACATCAATGTCATACAAGCTAAGTGCTAAAATAATACCACAAGAAGTTAGTACGTTTGTGCAAAAGTGTAATTATTTAAGGGGTTAGGTACAGCATACAGCAGTGAAATTTTTGGAAATATTCAATATTTTTTTTCCTTCATTACTGTATCTTGTACAATAATGAGAATTGGTATGTGTAAAACACTGTCCTTCTGCTATATTAAAAAAATATTTTTACGATTTAAAAAAATATTTATGTATATTTCTTTCAAAACTCATAATGGTGGTAGTTCACTGTGCAGTGATGAAGCGTTTCCCTCATAACTCATAAACTTGTTAACTTTTTCATGTTCTCTCTCTTTTATTTTATTGCTGAAACTCATGTTTACAATATCATGGTCTTTCAACAACATTCCTTAATAACTAATATGTTTTATTTTGTGTTAGAAGAAAATACTGATATTTGATAATTTTTTAAAATGAATTTATTTTTATCAGACAATCTATCAGAGACAGAGGAGTGATCTTGCTTCATATTGTGGATATGACATGGATAAATACACACAAAACATTTCATCACAGAATGTTGGATAGTTTTTTAGTTATGTGGGAAACGCTTCATCACTGCAAAGTGAACTGAATTTTGGAAAAAAAGTGAGTGTTTTTTTAACTCGTAAAAATATTTTTTTCGTATATAAAAAAGGACAGTGTTTTACACATACTAATTTTCATTATTGTACAAGATACAGTAATGGAGGAAAATAATGTTGAATATTTCCAAAATTTTTCTGCTGTAAGCTGTACCTAACCCTTAAGTCCTGATAATATAACATTTTGCGTAAGCCCCTGGAATTTTGTTTGTGAGTTTTTGTTACGGGCCTATTTTTTTAATTTTCCAGCTTAAACCCTGGTAAATAGGATAACTGCTCAATTGATACACAGTAAAAGATCCCATTATGCACAATTTAACTGCAATCTGAATCTGAATATTCAAAGTCAATGTTCCCAAACGAGTAGGCCTACCCTCTTCTTTTGAGACGTGAATGTCGCTTGAGCAGGCGAGACGAATAGCTATATAAATTCCAAAAGCGAACTATACGACGTAACTGAAGAAGCAACAGCAGCAGTAACATCCGTGTTTGTTAGTCCTTGATTAGTCTGGATCTGGCCGCAATTCGCCGTTCAACATTCCATTCAGCTGTTTGAGGAAGTGCAGGTGAGCGAGCAGTGGCTGTCGGGCTGAAATTATCTCCCTCCTCGCACAGGCAAAACAGAGTTGTAAACTACATAATGGATCTCAGATAGAGCTTCCCATCTTGCAGTACTCCACTGCCAAGATGAAGGTTACGCTATTCAAGTAGGACGCCTTATTTTGCTTGTAAATTCCAATATTGCTATAAATTGACATGTAAATTTTAAAAATTTAAATATCTTCCTAATTACCGGTACTTCAGCTGCGATGATTATTCAGCGTGTGAGTGAAATGAAGGTGGTAATACCAGTGAAACGATTCCAGAGTCCAGTGCCGAATGCTATCCAGCATTTTTTCATAATGGGTTGAGGGAAAACCCAGGAAAAAACCTCAACCAGTAATTTGTCCCAACCAGAACTTGAACCCGAGCCCCCACACTGCACTGTTAGACATGCTAACAGTTACTCGACAGCGGTGGACTTCATTCTATAGGCATCCTACAAGGAAAACTCAGTGCGCAGAAACCAGAGGGCGTGACTGTCTCGCGCAGATGACGTATGCTCCCTTTCCCAGCATGCTCCCCGTTTCCAATCACACCACCGACACTATGCGCATGCGCACGTACAGTACATGACATCATCTGTGCTGAATTGAACAAGTGTTAATGCTACAGAGTCAGGGAGTCACATAGTGTTTTATATTAAATATTAATTTAATTTAATTTAAATATTTAAAATTTAAATATGAGGACAGTTTCAGTGATGAAGATACCTATTGTGACTTCGAAAGAGACGCGATGTTGACATCTTGTAATGTTATATTCGCTTAATTGTTTATTGTTACAGCGAGTCTGAGCTGAGTTTTGCTTGTAGGATACCTATAGTAGTAGCTAGTGATGTGAGAGGGAAAATTTTCCGCAGAAAATTTTCTGAATTGATGCATTTTCCTGAATACTTTTTCCTATATTTTCCGTAGATTTTTCGTCTGATCAAATTGTTGCTTCTTCACTCTCTTGCTTATAGCCTCAAGAACTTCACATGTATTGCTCATTTTGTATTCTCATCAATATGGAATGAATTTATAGCTCCGCACATATTTTGTTTGCTACGTTATAGAATTATGTTATTCAGATATCTCTGCGTTTCATGTACACAGGATCCCCCTATTAAAATTCTATAGGATCCAAAACGCCTAAATGAATCATTAAGCCTTATAAACGCTTAAAAACTATATTTGTGCCTATAAAACATAATATTATTTTGCTACTGCATAATAAAAATAAAAATGATGGTATTAAAAATGCAAAAATTCTCTAAAAACTACACAATTATTTGTTATGAGAAATTCTTGTAAATTCAAAGTCAAAACTATAATAATTTTGTATAATTCCATTGTTCGATCTAAATTAGAGTATGCTGCTGTTATCTGGAACCCAGTTACTAACAAATATATTCTGTTACTAGAAAAAATTCAAAATAAATTTCTAAAATGGTTATATTACAGACTTTATGATTATCCTACCTATGAGAGTTATGCTACAATGCTTCAACATTTCCATTTTACTAGTTTGCAAATTCGACGAAATTGTCAATCTTTAAACTTTCTTTATAAAATTATTAACAATAAGTTGGACTGTGTTGGTTTATTTTATTATATAACATTATATGCACCTAAGCTTACAACGAAATTTCGAAATTTGTTTTACATACCAAGGACAAGTACTGAATCCCACAAAAATTCCCCAGTTTTCCAAATGTTACACTTATACAATAAATGACATCCTCATCCGAATGTTGATATTTTCAATATGAATTTCTCTAGATACAGAATTATTTGTTATCATATTTTACAGAATATTGTTGTTAGTTAATTTGAAGCTACTTTCACACCTTATTTCAATTTCTCTTTTTTCTTTCCCTTTTTCCTATTATGTTTCAGTTTTTAATAAGCGTATGTTTCATTTTCTTGTTTATGTTTTATCAATTAATTTGTTAGTCGTGAACATTGTAATTGGGCTTTGCCTGTTATGTTCATCAACAAATGAATAAATAAATAAATAAATAAATAAAAATATAATAAAAATATAATAAAAATATAATAATAATAATAATAATAATAATAATAATAATAAATCTCTTACAAACACTGGTCTGACAAGTTCGTTCCATATTGATCTTACAAGGGAACCTTCCGAAAATGCAATTAGCAGTGAAGAATGTAACTTATTCCAGTTTAAATATCTACTAAAGAAATATGCATTCCCAAAGAACTAGCTGTCCATGTCAAGGGGTTGAAGAAATATAAGGCTATAAACATGCCATGAAGTATATTAGAGAAGAGTACTTTTCACTAATATTCCCATATACTGAAGAAAAATTAAAAATATCAAGACACTTACTAAAATTACTTAATGCTTTTCAACATGCCACAGGCAATTCTTTGATAAGACAATGCCGTAAACAAAACGTAGAAGTGCAGTGAGCACATCTGAATACTCTCAATCTGTTACACATCGAACAATGATCGCCTGTGAATGCTTCAAAACAATACTCTAGCAGTGCCCAACACTTTCCCGGTCTTTCATGCAGATAACCGCATCTGAAGAAAGCAAATCTGATGAATGGTTTGAAGTTATCTGCCATAAACTCGTAATGTATCAAGGCTGGAAGTTTCAGAAAATTCTCTCTGGACCAGATATTGAATTCATCTGTGTCCGATATGACAAGGTCTGTCTCATACTTTACGAGGTTTTTATAAGGCCTGAAGAAATAGGTATCAAGAGGATGGATCTTGACTTACGACCAGGTGGGATCATCTTAACATCTTGAAGTTCACATTCGGTGGTACACTTTGTTGCAGTAGCCTAAGTTGTCTGTTTCCTGACCAAGAATCAACGAGGAGCACAATATCAGTTTATCATATTATTGTCATATACCGAAGTACATATGGTATTTCCGTACAGAAATTCTGCGTAATCAGAGGATTCAAACCGGCATCGGAACTGGACTTAGGTGTGGCTTAGTAGGTAAAACGTCAGCATGTAGAGCTGAAAACCCGGGTTCGAGTCCCGGTGCCGGAGAGAATTTTTCTCCTCTCCACCCATCTTTCATCATATGACAACGCAGAATTCCAGCACGGAAATATCATATGTACTTCGGTTAGGCTGACCAGATTTTTTATGGTCCGGCAGAGGACATTGGCAATTTCAAGAAAAACCACAAACGCTTACCTAGTCACTCTCCGTTAAAATGTTGCAGAACATACATGTAACAGTAGATACAATGATAGAACTTTGCACACTAAATTAAATGCATAAACATACATAATTTTTAAACATAATTATAGTCACTAAGAATTCAACTTCAGTACTGACACATGCATGGAAGTTTTTCACATAATATTGTACACATCGAACTGTAATACACACATTTTACAAGTACTTGTTTGAAGAATGTATCTTTTTAAGGGTCTGTTCATTTCCATACAGCTTCACATGAGAAATGAAGTTTGTTTTCACTTGTAAAAAAGCTTTAACTGTTTCAATTTTCATTCTTGACTTTTCATCAGTCCAGACTGAGTTCATTGTGGAGAAAAGTCTTTCAACTGATGAATTACTGACTGGAAGACACAAGATTAATGACACTATTTTGAGAAGATTTTCAAACAGAATGAATTTTTTTTTTTTGAAAAGTTGAAAAACATCATACCACTTTTCACCTGTTGGTTTGTCACAAAATTTCTCATTTTTTGAAGTACTTAAAAATGGACGCTGTGGCAGTTCTAACGTTTTCGCGCAACACGAATGCTAAAATGACCAAAGACAAAGATCCTATGTTCTTCTCGAAGAGTGCAGAATATCTCATACTGTGCTCGCTGGTTCTTCTGTCTGATACTGAGAACCGTTCAGAAATGTGCATGAATCGCAGCAGTTCCAGTAAAATGTTACTGAAACAAAATCAAAGCTTCTGGGGACAAAATTAATTTTCGGGGACAAAAATGGGGACATTTGCTCTCCAGGGACAGTAACTCAAAACCGGGGACTGTCCCCGGAAATCGAGGACTTCTGGTCAGCCTAACTTCGGTACATTACAATAATATGAACTTAAATAGCTTACAAGCAGGCCTAGAGTGAGGGAGGATAACAAAGAACGTTACCGCATTGTAGGAACATCTTGTCAAACAGGTATGCGATAGTAAGTAGCACACTCTTAACCCTTCTTGTTACTGATTGATAAACTTCGCCGTAACGTTTAAACTCATCGGCGGGAAGTTTCCTTTTGTACAAAAACAGAGTATAACGATTATGTAGCGTGGGTTGAATTGGTGATACCGGTATGTTATTTGGCGAATGAGTCAAAGGATTCGCTATGGAATTACCTAATAACCGTTTTATCTCAAAACAATCCAATCATGTAATCATCCTAAGCGAGATTCTACTCCACGTCTCGGAACTCCAGTCCAGCAGTTCGCAATAGCTAAACTACGACGGTACCTCATTTCTTAACCTCATGTTCAAGAACACTGAATAGGCTTATCCCATTTGGAGGCCCCAAGTCGTCTGGGAGAAGCACGTCGTAACGAAAGGCCAAATATCTGGCGTGATTACTAGAATCGTCACCGTTAGAACGTAATATTGGCCGACGTCTTCTGTCTCAATAAGCAAATTTTGGCAAATTTTCAACTGTTCAGTTGGATCACTTGATTATTTGAACTGGCATCGACCCACGTTTCCTTTTCCTCTTACAAAACACAAGAACATAGATCATAAACGTGAAGTAAAGGTCAAGGTTTGAAGTCAAAGGAATGCTTAAATACACAGTGCTCAATTGCGACTAGTGATGTGAGAAGAAAACTATTCTGCAGAATATTGTCTTAAATGGAAAATTTACGGAAAACCTTCCCCTATATTTTTCCGGAAAGCTTTCAGTCTCTTACTTACAATCGATCACACTAAAAAAATATGATGTGGTTTCTATCCTGAATGTGAAATCATTCACTCGCTATCAGAAAGATCTTACTTACTTTTAAAATCGCACATAGATCCATTTTTATATAGAACCCGTAACAAATCCTCAAATCCTCCCTTCCATTATTCTCCTACTTTGCAATAGGTCTGAAATTAATGTTGAGCTGGCAAGTTCGTTTCTTATCTTTGCTTTCATATTGCTTACAGATGAGAAAACCCTCTCCACAGAAGCGATAGTGTGTGGTAATATCACAATAAGCTCAACAAGATTAAGAATGAGTCGAAATGAGAACGTACTGTTATTTTCTGTACCTTAGCAATTCCCTCTCATAAAGCTTCCACACAGATATCTTTATTTGTATTAGGAATAGTAGTATTACGCAATAATCTCCATTCGTTGTCAGTCATTTATCTGTTCTTGTGTTATACAATAAGGAAATTCAGTTGCTAATAGAGCAATTGACATTCATAATTTCAAGGGAAAAAAAAGACTACATTTGCATAATATATACGTTACTGTGTACGTTAACAGAAAATCACAATTCCAAGTCACACAGAGATTGTGTGCACTCGTTGTGGGTCTCTGGCGTTTCGTCAGCCCACGCGAGTTGTGTGGATATAAAGGGAAAAGTTGAGACAGTGTCGGGTGGAGTTCCCGGGTAGCTCAGTGGTAGAGCGCTGGTACGTTCAACCAGAGGTCCCGGGATCGATACCCGGCCCCGGAACAATTTTTCCCTTGAAATTATTCAAATCTGCTTTACAGGGAGCTTCACCTGAAAGACTAGATTTGCATAATATATACGTTACTGTGTACGTTAACAGAAAACCACAATTCCAAGTCACACAGAGATTGTGTGCACTCGTTGTGGGTCTCTGGCGTTTCGTCAGCCCACGCGAGTTGTATCGATATAAAGGGAAAAGTTGAGACGGTGTCGGGTGGAGTTCCCGGGTAGCTCAGTGGTAGAGCGCTGGTACGTTCAATCAGAGATCCCGGGATCGATACCCGGCCCCGGAACAATTTTTCCCTTGAAATTATTCAAATCTGCTTTACAGGGAGCTTCACCTGAAAGACTAGATTTGCATAATATATACGTTACTGTGTACGTTAACAGAAAACCACAATTGCAAGTCACACAGAGATTGTGTGCACTCGTTGTGGGTCTCTGGCGTTTCGTCAGCCCACGCGAGTTGTGTGGATATAAAGGGAAAAGTTGAGACGGTGTCGGGTGGAGTTCCCGGGTAGCTCAGTGGTAGAGCGCTGGTACGTTCAACCAGAGGTCCCGGGGTCGATACCCGGCCCCGGAACAATTTTTTTTCCCTTGAAATTATTCAAATCTGCTTTACAGGGAGCTTCACCTGAAAGACTAGATTTGCACAATTGACATTCATGTTTCCAAGAAAAGATTATGAAGTAATTACGTCGTTTTTTTTAATAATTTCATTCAAATTAAAATTGTTATAAAATCTGGTGGGTGAATCTTTCTTCTGTCCCAGCCACTAATAAATAAATAAATAAATAAATAAAATACCTTGAAAATGCCTTGCATTTATAGTACTGATTAGTAGAAATTGATGTGATCACTGGGAGAGCTGTGAGCCTACCCAATCCCCCCTATTGAATTGAATTGAAAGAGGAGAATTGGGAGGACAAATTTAAAAGGTACGCAAAACGCGTCCTTGCAAGGGGTTCGGGGCTGTAAGAAACTAAATATGTGAGCTCCAAGCCTGTTGGCCACTAGTCTCACTCCGGGTTACGCTGCTCCACCCCTAAATATGTACCTTACTTATATACGAAAATCGTCGTGAGTGGACGAAGAATACCGCCATATTTCTTCAATGTAACAGTGGGTTTCAGTGTTGCCAACATAGTAATAATACTACACACCTAATCAAACCTAACCTAACCTGTCACATAATACACACATAATCAAACCTAACCCAACCTGTCACATAATACTACACACCTGTAGTAACATACCTCACATTTAGTATCATTTCGTTTTCATGTATTGCCGGCTCTGCCAATCGTGTCGGTTTCCATCTAGTGGATCGTACTAATACCACTAATTCGATGAAGCAATGGCGACTTTCATAATAATTACATTTGACATGTTTCGGATATACTAAATGTGTTAATGTAGTAATAATTCTATATATGGTACAATAAGATTTGAAATGTGTTGTGGTTGTGATAAAAGTATTGAAAATTGGTTTATAGCACCACATTGGCAGTGATAAAAGTGTACAATATTCGTTTAGTGGCTGGTGGTGACTCTAGATTGACCATCTGGTGAATACGTTCAATGAGGAAACGAGTGTTATGAGCGAGAAAATACCAAAACACTATGAAAAATTTCCCTAGAATCAAGCCTAGTGTCTCAATTCCCTTTAATGCGTATTTTCCCTAATTATAGGGAAATTTTCCTAGGGTTGCAACATTGAAAACAGACCTACAAAGAGAACGACCTACAGGAATGACAAAATATATGTTAAAATTAACATTTTTTTTTTTAATTTTTAGCCTGAAAGTACTTCATAGTAATGATTTCATTTGTGCGAAATTTCAAGGCCTTTAGGAAGAAAATAATATTGCTTTTACGCCATTTTTAAATAGCCGCTGCGCTCCAGTCCCTTTACTCTGTGCTCAAACTTCTCCGTTGAATATCCGGAGTTTGTGTATTTTACATTTTTCAACATTTAATATGTACATAATATCTCAGACAATAATGGAGATAACTGAACAAAATTTTCAGGGCAGATTCTCACATTATACGTGAATAATTCTGTAAGACGAAATTATCAAATTTCAAATTAAAGAATAAGTTAAAAATAGACGTGCAATGTTTCTTTCTGTTCATAAAAATGCAAAACAAAAATAAAAATAAAAATTTCTAAAAATTATAAAACTGTGGTGTAGTGTAGAACAGTCTTTACTTTTTAGTCACGTGGGTTGAACCCTTAGATCCTGGCATCGACGAACAGCAGTAATAAGAATCAATAGTCAGTAGATAGGCCTAGATGTTTTATTCTGGTACAAATGTTATAATTTTAAGTGAACTTTACTGAAGCAAGATCCAGAGAGAGATCACACACGGGATACAATGTCCTCTTTTATAATATTGGGTCAGGATGTGATATAACCTTTCGACCCTTTAATTACTTCTTTGAGAAATAAAATGTTTTCTCAAAGGCGACAGTTTTGAAGGGAAATAGGTATGCTTAGGGTTGTATGAAAGGCTATGCCACCCCCCTCTCACCACATATGTACCTTGAAGCAAAACGGATATTTCCTGCAAGAAGCTCTATTCCGAGGGTTGCTTTAGCTGCGTGCAAGAAGAGTTCATCTTACTTCCTAATTTTACATGATATATTATAGTTTAGTACATCAAGTCCCGCGCCGTAGCGTCGCGGTCTAAGGCATCCCGCGTTACGGAATGCGCGCTGGTTCGTGTCCTCATGGGGGAAGAAATTCTCATGAAATTTCGGCCAGTGTATGGGACCGGTGTCCACCCAGCATCGTGATGCACTTGGGTAACTCCGGTTGCGAATACCAGCTATAACTGCTGGGAGGATCATCGTGCTAACCACACGATACCTCCATTCTGGTTGGATGATCGTCGATCTCTGGTTCGGGATATGGGCGTGAGGCCAGCAGTCGGCTGGTCGGTCTAGGCCCTTCACGGTCTGTAGCGCCACAGATTATTATTATCATTATTATTATTATTATTATTATTATTATTATTATTATTAGTAGTAGTAATAGTAGTAGTAGTAGTAGTACATCAATTGACATGGTTATACTTTACAGATACATTCTTATGCTATTACCTTGCATTTACATATGGTACAGACACATTTCACCACAAAACAAAATTGATTAGCAGTCTTTTAGCTTTCATTTAAGACAAGATTTGTGATTCTGTGATATAGGTCGCGCAAGGAACGATTACCGAAAAACAGTGGTGGCGTTACTGTTTATTTTGACGAGTGTATGTAGGCACGCCGAGGAATCGAGAGATGCGGGCCGATGGAAGTACTCCCTCTTCCAAGAAGATGAACAGATGGGGACATCGCTGTGGAAATGAAGAGCATACCAAGAGAACAATCCGAAGCGAATTAAACGCGCAACATATGTTTACTAATAAGATAATGATAACCTGCGAGGGGAACGCTCCATCACTACATATTGTAATAAAATAAACGCACTTGAACAAGACGCGTATTCACATGCAGTGGAACTGAAACTAAAACAGTAATGTAACTATCACAACGCATGACTGATTCTATCGATGTAGTTTCCAGCGTTGCCAACACATAAATTTTATCCCCATCAGTCTAACACCTGGAAATCCGTCAGAATACATAGAAATTAAAAACAAACAAAAAAAAAAAAATCAAATAAGACCATTTTATACCTATAAAAAATAAAAAAGAAATTTTAACACAACTTACCAAGCTTGATTAAAATACTAATTCATCAACGTCTGACTTGATTACTAGGAAATCTGAAACAGGTGATTGCTTAATGTGGTACGGCATGGGCAGGGCTGTTCAATGGAAAAGTGAAATCCCCAAAAAATTAAACAATTAAAAATGAAGCAGCTATAAAACTCAAAAGACGATGTAAATCGTAATTTCCGCCAGAAAATCCGTCACCAGTCAAAACCATTCTTTTCCCGTCCGCTATGTTGAAATTCCGTCAGTTTTGACGGAATTTCCGTCCAGTTGGTAACACTGGTAGTTTCTCTTCATACTGTACTCTTGGATATTATTCAAGCTATCTCGTCACCTTTTCTACCGCCCGCTCTTCCTTATCGCAATGTTTCGTTCGCATTCCTGCCGTCGGTATTCCCTGTTTGCGAGAGCTATACTCTTGAGAGCAGATATAGTATATCATTTTCTTTATAGTACTGCACTTTTTGCATGTTTATGTCTGTGATTGTACCATAAAGGGCAAAAGTGAAAATTCATAAGGCTTCATACATTGATATGAAACTATATTAGGGAAATAGATTTTTTAATTGGGTTATTTTACGGCGCTGTAATAACATCTAAGGTTATTTAGCGTCTGAATGATATGAAGTTGATAATGCCGGTGAAATGAGTCCGGGGTCCAACACCGATAGTTAACTAGCATTTGCTCGTATTGGGTTGAGGGAGAATCCCGGAAAAACCCAACCAGATAAATTGTCCCGACCGGGAATCGAACCCGGGCCACCTGGTTTCGCGGCCAGACGCGCTGACCGTTACTCCACAAGTGTGGACAGGGAAATAGAGACTCTACTTAAAATAATATGAGAAAAGAGATTTCCTGTAGGTCCTTCTCCTTAATCTGCAAAAGTGGTTTGAACCCAAGCGGGTGCGTTCACAGAACATTGGACTGCGTAATAGTTGTTGTGAATACCTTGACCTGTGGAATAGTTCTCTTGGCCTATTTTTACTCACAGTTTAACTTTAGAATTTAACATACAGTACAGACCGGTTATTTAGTCCTGACAGCTCGGCGACGCGAAAGAGGGGCAGTAATAGGAGTAATGGGGAGAGCTACGGAGTAGAGATAAGGGCGAGCAGTCAGTAAAGGAATGCAGTACAGCTTAACTGTACTGGAAAAACAACGCTATACCGCATGCGTGACATCCGATCGCTCTGACTGCAGGCAACAGACTAACCTTAACGTCCCTTGGCGTAACTTAATGGAATCGCCTGACCAAGGCGCACATTGCCAGCTACTGTCAGGACTAAATAATCGTACTGTACGACAAGTAGGAGGGACAATGGGAGAGGTCTAGTTTTTCCGCCTTATTAAGCAAAGTGATAGCTTATCAAGCTATTCTGAAAAGTTGCAATACTAGAAAACACAACGGAAAAGTGCTTAATGCCAACTCATGTTTGCGTTGCCCTCTGTTTTAAGAATTTTACTACTTCATAATATTTGTAAGTTAATTCCGTTTTCATGACCAATCAAATTTTTACTATTAGAAGTCGCAGTGCACATTTATCTGAAATTGCTGTTGTTATTACAAACGAATCTAGGTCTGTAATGTTTACCTCCTTACTCGGCCCTGAAACGACACTACAGTCGGTTTTAACGCGAAATGAAATTCCTTATCTAAGCCCAACGCCGACTTGGTGGGAGGAGGGTACACCTGCAGTTAGCGTTTAGTCTGAAGGACTTTCTGCCATATCAAATATAGATTATTAGTTCAAATACGATTGCTTGAAGTTGCTAAGAATGTCAAATAAAGGATGATTGATTTATAGGTCATACGGAAGAGTTTACAGAAGAATGTTTTGCAATAGTGATACAAAGTTTAAGCCATACGTTGGAGTACAAGTTTCTTTATAATATGTATTCCAAAGTTTGCATACTTTTTTTCTTCATCATCTTCCGTCATCAAGGAATTTTCTCATCTTATGCCTCTGTCTCGTTTTCGTTTGAAATATTAGCAGGATTTCCTTACATCCCGTAAAGTAAGAGAACGTCTCTTCTTTCGCTAATGTGTCCCGTTGTCCCGAAAGAGGTCTTCGAGGCATGTTTTTGTCCCGTATTAAAAAATTAGTGACTAAAACAAAATTAATAGGAATACATTTTCAATTAATTTTGTTCAATTTATTCTTTTTAAGTACTTCATTTTCAATAATAGTATTTAATTTTATTTAACTCTATTATTTTAATCTCTTCAAAGACGACAAGGATAAGCGCGATGAAAAATATACACCAAAACTCAATACAAAATCACTGCTAAGTGCTCCGTATTTTTATCTGAAGTTTCTGGAAACCTTATTAAATATCAGACAACGCCAAGCAACTGAGCAAGGATAATGCTCTGCTATTGTTCTGACAACATACAGCAATAAAACTTCGTTACAGCTCATGCATTTTGTCAAGACACTCGCGATGTGCAGTACGGGAACAACGTTTCTTTGAAGGGAGTAAAAGTAGAAGGGAAGGTCGGGCGTGTGTCTACCGAGATCAAGGCATAAACTAACCCATTCCCCTATAATTCGTAAGTAGACTCGTGCGCAGCTCTGTAAGAAGAGTGGGGAAGTTCTTTGTGTTCCCCTTGTTCTCCTTCTATTCCCCACCTCTTCTTTTCATTCTTGGGTCATCTGATTAAAGGGTGTAAATGATATGTTGTTATTGAAATGTTGTATCAGTGAAGAATTATGTTGTGTCAGTGAAGTGTGTTGTATCAGTGAAGAAGTATGTCGTGTCAGTGAAGTGTGCTGTGTAAGTGAAACGTGTTCTGTTAGTGAAGCTTTATAGTTTATAGTCGCAGTGCAAAGTATTTGAACAGCGAAATGTTTTTGAAGTGTTAGTGAAATCAGGATAGAATCAGTGAAATGTGTCGTAGTTCCAGTGCAGTGAGTGAGTTGACAGCGAAATGAGTGTAATGTTGAAAGGTACTTGTGCAGATATGAACATATCATACTCGTGGGTTTTAGTTCGATCTTAGTTTTAAGATACAAATTAGAATATTTCAAATGTTATTTTAAGTGATCGTTTCATTTAATTTAGTAGGCCTATATTCCCTGTTGTTGTTATTATTATTATTATTATTATTATTATTAGTAGTAGTAGTAGTAGTAGTAGTAGTAGTATTAATTATTAGTATTATTATTAATTATATTTTTAATTAATAAGTTTATTATTGTCATTATTGAGTGTAATTAGTTACCACTGCCACCGGATATATACACATTGCAGTGTAAATAAATACATACATACATCCTTGTCACTTGTTCTTGTATTCCCCTTCTCCTTATCGTGCCCTTGTTTTACTTGTATTCCCCTACTATTCTCTTTGCCCTTCTTTTCTTTCTCTTGTTCTTCCAATACTCTCTTTGTTCTATTTGTAGTCTCCTTTTTTCTCACTGTTCTAAATGTCTTCTCCCTCTTTTCCTTGCTGTCCCCTTGATTTCCATAATATTCTTTTGTTCTCTTTGTATTCCCCTTATTAACCTTTGTTCTTCTTGTATTCCCCTTGTTCTCCTTCTTCTGAACAGCAGATTTTCATCTTGTTAAGGTTAATCCTTTCCGGAGAATTTTGCACACAAGACGAGAAAATCGAATGAAAATTATAAGCCGATATGGAAGCAGAAGTGAACCTTTGCACCACATTTAGATTTTGTTAAATAGCACCTTTTACTGGTGACCCCTTCAATTGTATCAGCTGCATTCTAAAATAATGATAGAACCATGGCTTGAATCTTCAAAATTTTTATAGCAGTACTAATAAAATCATTGCTGTTTTAATCAACAAAATCATAATTATGGAAATGCAAAGAGTAACAAATGAAAAACTCTATATTTTTTTGTCCTACATATACAGAGATTTGTTTTCCCTTCCATCTCATATACTATAATATTTATAAACAGTCAGCGGATTTTCGGTCGCGATACTGAACGTTAGCTGTAGTCAGTTGCATGGAGGTCATTGAATTTATTGCTACGCTGCCTCCGTACGCCAAGGGACGTGACATCATTGTGTAGGGACCGAAAATCCGCTGTCGTTCATAAGTTTTGAAGAGACTTTTGAATAACCCTATAATACAGGTTGTAACTTTAATAATGGCAACTATTTATTTACTACGAATATACAAGAGATACATCTGTGAAACTTCTACAGTCTTTCAATGTAGTAACCAGTAGAGACCGGCAAATCAGACAAGACTCACGCCCATACCTGCTTGCCGTCAGGCTTGGGTTCCAGTGACGCTACAAAGCAAGTTAACTTCTAAGAATGAACCCATTGAGCCCGGGTTTTATAGGTTCAGTCCAGGCGGGATCCAAGAAAGCCTGCCTGTTTGCTCGTATTATAAGGTAGAGTGACTTGCATTCACGGAAGCCAGTCTGCGCTGGTTAAGATGAAACAGTACTAGTTTGAAATCTAAGTTCGTTGGCTATTTAGTCACTTCAAAAAATCTTTATCTTATGGTCCAACACGGCAGATAATTCTTGATTAAAGAAACACAGTTTTACGATTTATTGCGGTATAGAATTCATAAAATAATAAGACAATATTATACATTTCATATTCCTGCAAAGTGTATCTGACTCAACAAAACAGTAACATTTCGTAACTTGTGACTAGTTGAGAAGGGAAGGGAAGGGAAGGGAAGGGAAGGGAAGGGAAGGGAAGGGAAGGGAAGGGAAGGGGAGGAGAGGAGAGGAGAGGAGAGGAGAGGAGAGGAGAGGAGAGGAGAGGAGAGGAGAGGAGAGGAGAGGAGAGGAGAGGAGAGGAGAGGAGAGGAGAGAATTGGTAACAATTATTATGAATATCAACAACTATTATAGAAAAATATTTCATTTTAACTTTTTCCTTATCAACAATTAAAAGCCTAATGAATACCTGTAAAATGCATAAAAGTTTTTCGTTCTTCAGAATATTGATTTGCTATTTAACTTCTTGGGAACAGATTTCTTTTTATTTATGAAGATGAAAGTTTGAATGGGTTGCATTAAATTTATATTACTACGATGAAAAGGAAAGTGCAAGTAATTTATAATAACTTTGGCATTTAATGGATATTATGTTGACGAGAAATAGTTTTCTTTTTCTTTATTAAGAAGACAACAAATTAAGTTTTCAGTAGTTTGTCTATATCTGTAAACTTCTTGTCAGGTTTGAATGACTTGGTTCATATTTATCATGCATCTGAAAGCAGCACAGTCTGGCGCAGGTCGGCAGAACCCAACAGTCCTTTTGGCAACTCTTAGGACTGTTTGGGAGTCACGTGCAACCACACTGCCTTCCTGCTTGTGAGGGAAGGTTGCAGGCGGGCGAACGATACGAAGCGTTAGCCCGCTCACGGAAGTAAACAGTCATGGGCAAGCCTGATAGACATTTTTCCTGTCTCTGGTAACCAGCATTGTCAACAACTCGTTGCCAGCGATGTGGAAGTCGTAGTGTCCTTGTAGCAGCTCCTGTTCTGTTGGCGTTTCTGATGGACCGCCCTACTGCCTGCAGAATATCGGGAACAGTCCGGAATCGAACGTCGAAGTGGTTCTTTCAACTTCGGGATTAAGTCATAATCACGGGGGCTTAAGTCCGGTGAATGTGGTGGATGGAAAAGCACTTCCTACCCCCCAGCGACAGTACAAATCAGCTACAGGCTTGTGCCGTGTGCGCCCCTGCGTTATCCTGTAAAATGATGGGAGGGTTCTGCAAAATGTGTGGGCGCTTTTTTCGCAACGCTGGTCTCAGATTATGCTAAAAAAATAACGGAAATACTGTGCATTAACATTCAGCCAAGATCGCTGTTCCTGCTTTGTAAACATGGCGAAACACAACCGCTTAGAGCTGTAACTAACAGGAGACTAACTTCAACTCCTCACAGCGCATGCGCTGTGAGTCGGACGGAAGAGTCCTTTTAGGGAGGAGGAGGACAGACATAGACTAAAATGTGGTAGAAGTGACAACAATTAACTCCGTCTCTTTTCTCTTTTAAAGCAGTGTTGCCACTATTAAAGTTACACTCCACGTATTAGACTTATTTTACAATTTTGGGGTCGCGGACGCGCAAGGAAAGTTTTGTCTGGGAATGGTGCGTTCCGGAAATTATTGCTATGTTGTTATAACTCTACGGTCTTACTAATAAAAACTCTTATACAGACGTTTAACTATCTTATACTTATACAATGAGTAGCTCGTTTATAAGTCGTGTGTAAATTCCTTACTAATAATCACTACATACGTCTTGTATAACAGTATAACTGTTACACAGCTACGTCATAGGTTCGTCATTACTTCATTACGAAAGGTAATAGAATATCTGAGGTTCTCTATTGCATCCGGTAGAGCGCTCTAGTGTGCAGTGTTAAATATCGATAGTACAACTGGCTCTGATCGATTACCATACTATAATTTTTGGACAAGGAGTACAAAGCTACGGCAATAGCCTGTGCTCTTTGGTTTGTTCTTCTGTGGTTACAAGGCAACCATCATCATAAAATGACAGTCGATACGAACAGTTGTTAGAGGGACGGCCATTTTTTTCTCTATATAAAACGCTTAAACAAGGGGTTCCATGTATATAACTACTGCAAAGCAATTCCCATGTATAGTTACAGCCTGTTCATACATCCATCGCTTATGCATGGTTTATTAGTAACGTTTTCTGTCCCAACTCTGCGCAAGTCTCGTATAAAAACTATACACGGTTTATTAGTAAGCCCGCTAGTTGATAAGTTGTAAGTTTATAGACTCCACAATAGTTCTTTATTCTGAATGTAGTAACAAATCAACGATTAAAAACGCCTTGAATAGAGATCCTTATGAGTATTCACTGTAGCACAAGTTTTCGTAATTGTGTATGTGTGTGCGTGCGTACGTGTGTGTGTGTGTAAAGGGAAATGACAGCGACTCTCGATCTTCCCAAGCTCCTCTCCGCATTGTGCCAGCAAATCGTGTAAGAAAGAACATGTCCCACTCCCCCAATACATATCTGCGACTCGGCCTCAAGACTTGGTGGCGACATTCCTCCCCCACTGCAGCACCCTGTGTCTTGCCGCAGCGATATCTAGGGTCACTATCCCCACACCACACCAGCTCAAAGCCTGCCTGTCTCAGAACAACTCTCTCGTACACTTAATATTACGCTTCTTTTTGTTACTATGAAGCTAAGAATCCTAGAACTCTGGTCTAAGTCCATATCACGACTCACTCAAGATCCGACATCTTGTACACTTCTTAAGCGATGATACGTAGTGTTATTCATAATATAATCTAACACTTTTATTATGTAAATCAGAATTTAAAAAAAAAAGTTTTAAGGAAAGAATTCGAAATAATTGATTAAATAGCGATCTTACTCGTGTTAATTGTGTAAGCATGTGCGGCTTACAGCTGTTTCGGTGCTTCTTCACACCATCCTCAGAGCCTACTAGATCTCGTCGTCATCTTGAACTTCGCTGCCTGTTGTGTGGGTGCGTTCGATTGTTGAAAAGTGTTGAAATGTGGTGTGTGTGTTCTGAAATTGATCTTTTCAACAATCGAACGCACCCACACAACAGGCAGGGAAGTTCGAGATGACGCCGAGATCTAGTAGGCTCTGAGGATGGTGTGAAGAAGCACCGAAACAGCTGTAAGCCGCACATGCTTACACAATTAACACGAGTAAGATCGCCATTTAATCAATTATTTATATTCAAGTGTTAAACGTAGTGTACGAAAGATTCAACATGAAAGAATTCAGTACCCTATTTCTAAAACGGCTAGGTTTATTTAAATTTTGCAATGCATTTTCTATAGGTAATTTTAACATCTAATTCATTCTGAGAAGAAATTCCATATTGGCTCTATGTTTATGTAAAAATACTTACTTACTTACAAATGGCTTTTAAGGAATACGCAGGTTCATTGCCACCCTCACATAAGACCGCCATCGGTCCCTATCCTGTGCAAGATTAATCCACTCTCTATCATCATATCCCACCATCTACATCTCGGCCTCTCCAAAGGTGTCTTTTTCTCTCCGGCCTCCCAACTAACACTCTATATGCATTTCTGGATTCGCCCATAGGTGCTACATGCCCTGCCCATCTCAAACGTCTCGATTTAATGTTCCTAATTATGTCAGGTGAAGAATACAATGCGTGCAGTTCTGCGTTGTGTAACTTTCTCTATTCTCCTGTAACTTCATCCCTTTTAGCCCCAAATATTTTCAAACACCCTTACTCTCTGTTCCTCTCTCAAAGTGAGAGTCCAAGTTTCACAACCATACAGAACAACCGGTAATATAGGCCTAACTGTTTTATAAATTCTAACTTTCAGATTTTTTGACAGCACACTAGATGACAAAAGTTTCTCAACCGAATAATAACAGGCATTTCCCATATTTATTCTGCGTTTAATTTCCTCCCGAGTGTCATTTATATTTGTTACTGTTGTTCCAAGATATTTGAATTTTTCCACCTCTTCGAAGGATAAATTTCCAATTTTTATGTTTCCATTTCGTGCAATATTCTGGTCAAGAGACATACTCATATACTTTGTCTTTTCGGGATTTACTTCCAAACCTATAGCTTTACTTGCTTCAAGTAAAATTTCCGTGTTTTCCCTAATCGTTTGTGGATTTTCTCCTAACATATTCACACCATCCGCATAAACAAGCAGCTGATGTAACCTGTTCAATTCCAAATGATTATGTAAAATAATAAATTAAACTGAGATGAATATTTTATGGTTATACCAACCACTTAATCCACTTAATTGATCGCTTCATCTAATGTAAGAATAATTGAAAAGGAACTGTCATCATCATCATCATCATCATCATCATCATCATCATCATCATCATCATCATCTTCCTAACAAGTATTAGGCCAAGTGGCCTGTTACGGTCTCAAACTAGAATTTTCAGTCCATCTCTTCTTTGGACGGCCTAGAGATCTTTTGCCATATGGATGGTAATGAAGCAGTGCTTTTGGAATTCTGCATCGATTCATTCGTTCGAGATGACCCTTCCACTGAAGTTGATATTTGCTGATGAACTGCATAATGGGTTCTATTTGAAGTTCTTGCATTAGGTCCTCATTTTTTTTATGATCCCAGCGAGTATATCCAGCTGTTGCTCTCATAAACCTCATCTCACTTGCTGTTATTCTACTGACATCTTTATTCTTCACAGTCCACGCTTCGCTACCATAGCTTAATACTGGCTGTTCTAAGGTTTTATACAAGCCTATTCTTGTGTGTCTTTGTACTAGTGAGGGTTTCATGATTTTATTAATGATCCCCATTGTTTTATTATATTTACATACTTTTCAGCAATATCTACTTCATCATAAGGTGATAGTGTATAGCCAAGATAAGTGAAGGTATTTACTTTTTCTATTATTTTATTATTCAAACAGATTTTGCTTGGTACAGGGAATTTCCCACAAAATGACATGATTTTCGATTTTTCAATATTAATTTCCATGTTATATTTTTCACTGACCTTATTTAAATTGTGTACTGAATATTGTAAATCATCTTCAGTTGATGCCATGAGAACTAAATCATCAGCGAAAAGTAAAGCATCAAGCTGCAAATGTCGATTAATTGGAATAAATCCATGTCGTGTCTGTCGCCAATCTTGAATGATTCTATTTATATATATAATAAACAGAAGTGGTGAAAGGCTACAGCCTTATCGTGCTCCACTATAAATGGGCCGCCACTGTGAAAGTTTATTGTTGCTTCGAATTGCTATGATGGTTATTTTATATATATATTGTAAATATTTTGTATAATCTGTTGAGGTACTTGATCATCTGCCAAAATCTGAAGTAATTTATTCCGATTGACTTTATCAAAAGCCTTTTTAAAGTCAATGAATGCCATATGCGTTTCTAAATTAAATTCTCTATGTTTCTCAACCAGTAATTTCAATGCGAAATATCCATCACAACAGGATCTTCCTCGACGAAAACCATTTTGTTCCTCACTGATAATATTGTCGTAATGCTTATTGAGTTTGTTTTTCAAAATATTTGCATAAATTTTATATCCTGCGTTCAATAAACTTATTCCTCTATAATTATCCATAATTTTCAAATCTCCTCTCTTATGTATAGTAATTACAATAGATTTAGTCCAGCTTTCGGGAAATCCTTGTCCCTCCCAAATCAAATTTAAAAATCTCAAAAATCTTTGTAGAAATTTATGGCTAGCATATTTAAATAATTCACTATTTATTAAATCTTCTCCTGGAGATTTATTGTTTTTCAATTTAGCCAAGATTCTTTGTAGTTTATCCATAGAAATTGACTCCAATAAAGTATTAGTTGAAAATGGAAGCGTGAGAGATTGTGTTGATGTAGACCATAGTTGTTGAAAATACTGTAACCAATTGTCCTGAGAAATAACATTTATTCTTAGATTATCTTTTACTTCACAATTTAATTTCTTAAGAATTTTATAAGTCTGTGGTTGAGGCCGAGTAATATCATTTTCTAAGTATGCCACAAAGTTTATCCAATTCTGTCTATGTTTTTTTTCGAACTTCTCTCTTTGCGATTGCCCGTTTCTTACGATAATCAATTTGATCTTCTTCTTTCTTGGTTGAGATATACTTAAAAGGAACTGTTAGAGTCGATTTGTAGTAAGTTGCCATTTTGTGTTAATTTTTGGAGTTGATTTCTACATCGTAAGTCGTCATGATGTGATTGTTTTAAAGTAAATACCTATTTAGCTTTTTAGTAAATGTTATATCGGTAATGCATAATTTCCATCGAACTAACTTGAAGTTATTATGTACAAAATCCGTCTTACATACAGTTTAATACGCCAGAAGGATAAATGATCTAACATCTTTCACCATCATATATATTTCAGAGGATCTTCTTGGGTTTGAACCCTACTGTATTTTTGGTGAAAAGTCATGTGTTAACCAATCCCGCTACGTGTGCATTCCAGATATAATTGAATTCACTGACCTAACAAACGCAGGGAGACAAAACTTTTCAGTTGCACATATGGCTTCATTTAATACCTCGCTGCACAGGCACTCCAAAATGCAAAATCAATGGGATAGTGTCAAATCAGAGAAAAAGTTTATCACGCTATAGCTGCGTATGAGTTACATCTCTGGCTTTTGGACAATTTTGTTGGAGTTATTACATGCTTTCACTTTCAGATGAGTATTTTTTCTGAATACTGCATTGTGTCGAATATCTTTATTTTGTTACAGCAGACTCTGCAGTTGTAAACACGTTCCGCAGTTTTATTACGGTTAGATGTAATGTTAAGCCATTTGCAAATTGCTCGCTCTGGAAAGTTTTGCTCTTTCTAGGCGACTCGTCTGTTTCATTATAGCAGCATGCTTCTACCATTTCTGTGGTCTCTGACGTCGTATTTATCTTGATATGGGATCCCTCAGTTATTCTGACAAGTCTGTTAGAATTTAAACATGTGACATGGTCGTTCCACACATTTCTTCGTTTTCACATCCAGTCTTGTATCGACTGATTTCACATTCTTCCCTAACATTCTATTCCTAAACGGATTTTATTGTATTAAGCTTAATACAAAATAATGTAACAATATGCAAGTCTAGTTTTTCAGGTAAACCTTCCTGTGAAGCAGACTTGAAAAGTTTCAAGGGAAAAATTGTTCCGGGGCCGGGTATCGATCCCGGGCCCTTTGATTGAACGTACGAGCTCTCTATCAACTGAGCTACCCAGGAACTCCACCCGACACCGTCTCAATTTTTCACCTTATATCCACACAACTCGAGTGGGCTGACAAGACGCCAGAGACCCACATTGAGTGCACACAATCTCTGTGTGACTTGGAATTGTTGTTTTCTGTCAACGTACCTACAGTAACGTATATATTATGCAAATCTAGTTTTTTTAAGTAAAGCTCCATGTGAAGCAGACTTGAATAATTTCAAGGGAAAAATTGTTCCAAGACCGGGTATCGATCCCGGGATCTCTGGTTGATCGTACCAGCGCTCCATCAACTGAGCTACCCAGGAGCTCCACCCGACACCGGGTGTAACAAAATAATACAGAAATGTTCAATAAGGTAATCAGAATAATTTAATTATGTTTTCCATAAGATGTTAATTGACAAAACTTAGGAGATTTTATGGCTAGGCAATAATAATTAGGTATTGTTGTACAGATCTTTGTCAATTTTTAAAGAACGGCGAGTGTGCAACAAAAGTCTCTATGTTGTTTTAGTCAACTGTCCAAAAACAGGTTGGAACCTCATAAGTGACACCAATAAGGCTACACTCATCAGGCAACTGAACAAGGAGATAATGGGTTAGGGTGGCAAGTTCCTTTTCAGAATTTAATATCCATGTTGGATCAAATGTTTTTCACAAAAGATCGTCATAACCTTATCTGATTTTGATATAATAGCACAATATTTTTATTTAATTTCGTGATAAACGCTTTCAGTTTTTTAAAAACCATCATCAGATCATGTTTCTACAACGCTGGACATACTCTTCCGCTTCACCACTGAATGTGCCTCCAGGCGTTACTTACAGCTATAAGCATATACACATTATCTTCATTTTTTCACCATTTTAAACTATATATTAACCTGTTGCTTGTAAATGCAGACATTATGACATCTATTATATACAATTACAAGACACTTTTCATATAATCGCAAGGAAGTGCATGCTGTTTATTCCACATAATTTTCATATTGGACCCACTGCTTGATTTTAACATTTTAACAATTTTAAATTTGCATATGCATTTAATGTCTTATGATATTCATACCTTTGTATGATTTTACACTTTCAACATGATTTGCTTTTATGCAACCCATTGTCTTTCAATGTTTATAATGTAACAACTGTTCAATTTAAGAGTTAATGATGATCTGATGATGGTTTAAAAAAAAACCGAAAACGTTTATCATAAAATGAAATGAAAAAATATAGGCTATTGTGCTATTATATCAAAATCAGATACGTTTATGACGGTCTTTTGTGAAAAACATTTGATAAATTCCTTTTCAGAGCCTAATTCAGATTAATTCCACAACACAGGTGCAACGAAACTTCAAGTAAGTCTACAGTACCTGACAGACATCCTTTAGATGTGACATTAAACCAGGCCTGCACAAGGTTTGCGCTCTCCGAGCCGGCTCACAGCTCATGAGCGGAATGCAGATATTAGCTGCGCTCTGTATAAGGGTGGACTGGAAGAAGGGGTGATCTCGTACAAAATATACACAAAAGAAAATACAGTACCAGTAAGCGTGTTTATGAAATGAATTCCCGTTCAGTGTTTGCAAAACTATCTTGGACTATTATTAATTAATAAGGAAATATTTATTTTACAGAAATAATAGAAATTCTATACCTACTTAAATGTACAATATCACTTTGTTATATTCTTTAGTTATCAGCACATCAAAACGAGGATTTATGCTGTTGGCAGCTGAAAGGAACAGTAGCCTACTGATCGTAATGAAACATCAGTTACAGATGTTCGATGTCTGCCTTTATTAAAGTTGATTATAGAAAACAGTTGCTCACAAATATAAATGTTGAGCCAAACAGAGCAATCAGTTTCACAGCCAGCCTGTGTAGTCGTGGATATTATTGCTAATGTTTAGTCTTGTAAAACTCAACCAGGCTAGTAGTATTATTCAAACGATCTTTAGCCCTTAGATCACATTGAAGGTCAATAAGTTCGAGCTGTAAATCGTTAAATGTTAATTGTTACGTTCCGTCTTTTAGATTCCTCCATACTGTACTGTAGCAGTAGGTAAGTAACGTGAAACAGTTACCGAGAATAGGCCTACATACTGCACTCCACTTGATAACTGAGAATGACGTATCTTCCTCTCCGTTTCGGCGAGCGGTAAACATAGCTCTCCCGCTCCGAAGGAGCGCGCGCGCTCGTTGAGCGCTGTTTGTGCAGGTATGCATTAAACTATAATATGAGCTACCCCTGCGATGGCTGTATGGTTAGAACTTCAGCCTGTAACGCAGGCAGTCAGAGTTCGAGTTCAGGTCAGGCCTGGGATTTTTCACTGAAAAACCCATAGTAACACTTGTGGTGGAGAAGGTCACAGTTGGGGTTTTTCTCGGGGTTCTTCCGTTTTCCCACATTAAACAACTACAACATTCCGTTAACATCTCTCCATTTCGTCATCATGTCATACTCGTAGAATTCCCCGATCGTCGACTGGCGACGCACGGAGGGGGCTGGCCTTGAGACAAGTGAGGCTGCTCGAACCTTAATTTAGTCAGCCGGTGTGGCTTTAGGAATGTGCCTAGGTTGAAGGTTAGTGCAATAGATTTTGAAAGGCCACAGTGCTGGGTCATAATCCCCCCTCCCGAAATTCCATTCCATTCCGGGAAACTTACTAAGACAATCCCACATCGTGAATTAAGAGATTTGCAGATTCCGCTATCGACCATTCACAAAGTCGTTCGGAAATGTCTTCAAGTCTTTTTATACAAAGTTCAAATTCTGCATGCATTAAAAGCAGGAACAGGGACGGCGTCAGCAGGGAAACTTTGGACTATTTGAGTCCACCCTTAAGCTCCCCCAACATGAAAATGAATATCATATGACTAATGACGTGTCCAACCATAAATTGTGTGGATGTGATAGTTCATGGTTTTTCAAATTTAGCTATCTGCGACTGTAGGAGACAGAGGTCTGCATCGGACGTTTTCGCTCGAGCGCCAAGTAGTTCATAGCATAATCCGATAGGTAGCGCACATGCATGATGGGTAAAATTGTCACGAGGGATAAATCCTCGAACGATATAAGCCGAGCGTTAGACATTCGTTCTTGTTACAGTGATGAACTGTGTAGTAACATCATAGATGTTTATCATTTTAAAACTTTGCAGTGTTTAACTAACCTCTCCATAGTACAACTACTAAACTTGCTTTAAAATGTAATAGAAATGTTGTAGGTAAATGTTCCCCCCCCCACACAGGAGTGATTTTGTTTTTGCCACATCTGATAGATGTTATTGGATGTAAATGTAATTATTATAAACGGAGAACACAATCACGATAATGCAAGAACTGTATCAAGTTTTCTAGTAATAATAATAATAATAATAATAATAATAATAATAATAATAATAATAATCTCTAATAATTAGTGTATCAATCTTTGCGTCTGTAACAGTTGTGCAGCATGATTATTCGTTTTATTATATTTTCTGTGACGTTATCTCTGTACTAATATTGTTATTAATCTACTGCTATATCAATAATATTTTGTAAAACGTTTTACATTGTCGCAGTATATAGACGGAACACTATGTATGGACCTATCATATTATATATGTAAATCAAATATTGAATAATTATTAATTAGTAATTATAACTGTATATCGAAGTTTTTCATACTATTTTATTTATAACTTCATGTTTCTGTTTTTGTACGTTCCATTGACTGTTCCATTAAACGTTTGTCATAAACGCAGAAAATAAAGCCTTATTTTTACAGTGTGAGCAAAACATATGTGTATCTTATCTGTCGCCTTCCATACAAGATAAGACATGTCGGTGAGATGACCTTGTACTGTGCTTCTATTTATTACGAGCGTATCATGACCGATCGTATCTCACTCGAGGTTACGACACTCGACCGAGTTCAAACGAGCGATTTAACTACAATGCAGCACTCTGGTAGGGAAATACAATAATTTTGTGATTTGGCCATTTTTACTATTTGACCATATCGAATTCCAATCACTTAACATACCATCTTTCAGTTTAAATTTTACTGAATAAAGAGGGTGTTTATCATATTCATACTGAGTTTCCGAATTTACTACTATCTTGGCAATTTGATCTGCTCTCTCGTTCCCTAAGTCAAGGCTCCCAACTGTACTACACAATAGACATTAGTAGTAGACTTCAGTCCTATGTGTTTGTTGCCTCTACTTCCCAAGGAAATGCCCCTGGTAAACTCCAGGATCATAGTGCGATCGGAAATATTAGAGTAGGTTATGTAATGGAGAAAACCCCACAACTATCCCTCTTGTCTTCTAGTAGAGTGATCTTTAAAGGGCTTTACGTTATATTATGTATGATGCATATATGCTCAGCAATATTGAACTAACTCTGTGTTACACGAGTGTGTACAATGTACATACATGTTATTTAATGGCTCCATACGTTTTTATATTTATGCAAATATTAGCACACGAGTGAACACTTTCCTGCACAGAAATATAGATAGGCCTACCTATAATACATGGATATATATATATATATATATATATTTGAGTGGCTGTTGACGGTGTTTTAGTGTTTTTTTTCTGGATGTATCAAACAACCTCATTATCAACACTGGAGTTTGAAATTTAATTTGTTTTATGTTTACACACAAAATGTCAAAGTTTAAATTTATAACCCATCATGTAGGTATTTGTCTCTCCATGTTTTTCACACGTATTAACGGCAAGGAAACCAATCTAAGTAAATTACTTCCGAATAACAAATCACTACTTCTTCCTGTCTAAAAAGATGACAGGAGATTTAGTAGGATCCCTATAATAAT
Organism: Periplaneta americana; assembly: GCF_040183065.1. Classification (NCBI taxonomy): domain Eukaryota; kingdom Metazoa; phylum Arthropoda; class Insecta; order Blattodea; family Blattidae; genus Periplaneta; species Periplaneta americana. The sequence goes on along the minus strand of NC_091123.1, from coordinate 61,324,265 downwards.
TGTGCAAAACATTAAAGTCGTTGGAGATTGTGTGATCGTATGTATGAGTTTCATGCCTATATTTTATGCATAATGTGTAAGCATATTATTTTATTTATAACCTTTATTATGTTGCGGGTTGCATCGGCCCGCTGCCACTAAGAAGCAATAATATGTTGCGGGTTGCATCGACGCGATCCCGCTAAGGAGCAAGATGCGCATAAATTATTACGGAAATGGTAGCAGACATTTTTCCCGAATATACAGAGGATTGTTTCCTATCTCTGATAACGAATTTGAATGACGTCATGTGCGTCAGGAATCACACCGACAGCTGAATTGCGGCGAGAGGTGACAGACCAGTAGTGAGTGATTTCATAATCAGAGTGCACGGTGTATCACAGTAGCAATGCCCAAGAAAATCGAGCCTTTTGGGAGGGGTACATAACAACTCTTTCCGATGCCAAGTACAGTTACGTGAAAATCATAGGAACCTGCAAAAAACGTGGTTTCGTTATTTCCAAGAAAGGCATCTTGTGTGTACCTAATAAGACTGGCAAAGCTCGGATGGGATTAATTCCAGAGTGGAAAAAGCAAATCCACCCCCGGTCACAAGTCGCCGCATCCCACGAGATGATATAAATTAATTCCATTCGAGCTTTACCAATCTTATTAAGTACACAGAAGATGCCTTTCTTGGAAATAACGAAACCTCGTTTATTGCAGCCTTCTTTTATTTTCACTTAACTGTAATTGGCATTGAAAAGGGTCGTAATGTACCCCTCCCAAAAAGCCTCGATTTTCTTGGGAATTTCTGCTGTGAGTCGCCGTGCACTCTGACTATGAGATCACTCACTGCTGGTCTGTCACCTCGCCACAGTTCAGCTGTCGTGTGACTCCTGACGCACATGCCATTCAGAGATCGGAAACAACTCTGTATGCCCACTTAAACGCTCCACGTTAAAAAAAATAACATACTCTAAAACTATGTAGTCTAATGCAGATTAAGTCTGCTGTAATATAATTATTTATTTACGTCTGTAGAATCGTAAGCTCATATGTTGAACTTCTCAAACTAAACTGGATGGAATCTAGTGAAGATATGGTCAGCAAAACGCTCGACCTACTCAAAGTCAAGACAGATAATCAAATTTTCAACGGATGAAGGAACAGGTACTTCGCCATATTCGGACACAAGACATGAATTAATCAATGGCATTGGAGGGAAAATAATGTACGCATAATTCCGTGGTCTAGGGCTGCTGATAATTAACAAGTGAACTCCAAGATCATTGGTCACTACTTTCAATTCCAGATATGACTACACCGTTACATTGAAGAAACAAAGTAAATTTTGAATGCAAGAATCTGAAGGGGGGAAAAAACAGAACACATGGGAATCTGAGAACAGAGCATCGACAAGTACAATCATAGCTCAATAAAAAAGACCGTGTTGTCCTGTTTGTGTCGTCATCAAAGGCATCCTAAACGCACAGAGCTATAAACATCTCAAATAAGTACCACACAAAAACTCAGTTGCGTATGAAAGCGGCAATCAGTTAGTATGATTCACGGAGGCCGACCTTGGCTCCGGAACACAGTTCGACCACTTTCGGCTCCTTTCGATCAACCTAACTGGCGGACGAGACCCGATATAAAGAAGACAAAGCTGAAGGCTTATGTGAAACTGACAAGCACGTCTGTCATGAATTGTTCGTTTACTGTTATTTTTACTTCGTTATTTAACGACGCTGTATCAACTACTAGGTTTATTTCGCGTCGATGGAATTGGTGATAGCGAGATTATATTTGGAGAGATGAGATAGAATATTCGCCATAGATCACCTGATTTTCGCCTTAAGATTGAGGAAAATCTCGGAAAAAATCCAACCAGGTAATCAGCCCAAACGGGAATGGAACCCACGCCCGAGCGAACTCCGGATCAACAGACAAACGAGCTACCGCCTAACCTATGCCGGTGGCTATTACTGGTGTTATAAAACATGTAATAGGCCTACATTACTTAGCTTTATTTTCTTACAACTAGATTAACAACAGTAAGTTTACTGTCACTGTTGATATCAGAGCTACAGAGACCTTGGATACAGCAGTAATATTTTCGATAACAATGTATCAGAAAAAAGTTCAATAACATCGCAGTCACATGATTTTTTATACAATAGTGAATAGCAATAACTAGGAGAGTTCATATTCCATTTTCTTCTTGACTTCCTGCTGCTACAGCAGCACCTGCTCCAGTATCTGCTTTGGTTCATTCATCAACTTTGGTTACTGCGGGAGTTTTTTGTTAATTCGTTTTAGAGTTGTCTTTAGTGATTGATTAAACATTTTTATTTTACTTGTTTCTGGTTTAACAATATTTATAGCTGAATTAGGGGCCATTTTTGAGTATGATCTAATGAGGATCATTGCCTTATCAACTTTAAGACAGTTCGGTTTAATAATAAGTAATTTATCTATAGGCTTTTCTGTTCTGGCTTTTTTTTCATTTGTTACCTCATGCATTATTTAAGGCATTATTATATGTGCTGGTATAGTAATTCATGTTATCAGGGATTCTCAGGATATTAGTTTTAAGGGTTATTTATCCTTTCAAATACCTTTACCTATAAATTTTGACAACTAAGGATTCCATTTAAGAAATTAAGGCAATAAAATAAATTTATTATTTTCGGAGGGGAAATCTTCTGCAGTGGATTCGCGATATCTTTTGAAATCCTAGTTTCTCGATTCTAACGATCTCATGGAGTGTGCCGCCCTGAATACGATTCCACTGCGTTCCGCAAAGCACGCAACATCCCTAGCAACGTCCTCGCTCCATATCGCACGACCCACTTTCATCTGCTACAGCGTTGCTTTCAAGCCACCCTCATTAAAATGCTGAAAACATAAAAGTTGGACTAATTCGAAAAAGTGGTTTGCTGAAAGCATTCTAGGCGAGCACTCGAAAGCCGAGACATTGTTCCTTCTCAATTGTTCTCCGATCATTGATACCCGTTTCCAATTTGTGTACCTCGAATACAGAGTGGAGGTGGTGTAACTGTATACATTGAGTGGGGCAATAGAATACATTAGTATAGAATAGAATAGTGTATGGTTAATCAGAAAATTAGGCTGTAAGTCTGAGCAGTTTGCCAAAAGAGCATGCCCTGCTCATCTTCGAAAACAACGAACTCAGATCTAAATAGCAGCATTTCGTTCTTTAATCATTACACCAGGGTTACCAAATTTTCTACTACCAGAAAATAATGATAGGCTACGTGTTAATCTTTTTTTTATTGCAAGAAAATAGTTCATTTTATTGAAAAACTGGAAAGGGATAAATCATTCCTTATCAATTTATCTAATGATTAGAGAAAAATCAAACTCGTATGGATAGTACTTACCGAATAAGAGTGTGTTAACATAAGAAAAAAATTCTGGGAAAAATATTAATTTGGGACCAATATAGCATTAATTGTACGCTAATATGAACAGTTATATTACTTCCCTCCTGTGTAGTAGGCTATGTCACTAAATTTAATGTACGGGGGTGGATCGGAAAGTAACGCACAATAATTTTTTCCTCCTTTGGTATTGCGGATGGGATGTTGAAATTTCACCGAGATATAGTTTGAAGTTTTCACTACAGACACAATTCGTTTTACATGTGCAGCAGGGTTGACATACGTACGACTACAGTCGTACGCATGCGACTATTTTGACTAATTGTACGAGGTACAACCAAACTCTATGTCGTACGCTATTTTGTACGACTATTTTAATGAAGGAACAAAATTATTTTGGAACTTTGTTGATCTATAATTAAAATAAACTCAAAGGTTAATTCGTCCCTTTTTAGACAAGTTTTAATCCTCTAGTATGTCGTTGACTAATATGAAAAAAAAAATGCTCTAAAGGTATGTTCTGAAAATCGATAAGGTAGCTACGCTTGTCATGCAAGTCATAATCGGTCATCTTCAACTCTAAGTTTCATTGTACTGCGCGGTAATGTCAAAGTAATACGAGTTCAGAGATCTGCTATCTTCCTTATATATTCGGCAATGGATGTCTTTTATCAATGAAATAGTACCTCATTAGGATTAAGAAGTCCAAACGCGCCGATATTATAGCGGTGTCGAATTTAGTGGACTGCAGGTGGACTAATTTGATGTAATTATCAGCTGACGCATTGATTAATATTATCCTAAGTATCTCCGTCGCGCTGCCCAAAGACAATTTTCTGCTGACTTTCAGTATATTGATGTTGTTTCTGACCAAGCGTCATCGTGCATGCTTTACAGTTGACAGTGTTGATGAAGAAATGGTGATTTGTTTGAATGTTAAATGTCGTTATGGATGTGAAAAGTAATTAGTAATATTCTTCATTTGAACAAAAATTTGCTGCTATAATTATAAATAGACCAATGAATCACTTTTTTTTTAGTGTATTGTGAAATATGTTTGTACACTCTATCTATAAAAATAGTAAGGTGAGAAATGTACGACAATTTTATGTTGAAGTACGACATTTTTCATAAGTTAGTACGACGGTTGTGTTTCTTTTATCTGGCAACTCTGATGTTCAGCTCTAGCGAGAGAAGCGTGAACTACGCAACAAAGATGGCGCTACATGTTACTGTCGTCAACTTGTGAAGAGCAGTGAAGTGCTCTGCGATTTTTGTGGGCTAAAGAACATAACCCAAGTGAAATTCACAGGGACATGTGTGGCGTGTACAGGAAAGACTGTATGATCCGGAGCAACATCTCCAGGTGGTGCGCATTCTTTGCAGACGGTCGTGAGAACCTTTGTGATTCGCCACGTTCCGAGCGACCGGTAGCATCTGGAACCTTGCGGAATGTCACAGACATTGAGGCGGCAATTTTGAACGACCGGCGGATCCAACTGCGAACTTTATCTCAGCAGTTCAATATTGTGCGGTGTACGATATAGTGCATGATACATTGAAATTTCATAAAATTAGTGCCCGCTGGGTGCCTAAGAACCTGACAGACGACCACAACGGCCAGCGAATGATGACATGCTTGGACCACTTAAGGCGTTGCGCTGCAGAATAAGATGACTTTCTGAAAGGAATTGTCACTGGTGATGAATCTTGTAGTGGTACATTACACGCCCGAAACGAAGCAGGTCTCAATGAAGTGGAAACATGCTGCTTCCCCAGTAAAGAAAAAATTCAAAATGACACAATCTGCTAAGAAAGTGCTTGTGACAATGATCTGGGATATGCATGGCGTTTTGTTGGTGGACTTTGCTAAACACGGGACCACTGTGAATGCTGCAGCCTACATTCACACGTTGATAAAGTTGCGTGGTGCCCTTCGTGACAAGCGCCGTAACATTATTGCTGACAATGTTTATCCCCAAGTTGCGGCTTCTGTTCGTGAGAAAATCAACACATTTGGTTGGGAGGTTCTTCAGAATCCACAATACAGTAAAGACCTTGCACCGTCGGACTTTCAACGGTTTTTTGTTCCATAAAGAACTTCCTGGCCGGCCACCGCTTTGCACACCGATGCAGAAGTGCAATCAACTGTCCACAGACGCTATACTCCAACCGAACGGACAATGAGAGAAACGTGTTGAGAAACTTGGCGCCTATGTAGAAAAGTAGCTAAAATGAGTTTATTGTGTATATCTCAGTGATATCTATTAATAGTTGAGAACGGAGAAATGTCAGGATCTAATTACGTGTAATAAATTTCCAAAAGGATGCAATTGATCTTTCTTTCTCATCCGCTGGAAGTCTAACAATGCTTTACTCTTGAACCCGTTCACTGATGTAGCTCATGAATAAGAAACTGGTCTGATCGGAGTTAGCGCTCGGGCCTGGATTCGAATCTCTCTTGGGCCGTTTATTTTGTTGCATTTTTTCAAGGCTTTCTCAGACTGTAAGACGAATAGACTATCAGAAAATTCATTGCGAATCTCATCTCTTCAAAATATCATCTCGCTATACCAATTCCATCGACGCTAAATAACCTCGCAGTTGATATAACTTCGTTAAAGAACCGATAAAAACAAAATAAAAAATGAAAAACCGAATATATGTACCTTTGGCCTAAAGAAAAGCACTATTCGGTCATTGAGACCGACGAGTTAAAAAAAGTAACTGGTCTGTTTCCATTGCCTAACATGAGGCGAACTGAACTCTTTCCATAGTTTGGCAATACAGAGAATTTCGTTATTGAGCAGACAGCTGTTAGACGCAATTCGTTACAGGTACCTCTATGGTAGGAAAATAGATGAGGGTGGGTAGTATCAATAATTAATTGTGACATGAAGGAGAAATGACCAGTAAATTGTGTTACCCTCTTCATTTTTTTTAATTACCGACCGTTATACCTGATTTCAGAGCCTTGTTTTTTTTTCATTTATTTATTTTTTTTTTCAATTTAGGCCGGCCAGAGGCTGTGTACCAAAGTTATCTATTTTGTTTTCTGTTTTCGTTTTTCATTTGTTTCCTTTGTTTTTACTTACACTAATATAAACACAACACCCATGCCCGAGGCGGGACTCGAACCCACAACCCTTCGGACCAAGCGATAGGGACAATCCGTGCCCCTACCGCTTGAGTCATCCGGCCCGGCTAATTCAGAGACATTATTTCGACTTGCAGCATTTTATAATCTGAAGTGTTCGAACAGATTTGAACCTGCGACCTCGCAAGCAAGCATGCTACCTAGTTAGTCAATGAGGAAAAGAAATTCCAAATATAAGAAAATGAGAGGAAGGCAATGAGAACAAAGGGAAGGCAGAAGAACAATGGAATGAAGAGGACAAAGGAAATACAAGAAATATGAGGCGACGACAAGAAGAACAAGGGTAAGCAAAGAAAACAAGAGGAATATAACGGAAAGAAGGAGAATAAAAGGAGAACAAGGGGAATACAAGGAGAACAAGAGGAATACAAGGAGAACTAGACGATGACGAGAACGAAAGGACTAAAAGGAGAATAAGAGAAATACAAGAATAGGAAAAAGAAGAAGGTGAATACGAAGAGAACACGGAAAGGACAAGGAGAATAGTGAGACCACTAGGAAACAAATGGAATATAAGGAGAATGGAATACAAGGATAACAAGGGGAATACATCGAGAAGAAAGGCAATACATGAAGACCGAAGAGGTAAGGAGAACAAGGCGAGAAAATACGAACAAGGTGACGAAAAGAAGGACAAGGCGTCGACAAGAAGAACAAAGGGACGAAAGGAGAGGGGATTGCATTTTTGTGTGACGATCAATTGCCAAGTTACATCTCCCCATTCCTAATGAAGGGAAAGACGTAGTTCTACATGAAACGTTACAAGAGATTCATTCTTAGTCTCATCATGTTATTCACTTCTGTGGAGATGTTTCTGCAAAAATTTACTATTGGCAATTCCCCTCTACTACACATTTGGATTAATTTTTTTTTATTTTAAACTTTATCGTTAATTAAAAAATAATTAATTTGTTTCAAAGATGAATTAGAACGTAAGCCAAAAATGGTTATTTCAAATCCACACACAGGTTCAGCTGTCGCAATGAACATGTTAGTGACGCAATTTACAATGCCCCTCCACTTCTTTTAATAAAGAAAACTGCCAAAAATAAAACTGTAATGAAAGGGTACAGAATGAAAAACAAAATTGGGTTGTAAGTAGTGGCAGTGAAACTAAAAGCTAATGTTCATCAATGAAAGGTGAGTAAAACAGTGCGTAAGGGCCGTAGTTTTCTACCATTTAGAATTAAACAATTTACTTGGGCATTACAGTAATCCCACTGAGCTAACAGAGCGACTTACTTTTATCTTTAGTTTTAAATTCGTCACGTAAATTGTAAAACATAGATATCCAATTGTAACTCGTACGAGGTAACCTCTGGCGTAAGCAACCCGCAGTGCATATTCTTTAAGGTCGTCTTTCCTATTTTATATGGAAAGTTACTGACCTTAGCAGAGCATGCTTGACGTGCATTATCTCCTGGTTCTACAGGCGTTTGGACACCCATGCTATAAAACGACGTATATGATTATCGCAGTCCTATTTAGGAGTAAATTTCAGACCAATCTTCTCTTCCATAACGTACTTTTCTTATTGTTTTCCTCGCTTTGACAGTGATTGTGTTTGTAATTGGAAGAGAAACAGATGTTCAAATAACATTGATTTAGGACGAAAACAAATAAAACAGCTGTAGAGCTTCTGGGTATAAATCCAGTGTGCTCCGGTTCGCATCCCTGTCAGTAACCTATTTATTTAACTGTCACAGAGACAGAGTATATTCTTTTTTATCACGTCTATTTAAGCTGTGCTTTGTTTTGATATTGACCACATATTCAAAGAATTCTGTGACTCGTTGAAGTTTAATTTTCGTTCAAAATCGCTGCAGGAATTAGGACGGAATGGACCAAACGGCCTAAAAAAATAATAGCAAATGAAGATGATGATGATGATGATGATTGAGATGAGTCAGAAGCTTAGGTATAAGTACACCTTAGTTAGTTTTGATAAAATATTATTGCAAGTTATTAAGCTTTCTTAAATTCCGTGAGTTTTAATATTAATTTTAATGTGTGATGTGGTTAAAATATATTCCTTTCCCACTAAAATTTTATACAGAATGAGTCAGGAGCGAAGGTAGTACATAGTGTGAGGGGTGATAATATTGGTGATTCTGAACAAAAAAGTTTATATGAACATAGGTCCTGTTCTTAACGTATCTGACATACAGTTGTTCGAAAATCACTGGCGTCAGTCTCGTGTCCTTCATCAGCACTCCCAAGCGGATGCAACCAAAACGACATTAAATTGTAGTAGGAACAATGAAACTTATCCTGGGCGTTGTACCGGTCGCGGTGGAGTCATTTCTTGGCCACCGAGGTCACCCGACCTTACTCCATTGGATTGCTGTGCCTGGGGTTTACTTAAGAGCGAAGTCTACAACCGCAAAGTGGAAACAAGGGAGGAATTTCTCGCTCGCATTTTACATGCTTGTGCTCAAGTAAAGGAATTTCCGGTTCAGGTCAGATCAGCAACACAGTAGCTGTTTACAAGAGCTACTAAGTGCATTGAAGTTGAGATGAACTTTCTGAATATGTTCTGTAAAGAAAAGTACACAACTTTAGGTAACAATGTTTTAATTTACTATCAACTGGACTTTTTTCGTTCTTTATTGTTTCCATTAGTTTTCACCGAAACCGTTTAGAACAGGACATAAAGTTCATAGAAACTTTTATTGTTCAGAATCACCAATATTACCATCTCTCCAATCATGTATACCTTTCCTCCTGTCTCACTCTGTTTGTTTTAGTTTATCCTGGATGCAATTAATTCATTTTTTTAGAAATATCATTTGTACCCGTTTGAATCTGACCCCGTCAATTATGACGATGATGAACATAGGCGTCGACTTCCTTGTAATACTCCGTGGGGGGGGACAGAACTCTGCACAAAAGTCTGAGAAAACTTTAATTGTAGTTTATAAAAAATTACCTTACAAATTTTACGCAAAATAACATCATCTGATTATTCATATACAGTAAACTCCCGTATCCAAAACCTACCACGGATAAGCGAAACCGCGATTAATAGCGAACTCTATAGGTCTAAATATGTCTTTCTTCAATAACACATATACTTATAATAATTATAGTTCAATTAACAAATTACAAACAAAACATTAGGAGCAAATAATAATAATAATAATAATAATAATAATAATAATAATAATAATAATAATAATAATTATAATAATAATAATAAGGAATTTTATTCTCTTATGGGGGCAAAGGCCGTGAACGAACTGTCTCCAGAGCACTCTATTTTGGGCACTTAAAAAATTACCTGTCTTCCAGATGTATCCAAATCTCTTCACTTGTAAAGAATGTCAACGAGACGAGTAGATACTTTAGCGTACAATGCTGACACTAAACAGGGCAGCATTGTGGACCCCACAATACGTTTTGAAGTAGAATGTCATCAGTCAGCCGAGGTCCACCATGAGAAGAAGTCGATCTATGAGCCTACAGTCAACTATTTCAAGCTGAAATATGCCTTAATTCACGTTGAGGTATTCGGCTTGCTCATAGGTGCTCGAGGGACTATACTAGCTTTTTTCGAAGAATTTCGACGGCAGTTTGCTCTGCCAATATCCCTGAGGAAAGACATTGTGATAATTGTGTTAAAAAATCCTGCCAAATCCTAATTAATCACATGGTGCCACATTAATAGCAATTGTAATTTTTCATGCCCTTTTCTTTGTTTCCCTTCATTAAAATTTAATATCTATGTTTACATATGTATATTAATTTTTTTGAGGATATACTGAGTCCGTAATGGCTACCCTCAGTGGGGGGCAGTTTTTGTAATGAAATAAAATGAAATAAATATTTTTCTATGCATTTTAATATTAAATTATTATTTGTGCTCTGACCCGCGTGATTCTTGAAGAAAAATAACTGGTATTGTTTGTCAATGTTGAAAACTTCATTTCTGACATGAGAAAACTTGTAAGGCATATCCCTGATCACAAGGTACCTCAATTTATTGAGGGCAATTTTGACCAGAAGAGTTTAACTTTCATATGAACGAGAAGAGTCAGATACATTCTGTCTTAAATCAGTCTTTTTTTAAAGATTATTATTTTATTGGTCCTGCAGAATATATATGTTATGATAATTAATATTGGAGGAGAAAAATTCGCTCCGGCGCCGGGGATCGAACCCGGGTCCTTGGTTCTACGTACCAAGCTCTCTCACCATTGAGCTACGCCGAAGTCCAATCCATAGCACCGGATCGAACTCCCCTCCTCCAGTGTTTTTCCCTTTGTGACATATTACTGTGGAATCTCGGCCATCACGTCACTCAACTGAGTGCGCTCCTTGTATAATGGCAGTTGACTTTATAAAATGTCAACTTACATGCCCAACTTGGAGTCTGGCCACAAAGGGAAAAACAGTGAAGGAGGGGAGTTAGATTGGACTTCGGCGTAGCTCAATGGTGAGAGCGCTTGGTACGTAGAATCAAGGACCCGGGTTCGATCCCCGGCGCCGGAGCGAATTTTTCTAAATCAGTCTTATCATTGAGAAACAGAGATCTTATACATCACACAAATCTACGAAAAGAGCATCCCGGCTTCACTTCCCTTCCAAAGAAATGCATGCTAATAAATCTTCAATAACCGATCATCCTTGACAGAATTTGATTGGATATGATAACAAGAACAAACACCACTCTGTCACTGAAAACGACGTGGTTGAGGAAAACAGAACGGCATATTTTGATTAAATTTAGCGTAGGTCAGGGTGTTTTGAATGTCCTAGAAACAATAACACTATATGCTTATATGCTTAAAAGATAGTCCAGTTAATGAGGCGCCACATCGGTGTTGCGTCAGTTTCCGAGTAACCCATTTTGAGCACGTGCTAAGTTCACGTGCCGCACGTATCGCTTATCTATTGTTGTTTGTGCATAATTGCTTCTTGCTTTGACGGGGAACTGTATTCAAGGAACGAGGAAAATAGAGCATTTAGCTGAAGTGTTTCCTGCCAGTCTCAACAGCGTATTATCATCAGACGCGCAGACGTTTCCATTCTAAATGAACAGCGGCACGAGGACACCATTAAATATTTTATGTCGTGCCAGGAAATTAGACATTGTTAGTAGAGAACCCTCGCCTTCTTCCTCGATGTTCTGAGGATCGATAGTTGTTTTTATTCCCGAGATACCTTGATACGTATTTGCTCCATTGGACTCCGAAGTTATAACGTAGTCTTCAAGTTTCACTCTAATTGCTCATACTAAGTATTCAGATATACTGACGAAATTAACATGGATAAAACTCACATCAATTGATTTTAACACAATTATAAAGAAAAGGTTTACATGTATATAAATTATTACAGAAGACTTACAATCTTCAGATTAACCTACTTAATTTGACAGTTTTATATAAATGATGACAATGATAATAATAGTAATAGTAATAATAATAATAATAATAATAATAATAATAATAATAATAATTACGAAATGGAACTATAAAAATTGGAGATTTATCCTTCGAAGAGGTGGAAAAATTCAAATATCTTGTAGCAAACGTAACAAATATAAATGACACTCGGGAGGAAATTGAACGCAGAATAAATATGGGAAATGCATGTTATTATTCGGTTGAGAAGCTTTTGTCATCTAGTCTGCTGTCAAAAAATCTGAAAGTTAGAATTTATAAAACAGTTATATTACCGGTTGTTCTGTATGGTTGTGAAACTTGGACTCTCACTTTGAGAGAAGAATATTTGGGGCTAAGAGGGATGAAGTTACAGGAGAATGGAGAAAGTTACACAACGCAGAGCTGCACGCATTGTATTCTTCATCTGACATAATTAGGAATATTAAATCCAGACATTTGAGATGGGCAGGTCATGTAGCACGTATGGGCGAATCCAGAAATGCATATAGAGTGTTAGTTGGGAGGCCGGAGGGAAAAAGACCTTTGGGGAGGCCGAGACGTAGGTGGGAAGATAATATTAAAATGGATTTGAGGAAGGTGGGATATGATTGTAGAGACTGGATTAATCTTGCTCAGGATAGGGACAAATGGCGGGCTTATGTGAGGGCGGTAATGAACCTCCGGGTTCTTTAAAAGCCAGTAAGTAGTCTAAGTAAGTAGTAGTAGTAGTAATAATAATAATAATAATAATAATAATAATAATAATAATGAACAAAATCAGCAAATCATAACGCAAACAATGTTCAGAGTATTTCATCAGAATATAAGAAGTATAAGAAAGATTGATGAATTTCTTGCATTCTTAGGTTCCGAACATTTAATTCCGAATGTGCTATGTACCACTGAACATCATATGAAACAACAGTGGCGGATTTCATGATTCCTAAGAAAATAGGAAGCAATTTACGTACTTATAATAGTACATTATGCGACGAGCCTATAATGGCAGTAATTAAGACGCGAGTATGTTTATGAAACATAATTTTCATACGAGCGTCTTAATTACCATTATAGGCAAGTTTCATACGACTTTTTATGCTCGACCATATTTATAACTTGAAATTATTCATAAGTATTCATGTTATTCTTATCTTACTGAGGAGAGGAACTGACCTTGTGCAATATCTCGTAAATTGTGAGATGTGCGGAGACGCGAAAGTATTGATTTTTTTCCTAGAAACAAATGTCATTGACCTTGATATAATCTAGAGAGTAAAATAAACATTAATTTTGATATAACATTGAAATTGATTTAGAAATTGATAAACGAGATGACAAATTGAATTTATTTCAATATTATTTACAATTAACGCTAATTAATATAGTAACAGAACATAACCTTCTGCGACAGTATTGGATTTCCAGCCTCCGTGACGTTTCGCTAGTTGTCTTTCGATTGCATATCCGAGAATAATCGATACTTGCGATTTAATATTGCTACAATGATGTTTTCTGATTGGTGGAACACCCGAATTTTAATGAATAGGTGTACTTTAATGAGGTCCATTAAAGGGCTGTTACCAGGTGTATAATTACTACATTTCGGCATGGTCGAGCATAAAAAGATAAACAACCCCCTTGGAGGCAATCTACATTACCTTAATCAGAGGAATTAAGAAATAAAACAGTCTAGCCTACGTTATAGGTTTGAAAACATTATTTTTTTAGAAAAATATACCTACAATGGTAAAAAAGAGCATTTTCTGCGGACCTCTGGAAAAAGAACTAAGGAAGAGACTAGTGAAGTGCTTTGTATGGAGTGTGGCATTGTATGGGACAGAAACATGGACATTACGACGAAGTGAAGAGAAGCGAATAGCAGCATTTGAAATGTGGATATGGAGAAGAATGGAACTGTGAGGTGGACAGAGAGAGTAAGAAATGAAGCTGTGTTGGAAAGAGTGGGTGAAGAAAGAATGATACTGAAACTGATCAGGAAGAGGAAAAGCAATTGGTTGGGTCACTGGCTGAGAAGAAACTGTCTACTGAAGGATGCACTGGAAGGAATGGTGAACGGGAGAAGAGTTTGGGGTAGAAGAAGATATCAGTTCATAGACGACATTAAGAAATATGAGCCGTTGAGAGCAGAAGTGGTGTAAGTCAAAAATGGGTAATGGGGGTTAAAGTAAACATTCTGTAAAATACAGCGCAAAGTAGCAATTAATATTCAATTTATTTAAACTATTAGTAGTCAGTGGATAGCACGAAGGACATATTAATTGTTACTTTGCGCTGTATTTTACAGAATTTTTACTTTAAACCTCATTACCCAATTTTGACTTACAGCACTTCTGCTTTGAACGGTTCATATGGATCATATGAGGAAACGAAAAGGAAGGCAGAAAATAGAAAAGATTGGAGAAAGCTGGGTTTGCAGTGAAAGACCTGCCCTTGGGCAGAACACTAAATGAATGAAATGAAATGTTTATACTCGTATTCTACAGAAAAACAATTTTATGATTTACATCGGAAAATCTATCGTGCTCATCGGCAAATCTATCGTGCTATCAAAAAGGTTTTAATAGCTTCCTACGGATATAAAAATTCAAACTCAAAACAAGTTTTTTAGGGCCAAATTAAAGAAATACCTAATTTCTCACGCCTTATATTCTGTAGAGTAGGTGAATTTATGACGCTTAACAACACTGCATGAATATTTATGTGTTGTATTAGGTATCGATACAAACCCCTTGTGTTATACTAGTAGGCTATATTGTGAAACTCTTTTGTATATAATTCAACTAGACTATGACTATAATTAAGACTTTGTAGTACTATTAAGATTCTTTTAACACAGGGGTCGTCAGCACAGAGCACCCTAGGGCTAGTAACTTTTACCCGCGGAGAACATAGTGCATCATGGTGCACTTGTAGCTGCTAGCGGGTATGCTGTCTACCTTTTCCTGCTGCATGACGGTGCACACGGGACGACACCGCTTACCCTTTGCACATTTCAGCGAGTGCTGACGACTACTGTTTTAACATGTTCCATATTCTAGCTGTGAAGCGATGTACGAATACCATGGAATGTAAATAAATACAATACAATGCAAAATCCATCATTACATATGAGGTGTTGATAACATATTCAGTTCAAAAATATTTATATAGTGAACAAATTTGTGTTACAATCGGTTCATGTGCTTAGAAACTATAAACAAGGAAATTATAATCTTTAGATTAATAAATAATTCTTTGCATTTGAAGAGTTGATCAAACCCAGTCATTAAGAAGAAGAAGAAAAAAAATAAAGAAAAGGAAATTAAAGAGGGGCTTATATTCAGCTTAATAAATTGTATACAGTGAACAAATTTGTGTTGGAATCGGTTGACGTGTGTAAAAATTATTATTTGGAACTTCTTACCTTCAGACCAGTCAATTATACATATTTGAGAAGTTGATCAAATTATGTCATTATAATATATAACATTTACTGGAGGGATTTACAACACATTCAGATCAATATGTTTCACACAATGAATCAACTTCGACACGATTTGTTCTATATGATGAAATCAGACAACTTTTGGTTGCTTCTATTTCAAAATAAATTGATAAATCTAAAACAGTGATATAATACGGAAATGTCAGAACAATCCAATTTCATATCAAATTGTAAAATATAAATGAAAGAATGAAATCTAATACGAACTTCAGATCAATATTGATAAACCTAAAATATTAAATAACGCAAAAGTCTCAAGTTACTCCAATTTTAGATAAAAGTGGCAAATTTGAAAGAAATAATGAAATAATACAGGCAGCGCTTGAAGTTAGTAAAGTTCTGTATAAAACTAGACTAGACGGCATTTCGGAAGGCGGTCAGCTGCTATATGCGCCGTAGCATTTCTGGTATGTGACGTCACAAGCTTGTACAGTAGAACCAATCGGAATCAGTCGGTAACAAGTACCCTCCGAGTTCGTTTGTCCACGTGTGAGTGTTTCAATACATTGAATAAGTAAAACTAACATTTACTGTGTGTGTGTGTAAGATAAATAAATGGAAGAAGAGACTGTAAAAGACAAATATTGCACAGGCAGGCGCGGAAAACAGTGTTTAAGTTGTATAATTATTGATGAGCAGAACGCTGCCAGCCATCTTGATGTTGGCTGCAACGTTGCCAACGCGCAAGAAATCACTCCAGAAGCATGTGGTGTGGGATTGAAAACCGTGCAAAGAATATTGTTAGTGAAGGAAAGAGGGTTTGTTTGGTGTCATGCTTACAGTAATCAACGGTTAAGGTCATTATTGTCTTTTGATAATTTAAATTCTCTCCTGCGCTATTTATATTGCACGTGCGCGTGAAGTACGATGTGGCAATGTTGTACGCTGCCTTGCTCTCTCTATCTGTCTCTCTCGACGCAAACGCTAGCAGACTACCGCCTTCCGAATTGCCGTAGACTCTCATAATTATAAAATGTGAATGAAACAATACGAAACTTCACGTCTGATTTTAGTTAAAACTGAAAAATTAAAAAACAGCGATAACATCGTAAAGAGCTTCAGGTTATATCAATTTTATATAATATTGTTAAATCTAAAAGAAGCTATAAAATTATACAGGGATTTCAGGTTACTCCAATTTTAGATAAATCGATTAAAGCAAACGGAACAATAAAATAATACAAGAACTTCAAGTTCCTTCAACTTTACACAACATTGAAAAATTTACAACAAAGAATGAACAAACTCCAGAATTCCGGTTGCTCCGATTTTAGATACAAGTGACTAAGAAGAAACGATGAAAACCTACAGGCTAGGAGCTTCATGTTACAACCATATAAAATGAAATTGGTAAATTGAAAGAAATAATAAAATCAAACACGAGTTTCAGATTACTCTAATATTACAAATGAGAATGATAAATCTATAACAAAAATGAATTAATACGAGAACTTCAGGTTGCTCCAATGTTTTTAAATAAAACTGGTATATCTAATAGAATCGATGAAATCATACAGGAGTTCTGGGTTACTGTAATTTAACGATGAATTCATAAGTATGATTGAAGTTGCTCAAATTTGTAACAAAATTGATAAATATAAAAAAACTGAAATAACCGCGAGTTTAGTTTCGTTTAATTTTAGATAAAATTCTTAACAGTATATAAAAACAATGACATTATTCCAATTAAGTATATAAAACAGTAAATGTAATGAAATAATAAAATGGTAGAGAATATTAACTTACTCTAACTTTAGATCTAAACTGATTAATCTGAAATAATGTATTAAATAATACTGTGACTTTATATTCTGCTCAAATTGATCAATCTGACGAAACAAAGAAATAAGAATCCAATTTCAGATAAAGATCAATCTAAAACAAAAATCAAAGCATACCGGAACTTCATGTTACTCTAATTTAATTTCCAATAACTGGTAAATCTACTACGTATAATAAAAAATATACATAGGAGTTTGAAGTATAACTCGAGAGTGGAGATGTGAGCGTAATGTGAACTATCGCGATGTCGCTATACGAACGCAGAAGTACAAGTGGCGCTCCGGGCTGCAGGGACCACTGGCCTTGGTCGAGTAATAATTTCAGTGTTCGACAAATTCAATAAATCGAAAACAAAACTCAAATAATACGGGAACTTCATGTTACTTCAATTTAATTTCCAATTGGTAAAATATACTACTTAAAATTAAGAAATGATATAGACTAATTAATATAAGAGTTTTAATTTTTTTTTTTTTTTTTGCAGATGTTACATTTTATTTTACTGTTTCTTCATATATTAGCTCATGCGATAAGTATAACATTGTAAACTAATTTCATAATAATGGTCCATGGGCGTGAATTTGAACTGCCTCTGGGGGAGACCCTGGTGTACCAGCATCATGCTGGTTTTAATATAATTTCAGTGCTGGATAACTAAAAACTAAACTAAAACAAGAATCACATAATACTGGAACTCTTGTTACTCAAATTTAATTTAAAATTACTGGAAAATAATATAATATAGGCGTTTCAAGTCATTGATATGCTCGATAAAATCGATAAATCTAAAACTAAAATAAAATAATACTGGGATTTCATGTTATTTCAATTTTATTTCCAATTATTGGAAAATATACTACGTAAAAATGACATAATACAGATGCCTGAAGTCATTTTAGTGTTCGATAAAATCGATAAATCTAAAACAGAAATCAAATAATACTGGAACTTCATATTAACTCCATTTTATTTCCAATTATTGGAAAATATACTAGATAAAAATGATATATTATGAGGGTTTCAAGTCATTTCATTGTTTGATAAATAATACTGGAATTTCATTTCATTTGCAATTTGAAAATCTATACAAAAGAAAAAAAAAAACACGAAATAGGAGCTTTAAGTCATATCAATGTTCCATAAAATCGATAAATTTTAGAACAAAAATCAAGTAATATTCGAGCTTCCTGTTCTTTCATTTTGATTTCCAATACATAAACCTACTACGTAAAAGAAAAAAAATGATAGGCTATAATATATCAGTCCTCTCAGTGTTGGGTAAAATCGATAAATCTAAAACAAAACGCAAATAATACGGGAACTTCATGTTACGACAATTTCATTTCCAGTTCTCGCACTTTATAATTTAATTACAACTTTCTACATATTTACTTATTCATTTATCCATTAACGCTTCATTTCACGTTTTCATAAAAACAACAGAGACTGAATACATTTGTATTGAAAGGGCATCAGTCACTAATTTGCATCAGATGAAAATTAAGAAAATTCATAAAGAATAAATTATTAATACATTACAAATTCTTCTCAAAATATCATGTACATTAAACTTATTACTTACTTACTTACTTACTTGCTTGCTTTTAAGGAACCCGGAGGTTCATTGCCGCCCTCACATAAGCCCGCCATTGGTCCCTATCCTGCGCAAGATTAATGCAGTCTCTACCATCATATCCCACCTCCTTCACATCCATTTTAATATTATCTTCCCATTTACGTCTCGGCCTCCACAAAGGTCTTTTCCCCTCTGGCCTCCCAACTAACACTCTATATCCATTTCTGGATTCGCCCATACGTGCTACATGCCCTGCCCATCTCAAACGTCTGGATTTCATGTTCCTAATTATGTCAGGTGAAGAATACAATGCGTGCAGTTCTGTGTTGTGTAACTTTCTCCATTCTCCTGTAACTTCATCCCTCTTAGCCCCAAATATTTTCCTAAGAACCTTATTCTCAAAAACCCTTAATCTCTGTTCCTCTCTCAAAGTGAGAGTCCAAGTTTCACAGCCATACAGAACAACCGGTAATATAACTGTTTTATAAATTCTAACTTTCAGATTTTTTGAGAGCAGACTAGATGACAAAAGCTTCTCAACTGAATAATAACAGGCATTTCCCATATTTATTCTGCGTTTAATTTCCTCCTGAGTGTCATTTATATTTGTTACTGTTGCTCCAAGATATTTTAATTTTTCCACCTCTTCGAAGGATAAATCTCCAACTTTTATAGTTCCATTTCGTACAATATTCTGATCACGAGACATAATCATATACTTTGTCTTTTCGGAATTTACTTCCAACCCTATCTCTTTACTTGCATCAAGTAGAATTTCCGCGTTTTCCCTAATCGTTTGTGGATTTTCTCCTATATATTCACGTCATCCGCACAGACAAGAAGCTGATGTAACCCGTTCAATTCCAAACCCTGCCTGTTATCCTGAACTTTCCTAGTGGCATATTCTAGAGCGAAGTTAAAAAGTAAAGGTGACAGTGCATCTCCCTGCTTTAGCCCGCAGTGAATTGGAAAGGCATCAGATAGAAACTGGCCTATACGGACTCTGCTGTAAGTTTCACTAAGACACATTTTAATTAATCGAACTAGTTTCTTGGGGATACCAAATTCAATAAGAATATTCTCTCTTAACCGAGTCATACGCCTTTTAGAAATCTATGAATAACTGATGTACTGTATCCTTATACTCCCATTTTTTTCTCCAATATCTGTCGAATAAAAAAATCTGATCGATAGTCGATCTATTACGCCTAAAACCACACTGATGATCCCCAATAATTTAATCTACATATGGAGTTAATCTTCTCAAAAGGATATTCGACAAAATTTTGTACGCCAACTTATTAAGAAACATAAAACATACAACAATGATTTTTTAATATCAGTAAGCTTATAGTTGTTTTTAAAGAAAATAAATAAATGATTATTAAATAAATAAATTATTAAATTATTAGTTGCTTTTTTTGTTGTCCTAAAATTTACGTCAACAATTGACTGATGTCCTTTAAAAAAAGCAGTTAGTGTTATTACAGTATATCGCACACATAGAGTGTTTCTTATAGAACGGAACAAAGATAATATTTTGCATAGAATTCACAAATAAAAGAAGAAAAAATGGTTAAATTTATAGGAGACTTACCTTGCTTCATTTAAAACACGTGCACTTTACATTAGGTGCTGGAAATGATCGTCGTCCTCCACTAGACATATTTCGAAGATGCGCTTCATTTATTTAATGCTCGCAACTGCATTATCAGCCTCACCGGTGTGCCGGAATTTTGTCCCGCAGGAGTTCTTTCACATGCCAGTAAATCTACTGACTAAGCCTGTCGTATTTAAACACACTTAAATGCCATCGACCAGGGCCGGGATCGAACCCGCAAGGCCAGCGCTATACAATTACGCTACCGAGACCGACCACATCATCAATGTTCCTGATTTTCCTATAGATGTTGTCTTCCAGTCGTTTCAGGGTTTCAGGCCTGTCATGGAAAGCCCTATCTGTAAGATAGCCCCAAAAGAAGAAATCAGGCTGGTGAGATTGGACAAGTCTGAAGGCCACAGACCAGCAGAGATTATGCGGTTGCCAAAATACTTCGATAGACTATTCTTTCATTGACTCTTCGGAATGTACGGCATGTCGCCACATCTTTATGAAAATATCCTTCCACATCAACAATTTCTCCACAAACTCCGTGAATAACTTCTTGTATGCATTAGAGTCAACTGTATTCCGACAAAAAAATTAGATAACTCTTAAGGGGTTAGGTACAGCTTACAGCAGTAAAATTTTTGGAAATATTTAACTTTTTCCTCCATTACTGTATCTTATACAATAATGAAAGTTGATAGCGTAAAACGCTGTTCTTCTACTGTACGGTATGGGAAAATATATTTACGATTAAAATATATATATATATATATATATATATATATATATATTTTTTTTTTTTCAAAATTCAAAATGGTGGTAGTTTACTGTGCAGTGATGAAGTATTTCCCTCATAACTCATAAACTTCTTAATTTTTTCATGTTCTCTCTCTTTCAGTTTATTACTGAAACTCAAGTTTACAATATCATGCTCTTTCAATCACATTCCTTAATAAATAATATTTTTGTTTATTTGTGTTAGAAGAAAATAGTGATATGTGACCATTTTTTTAATGAATTTATTTTTTATCAGACAATTCATCAAAGTTAGAGGAGTGATCTTGCATTATATCTTAGATATGACATGCATAAATACACACAAAAAATTTCATCACAGAATGTTGGATAGTTTTTTAGTTATGTGGGAAACGCTTCATCACTGCACAGTGAACAGAATTAAAAAAAAATATATAAATAATTTTTTTTTTTTAAATCGTAAAAATATTTTTTTCATACAGCAGGATAGTGTTTTACACATACTAATTTTCATTATTGTTCAAGATACAGTAATGGAGAAAAAAATTGTGAAAATTTCCAAAATTTTACTGCTGTAAGCTGTACCTAACCCCTTAAAGCAGCCAGTTTTCCTGTCAAATCATGTATTGTCTATTCGATGGAACTTGTCGTTTTCCAAACTTCGTCCTAAACTATCGTTGGGTTTCAAGAAAAGATCAAATAACCGAATAAATACACACAACAAACACATGTTCTTCATTGGTTTAAACAATCTTTATTGTATTTTGCCTCTGAATTGTTGGCAGACTACTATTGTCATCTGTTGATAATGTACGTATGGTGATATTAAGTGTGCTTGATTTTAAAAGTTTTCAGTAACGAATCCGTGTCATAATTTCTATTTTGTAACTGATTTTTAGGGTTCGGTTCTATAACAATCACTCTATATAACGAAGAATTCCATTGTTATATAGTACCACTAAAAAGAATAATAGAAGTTATTTACCTGGACAAAGTAAAAAAGACGTAACATATTTCAGGAATCGAACGATGGCATTCATAATAGTAATCAAACCTGTAATTTAAACAAATATACTGTAAGTACAGTTATTAACAGCTTACAGAACATCAGTAAAGTTTCTCTTTATTGTTTTTGTATTTAATTAATTCGTATAGCTAATGGAACAATTTATTTTATTTTCAAATATTGCTGCAAGCATGCAATAAACTCTACCTTCACAGAGATTTCATGTTTTAATTAAACGTTGTGCAATGAAACTCATATTTAAATTCAAAGGCTACAGCAAACAGAATTATTTGAGGAAAATGTAACTACAAAACGAAATGTTTCAATATACTATTTTGCATTTACATTAAAATCACGTAGCGCAAATTTTTATATATTACAAACCAATGTTTTCCTATTTGTGCCACGCATAATAATCACTGTAGGTATTCGGAGTATGTTCCTCCGCTATACATTGATGCTAAAAATGACAAATTCTGAAGATAAATTGAGGACTGAACATAAAAAAGGCAATAAATGCCAATATCTTTGAAAACAGTTTATTTTTTTCCAAAAAGGATCTCTGTGTTTAGCTCAGTACACTAAGAAAAGGGGATAAGTCCCATTGTATTTGCATTCAGAACCTAGCTGCTACCACAGATGTGCAAAATGTATGATATTACCACAGTCAAGTAAAGTTATACAGGTCCCGCGCCGTGGTGTCGTGGTCTAAGGCATCTTGCCTAGGACTCGCGTTACGGAATGCGCGCTGGCTGGAGTCCTCATGGGGAAGAAATTTTCTCATGAAATTTCGGCCAGTGTATGGGACCGGTGTCCATCCAGCATCGTGATGCACTTGAGGAATACCAGCTATAACGGCTGGGAGGATCATCGTGCTAACTACACGATACCTCCATTATGGTTGGATGATCGTCCACCTCTACTTCGGCATGTGGGCGTGAGGCCAGCAGCCGGCTGGCCGGTCTAGACCCTTCACGGGCTGTAGCGCCACGGATTATTATTATTATTATTATTATTATTATTATTATTATTATTATTATTATTATTATTATTATTATTATTATAGGTAATATATACAATCACGAAGCTTGAGTTGTGAGGGTGCTAGGAACAATAGACTGTGCCGGTACTATTTCGCATTGTCTGTAATGAGGTGATATTAGCGATCCTAGTGGTTAGCAACTATCTATGGATGCATATTTACTATGTATTGAGCTTCGTGACTGTATATACTAGACTGTGATAGGTATTATATTATTTGTTGCACAAGAAAGCTCTGTTTTCTGCGGCCTTTCTCTCTGCGACCTGCTACAGGATAAAGAAAAATGATTTTGATAATGTTTTGTTATGGATTAAAGTTGCAGTCTGCTTAGTATTGTAATTCATCCCATTAAGTGGTTTGTGCTTTTCCTGAAATTTTTTGTATTGGTTACATATTTATCCCTGCAAAATTAATCATTTTTGTCCTTTTTAGTTACCTTTATTCAGAGAAGTTCTTATTCTATTCACTCCCACGACCTATCTATCTCTTTTCTTCCTTCCACTTCACTAGTCCACGCTTCCGTCTTCAACACCGCTATATAGTGTGCTTCACGAATAGAGAGGATTGCCTCGCCGGTTTTTTAAACCTGTAGCAGGTCAGTTTTGCAGTTACCGAACGTTTCAAAAGAAACTTTATAATCCTGATAGAACACTCGTCTACATATCATGTATTGCAGGCGTTCTCAACCTGGTGCTCGCGAACACACCGTGTTCTTTTAATGATATTTGATGCTCTTGTCATGAGAGTAAAAATATGCTCGCGAGTACGAACGCTCCCGAGATTCTTTTTTCAATGCAAAATTTGTTGTACGAGCCAGAACAAATAGTGTTCCTGTCCACCCATTATACTATTTTAGTAACCTAATAGGCTTTCCTGTATTTCTGTATAATCCCTTTCAGTTCTGTTTGGACTTAGGCCTAATCAGAAAAATGAAGATTATTCATTCATTCATTCATTCATTCATTTATTTTATTCCATAGATCTTACATGAGCAATGAAGCTTTAAGATGTGGAACATGTCAACATTTTACATTATTACAATTACAATTTTTACAAATTTTTATAGTTTTACAATTTAGTAATTTTCTACAATTTTTACAATGTTGTACAATTTTTTTTACATTTTGGCGAGATGTAGTGAGATGAAATGAGGTCCGAGGATTCGCCAAAATATTACCCGGCATTTGCCTTTTCGGTGGGGGAAACCTCGGAAAAACCCAACCAGGTAATCAAATCAAAGGGGGTAATCAAATCAAAGGTGTTGATGCCAAGGACTCGCCATAGACCATCCGGCTTCAGTCCCACGGCTGTGGAAAACCTCGGAAGAAACCAAAGTCCAAAGGGGGATCCAACCCAAGCCCGAACGCAGCTCCAGAACAGCAGCCCAGCGAGTCTGCCGACTGAGCTACATCGATATTCAAGACAATAATATCGTTGCTCGTAACAAACTTCAATTGATAGACCTTCAGTCCTCCTTACCGCTGAAATATTTGTTTCAAAATAAAAAATGAAATCCATAACCCTTTGGAAGTAAAAGATACAGAAAGGTTCCAAATACTACGGAGTGTTTCTCACAAACGTGTAGCTATGTTCGGGACGACCTACCTATGCGAAAGAAAAAAAGTATTTCTCACTTATGAAACACCTCAATAACAAAGCGACTTCACGATTAATTAATTGATTCATATCTAAGGGGCTTATTCTTGAATATTACTGAAATTTTAAATAACACTGAAGTTCAAGGATCCCGTTACCACGGCAATTGTTTTAAAAATGCGTATTTTATTTGTTATTTAATGTACCGGTAATTGTACATTCATATATTAAACCTGTTCGATTTTACGGTGCTCGCTCATTTAATATTACATGTGGGCGGTGCTCACTATCTTAAAAAGTTTAAGAACCTTTGATGTATTGCGTTAACCATCATAGTAATTATGTAGAATATTAAGTAAAAGTTGCTCCTGAAATCTTTTTTAAACGGCCGCTCTCCATTTCTTCGTGATAATCCTTAGTTTAACGTGATTTGAACACTAGTAACCCATTTTTTTTTACAAACCCCTGTTCACTACCGGCATGGAATACTATAATCCTGGAACTTTTACCAATCGGAGCACGCGGAAATGGACAGTCATCGCTAATTGTCTGCAGTTCATCTTCTATTATGTTCACGTATTTTATCCATATTTGGTCGAAAAAGAATATAGCACGTTTGATTGATCTTATGTCTTTATTTGCACAAAGAAACTGATTATGCAGCGCAACTATACCCTGACGTTCATCAAATACTTTTGCGCTTTGCGCCATATTATTCTTCTTATAGCAGAACCCAATGTTTCTTATTATCCACCAGAGAGATTATAGAGACGCAGAGAAACACAACTTCTATTTGGTAATTTTAAATATATCTTTCAAGCTTGAAGTGTAACCTCGTCCACAGAAACTTAAAATATTTCTTCCTAATACATCGTTGTCGAAATTACCTACATTATTTTCAGAACAATGCCGCGGCAGTTTTTTCGCTGGACTTTTCAATTCGCCTGTTTGTTTCTCTGCAATAATTCTACTTTTCACTAATTCCAGTCGCTTTAATAGTTCTTTAATATACTTAGTGACGGATTTCATAGGTTCACCGCACCTCGCATCGTCATATTCTTTCTGAAAATACTCGTGAACCCGTAAGCTCTTTATTTTCGAAACGGATATGGTTTCCTCTTCCACTAATTAAATAAGACACTTCAATTAAGCATAAGATAAAACATAGGCCTACTTAAGGTTGTCATTGTTGACAAGTTCACAAGACCACAGTTCACACCAAACTGCTTGAAATAGCAAACTGGTTATAATGAGACAGCGGATTTTCGGTTCCTATATAGCTACGGAGAGAGCATAGCATTGAGTTCCTCCCTGCAACTAACACATACCTAACGTTCAGTATCGGGACCGAAAATCCGCTGTCTGGCTGTGACTGTATGCAATAGGAACTACAGAAACATCAGCGACTTTATTTCAGCCCTCCCCATAGGGGAACGTAGCCATCAATGGATTTCTTATTTTATCTAACAAAAACAATGCCTTACAATTCCGTTCATAGGCTTGAACAATTATATTACTAATAAGGAATGATAAAATGAAGTTTCAGCGCTACATCCCATTTATATCTATTTAAAGATTAGCTCATTTCAAATTCGGCTATTGGTTCAATGAAGGCGACAGGGTTCTATGAATGGATAACCATGTTCCCATGAATGGACCAAAAGAAAAAAAAAAAAATCTCAAAATAATGTCAACAAAGGAAAAATCATAACAATGAAGAAACATAAATTGGATTAATGGATATTGAACTTACTTTTAATCCAATTGTAATCATATTTTGAAACTGAAAATCATGGAAAAAAGAGTCCTTGTCATTTCAATATTTTAAAATGTTAGGCTATTTCAAATTAGCTAATACAGTAGTTAAAAATGTTAGTATACAACTTTAAATTACAAGACAGCAACATAATGATGTAATTTTACATATAAAATTATATAATTAGGCTATATAACTATTCTTATACTGTAGATAAAATAGTCTTCCTTTTCTAGACACACATGCCACACAAAGTATTTCTTTTGACTCCGCCTAACATTTCCACAAGTTTCATGTACCCATTTCCTGCAAGACATACAATGAATCATACTTTCCTCGATGGTTTCTTCACACATGAAACAAAACCAAGAGTATTGATTTTGATTACTTCCTGAAGGGAATTGGTTTCCATGAATGATCCATTTTAAAATGCAGTCCATTCATGAGAACTCCAGCTGGTCCATCCATAGCGACTTCGCCATTTTCTAATCACACTTCAAGAGCGCTGAAGAGGTTATACAAAATTTATTAATATACAACTAAAAATGAAGCAGACAGAACACTGCTTCCAGCTATATATGTCATTTCATAACATAATGTCATTAAGCCAATCTACTCTGTACTTAAAGTTACTTTAAAATTAGAGTAAAAATAACAAAAAACGTATCTGAGCTTCTTGTTCAGCCCACGTGTTTGCTGCCGCCACGAAACACAACTCAGGAGTGACATACACGAGGGGGAACCTTGAGGTGACGTTTCACGCATACGCAGTCAATATGGCCAAGAATATGGCAACCGTCTGTTGAAAAAAAGGAAGATCATTGATGGCTACTCTCCTCTACTAGCATCACAAACAGTAACGTGCAAAGTTTTCCAGGAATATGGTCAAGGAGCCTCTAAGGTTATTGAGGTCAACTCTTTACTCGTGAAACGCACTTATAAGACATTACAGGATAATCAAATGCAATGAACAAACATCCAGTCACTCGGGCGACTTAGTTGGGATAGCTACAACGACGGACATAATGAAGTATGACTTTGACAAGTGGAAACATAATTGACAATTGAAAAAAAGAATAAATATAGTTTCTATATTTATATTTCATAACGTATTAATTTAGGAAAAAATATATAATATTTCAAATACCTTATGCATGAAGCAAAGAATGGTCAAATAGTTTCGGTGTTGATAGCAACAGTTCCCTTCCAATTTAACGAGACATCAGAGAAGTGGTAGTTATCGAGCTCGCGTTCGTCAAACAAAATCCAACAAATGTTAATGAAACCGGCCGTCAACATCAAAATATAATTACAACACGTCAATTTTCCTTGATGAGCGCGAAACGTTTCGTGAGTTTTGACTAATAAATCAATTAAAATAACAAAATTACTATTCAGGGCAGAAAATACTAACAAAGACTGAAATGTAGAAAATGAATAGTTAGGCCTATATATGAGGACGCACGTACTTCTATTGTTCTCACGGTGACAAGTGAGAAAAAAATAAAATAAATAAACAATGTCATGTAAATAGCACATACTGCCTAATTATTATTAGGAGTAACGGTTAGTGAGTCTGGCCGTAAAACCAGGTGGTCCGGGTTCGATTCCCGGTCGGGGCAAATTACCTGGTTGAGGTTTTTCCGGGGGTTTCCCTCAACCCCATACGAGCAAATGCTGGGTAACGTTCGGTACTGGAAAACGTTATGTTTTTTTTTAATGTTATGTTTTATTTAACGACGCTCGCAACTGCAGAGGTTATATCAGCGTCGCCGGATGTGCCGGAATTTTGTCCCGCAGGAGTTCTTTTATATGCCAGTAAAACTACTGACATGAGCCTGTCGCATTTAAGCACACTTAAATCGGTGCTGGACCCCGGACTCGCTTCACAGGCATTATCACCTTCATCTCGCTAAATAACCTAAGATGTTGGTAAAGCGTCATAAAATAACCTACTAAAAAAAATTATTAGGGCTCGGAAGTTTACGATCTAAAAATCACAGAAAAATTACCTATAAAACGACCTTAAATTTATGAAAATATGACATTAAAATTAATAAAAATGACCATGATTTTAATAGTAAAATATCAACAAAATAATAGTATACTTCCACCTGTGGAAAATACATTGTCATCGAACTCAGTCACTAACTGTCGCAAAAAAATGTATCTGCTTTGTTTTACTTTCGGCATTTTTACGTCTTTACTTGTGTGGTACAGTATGCTCACTGCGGGCACTGAGGCTGCAGTATTTGCTCGTAACACATGTGATCAGAAGTCAAGGCTGATGCAACCATAAGGAAAATTCCTGTATAACGCAATCGAATTGCGTAAGCGATCTGCAATAGGTTCTACACCGGACTACGACTACACCGCAAAAAAAAGTCCGTTCATGAGCAGAAAAAAGGCAAAAATGCAACAAAAAGTGGAACATTTCCTAAAAAATGATCAGTAGACAATAAAAGATCGAAAAATTCAAAATAAAAGTAGGCTGTATTAGTTCGTGTTGAAGTGAAACGAGTTTGTATTGCATCCTGCATTGTCTGTGATGTCCCAGAAAAAAGATGATATTTCATCAACTTTCGAGCCCTACTAATTACTGTATATATTTTACGTAGTAGCTTTTAAAAGCCATTACATTACGTAAAGTTGTATCGAGTTGACCGCAACCACTTCTGTATCTACTTCGTGCAAGGGACTACAGCATATTGAAATTTTTCGCATTAATATTTAAGACATCTGAATAATGTAAATGTCGTGGAAGCCACTGGCGTAGCTCAGGCGGAAGGCAAGTTTGTCCTCTGATTCGGAGCTTCGCTCGGACATGAGTTCAATTACCGCTTGGCATGATTTCTCCGTTGGATTTTCTCCAATATTTTCCCCAACTGTAAGGTAAATGTCAGGTAATCGCATGACAAATCCTTGGCCTCGTCTCGCTATCACCAACTTCATCGACGCTAAATAGCCTAGTAGTTGATATAGCATCGTTAAATAACTGACTGAAAATAAATTCCGTGGGTACAAGAAGTTACGGTACACGTCCGATTTGTGGAAAAACTACAAGGTTGTTTTGAAAAGTTTTGTCTCCTAAATTTTTTATTCAAAGTGGATACAGTTATTTGAGTAAAACAAAAAGCGATAACTTCCTAAGACTTTATTGTTAATATCCACATAATTATTTCTCCATATAGTCGCCCTGGCGATCAACACATCCCTCCCAACAGGAGACCAGATTCTTGATAGCGTCACTGTACAATATTTCACTTTGACGTCAGAGCCATAACCTCACTTCTGTCTGCACTGTATCGTCAGAATCAAGGTGCAATTCTCTAAGATGTTAAAGAACGTTTAGGAAACAGCGCGAGATCGGGACTGTATGGAGGATGATCAAAGACAGTGAAACCAATTCCCATCGTGCACGAAGTTTTAGGAATGCCAGTTCTGCTATTATCGCATCACTCCAGTCATTTGGCACACTTGACTGACAGCTGCTCCTGCCTTATGCGACGATTCCGTCCAATAAGTTCATCGACACGATTCCGATGACCTTCCACTCCGTCCTTTTGTCACACAAGTTGAGGGTCACACCACTATTTTGTTCATTACGAGCACGAATAGACCAACGTCGCACAGTACTGATATCTAGAGTACACATTCATCTTCATAACCACCCTTCGTTCTTCCGATGAATGTCATTCGGGGCCACATTTTCTGCCGTTAGAGACTTTATCACAGCACGATGCTTCATACGTAACGACATAGTGCTGTCAGATAGCTTATAAAGATTATAGCAGAAACTCTACCTAAAATGTTGCGACATCGATACTAACTCACTCTGGTGGCATGAAGTTAACACTAATATCACGCCCTGATCAGCTGTTGTTATATTATGTGAAGGTAATATAATACTATTGCAGATTTCTTATATTAACACCATAAAAATGGATAGAAGAGGAAGTATTTATGCTGTATATGAATGTAATAATTACAGAAACAAAGCAATCCAAAATCTTTCAACCGGTTACCAAGAAATAAAGAAATATAAGTATGACTTCTAAAATGAGGTTATATTTTTTCTCTTTTAATTGTTGTTGTTGTTTAGTCAACTG
This sequence comes from Periplaneta americana, assembly GCF_040183065.1. Lineage (NCBI taxonomy): Eukaryota > Metazoa > Arthropoda > Insecta > Blattodea > Blattidae > Periplaneta > Periplaneta americana. Next base: position 61,293,598 of record NC_091123.1, on the reverse strand, counting down.
TCAGAAGACAGGCCTGAACCCCTCAAGTGATAACAAAAAGGCACCACTTATGAGGCAACTAGGCCAGGAAATAGTGGGGTAGAGTGGCCATTTCCTTTCCCCCCTCCCATTGCAACTCCGGATCGGCAGTTAAGCCCCTCAGCTGACTGAGCTACGCTGGTGGCTCCACGTCACTCTTAATCGCATTCTCGAAACTGGTCAACTTGTCAGCTTGTAGTAATAGGTGCAGATATTTGTTGGGTCACTCCGCGAGATTGAAGTATATTCTGAAGGAACGTTGAAGTGATAAAGAAGTAATCAGAAAGAAATAGAGTTCTGCATGCAATATGTAAAGTTATTAGTAACATCGCTTCTGATATGAATAGGAAGAAAGATGCATTTTTAAACTTCAAAGAAAGAATCAGAATTAGTAAGATAACATTTTCCTGCATTGATATTATCTGTAAGAAGCACCCTTCACCTGTCATCCCCACTCCTCGCCCTCTTCCTGACACAAAGAGTGTATTTTCAATTGCGCCAAGAACGGAGAATTCAGACGCAGACTGCATCTCTCAAAGACCTAGATTCCAACCCTGGAGAAGTTTTCAATTCCAATCATAATTCTGTAGACAGGTAATTGATTCCTTTGAAACAAGCAACTTAGATTAATTTACGTATTTCGAAAGCAAATCGCCATCCTGTATGATTTAAAAATTCTATTATTTCTTAGTAAAACTAAACATTCTTCATGTTCATTTATAAATAAATACTCGTAGAAATTATGAATAAAATACATATGAACTCATAAAGGGAGAGAGAAAGAGAGAGAAGCTGTATGCCAAAAGCCAGTTCCCCGTTATAATAAAAAAAAAGTACACATTAAAGGTCAATTAAACAAAATAATTATATCAGCAAAATGTACAAAAAATTAATGACACCAAATAAAAATGGCACATCATGCAATTAAATCCATCAACATAGGAGCAACTACCATCATTACTACCATAAAATACACTTTTTTTTTTATAAGGAATGAGGTCTCCAAACATTTGCACACCGCCACAATAGTTTTACGAGCGAAGTCATAAATGTAATGAACATTCACACGACTTTAATTGTAATTAAAGTGCCGTTAAATTAAAAACGTGATTAAGAATGTAGCTATATGAAGAGAATGTGACATCAATAGCGATCCTCTCGGTAAAAAAAAGCTCTGTTCGCAAACGTTACAAAAAGACAACAGTAACAAGAAAGTATGTATGTGTATTAGCGTACTAAAATGTTTTACATTTAAGTATCAATAATAATAATAATAATAATAATAATAATAATAATAATAATAATAATAATAATAATAATAGTAATAATAATAATAATAATAAAAATTAGTAACAATAATAATAATAATTATTATTATCATTATTATTATTATTATTATTATCATGTATTGTGCGTCTCTATCACCACGGCATGGCGCGTCCTCAGGTTGCGGATAGAGGAGACGGTCTCCAGATATGGAGAGTAGCTGCGAATATATTGAATAAGCAGTCGTGGACAGCAGATAAGGGGTGGTCCTCCAGCTTGGGGGTTGGGCGAAGAGCTAACAAGCCATCACCGTAAATAACAGCTTGTTACGAATCCATACAATAAGCCTCGGAATGGGACTGATTCTCTGGTACGACCACAGCAAAGGAATAAGGTTATGAGAATTGATATGTGGAATGTAATTAGTCTTTATAGAACAGGAGGGGTTAACATTAGTAGCAAAAGAACTAGCTAGATATAGAATAGACTTCGTGGGAGTACAAGAGGTTAGGTTAGATGGGAATGGCATTGACGTGAATATGTTAGGAGAAAATTTACAAACGATTAAGGAAAACACGGGAATTTTATTTGAAGTTTGGAAGTAAATCCCGAAAAGACAAAGTATATGATTATGTCTCGTGACCAGAATATTGTAAGAAATGGAAACATAAAAATTGGAGATTTGTCCTTCGAAGAGGTGGAAAAATTCAAACATCTTGGAGCAACAGTAACAAATATGAATGACACTCGGGAGGAAACTAAACGCAAAATAATTATGAAAAATGCATGATATTATTCGGTTGAGAAGCTTTTGTCATCTAGTCTACTTTCAAAAGATCTGAAAGTTAGAATTTATAAAATAGTTATATTACCGGTTGTTCTGTATGGTTGTGAAACTTGGACTCTTACTTTAAGAGAGGAACAGAGATTAAGGGTGTTTAAGAATAAGGTTTTTAGGAAAATAGGGATGAAGTTACAAGAGAATGGAGAAAGTTACACAACATAGAACTGCACGCATTATATTCTTCACCTGACATAATTAGGACCATTAAATCCAGACGTTTGAGATGGGCAGAGCATGTAGGACGTATGGGCGAATCCAGAAATTCATATAGAGGATTAGTTGGGGGACCAGAGGGAAAAAGACCTTTGGGGAGGCTGAGACGTAGATGGGAGGTTAATATTAAAATAGATTTGTGGAAGTTGGGATCTGATGATAGAGACTGGATTAATCTTGCACAGGATAGGGACCGATGGCGAGCTTATGTGAGGGGGCAATGAACCTTGCAGGTTCCTTAAAAGCCATTTAAGTAAGTAAGTATTATTATTATTATTATTATTATTATTATTATTACTATTATCATTATTATTATTACTATTATTACAGTTTTAATTTCACTATTAATATTAATGTGCTAGCCAACAACGTTCAGCCAATAATAGGATAATACAATACTTAAAATAATAACAACAATAATAATAAAAAAAATAATAATAATAATAATGAATAATAACAATTAATATGATACACATTCCACAATATGTAAATCCATTATCAGACAGTACATCTCACCTGATATGTGTTAGACGAAGAACAAATGTTTGTATACATCTGAAGTCTGACTAGTGTATATGTAGCTAGTCAACGATGTATGCAATGGAGGGGGAAAGGAACTGGCCACCCTACGCCATTATCTCCTGGCCTAGTTGCCTTATAAGTGGTGCCTACTTGGTATCACTTGTGAGGTTCAGCCCTGTCTTCGGATAGTTGACTAAACAACAACAACATTTCAAAGTATGCAAAAACTAATTACTTACTTACTTACTTACTTACTTACTTACTTACTTACTTACTTACTTACTTACTTACTGGCTTTTAAGGAACCCGTAGGTTCATTGCCGCCTTCACATAAGCCCGCCATTGGTCCCTATCCTGAGCAAGATTAATCCAGTCTCTATCATCATATCCCACCTCCTTCAAATCTATTTTAATATTATCTTCCCATCTACGTCTCGGCCTCTCCAAAGGTCTTTTTCCCTCCGGCCTCTCAACTAACACTCTATATGCATTTCTGGATTCGCCCATACATGCTACATGCCCTGCCCATCTCAAACGTCTGGATTTAATGTTTCTAATTATGTCAGGTGAAGAATATAATGCGTGCAGTTCTATGTTGTGTAACTTTCTCCATTCTCTTGTAACTTCATCCCTCTTACCCCTAAATATTTCCCTAAGCACCTTATTCTCAAACACCCTTAACCTATGTTCCTCTCTCAAAGTCAGAGTCCAAGTTTCACAACCATACAGAACAACCGGTAATATAACTGCTTTATAAATTCTAACTTTAAGATTTTTTGACAGCAGACTAGATGATAAAAGCTTCTTAACCGAATAACAACAGGCACTTCCCATATTTATTCTGTGTTTAATTTCCTTCCGAGTATAACTTATATTTGTTACTGTTGCTCCCAGGCATTTGAATTTTTCCACCTCTTCAAAAGATAAATTTCCAATTATGGAAATTAAATGGATCTAATCCACTGTTGCACAAGTTGGCAGTTTTAATGCATCTGGAGACTGTAGAAAGAAATTTAGGTTTTCTATTGTAGAAAAGTTTGGCCGTTTTCATACCTTCCATAGGAAAATGAAAACTAACGTTGTTTTTGAAAGAATCACAATTTACATGATCTTTAATAATCTCGAATAGGAATAGGGAATCAATTTCTTGGCGTCTTTAATATAAACTATGTCAATTTAAATTAATCATATTTTCTCTCGTAACTATTCCTGGAGTCAATGAGCAGATTTCTATGTGAAGATAACGATAGGAAGTTTCGTTGGCTGCTTTCTAATTTAGCCGAGTCAGATGTAACAGAATTCCAGACTAGAGATACGTATTCGAGTTCCAATCTTACTGATGTAAAGTATTGGGAGTGAACCAAGCGAAGAGAAGGAATAAGTTATTGACCGTATTAGTCCCAAAATTCCAATTGAATGATCGTAGAGGCCTAGGTAATCTACATTCTTATGAAAATAATAGTTATTTATGATAAAAGTTCGTAAAGGTTCTCTTTTTGACACGAGTGTAAAGTCTGCGAAACGAGGCGAATCTTACAATGTTTTTTCTTTTCTATGATAGTACAAATTTACATTAAACAAATATTTAAAGTTGAAAAGGTTATAAGATCACGATATCACGGCCGTTAAAACCGGCCATACAATCAACAAAGCGTTTAGGAAAAGTTGATTGCTATATCTTGTTGCAAGGAGTACTACAGATGTAACTTCAGAATAATATGAGCTAAAATGTAAATATTAATGTTAAATTTGTTACTTATTTGTGTTACGTGTAATATTTACGTCATGAAAGATCGTGGCAATGTATTAATTTTTTATTGAATGAAGTTTGTACACTGAATATGGGAAATCCAAGATCTAATGGTAGGTCTAACTTTACAAGACAAAAAGACGAACAGGGCAAAGAGCATAGACATTTCACATTAAAGAAATCGTTTGGCCGGTTTCGAACCAATTTATACTTCTGATTTCAGATAAAAATCCATTAATATTTTACTGAAATTTTTATATTTCATTGCAACATTCATATAAAAATTGACTCTAATAGTGTCAGAGAAATCGCCTTATCCGGATGGACAGACAAGCTGTCGGCATGACAAAAACCACTTTTTCGATATGGGGGGTGCTGAAAACGCGTATTTCCACGAAATTCTCAAAATCGACTGTTTGAAATATCACAATACTTTCTCTTACACTTCATATAATGAAAAAAAAAAAAAATGACACATACACAAGAGACTTATAAAAAATAGAGAGCCATATTTATTAACATGTAAGTATCGAACGTTGAACCGAAGTTCATGCACTCATTTCTCTCTGCAAACATCGAATAGAGGTGAAAGGAGATGCATTCTACTCAATATGAAACGGTTTCAATTGGTAGGGCTTGATTAAATTTGTTTGTGATGAACATTCGATACCGTTTGAGGCAAAGCAGAGAATGACTATGCTGAGCTACTCAAGATGACATACGTAATAGTAACAACAATAAAATAATATTTAATTTCATTTATAGTTTTCTTGCCCAAGGGCAGGTCTTTCACTACAAGCTCAGTATTCTCCAATCTTCCCTTTTCCCCACCTTCCTCTTCGTCTCTCCATACGATCTAAAGGCTATGCCTGTATGTAACATCTGATGTCTTCTGTTCCGAACTTTTTTTTCGTTCACCATTCCTTCCAGTGCATCAGTAGACAGTTTCCTCTTACAATTACCCACTGTTCCAGGCAATTTCGTTTTCCCTTCCTCATCAGTTACAGCATTAATTTTTCTTCGCCCACTCTTTCAAACACAGCTTCGTCTTTTATTCTGTCTGTCCATTTCACAGGCCTCGTTCTTCTACAAATTCACATTTCAAATACTTCTAGTCGTTTCTCTTCACTTCGTCGTAGGCCTAATGTCCAAGTTTCTGTTCTATACAATGCCACACTCAACACAAAGCACTTCACTACTATCTTGCTTAGTCGTTTTCCGGAGGTCCGCAGAAGATGCTCTTTTCCTATTAAAAGCATCCTTTATCAATGCTCTCCTCCTTTTGACTTCCTGGCAGCAGCTCATGTTACTACTTATAGTACACCCCAAGAATTTGAGGCTACCACTGCCTGATTCTGATTGGTACGTTTACGGTCTTTATTTTTTTCCGATAACCATGGTGTTCGTCTTGTTTGCATTTAGTCTCATCCCATACTGCTCACTGCAGTTATTTAGCTCTAGTAATATATCCCTTAGTATCGTCTCCTCTTCTGCTAACAACGCCATATCATCAGTAAATGTTAAGCACTTTATTCTTCCTCCTAGTATCGCCAGTCCAATGTTGAAAACATTTCTTTTTTAAATACCGCGAGTAAATGTTGAACAGTGTAGGTGATAAAGGTCCCACTTGTCGCATTGTCGCACCCCTCTCTCCCTATTCCATTCCTCCCTGATATTTCTTCTCATACCCTGACTTGGCGTTGTTTCATATAAAACTTAATTAATAGCCTTCTCTTTTTCCTATCCACACTAATTTTCTTTAGGATCTCCATAAGATTATTTCAATCCACTCTGTCAAAAGCCTTTTCCAGGTCCTGTTCTTTTAGGATGAGTAATCTGCAGGCCTGACTATAGCCCTAAAGTGTTTTTTCTTTTACGCTATCTTACCTAAAAAGCTTAAGATGAAGAATGGATAAAACGAAGAAAAATTCTCTCCGGCACCGGGACTCGAACCTGGGTTTTCAGCTCTACCTGCTGACGCTTTATCCACTAAGTCACACCGGATTCTAGTTCCGATGCCGGATTGAATCCTTCTCAGTTTAAGTTCTACCTCTGTTTGCCTATCCTCATGTACTATGTCACAGAATATGTGACAGTGGAACAATATGCAACACCATGTACAGAGGTGCACTCATTACGAGTGACTTGGTGGCCGGGGTCCGAGCGTCTTGAATAACAAAGTAGTTACTTACGCATGTCATATTACTATGGTGTACGTATGGTAATGCAGAATTCCTGCACGGAAATGTCATACGTATTTCGGTACTTCATGGTAATAAAAAGCTTAATTTCACTTTTCTTTTAGTTAATAAATTGTTTCACAATTGTCTCACAAATATAATTGCGCACGTGGATCTAGTCAACCTTAACTGCGGGCACGCAACGGAATGTTAGACAAAAGAAAGGAATAGCTATCTACTTCCATTTAAAGTATATCAACGTAAAACATTGCGAATATCATACATCAGATAGGCTACGTATATACAGAGTGTTAATCTGAGATCTGAACAACTGTTCATAGGAGGTGCTCAATGTGACGTCCATTCATGGCAATGCATTCCTCGCCCTACAATACAGCAGACTACCAGATAATCATACCGTAGTTGACACCCCTGGCATGGAATACTGATACGTCGTAAGGAATACTGAAAACATAAGTTTTTGTTTCGGATATGAGCGGGGTTCAGCAGAGATGGTGTTGTGAATTTTCATAATCAGCATGTGTAGGCTCATGAAAATCCCCATGCAGTTGAAGAAACAAGGCATCAGCACCGATTCTCAATCAACTTATGGGCAGGCATTTTTTGCGATAGATAAGGGCCATACGTGCTACCACAGAGATTAACTGGGGATCATTACCAGGACTTTCTTATTAACGTATTGCCTACCTTGCTGGAGTATGTGCCATGTCAGCAAGGACTACAGATGTGGTTCATGCACGATGCCACACATCACATTTTTTCCGCAATGAGCCTGAACACTTGACGCTGACATTTCAGGACCGCTGGATTGATTGGGGAGGCCTCACACCTTGGCCTGCTCGTTCCCCAAACCTAAATCCTCTAGACTTTTGGTTATCAAGAACAACCAGGTCAATTTCAAAGAGTGCGTGATTCCTTACGCCGAAGGGCAGAGGAATACACTGACATGAATGGACGTCACATTGAGCACCTTCTATGAACAAGTGTTCAGAGCTCAGAAAGTATGTGTTAAAGAACCCATGTTTATTAGACATTATTTTTTTGTTTTGATGCATACTAGTACCTCCTAAAATATTGGGTACTTTTTAACACCCTGTATAAAGAAAATGATGTGTTTTTAATTCCAATAAAGGAATCAATGAACTCAAAATTTTGAATTCTACTCTCACAATTTTCATTCGGAGTTTTACAAAGTAATGAGAAGCAGAAAAAAAAATGGGTGTCACGAAGATACTTTCTCATAAATTTTATGATTTGGCAAAGATTCAATTCTCTTAACATGTTCTGAATGATGATCATTTAAATAGTTTCTTGAGTTATTCGAACAACATACGACAACGTACGTGACCATGCTGTATTATCAATTTTCCCTGGTGATGGAACCTATAAATGTATCGAACACGTTCGAGACAGACTCAACAAACTTGGTAACCCTTAGGCCTCCCAATTTGCCCTGATGATGGAACCTATATATAGTACAACAATGTTGCAGACGGACGCAATGGCGTACCTGACCATTCATGATTACTGATTTGCCCTGATGATCGAACTTGTATTTGCAACAAGTTTGAGACTGGCCTAACAGATCTGTTAACCCTTCAGGCGTCGCATTCCATTCAAGCGGGTCACGTTCAATCATTTTGTTTCCTTTGATGTAAGTTTCTACGTTGCCATGGCAATATTTGTAAACTTTACTAAGTCCATGCGAATACTTTACAGAACTTTATTTGCAGCGTACATTACGATAGTCAGCTGGCATTGAACTCATCGAATTGGAATTTCACCTGGGTTTGAATGTAGCTGTTCTTTTATAAGTCAGTCTTATGTGGGATAAGATTGTGTACAGACAATATATATATTTTTTTCTTTTTCACGGGAAGGTTTGCATTAAAATAACTTGCTGATATGCATTTCATTTGTAGAAGAGAAAATGACAATGGAAGAACAGCTGCATGGCTTTATCAGTCAAAATGTCATTTATATACAATACCACGCTTATAAAAATTCATCAACGTTTGCCGGAAACAAGAGGACTGCAATCGAACTCCAGAAAAATGGCCTTGAATTCGATGCTAGCTTGCTAGCCCACTACACTTATCTGTGAAAATTGTTCATATTGATCACATATACCATCTTTAATAGTCTGTAACAAACTTATAGAATCACCCGTTATAATAAAAAGTAAGGAATAATATTCTCAACAGATTACTGGTCCTATCGAAAACATAGTTTGAAAAAAATTAGTGGTAATGACCTGATTTATAACTTGTGTGAATTAATATACTTCACATGTTTCCTTCTTATACAGTATTTTGTAGCAGTGCTCGCTGGACAGTGGCTCATTTCTAAGTTCATAGCCTATTTATATTTCTCACCGGCCAAGAGCAGTTGCGCGAACTGTATTATGCATATAGTATTACACGCACTTTATGAAAATAAATTTTTACCTGGTATATTAAGATTAGTAATTTCCTTAAAAACTGGAAGCGTAATATTAAGGTCAACAACATTTCTACGCTAATTAAGTCACATGCAACTGTCATTTCAGGTAGCCAAGCATGTCTATCAAAACTCTCTCGCTTATCTAAAATAAAGTCACTGAGCCGACTCTGGCACCGTAAGCAAATTTATGTTATGCTGCTCGCACACAAGTTTTATACTGTAATTGTAATAAAACGCTTTAGTTTTCTGTTTCCGGGTCGCGGAAGTTGTTTCCATTATGTCGGTAACTTCTACTTCACACCTTGTTACTGGGTGGAGCGGCTTCTGCGCAGTTCAGTTTCTATTTTATTCGCACATTATTTAATTTCTACAGGAAAAGGCGGTATTTTTACAAAAATAACTGTAATATCCCTAATAATTATTAAATTGGCTGTAGTGCATCCAGTAGTTAAGGCGCTGTCTTAATTCTACGTCTAGATTACTATTATTATTCGGAAAGACAATGATCCTTATTCGTTGTGAATTTGCTATTCTGTGTTGTTTCCAGATGTCGTTAGGATCCATTAGATTAGCTTGGCTGGCTTTTCGAGGACCGCATCCAGAAATGATCCATGCATTTAGGCTTACATTGATTCAATGTGCGCCCTATAGTCCTACAGACTGTCTCAGGAGGAATACAAAATATTTCAGGATAACGTAGTTTGTGTTAATTTGCATCCATTTAACCTGACATGCTAATTAAGGTTCTGGTTGATATTTATGTATTTATTTACTTATTTATTTACTTATTTACGTATTTACTTAGTTACCTACCTACCTATTTATTTATTTATTTATTTACTTATTTACTTACTTATATACGTATTTCTTTATTTAATCTGGGGGAGTTTAGGTCATCAGGCATTCTCTACCATACCACCAGAATACAAATAGGCATATACAAAAAACAAATGCAGAGAGAAAGAGGAAATAAGAAATAGAAGTAAAATTACAGACATAAATACAAAAACCACAAATGCAAAAAGAATGAGAGAAATAAAAGTATTATATTCTGTATATATATATATATATATATATATATATATATATATATATATATATACTAGTACGAAGAAAATATCACAATGGGCACAAAAGGTACCGTTATTTCCCATAACTATGGTCCTGGAATACGACTATGATCCACGATACAACCATTCAGATTTTGTACTCCATAACGTAGTACCTATTTTATCTATATTTTTGCTGTATTGTAGTTTGAATCAAGTCATTGCAGCTATCTACGAACGGTATATATTACTTCTACTCGTACAATGTTCTTTGAATAGTTGAATCGTGGAACATAGTTGTGTTCCACGACCATAGTTATGGGAAATGACGGTACTAACACAGTAGGCTATATTGTTTATCTAATATATTAGGGTGTTATGCATAGACATTTCGCTAGCCCGCGCTACGAGCGTGCTAAACTAGCCCCGGCTATCGACTGATTACTTGTACAGGATTCATATCATATCGCTAACACTGGTTTATGAATACGAAAAACGTTAGTTCGTTGATCATCCACCGGAAACCCGCGCTAAGAATGCCTATGAATATGGCCCTTAGTGATTAAGAAAAATGATTAAATGTCTAGAAGTAGCTGACAGTGCAAATGTAAATCGGAACAAAACAGTAACAATTTCGAAACATTTGCAATAAGTTAGAATACTCAGTTTACTGCATTGCACTCTACGCAGTAAGAAAATGCTTAATGAGTTTGTTTTTGAACACTGTTAAATTCCGACAGTCTCTGATGTCACTGAGTAGGGTATTCTACAAGCGTGATAGCGAGATTGTGTATGATGATGAAGACGATGATGTCTTATGTGTTGGTATGGCTAGTATGCGGCTATTTTGCGTGCGTGTGAAGAGACTATGATACGATGGTAGGTAACTGAAGCTGGAGGCCAGGCAGTACATCTCACTTGACGATATGTGTCAGAGGAAGAACAAATTGTTTGTATACATCTGAAGTCTGACTAGTATAATATATATAGCTAGTCGGCGATGTATGCAATGGAGGGGGAAAGAAACTAGACACCCTACCCCATTATCTCCTGGCCTAGTTGCCTCATAAGTGGTGGTGCTTTCTTGGTATCCCTTCTGTGGTTCAGACCTGTCTTCGGACAAATGACTAAACAAACAACAACGTGTCCGAAATGCAACGGTTGGGAAGTTATTGATGGGCGAACTTTAAGTGGAGGGAGGCATTATAGACATACTTCGACGTTTTAGAACATTGTCGTATAATAAAGTATTGAAAATTCTGCATCTTGTGTTGTTCCAATAAGTATTTCATAATTAAGTACAAACTCATTGTCGGATTAAGGAAATTTTCGGTAAAAAGGCGTGTACCATGCTTTCCTATCGTCTGTTATTTAAGAAGTCTGAAGGAACTAGTTCAGTTCATGTTAAAATAAATTCGGGAAGATCAAGTAATATTCAGGTTACAGAGTTTTTAATTGGTTATTTTACGACACTTTTTCAATTGCTATGGTTATAAAGCGTCTGAATGAGATGAAGTGATAATGCCAGCGAAATGACTCCATACTGTTTTCGCTGTAAGAAAAATCCTAATGTAAACATAAGCACGTTGCTGTCATACCCGTGATTGGCTCCCAGTCGAAACACTTACATGACGCAGTAAAATATAGTTCGTATTTGGAAACCATAATCTTGTATTATTTGGAAATAAAAAATTGAATTCTAGTTGTTAAATACAATGAAACATTTAACTTCACTCATGTGTAAAACGCTGTGTAAAAGAAAAGCTACTTTTATATTTTGTTATGTACTATGAACGCGGATAAATACCAACAGTAATACCGAGGTAGTCTGTTCTCGTAACAAGCTGGCGTCACTTGAGCTCGTAGATGGTCACGTAAGCACGTAGTACCGAAGTATGGCTTCTGTATCCTCAACTGTCCATTGTGAAGACATAAGACTTGAAAATAATTTAATTGTAGTAATTATAAAGTAAATGTTTCCTCAGCAAACGAATGCGTAGTAGTGAGGTTAGGCCTACTTGATGAGTAACGGGAAATGTTTTAATATGAAACAGAATGTACAGCAGTAGGCGGGAACACGTACTAAGAATCTATGGCGCCAAACAGTGGCCAATGAAGCCTCACTTCAATCACGTGCTATTGTTTACATTGGGATTTTTCTTACAGCGAAAAGATTATAGGATCCAACGCCGAAAGTTGTGGAAAAACCCAGGAGAAAACCTCAACCAGGGAACTTGTCCTAACCAGGATTTGAACACGGGCCGGCCCGTTTCACGATCAGACATGCTAACCATTACTCCACAGCGGAGGATTATAGAGGTTCTTCATGAGAGCCTAGAGGAAACCCGTTATCAATCAGTAATGTTAATGTGTTAAGCAAACGCTTGCAAATGCTATACAACACTGCTTGGAAAATATTATGCGAACTTCTCAAAATATATTCTTCCAAACTGAAAATTATATCTGAATTGAAGTAAGTTGATTATGAAACGGGACAGAACTTTTTATTACGTGTAGGCTATTGGTTCAGACGGAAATTGAACCGACATGGTTATCTCGAATACTGTGTGCAGATGAGTGCCGCTTTTCTCTCAATGGTGAAATTAATACTCACACATAAAAAGCAGAGGTCATTCATTGGGGGATGAAGAATGCTGGAAGATAAAGTTGTAAATTCAGTCAGCAGTCATAGGAAGGTTGCAGTTTCTACAATTTCATTGATAAGCCTACACGATGGAACATATACAGATTTTATTGGAGAAGGTAACAGGATCCCCTCTATTGAAATAAATACATAATACTATCTGCGAATGATTTTGTGGTCCTGAAAGATAGGTCGAATTATGGATTCATCCACTCCGCTGTTGTTATGTTAAAAGAAAACTCTGTTGCTCCAGTACTTTAGTATTGCTCAAGGTTGCATTAAGTTGAACACCCAATTCCAAAAGCAATCGTATTACCAAAAGCATATAAATTAGTCGTTATACTGAAATTAATTGGTTTTAATGGGAACAGATACAGTTTTTATAGTCTTCAATTCAGTGAATAATTACACTGCTCTACCCAAAAAAAAAAATGCCTGCTACTGAAGAAATTTCAAGTGTTTTATACTGAAAATGGTGCGCTGATTCCAGATCTGTAATCATATTTATCACAGCACGTCAGGTTTTTGAGTTATGGGACTCTAATATTAATTCTAAATCTTACTATTCACTATATACCTGTACCGTAAAGTCAGAGATATAAATTGAGCTTAGTTTATATATTCTTTATAAATTGTTATATTATATTATTTTAAATACATTTATAAGAAGATATACACTTACAATATGTAGTAAGCCAGGGCCGGGCATGAGAGCGGCTCTATTTAGTCGGCCAGAGCTGCTCTCGCTCCGAAAGGCACTTCAATTCCAAGCCAGAGCAGAACGTTCACGCAGTGGCGGACTCGCATTGCAGCTACCTTCCCTGCATTAATATAACAAGAGCCATTCATTCAGGCTGTCAGTACATAATAGTTTATAAGGATATCACATTAATCCATTGTACATTACAGAATTTATAACATTCTTATTAATTTAATGAAATAAACTTCGCTCTATGCACACACACAAATCATTAAGCTTATTTACATAACCCATACGCACATACTGCAACCTCCCTACCATGGTTCTACGAGACAGGCGTACGGCGTCCACTTCCCCTATTTGCTGTGGACAGAGTTCATCTGCCAATATAATTAAACATCGCTTGATGAATTTCACCTTCGTTGAATGTTTTCAATTCCTTTGCAATTTTCTTGGCAAATTTTGTTGCTAATTCTCATAACCGATTCACTAAGTGCATTTACTGTCATTCTGTTATAATATAATATAATATAATATAATATAATATAATATAATATAATATAATATAATATAATATAATATAATATAATTTGGTATGGTATGGTACGGTATGACATATGATATGATATAATATAATATAATATAATATAATATAATATAATATAATATAATATAATATAATATATGACCATAAATTAATACTACTTAAAGAAAATGTTTCTCAGGTACATTATATTAGAGTATCTATTCGATATTTATATTGCATTATAAGTTATTATAGTACATTTAGTAATATATATATATATATATATATATATATATATATATATATCATATTATATATCATAAACTGTAATATACTATACTATGATATATGATAATATTTGTATAATTTAAAACTATATATTACTAAATTTATAATAACTTATAATGCAATATAAATATCAAATAGATACTCTGATACAGTATAATGTACGTGAGAAACATTTTCTTTAAGTTGTATTAATTTATGGTGTTCATTACCAACATATTTGTCATATTCAGTAGCATGTTGTAAAGAATAATGCCGCTGGATATTGAACTTCTTAATCAGTTGGAGTGTTTTATGCCAAATTAAACACTTTGCTAATCCACTGCTGTCTACGAAAAAGAATTCCTCCTCCCATGATACATTAAAAGCATTGGGAGTAGCGGGACGCTTTAGTGTATGAGCGGAAGCTCCGTCTTCAAAGTTCGCCACCATACTGCAGAGTCACCACTGCACCGACACTGAATGACGTACAGTATGCTTACGTCACAGCGCTCGCAAGACCGGCTCTTTAAAGCACACAGCGCTCATTTCTCAGAATCACGTAATGTGCCCAGCCCTGTAGTAAACACTAAAAACTCTGTTAAAAGTGCTAGAGACCTTTTCTTTTCAGCTTATGTTGGCATATGGTTGATCGATGTAGGAACCAGCAGAAATCATCCATCATGCTCGAACTGTATTGACACTTGTACCTGGATTACATCGTTGATAGGCCTATGTCCTGATGGAACCTCTCACCATGTTCATCACTTACAGCGCCGAGATTTGATAGAAAAAAGTCAAGGTGAAAATGAAAAAAGTGCATTTTTAAAGACATGTGACAACCTAGATTCTGAAATGCACTAAGCACGTTATATACTAGCTCTCAGCATAATTATCAGCTCGATAATTTCCTAAAAACTTAGGTGACACTAGTACAAATGTGTCCCAAGCTTCCAGTTCAAGAGCACTGAATTTTGACCTGAATGTAGTGTCACACATCATAATTAAAAATTTAAAATGTTGTTATTTCAAAATTATGATGTGATAGAAAAAAACTAATTTCAGATCTGTAATCAGCACACTCAAATTAGGGTTGGTACACTTGTTTTTGTTCAGTAGCAAAATCACAGTAAAATTAATATAATGGATCTAAATGTATTAAAAATGTAAAAATTAAAAATTTTATTATTTTAAAATTGTGATATGATAGAAAAAAAAACGGACTTCAGATCTGTAATCAGCACACTCAAATTAGGATTGGTACGTACCTTGTTTTTGTTCAGTAGAAAAATCAAAATAAAAATTAATAAAATGGATCTAAATAAAAATATAAAAATTAAAAATGTTATTATTTTAAAATTGTGACGTGATAGAAAATACGGGCTTCAGATTTTTAATCAGCACACTCAAATTAGGTTTGGCACACTTGTTTTTTTTTTCAGTAGCAAAATCACAATAAAATTAATGAAATGGATTTGAATGTAGCCTATTAAAATATAAAAATTAAAAATGTTATTGCTTTAAAATTTTGACGTGATAGGAAAAAATGGACTTCAGATCTGTAATCAGCACATTCAAATTAGGGTTCGTGGACTTGTTTTCGTTCAGTAGCAAAATCACTGTAGACCAGTTTTACTATTCATACAGTATATACACTGAAACACTTGCTATGCGAATAAAATTAAGAATATAGAGTGGATGAAGAACAACAATAATGTACAGGCCAACAGAGTTGAAATATCTATACGTTCAATAAATTTATCATATCTTGAGTTGGTACAAACATCACTGATTCAGAAATAAAATAGATTTTGTGACTGTCTAGTCTTTGGTGAAAAGAGGCATGTAAACCATTAACCCATTGATAACTTTGGGTAGCCTACAGCGTCGTGCCTCAATTGACTTCTATTCACGTACCGGTAGTTTGAAAGGTAACTACCATTTTCGAAATAAATTGAACGCAACAAATTATTGACTATATGGTAGAGATATTCTCTTTGCAAATCGTAGCTGTCCACTTTTGGTTAAGGAATTCATTATCCAGAGACAACTTGGAGCTTAAAGTCACACTATAAAGCTGCGTATGCACAGTTCAACTAACCGTGCGCATTCGCGCGCAATCTCGAGAGGATATTGAAAGACGCAAGTTGAAATCGTACGTTCAATTAAGACGCATACATATTTTGTGTCTAGCCTACATGGTACGCTGTGTTAAACGTCATCTTCAAGACTGAAAATTGTTTTGTTTGGTGATGTTGGATCTTCTAAGCTGAAAATGGTGGCAAGTATGATTAGCTTCATTGAAGATTATCACAAACATAAGCGCCTACGGAGTGTTCAACTACAATTTTGAGAATTAAGTAGCCCTAAGTACTGGATTGATTGATACAGATATACTTCCGAAAAGTATCTAAACGGTGCTAATAGTGCTCAGTATTTGACGTTCAAGGGATAGGCCCACGGATCCTTCACGGTTGATGATGGGACTGACCTAACTCGTTTCAAAGTCTATAGTCTACAATCTGTGCAGACCATCTCTATGGAATATAAAGTTCTAGAAACTTTATACGAGTTTTGTTTAATTTTCCCCTCATTCTCATTTCAGTCATGACATGACTATTTCAAGAGGAAACTTTCTTTCTCTCTTTAAGAACTGAAACAAAGTACGGATGCGGCCTTGGTGTAAACTCAGTTACGAGAGTGGAAACCATCAACAGATTAAATTAGCGGCAGCGTCTCCAGATGGTTTTGAGTGGACTAAATGCGTGTTAGCCTTGACCCATCCTCGCCTTAATCCATACCATCTTACAGGAAGATTATTTTTTTTATATATTACATTTACTTTCAGCTAAATGTAGTATATATTATATTATATTTATCCTTTTACTTTCTAATTATAGCAACGAAATAAAAATATAAACTACAGTAATGTGATGCTGCCTAATGCAATTTCGGAATAAACGATGTAAACCCGATACAGGATATATATCTGTATAAATCGAATTTTTATTTAACTATAAATAATATTTCTTTTCAATCATGCCAGGTTTTCATTTACCTTACATAAACCCATCCGTGCATCGCGTTCGTGAATTTGTTGGCAACGTATAAACCTCTTGGTATATTACTGACACATAAAGAGGGTGTCATCTTGAACGTTACCTGCTGCTATGAAGGTTAAATATTTGGAACTTTTATTTATTTATTTATTTATTTAGGTCTATTTATTTATTTATTTATTATAGCTAGTAAGTATGAAATGAATACAATGTACGATAAACTAGACCACTCCTGAATGAGTAAGATTCGTGTTCAGGAGGGGATTCCAATACAGACAAAAAATAAAATTAAAATTGAGAGTGAATACAGATTAAAAAGTGTTTAA
Organism: Periplaneta americana; assembly: GCF_040183065.1. Lineage (NCBI taxonomy): Eukaryota > Metazoa > Arthropoda > Insecta > Blattodea > Blattidae > Periplaneta > Periplaneta americana. Next base: position 61,275,774 of record NC_091123.1, on the reverse strand, counting down.
TATGTTTAAAACCAAACTATAAATCCAATACAATTTTTTTTATTAATTTTTTTATTAATTTGGAGAGGATTCGTTGTTAAATTCTTGTGCTTTGTTAAAAATAAGACCTTCTTAATGTTACAACTTTTTAATTTTACAAATTTGGTATATATGTATATATATATATATATATATATATATATATATATATACACATACACAGATATACCTGTAACCCATAAACGTCCTCAAATTTCATAGAAAATTAGCTACACATTTCTTTTTCTGTAAAAAAAAAAAACTACTGTAAAATTTCCCACAAAAAGGAAATATCCCTTACTTATCATCACTACCTCAGAAAGTTGGCATCCTGCCTAGGACTCGCATTAAGTAATGTACGCTCGTTCGAGTCCTCATGGGGGAAGACATATTTTTCGCATGAAAGTTCGGTCAGTGTATGGGACCGGTGCCTACCCATCATCGTGATGCACTTGGGAAGCCACGATAGGTAGAGAAATTCGGTTACGAAAGCCAGCTATAACAGTTGGAGAGATCATCGTGGTAACCACACGATATCTCCATTCTGGTTGAATGATCGTCCACCTCTGCTTCGGCATATGGAAGTGAAACCAGCAGCCGGTTGGTAGGTCTGAACCCTTAAAGGGCTACAGCGCCACAGATTATTATTATTATTATTATTATTATTATTATTATTGTATCAGTTTATCAGTTATTATCAGTTTATTGTAAGGTTACCAGATTTTTCTTACAATTTCCGGGGACAGATATCGATTTATGACAAAACTACTTTTAACATTTCTGTTAACGAGAGTTTGCCATTCACTTACAGCTCGATTCAGCGTTAATGGTCCCTGTCCTTGGTAGTTTGGCTAGTGAGCGAGCTGTGTTTTGCGTCATAAGAAAGAAATTTAATCACAAATGTGCATAGGAGGGGCAGAGGAAAGAGGAAGAATGAAAATAATATCTAATATCTATGCTCGTAGCTGAAGGACACTTATGTTAAGAAAATATGTTGAGGATTTTCCCGGGGTTTTCCCTCAACCCAATACGAGCAAATGTTGGGTAACTTTCGGTGCTGGACCCCGGACTCATTTCACCGGTATTATCACCTTGATTTCATTCAGACGCTAAAGAACCTGAGATGTTGATACAGCGTCGTAAAATAACCCAATTAAAAAAAAAGTTATGACTGCGAGGCCTGACCTGTGTGACCCAGCCCGCCAGTAGTGATGAGTAACTCGCTCTTAGTCTACCTACTTACATTTTGCAGGGGCCAAAATCTCTAAATCAAACTGTACATTGTTTTACGGACTTTAAGGAATTAAAATAACCATTCAACTTACACACTAAAATATTCATTCTACGTAAGTACTACTTAAACTACTGGTGCTTTCAAAAGAATGAATTTTTTAAGCAGTTCTTCTCTGGATCCCAATTTTGCAACAAATTTCTGACAGGTCATAATGAAGTTGGTTAAGATAGTAAAAACAGTTTCTAAACTCAATCTGGGTTTTATGGTTCTCCACATTGTATTCATAGAAGAATTTTTTTTCACTGTAGCATTACTTCCAGAAAGACACGGAGATATTTCAATCAATTTCTGAAGTTGTGCCTAGAAAATAATTTTATCAGAGAGAATTTTAAAAATTTCACTTCATTTTGAGCAAAGGTCAGCATTTTCCTCATTCCCCTTTGATATTTTCTTTACGTTACATACTTCTCCAAACAAGAAATTTCATTAAGTATGTTTTTATATAGGTCAAGTGGTATATTGGAAGAAAAATAATACACTGTCTCTTCGAATTTTTATGTCTGGAGGACCTCTCAGCAATATACTTTCCACTTATATCTTATCTCGTGAATGAAAACCCAAGCACTGAAATATTTAACAGCATTTAAAAAATATATATAATTAACGCTTAAAATCTAGGGATATCAGGGACAAATTAAATTTGAGCACATTCCGGGGCGAATTTTGTTCGGGGACAAATATCAAAATTCGAGGACTGTCCCCAGGAAACGAGGACGTCTAGTAACCTCAGTTTATTGTCATCGGATCACGGGCATTTTATTCAGCTTCGAGATATAATATATAGTAGTTAGAGGAAAATATAAATAGATAGTATGGTGTGACCCTAATACAGAAATGTGAAGGTACACGATAGCTTGTACTGGGATCATAGGCGGAGAGAGAACAGTTTTCTTGGGTGGGCAAAGCAAAACCATAGAATCCCCATATAACAAGGTTATAGGGGACATCATTTACCTCCTCCCCCCGTTATAGCTTGACCGTGGTACAGTATATCGAAGTGTGATCATTAATAGGGGTATTTTCGAGGGATGTTTCTTACAGTGTTACATCCATATCCGCGATGTTTCGGACGGAGTTCTATAGGGCTTGAATTGTAGGTTTTTTAGTAGGTTATTTTACGACGCTTTATCAACATCTTAGGTTATTTAGCGTCTGAATGAGATGAAGGTGATAATGCCGGTGAAATGAGTCCGGGGTCCAGCACCGAAAGTTACCCAGCATTTGCTCATATTGGGTTGAGGGAAACCCCCGGAAAAACCTCAACCAGGTAACTTGTTGCGACCGGGAATCGAACCCGGGCCACCTAGTTTCGCGGCCAGACGCGCTAACCGAGAACTGTAGATCTACTACAAATTGTAATAGAGCATAACTTAAAACAATCTCCCTCTTTTTCTCTCTCGTACAGAAACACATGCATACATCAATAAAACTAATTAACAGTGCTAACAGAAACCTTTTTTATATGAAGTTTACCTTACTGAAAGTATCATATGGAATGTAAACTCTAATAATTTTATTTAATCTCGTCTTTAAGTTTACACATTATACCGAGATCACTTTTCTTTTTTCTGCATTGTTTTGCAGTATGTTATTCATATTTCTCCAAGTGGCGGCCTTAACACCTGCAGACTTTTAACACATGAGTACAGGCTGTTACAAAAGAAACATTACAATGCTTCCATTTCTCAAATGAGGTATAGAAATTCTTATACTGTACATTCAGAAATTTAAAATAAATATTATAGTCCAGATACATGATCTGAAGACATTAATTCATCAATTTAAGTACAGAAAAACAAGAATTGAGACATTCATTCATTCATTCATTGATTCATTCATAGTGTTCTGCCCATCACTGCAAACCCAGCATTCTCCAGTTTTTCCTATTTTCTGCCTTCCTCTTTGTCTCCTCTTATGATCCATATATCGTCTATCATCTGATATCTTCTTCTGCCCCGAACTCTTCTCTCTTTCACCATTCCTTCCAGTGCATCCTTCAACAGGCAGTTTCTTCTCAACCAATTACCCAGCCAATTCCTTTTCCTCTTCCTGATCAGTTTCAGAATCATTCTTTCTTCATCCACCCTTTCCAACACAGCTTCGTTTCTTACTCTGTCTGTCCAAGTTTCTCTTGAGATTTAATTTAATTTCATTTATTGTATTCCATAGATCTTACATGAGCAATGAAGCTTTAAATGTGGAACAAGTCAAAATTTTACAATATTACAATTACAATTTTTACAAATTTAAAAAATGTTTACAATATTTTACAATTTTTACAGTTTTACAATTTTGTAATTTTCTACAATTTTTTTACAATATTTTGGGGAGCTGTATGAGATGATGTGAGGCTCGAGGATTCACCAAAAGATTACCCGGCATTTGCCTTATGGTTGGGGAAAACCTCGGTAGAAACCCAACCAGGTAATTTTTAAACGCATATGCAATTCATCAGCCAAACTATACAAACATATACAACACATAATAAACACATTAATTGAATTTACAAACATATTTTCGTTAAGCTATACAAAATTGTACCATTCATATGAAGTAGATTAATTCAATTAATAAGCTAAAACAATTCATCAGTTGGGCTATACAGTCTAGTCTTCAATTTAGAGCACATACAATTCATCAGTTGTGCTAAACAAAAATATACAATGCATAGTAAACTGATTGAGGAAGATAAATGCGGTATCTTCCCGTTGCTTTCCGCACACCACTCTCTCTTTCAAATCTTAAAAGATCCCAGGGGATCCCAGCGTGGAGGTGAGGAGAGTGAATTTGACTGATTAGGTCCTTCAGACTTCACCGAAATTCACCGCAAGGGTTAAATATCAGTTCTATCAGGGTTTTTGATCCGATCAAAGACCGGGAAATCCCAATTATCCTTTGCCCCCCTTAGCCTTGAGACATGTCCCCCCCACATAACTTCGCCTATGACTGTGAGGACAATCTGCAGTTTCCTATTGCCACTTCCAACGGACTCCAAACGAATATTCACACGTTTATCACTGGGATTGTGGCGCTGGAAATCAATTTTGAACATTTTTATCAAAGCCGAGACACATTTCAATTTTTATTGTACAATATATATGCAATTATCACTACAATGACACAATAACACAGAATCAACTTAAAAAACGTAATTAACAGAGTCGCAGTTTCACTTCACTTCCACTAGATGACTCTCATTTCCAGCAGATAGGTGTAGCAGGGATGCCAATATCGGCAAACGAAATGAAACTGTGAGGAATGTTACAACAGGTGTGCTAAACGTTAGGAATGTTGCAATAGGTGTGTAGCACGTTAGGTTAGGTTAGGTTAGGTTAGGTGTGTAAGATAATACAGTTAGCTACACTGCAATCATTCTCCCACTCCACCTCAAAGAACGTCACAACGACGAAATATGGCCGCCTTCTTCCTTCAAGTACAGCTCGTCCAAGTCAAGTCTGCGAGTGGGGATATCGGGATGGAATGTAGAGGCAAAACACAGTTGCCACATAGGTCACTTGACGCTCAGATTTCAACCTGTGCACATCGTTTAAAATACACTACGGAGCGCACGCATTCGTTGTCCTTGTCTTTAGATAAAGGCAACAGTTCCCCCCTCATGCAACTTTCTCTCCTACGCCCACGCTTGCCAATCAGAACGCCAAACCTCACTGTCAAGCAGAAGTAGAAGTACAGTCTATTTCAAAGCGTCTTAAATTGTTACCGCTCTATGAACTGAAGCGCAGTAGGAAAACTTTGCTGCCATATGAGACTGTACTGATCTCCTCTCGTTACCGCCTCCTTTCACTACAGAACTGCCTCCAACTTCCCCTCTCGGCTCGCAGACTTAACTTGGTCAAGCTGTACGACGATTTTCCTATCTAAGTAAGGAACCTATTTAGGGCGGGTTGGGTGGGGCCACAGCTCTCCCAGTGATCACATCGAGTTTCTACTACTCCAAACTACAAAACTAAGGTACTTTCAGTGTTTGTTTTTAATTCCCTATACTGGCAATAACAAATTCAAGATTCACCGATTGTGATTGTTGATATTACAATACTGTACTCCAACCACGAGAAAGTCTCCAGGGAATGAAGGGAAGCGGGGTGATGCTGTGAATGAATGTTGACGTCATAAGATGTCATAAGGTCACACACGTGGGTACTCATATCTCTATTGGCTACCTCTCAAAGCACAAACCATAACACATTTGTATACTACCCTAGTTACAAAATTAGATCACAGTTAATCTCTTGGTCTATTAATCCCTCCATACAGGAAATAACATATAGAGAAGAGCGCGTGATTTTTAAACTGACGTTATAACTCTAATATTATCTATCTACTTCGCTCCAATAGATGACGCAATAGTAAGCACATTCCTTTCACGGTTTATCTCCTGGTTAGAGAACAGTAGGCTTACTAGTTTCACGAAAAATAACTCATAAACCAGGAAACCTCATGCTGACTCGCGTGAAATCACGTTAATGAATGACGTCATATATAGTAGATACTACTACTACTACTACTACTACTACTACTAGTCCACACCTGTGGAGTAACGGTTAGCGCGTCTGGCCGCGAAACCAGGTGGCCCGGGTTCGATTCCCGGTCGGGGCAAATTACCTGGTTGAGGTTTTTTCCGGGGTTTTCCCTCAACCCAATTTGAGGAAATGCTGGGTAATTTTCGGTGTTGGACCCCGGACTCATTTCACCGGCATTATCACCTTCACCTCATTCAGACGCTAAATAACCTTATTTGTTGATAAAGCGTCGTAAAATAATCTACTAAAATAAAAAAAATACTACTACTACTGCCGCCGGCGCCATTACAACCGCTGCAACTGCCGAAGTAGGTATCCTGTACCCTCCGCGCCGCCCGCCTCGAATGCAGTCGTTGTTTGTCGTTTGTGCGGTGCACACGCGTATTGTTCAGTTCCCCGTCTGCTAACTGCGTATTACAAACATGAACCCGGAGCGAAATCCCTGCTCCTCGTGTGTTCTCAAGGACTATTGCTGACATCTCAGGTAGGGGCCTTTCCAGATCAAGTGTTTTTATGGAGGGAATTCATACAAGTGTATGTTGTTATTATGAACTGAGAGGGAAATTTAGTGTAATAAAAATGCTCATCATGACCACAATTCCATACTACGAATGCATTTTTTTTTTCTCGTACGTGTTTTGTTAGTTTATTACTACGACTTCTTTATCTTGAAAGTGTTTCGTCATTTCTTTCAATGAATGCCAATAAAATAGTGATGCGTTTCCAGCTAAGTGCGCATAATTATTAGGGTCACTGAGTAAAGAAAAATATCATAGATAAATACATACTGGCAGTCATTTATGGTAGCAAAATCAGAAGAATGTGCTTACAATGTGCATATGAATGTAGCGTAAATTTCGCGTAATCAAGTGTAAGAAAGAATTTATTAAGACAGCGCGTTGCCGCTTAATTTTTGTGTTACGTTGTTTGCAAGTTGTGTTTGTGTGTGTGTGTTTTATTTTTATTTTATTCGCTGTCAGAAAGCGCATTTTCAGTAAAAGTATGTCGGACAATGTGATTGCAGTGTGTTGTGAAAGTGTTCTGCTACATATTTGTTGTGTAAATGCGGATTTAATATCGATTTCTGTCATTAGTTTCGTGTATTAGACAATGTTTCGTGCCCTGAAAATATATGCGTGTCGATCTTCTACTGTTACCCCGCAGTCATCGTTTTTATGCACGAAGGCGACGAAACCACAACTATTTCATGGTCTGTAATCCAGGTCGCTGGTTCGATGCCTTTGACAGAGAAACTTACTGCGATTCTTCAATCCACTGTCTTCTACATCTGTGAAATTTGGGTAATATTACTTTTTAGTAGTGTGAAGTATAAAGGGATTTTTTATACATACAGAATCATCTTATATGGGAAATCACTCAGAAAAATAAAATGAATCGGTAAAATGTAGAAATGCTCTTGGTATAACGACGTTTACGTTTTATGAATGTAAATTCTGGGCAACGTTGAATATGCAGGAAATCACCTGGATATATAACTTAGAAAAGTAAAATCAGGCAAATAATAATAATAATAATAATAATAATAATAATAATAATAAATAAGCAGAAATACCCTTAGTATTACTGTAGTATTTACATTTTAGGTATATAAATTCAGAAAGATGTTTTAATATATACATTTGCTTACCAACTTACATGGGAAATCATTCTCAATTTATAACTGAACAGCCATTCCAGTTGTCATGAATGTTATACTTTTACTATTTTCGAACTTTATATATTGAAAATGAAATGACTTTTGTCAACTTTTGTTATTAGAATCAATTTAGAAGATTAGTATCATTTTATAGGAAAAACGTTGTTGAATAAAATTGATTATTGTTACAGAAAATAAAGAACATATTTCGTCACGGATGTTACAAGATTTGTGAACTCATTCATACCTTACTAGCAAAAAGAGATTCATTCTCAGTGTCTATGTGACAGCTATGCAAATCTCATGGCATCCAGTTAGTTCACAAAAACATAATCGGTAAATAGTTTACAGGTGTTTCTTCCATATCATGGATGTCACGCATTTTTTTTGTCACGGATGTTATAGATGGAGTTAATGCCCTTCATTTTTCCAGTTTCAAAACAGATGTGCCATTTCTAAGTCAAAATATTCATTTGAACTGTAAGATTAATTGTCTTCTTCTTCCCTCAAGTATTAGGCCATATGGCCTGTTACGATCTCACAGTTGAATATTCAATCCAGCTCTTCTTTGGACGACCGAGAGATCTCTTCCCGTTTGGACGATAGTGGAGCATGACTTTTGGGATTCTATCTCTATGCATGCGATCAGTTGTTCTGATAATGTTTTACGTGATTAATTACAGGTTCTAGTTGTAATTCTTCCATTACATCTTCATTGCGTTTGTGATCCCATTTCGTATATCCCGCTGTATATCTCATAAATTTCATTTCATTAGCCGCTATTCTGCTTTCGTCTTTCTTCCTCAATGTCCATGCCTCACTGCCGTAACAAAGTACAGGTCTCACCAAGGTCTTGTATAGGCGAATTCTAGTATGCCTTTGTACTAGGGAAGGTTTCATAATGTTGTTAATTATTCCCATTGTTTTGGTGTATTTAGAAATTTTCTATGAAATGTCTACTTCATCGAAAAAAAGATAATGTGTATCCGAGATATGTAAAATAATTTACTGGTTCTAATATTTTTTAATCGAAACATATTTTGCTAGGCACAGGGTATTTTCCGCAGAAGGCCATAATTTTAGTTTTTTCTTTATTGCTTTTCATATCATATTTAATTCCAATTTTGTTAAAATTAAAAGTTGAACGTTGTAATTCATCTTCTGAGGATGCCAGCAGAGCTAAATCGTCTGCAAAAAGTAATGAATCTAGTTGTAAATGTCTACTGAGTTGTATATATCCATGAGGCAATTGTTTCCATTCTCTAATTATTTGATTCATATATATATATATATATATATATATATATATATATATAATAAATAGCAACGGTGAAAGGCTGCAGCCTTGTCTTACTCCTGTATGAATTTCCGTCCAATGAGATAATTTATTGTCACACATTACTGCAATTATTTGTTTTATAGATATTATATATGTTTGCTACAAGTTGTTGTGGAACATGGTCTGTGGCTAATACATTTAATAATTTATTTCTGTTCACCCTATCAAATGCTTTTTCCAAATCAATGAAAGCAATATGTGTTTCTAAGTTGAAGTCCCGGTGTTTTTTAATTGTTATTAACCCAAAGTAGCTACTGAAAATAAATGACAGAAAGAACATAGTACAGAGTAAAACGTTCCTTGATCCTGGAGCTCTGGAATTAACCTCACTTCATGTTATAGCAGTGTTCTTACAAAAATACCGATTCATGCAAAGCCCTAGAGAATGTGGTAAAGGACACTTCTTTTTTAAATAGCATCCTATATTCATTTTTACATATTTGAAATCTCTATTCCGTTTTATATGCAGTACATAAAAATGTAATTCATTACAGTGACTGTTTCCTTGTTAATTTCCTTTAAATGACATCCTTACGAACTTCTAATTATTCTGAATCTCTATTACATTTTACACATAGAAAGGAGCGTTTCGAGAGAACACTTAAAATTAGAGAATTAGATATTCGAAATGAGAGCCTTTCACGGCCAAACAATGTCTCAGTCGTTCGCAAAATAGTTCATTGTCTTTCTCACATTTTCAGAAGTGATCAGTTCCAACTTATCTCTAATTCTCAATTTCAATGCCTCAATATTGTTTGATCTATCATGATACATCTTGGACTTCAAGTAACCCCACAGAAAGAAATGTAGTGGGTTGAAGTTAGGTGATCTAGCTGGCCATTTAATGTGTCATCTTTTTCAGATCCATTTACCAGGGAACACTTGGTTCAGGATGCCATGATGAACCATTTTCAGCTCAGAAATGAAAGAGAGTGAAATTATTGTTTTATATATCAGTGTTTTGGTAGTTTCATGGCCGACTCTAAATGAGCACACCAACGAATTACTTATCAAGGTCATTCAAAGAAGCATAATAACATTTAGAAGAGAATATTCAATGGCATGAGTGACATTTTTATGTAACTTATGTAAAACAATGCAGATTTAAAATATGTAAAAATTGATGTATGCCTAATTAGGACGCCAATTTTTAAGTATTTTTGCTGCACCTGTATATCTGAATCAATACATCTGTAAGAGCACTGTCATAATACTAAGATGGTTATGGCAACATCTTTTGTATTAACATTTTTCTCATGAAACTAATTATAAAACGCTAGGAGTGCTATTTCATAGTTAACACTACAGGCTATATTAAAATGTTTCACATAATTTATAACTTTTAAAAACATAAACGTTACATTTAAGGAATATTTCTTCCCTAGTTTGTATCATTTTATTTTCTCTGTTATTTCCCATATATTACGATAATTTTGTAGACTATGTATTAAAACGCTAGGAGTGCTATTTCATACTTAGTTAACACTACAGGCTATATTAAAATGTTTCACATAATTTATAACTTTTAAAAACATAAACGTTACACTTAAGGAATATTTCTTCCCTAGTTTGTATCATTTTATTTTCTCTGTTATTTCCCATATATTATGATAATTTTGTAGACTATGTATTAAAACGTCTCCTATAATTTGTAAATATTATTAAAACGTGAATTTACGGTTATACTAAAAGCATTTCTATCTTTTTTGACCTTGTGTTATTTTTCTGAGTGGTTTGCCATGTATTAAGGTGACTTTGTATTAAAACGTTTCCTAGAATTTACACTCCCTAAACTCTACAGTTATACTAAAATTACTTCTGCCTCTTTTTTTTGGCCTTGTGTTATTTTTCTGCGTGATTTCCCATGTATCAAGTTGACTGTCTGTGCAAGAAAAGGTTTTCTAGAATTTACATCCCTAAAACGTAAACTTTACAGTTGTACTAAAAGCACTTTTTTTCGCGCATATATTAGAGAGACTTTTTATGTATTAAAACGTCTCCTTGGATTTACACTCCTGAAACGTAAACATGTCACTTTTGTACTCGTAATGGTATTTCCGCCTTCTTCTTTTTGTCCTCATATTATTTTTGTGAGATATTTTCCATATAGTCTATTGTATTAAGGTGTTTTTGTATGCATTAAACACCTTCCAGAATTTACATCCCTGAACTACTGTATAAGATGACGAAATATTTTTACTATATATTGTAAGTATACTGTGCAATTGAATCCATCAAGATCAGCCAATTATTTTAAGAAATAGTGTTACCACAGTCTAGTATATATAGTCACGAAGCTTGAGTTGTGAGGGTGCTAGGAACAATAGACTGTGCCGGTACTATTTCGCATTGTCTGTAATGAGGCGATAGTTGCGATCCTAGTGGTTAGCAACTATCTATGGATGCATATTCACTACGTATTGAGCTTCGTGACTGTATATCAGTAGTGTCAGAGTTGTAAGCTCCGAAACCGGTTGTGGTGCTTGAGACGTCCAGTCGGAGCGTGAACTTGCTTATGTCTGTGGAAGCACCGGAGCACGCAACGAGTTATAGTGGAGCGCTCCGCTCCGTTTAGGCTGTGTCTGACAACGCTGCTGTATATACTAGACTGTGGAGTTACCGATGCACGTTTCATAAAGATCAATATAATACACGCGGACGTAATTTCAGAAGAAATGGGAAGTTTATTACGGGTAAAAACATTACAGCAATGGACTATAAATCTAAATTTAGTGTAGTCTACGGTGCTTTAACGTAAACACTGTTTAGATAACTTTTACCATTCTTCCTTCCAATTTCTACAACCAATATATTATGATTAGACCTAATTAATTAATTTAAAGAAGAGCCAAATGGTCTACACATTTCTAATTTGTCACTGTACAAATGATAAGGGCAAAGATGTTGCTTGTGCTGATATTTTTATGTTATGGACAGGGGGCGGATGTTGATGACCTAAAAATCTATTTAAAATAATGCCCTTAAACTAATGGAAAAATGACATGAAATTAAAAGAAAATGACATTTAAATATTATTCACCGTACTCGCACCACAACTTCTTAAAAATTAGTCACCTTGTGTCAATGACTGCCCTGCAAATCTCGAAGAGAGAAGACAACTTCCTGGAATTTGACTAAGATAAAGGAAAAGAACATGCAACAAAATGAAGGTTTTAAGGAAAAACTATAAATATTAATGAGAGTTTACAATGTGTTTCAATCAGGGGTGGTCCATATCAGTGCCTTCATTCTCTGTCTCCTGCTCCTACCGTGCTTCAATTTTGTCACCAAATCTTCCAGATGAAGGAGTGTGAATGACAAAACAAATTGTGGGCGCAACGTACTGTACGTTCTGCAATCTTTGTGTTAAAAATACTGTCTACTAAAGTAGACATCCCTTACGAACCATGTTGAGGACACAACGTCCTGTCCAGGACATGGTGAAAGTTTCCCCCCTTCCAAACATAAATTACAAAGACACCCTCGTACCGACAAAAGAAAAGTAGCGGTCAAAATCCTCACTTAAACTAAGCTGCTGTCAAGCATTTTATATTACTTCCGTTGTGTGAAGTGAAGACTTCAGTGGAATGAGGGATGGACTTCAGAGTCTGTTCCAAACTATAAAACTCAAACTTCACTGTTATTCACATATTCAGTAGGTAATTACTACTGACGTATTTGGTTAGAAAATGATTTAATAGATCTATCCGTAAAGAAGAAAGTAAAATGCATTCCAAATGGCATAAAAGTTCCTGAAAGTATTAAAAATAACCAAAAAATGCCGAAAAAATATATATAAATGACCTGGTAGTTCAAAAACGTAAAAAAATGGCAAAAAATGCAATACAAGAAATTACTTGTTTACGTTGATATTAACATAGAAAGGATAGGCATCGTTCTAAAGTGAAAAATAAGAAGATGAGTTTTCATCAACATCCGCCCCCTAGTTATGAAGAATGAAAAATACTATATATTCTTGTCAAATGTAACTTTCCTCATATAACAGATCAAGTCAAAACTAAATTTCCAGTATTCTTACCGAGCCCCGAGGTTGCTTTTTGACGGGCGGTCTTTTCTTTGCATTGAGGCCGGAAAAGAACACAATGCGTGGATTTACCTTCTCACTTGCTGTACTAAGCCGGCGACACAATTCTGCTGGCACTTTACATTGTCAATCACAGTCAACTGTTTGAAGTTTATTTAGAAATGCCTATTTTTGACCATCGCCAGACATACACAACACAGCATCGCATTGCTTTGTTGAAGCTCATCTACTAAAGAAGTCGTAAGGATTGTGTTTATGCAAGTTGCTGTATCCTTTATTTCTTAATACAGTTCAATTAATTGGCTGAGATCGGCAAAGAAAAGTTCCAGCAAAATTTTCGCCGGCATACTGCAACAAATGATAACGATACGGAATACCGACACATTCTGGCCTTTGCAGGGTTTACAGCAAACACGAGGCCGGGAAAACCCAACGCGCTACCTGTCAAAAAGCATCCTCGCAGCTCGGTCAGAATATCGATACCTTAGATTTGACTCGCTCTGTAGAATCAATATGCTGGGCAAAATGTTTCGAAGGCAATAAAGAAAAAGAAAGAGAAAATTGGAGGAGTAACTGCTCCTGCGACTCCCCACAAATAACGTCTATGATAGTGTTACTGAAATTATTTCTTGTTGAGAACACAAATTTTAAATAGTAGCCTATGTTTTATGAAATGAAGGATTGGCGGGAAAAACGATGAGGGTCTATAAAATGAAATTTTTTAGTTATAAGTGTCATCTGATGGATTATGTTGAGAACTAACAGAGGCTTATATGGTTATTACAAAATCTCCAAGTGCAGTAAAAAAAATTAAAAGTAAATGACATTACGCATATGAATTAAGCAGAGCGTTTTAGAGTTTAAAATTCATTTTTCTCTAAAGTTTGTTATTTGGACCCTCATCGTTCTTCCCACCAGCCCTTCAAATGTCTAAGGGAAGTTACAGTTAGCTTTCAGCTCTTTGGTCGTGAAAGAGATAACATATTCCTAATGACTGATTATGTGAGAAAATAATCATAAAAATATATTACATACTAAAAATAACAAAAGACTTGCTATTTCTGGTTATAAACCACTTCACAATAGCCATTCAACTTCGAGAATTGATCTTCTTAGCGCCAACGCGCGATTTATTTTTCCAGATGCGGAAACGACTCTCTCTGTTTCTTTTATCTCCTCCTACTCAGATTCAAATAGTTCTATTTCAAATCCTTTAAAGAGAGAGAGAGAGACTGACAGAAATCTCGGTTGTTACAATATTAAATAATAGTATGTATAGACGTACTATTATTATGCTTATATTTGTTTAAGAAAAATGCAAGTGAAATAACGCCCTATTTACTTTTTCCCTTGCCATTACAGTTTTTCCATAAATGAGTCACGTATTTTACGGTATTGTTTCAAGAATGGTAGTACTATGAAACGCCTGTCAGTTTAGACTATACGCACGTCTTTCGATATCGTTATTATACTCCAGCATAAACGGTTAAGGATAAAATTCGAACATATTACAGTACAAAATAGTAGATCATGACTGCTATCTCATGTGTTAATGTAAAAAGGTAATTATTTTTGGATACACGATAAATTATTTGATAACCTGTTACACAATAAAGAGCTTCAAGATAAGCCTGGATAGTAGACAACCCCCACAAGCTTAGACCTCCGAGTAACTGTGGTTCTCCCAAGAATCTGTGGAGTAACTTCACACATATGAGAGCGGAGTCTATCTGTGCCGGAGTGTATTGCGGGCAGCATCAGCACGAGGCCGCTAAGGGGGTAAGATGCTCGTGGTAGAAGGTGGAGTAGAGTTCAGATAGAAATGATTCAATTCCTGCAAGCGATTATTATCTTCGTTCAACCAACACCTGCCCCCAGAGCGATCATTGGCCCTATCCCTCCCACATACCACTTGCGCAAAGATCTTGTTTCGTCTTTCAACTCTACAGAGATCTGGAACGGACCATAGTGAGGCGTTCGTAAAGAAAACAAATCGCCTGGAAGTATTGACTAACCTAAGAACATAGTATTTTTCATGTCTAAAAAAATAACTTCGAAGATTGAGAAATTTGTAACGTAATGTGGTTCAGTATACTATCCCCGTTTACCTCTAAAAATATTTGCACGTATACCCTTCTCACCTTGTATAGAATGGATGTAATATACGATAACTTTGCAGAATTTAACAGCCTATTCCTTGGATAGAATACAACAAAATATTATGAAGCCATAGTAAACCTAGTTCCTAGTTCCAAATTAATACTTTTCTCAGAAAAAAAAAAAAAAATTTTTTTCCCTAAATATTGATATTGTTTTATTCAATAAGTAGCATACGTAGACCTAACTCTTATTATTAGAGAAAATGATAAGGAATGATTTACATCTTTGCAGTTTTTCAGTAAAATGCACGGTTTTCCTACATACTAAATAAAAATATTAACATATATCGTTATATACTGCCATTAGGAAGTCTGGCAACCCTACTGCAGTAACTAAGGGACGGAATGCTGCTCTTCAAATCTCAGTTCGTAGTGTGTATTCGTAGGTGAGCCGGCGATGCACTGTTGCCAAACTACGCATACTTTGGTCTAATTTTCTAATTATCCATGCATTTAATTACAAAACGCATAAGAGGTTTTTTTTATTTATTTTAATGTACTCTATTGCCCCTTTCAGTCTGCACAGTTACCGGTATTCCACTCTGTACAGCTTACATAAATACTCGTACACGCCGAGAGTAATATGTCACACTTCCTCTTTAATTTATAGCTCAAGTACACGTGATATCTAAACGTGGTTCACGAGTCTAGCAGTTAGTTATCTATATTATGAAACAGCTGGCAGATTCCTGAAAAATAACACAAAACTAGGGCGCCCGTAACTCATTCCAAATGGAAACGTTGCAGTGAAAGGGGGAAAAGCTCTGCAGAAGATATCAGATGACAAACTACTTAAGATAATATGGTTCATATGCGAAAACGAACAGAATGGAAGAAAAGATTGAGGAATGGAGAATGCTGGGTTTGCAGTGAGGACTTGCCCTTGGACAAAAAACTATGAATGAATGAATGAATGCTTTCTTTAAACCTTATAGCTAGAGCACGGATGTTTGGCAAAATCCCTCTTTTATTGGGCGAAAGTAAATTATTATTTGCACAGATATAAATTTGATTCGGAGTAAATCAAAGTGATAGGACCAATTTTTGTTTCGCCTATTTTGCCTTTTTAAGGCATGTCTTACTAATTCAATAATAATAAATGACTTTTCTGTCATTTTGAAGCAATATTTCTTGTTTATTTGTATTTGTATTAATTGTAATGTAATGTGTATGAAATTTAAATATTTGAAACAATGACTAACTTTACTAACAATAGTAAATAAAAGTAGTTTATTTCGGTGTTTAATCTGCTAATAATCGTGCTTTAATGCTATTGATGTAATATGAATAATAATCGACAATCCACAGTTAAAAATATAATATTGTCATGTCTTCACGGTGCCAACGATCAGCTTTATAATTTCAAATATTAAGCTCGTTCTCATAGAAGTTGTCACGTAGCATTTTCAATTATTTGCTTTCATATTTTCAAATCTTAGCTTTACAGTTTTGTGCTACACGTATTTATTATTGTAGGAGAAAGAAATCTGAGTGAGGAACAGTCAGTTATTGTCGGGTGACAGAAGGTTTAAGATCGGTTAGCTAGAATGCCTAAATTCAGTAAACCATTGCAAAGTAAACTTCATGCTTACGTTAGTGAATTTGGTGTCCGTGTGTTTTCAACCGATGGAACAGTTTTGTTATGTAAGGTTTGTGAAGAGACAGTTAATCACAAAAAAAAAGAGTATTTTATAAGTCAACATGCGTCACCTAAGAAGTAGATTATGTGAGTTATGTTGATATAATTTAAATTTATTGCTAAAATAATTATGCTTCTTTCAAAGATTATTGTGCCTCTTTTTTTATGATTTTATTGTCTTTTTTGCCTGCTTATTTTAACTGTTATAAATGCCTAAATATCCGGGCTCTACTTAGCCATTATTGGACAAGGAATATAAGTTATCGTATTTTAACTTACTTGTATTTCTACACAGTGTGTTTCAGGAAAAATAATAAATATTTTAGGAGGTAGGCCTACTAGTATGGACTATTCTGAGTAAAAAAGTTCATATAAACATGTGTCCAATTTTCAATGGGTGTGAAGATACAGCTGTTTCAAATGTTACGTTTGAAGGAGTAACAAATTACTTACTGATTATATTCGATTGATTTAAAGTCTTACAAAATGTATGACGGATATTATAGCCGTTATGTGACGCATAATTTAAATTTCGTATTCCACGAACGATCGGCTGCGATGGTTACATTCGGTGGCCACCAAGGTCCCCAGATCTTAATCCCTTAGATTATTGTCTCTGGAGATGAATGAAAAGCGAAGTCTATGAGAAAAAGTAAATACAGGAGACGAATCGGTTGTTCGTATTATGAATAGTGCTGCCTCCTTAAAAGAATGCCTACAGTTACACACAGACGTACTACTTCCAAGAGAGTTGAAAAATGCAATGAAGTCAGTGATGAGTTTTATAACAATTACTTTAAATTGCTATAAATTATTGAATAATCAATGTAATCAAAAGCCACTTTACTCTCTCCTTCATAACATTTGTACAGGGTTTTATTCGTAACATTAAAACAGCTGAAAATTGGAAACTTATGTAGTATTAACCTTTTTATTTGGAATGGTCACTAATACCACCTCCTAAAATATCTGCTATTACCCCTGAAACATTCTGCATACATATAGCAACTGGTATAACACAGTCGGTATCGCTTTTGCCTACTGATCCGGAGTTGCGCTCAGGCGTGGATTCGATACCCGCTTGGGCTGATTACCTGTATCTGTTTGGATATTTTTCTGAGATTTTCTCCAACCGTAAAATGAATGTCAGGTAATCACATGGAGAATCCTCGGTCTCATCCTGCCAATATCTCCCTGTTATCAACTCCATCGGCACTAAGTAATAACAGTAGTTGCTACAGTGTGGTTAAATAACAGCATTATATAGGTGTTTAATGACTTCGTATGAACTGCGCGGTTTTACAGCTTCGACGGAATTGTTGAAAGCGAGTTAGTATATTGGCTAGTTGAGTTTTAAAATTCGCAATGAAATAACTTTCATTTCGCCTTACACTTGGGGAAAATTTTGGAAGCAACTCAACTAGGTAGTCTGGTCCAAGTGGGATTCGAATATAGACCCTAGGGATTCATTCAACACAGACCCTCCATCACATTTCACAATAGCAGAAGGGAAGCAGCTTATTGAGATTTCATCAGACAACACAGTGAAGATGATATTTATTTCTTCGAAACTGCTTGAATTTTGGAGCTCCGTGATGAATGAGTATCCAGTGTTTAGTAAAGTGTTGGTTTTCTGAATCGACGCATGTGACGTGCGAGGCCCGCCTCGCACAAATCCGGACAACACGAGAGATAGTGAGTGGTTTCTATAACTGAGAGATGCGAGGTCTGCGCACCTCACAGCCATAGAAACCACTCACTATCTCTCGTATAGTCCGGATTTGTGCGAGGTGGGCCTCGCATCTCGCACGTCGCATGCATCTGTTCAGAAAAACCAAGGCTTTAGAAGTCCTTGCGCATTATGCTGCCTTTCGCAACGTCTTATCTTTATAAAACTGGATTTTCGTCCATGACAGTGATGAAGTCCAAATATAGAAAAAGAATAAATTTCCAGAGTGAGATGTGCATTGCCATTTCAAAATTTTAACCCAGATACGATAAACTATGTGAAACTAAGGAAGCTCATATTCCCCACTGATATGGTTGAACATTATGCCAGTAGCGAGTTAGTAACATCTGTTTTTCTATTTTTAATACGGTTTGTGATTTTTCCATCGTTAAGTGAACTGACACCGCAAGTGATAAACATTAAAAATTTATATTTTTCTAACTTTAATAACTGATATTTCATATTTCAAGTGTATCAACAGTAAATAAACATATGAAAGAGGTTTTTGTCTTTCATCGTCGCATATTGGAAGTAAATTGTCAAGAGGGGAGACGTGTCCTGCTTTCCGAAGACAGCGGCGGATTTTCAGGGGAGGAAAGGGAGGCCGTGCCTCCCCTAATATTTTACCAGAATAGAATATGACAATATTAATTCCAGATGAATTAAGATCACAGGCAAGTTACAGCTAATGACGAACATTTTTCCTTTTATATTAATTTTACTATCCACTACGACTCAGATGTACGTTACATCAAGTCGACCACATTCAGTTGGCGATACCCGCTCGCTATACTGTATATAGTACAAACAATTTGTACCGAAAAATAACAGCGCTGTAACCTGTATAGTCGAAATCTAGCAGCCTGCAGTGTCTATGCGAGAGCGGGAGAGAGGAGACAGCTACATCACTCTGCTCCCCGGTAACCATGACAACAGCAGTTCAACCAATAAGATAGCTAGTTAGCGGAGTGTTTAAACTTAACTAGAACGCGCGAGGGGAGCCGAATTTGGAGACGTCCTACCCACCGCTGACAACTGTACTGCTTATAGTCACGGATTTCGGCTGTACTGGAAAGATCTCTCTCTTTCTCTCTTCTTGGTTTTAGAAAACTAAGTCACGTGTTGTTAGTTTTCTCTCCCTGCGCAAAAGTTTTCTTTTATGTTATTAGATTTTTCTCTTATTTGCAAGTGTTCCTGTTATTTTTTTTTATTTTGTGTTACGAGATATATTTATTTATAAAGTATATTATAAACAGGGAAAGGATTTATATGTAAATACATATTTACTTATAAAGCTAATATAATTTATATTTTGCATTATCTTTATGTTTCACAATGTGTAGGGTTGAAAAATCCTACTTTTATTTTCCATATTTTTCCATATTTTAGAGTTTAGTACATATTTTCGTTAATTTCCATATATTTTCCATATTTCATATAAAACAGTCCATATTATATTAGGTTTAACAATAAAACAAAACAAAATTCCATTAACTTTTAAAAATACATTTCAACAATAGAGATTTAAACACATGTTCAGTAATCCCTTTAACATCAGAGTTATTTGAAAATTAGCAGTCCTATCAACAATGGGAAAGTAAGTTACAAAACTGTATTAATTTAATTTAAAATTTTTAACAGACTTCAGTTGTGCAGCTCAACAGTTAAATGCCAGTCAGAGTACACATAGGTTCAGTTTTGTAAATCATACTATGAAGACGGTAAATATGCCAAAAGTACGTCATTCAGTCAATTTAAAATCAAAACTAACAAGTTACATTTCAGAATTTAAAGAAGATGGTTTATCAACTGACAATAAAATATTATTTTGTAATTTGTGTCAGTGTGCAGTATCATCTACACAAAAGTTCCTGGTGCAACAACACATTACAACTAGTAAACATCAGGCCAACAAACAACTAAATTCCAAGCAGAGACAATTGTTTTTAACACAACCAACAACATCGAATGTAAGATCTGAGTTTAACATCGACCTGTGCCGTTCTCTCATCTCTGCTGATATTCCTCTCTACAAACTAAAGAATAAGGTCTTCAGGGAATTCCTTGAAAAATATACTCAACATACAATCCCGGATGAGTCAACACTTAGGAAGACGTATGCTCCATCCATCTACGATGAGACAATACAGAAGATAAGAGATGAAATTAAAGATAGTTCAATTTGGGTTTCCATTGATGAGACTCCCGACAAAGAAGGTAGACTTGTTGGTAATGTAGTTATCGGTTTGTTAAGTGAACAATATTCTGAACGAATTCTTTTACATTGTGATGTTCTAGAAAAGTGCAATAACAAAACTATAGTTAAACTGTTCAACGAAGCTATGGCCAAAGGGTATTATGTACGATAATGTGTTATTCTTTATTAGCGATGCTGCCCCTTATATGGTCAAAGCTGGACAAGCATTATCTGTTGTATATCCTAAATTGACTCATTTTACTTGTGTGGCGCATGCATTTCATCGTGTGGCAGAAGTGGTCAGAGACAATTTCCCTAAAGTAGATTTGTTGATTTCATCAGTGAAAAAAGTATTTCTCAAAGCTCCCAGTAGAGTTAACGTGTTGAAAGAAATGTACCCTGAAATTCCATTGCCACCAAAGCCAATTTTAACTAGATGGGGTACATGGCTAGAAGCAGTTGAATATTATGCCGAACATATAGACTCTATTAACAATGTTCTCCTTGCATTGGACTCTGAAGATGCAGTCTCAATTGATACTGCGAAAACAGTTACCTGTGACATAAGTGTGAAGAATGACTTAGCTCACATTCAGCATACATTTTCATGCATCATAAAAACGCTCAAAAGTCTCCAAAATAGGCACCTTTCACTATCTGAAAGTTTTGAAATTATAAATAGTACTGTGGAACAACTGAATCGTGGTAGAGGTAAAGTTGCAGATGCAGTAAGAGCTAAGGTGGACACTGTACTTTCAAAAAACCCTGGATATGAAGAACTACAAAAGGTTGTTGCTGTGATGAGTGGTGAATCAACAGTGAAGATTAACTTGGACTTATCCCCAGCAGACATTGTGAAATTGAATTATGTACCAGTTACTTCTTGTGACGTCGAACGCTCTTTTAGTCAGTATAAATCTATCCTCAGAGACAATAGAAGAAGATTCACTTTTCAGCACTTGAAAGAAATGTTTGTAAGCTATTGTTATGGTAACAGACAATAAAAATTGTGTTTTGTTGAAACTACATTGGAAGATAAGGTACGTCCATTATATTTTTTGTTTAGTTTGATTAAAATGTATCAATATTTAACGTACATAGTCATTTTTTTTATAATTTTAAGTCCATATTTAATTCCATATTTTGGTAAAAATCCATATTTAATTCCATATTTTGGTAAAAATAACTACATATATATTTACATATTTCATATATTTTTAGTCCATATAAATCCGTTCCCTGATTATAAATATATCGAGAACTTAGAAACAAATGCAGATTTGTCTCTAGCTTCTTTAGTAGCAGTTGTTCAGTATGTTGTGACCTATTTGATCGGTTTGCGAAGAAAGAGGATCGTCGAGTGAATTTGCTGTAAAATTAGTCTATGTAACAGTAATGAGCAAGCCCCGGATTCTTAGGTTCGGATCAATTTTGTTGCTGCCTCGTTACTCTCGAAATATTGCTTTTCTTATTCGTTTTATGTAGCAACAATTAACATTCTTAAATTTAATACGACATAAAAAAAAACCTAATTCGTAGGTTAGGACTTAAAATGTCCTAAAGATACCTAATTCATATCAGGAGCGCTACTTAAATGAGTGATTTGCGGGTGTAATAATTTAATAAAGATACAGTGTAGTAAAGATAATAGACTATTAATATGTATTAATATTGGTAAATAGTTCCATAAAACATTCCATAATCACCACGTGAATCAGCAGGCTACTTTTTAGATTTATAATGTCAGGCCTATAATTACGGGTATTTGAATGTAACTCTACGAGTACTGTAATATATTAACAGTATATTGTTTATTTTTATTTATTTTCCCGTAAAATCATATAAATTCCTAAACATAAGATTTAAAATTCTAAAAAATCCTAAGAATAGATTGGAGAACTTAATTTCAGTTTCTTAAAACCTATAAATTCTGCGCTTGGTAATGAGGTATGTTACAGGCCTTATATTTTTAATACGTGTAATGCAAACTCTCATCAGTAACGTCTTGGCCTCCTCAACTTTCAAACCCATCGTCCGCCACTGTCCGAAGCTCAGGAGATCCACGACAGCAAAAAGTTTGAAAATCCCTGGTGTAATGAATACAGATTCCAGATTTGAGAGCTTCTTTCTGAATGACAGGCACATTTGCCGCATTAATAAAATTATTTTTTCCTTTAGTGCGATCTACTGAATTTTATTTCCATTCTTTTGTTCAATGGTGTTTATGTTCCTGAACACAGTAAGTGTATGTTAAGGCCTTATTGTTTTATTTTAAACAATCATCTCGCGATCCCCCTTCAATTCTTTACACGACCCTCAGTTTGGGAAGCGCTGGTTTAGACTAACAGCGGGCAGACAGAGTTCTGATTTGTATCTTTTACTAAAATTATGAATTTCTTATTAGTAGTAAACGTATGTTCGTTTTTAACATAAAACATCATCAGGGAGGAAAAAATGTATTCACAAGTTAAGGTTAAGAGTTACACGTTTCCAATAGCCTTTAACTAGCTAATTTATATGCTTTGAGATTATTTTCGTTGAGATCAAAATTAATAAACTCATTTTTAAGTATTTGTTTAAAGTCCAATTGCTGTTACGACTTCAAGACTTCAGCTTATATCTCTGTATTAAATTGGGAACGGAATGTACTTCTGTGTATGATGAGTTTCAGCTTTGTCAATATTGTGATCTAATGGGCGGGCTAATATAGTAATGCAGGCAGTTGCGTTGGTAGATTGTGAAGGACAATGTCCGGTTTATTTGCTGGACTGGATTGGCCTGCGTATTGGTATACGATAATTTAGCCGGTAATACTGGTTTCCAATGTGGGTCTGGCTTTTTACTCACAATGAAGCCTACTTTCTTCTTCGTTGAGAGCAACAATTTGGTCCCTTGTGCTGATAATAGTAATTATTTCAGTTAAATTGTGCTAATACTACTTATACACCATCACCACCACCAGCACTTAGCGCAACAATCACACGCACCTAGCGTTAACACCACAACTAGCATTTAGCGCTACCACCACCCACCATCACCAGAATTTATGGCACCCACCACCAGCACCACCAACACAAATAGGGCCTACTTAGCGCTTTAATACCACAACCAGTACTACTACTACTATTACCACCACCATCACCACTAGTACCACTACTACTACTGCTATTACTACTACCACCACCACTATTACTACTACTACCACCACCACCACCACCACTACTACTACTACTACTACTACCACCACCACTACCACTACTGTTACCACTACTACTATTACTACCAACACTACTACTACTACTACCAACAGTACTACCACCAGTACTACTACTACTATTACCACCACCATCACCACCAGTACCATTACTACCACCACTACTACTACTACTACCACCACCACCACCACTACTGTTACCACTACTACTATTACTACTACCAACACTACTACCAACAGTACTACTACACCAGTACTACTACTACCACCACCAGTATTACTGCTACCACCACCATCACAAGTACTACTACTATCACCACCACCAGTATTACTGCTACTACTACTGTTACTAATACTGCTACTACCTCCATTACTTCTACTATTACTCCTACTTCTACTACTATCACCATCACCAGTACTACTACTACTACTATCACCATCTCCACCACCACCAGTACTACTGCTACTACTACTACTATCATCACCACCAATACCAGTACTACTACTATTAGTACTTTCACCACCCCAGTACTACTACTATCACCACCACCAGTACTACTATTATCACCACCACCAGTACTACTACTACTACTACTACTACTACTACTACTACTACTACTACTACTACTACTACCACCAGTACTATTATTACTATTATCACCACCACTATCAGTACTACTACTACTACTACTAGCACCACCACTACTACTGCTGTTACTACTACTACTACCACCAATACTACTACTGCTACTACTACTACTACCACCAGTACTACTATTACTACTACCATCACCAGTACTGCTATTACTATTACCATCACCAGTACTGCTATTACTATTATTACTACTACTACTGTTACTACTATTACCATCACCAGTACTGCTATTACTATTACTACTACCACCAGTACTACTACTACTACTACTACTACCACCAGTACCGCTGCTACTACTGTTACTACTACCACCAGTACTGTTACTACTACTACTACTACTACTACTACTGTTACTACTACCACCAGCACTGTTACTACTACTACTACTACTACTACTACTACTACTACTACTACTACTACTTCCTAGCTGCGTACTGCTTATTCATTATCCTATGGTGCATTAAGCGGTGGCCTTACACCATGTCAATTACATGACCAGAAATTCACATGACTTGTGAATAATACTGAGGTCAGAGAGGGCTAAATGACACAATATAAAATATTGTTATTAACTTATTAGCGTCATTGTTCCCCGTGGTTTTCCACGAATTCAAACGCAGTTAACTCTCTTTTCTTCCGAAAGAGGACAATATTTTTGGCCACATTGCGCTACATACCGGACAGTTGGCTGGTCTGTCCTGTTAAATGGCCCACGACATATGATTAAAGGCTATTTGATTGGGTAGAAGTCGGGTCGTGCCCTTGTAATTGATGCTATCCAGACATTTACCTGGTGAGATTTGCGAAAACACGAAAAATCTAATTCAGGATAGCTGTCGCTGGACACTGCATTTGTATGTAGTGCTGTGACATTATACAGTTGAAAGCGATTGAAACGACACTGTAGAGAAGCTTTTTTTTTATAGATAATATGACGAAATGGGAGACCGAACGAAGGTAAGTGTAGTGTGAAAGCAAAACTTGCAAATGAACCGCCGGAAATTGAGCATGAATCGAAAAAGAGTAGACTCGAAAGAGCGCGAGAATGCATAGCAAGAAAAGAGGCATTTTCTAACTTCTCTTCTGCAGATCAGTTACAAAGTGCCAACGATTTAGTGAATGTTCGTACACCGTAAACAAGGAACAAACAATCGACGAGTGCAATGCCTGATCCAGCTGATGTCAGGGATTTAGAGTTAAATTGTAGTTCACCACAAAGAAAACTTTATTTAAAAGTTCTCATCAAGTATTTGAAAAGCAATTTATTTTTCATACCATATTTTAGCCATCATCAGGACATCCGCAAGGGGGTTACAAGGTTTGAACCCCCCCCTCGAACTTAATATATATATATATTTTTTTTAATATTTCTTTATCCATAATCGTTTTACTTACTTACTTACTTACTGGCTTTTAAGGAACCCGAAGGTTCATTGCCGCCCTCACATAAGCCCGCCATTAGTCCCTATCCTGAGCAAGATTAATCCATTCTCTATCATCATATCCCACCTCCCTCAAATCCATTTTAATATTACCTTCCCATCTACGTCTCGGTCTCCCTAAAGGTCTTTTTCCCTCCGGCCTACCAACTAACACTCTATATGCATTTCTGGATTCGCCCATACGTGCTACATGCCCTGCCCATCTCATACGTCTGGATTTAATGTTCCTAATTATGTTAGGTGAAGAATACAATGTGTGCAGTTCTGTGTTGTGTAACTTTCTCTATTCTCCCGTAACTTCATCCCTTTTAGTCCCAAATATTTTCCTAAGCACCTTATTCTCAAACACCCTTAACCTATGTTCCTCTCTCAAAGTGAGAGTCCAAGTTTCACAACCGTAAAGAACAACCGGTAATATAACTGTTTTATAAATTCTAACTTTCAGAGTTTTTGACAGCAGACTGGATGATAAAAGCTTTTCAACCGAATAATAACAGGCATTTCCCATATTTATTCTGTGTTTAATCGTTTTACCTTTTCTAATTTTTCACTGTCAGAGTAACAAAATCTACATCGACATAAGGCATAGTCCTCCTATCCAGTCTTCAATATAATCCCTGTGCTTGGTGCTGCGGCACTTTCGAATTATAACAATATTATCTTTATTACAAAAATACTTACTGCCTAGTATCGACACAATATGAAATTTAACTTGTTGTGAAACATATTGAAAAGATCGTTTTGACAGTTCTTCAGTGCAAATGTTAAATATTGTGCATTGTCGATTTTAAATTCATTTTAAGATCGGTATTCACCCGTTCGTTAGTTTGAGCCTGACTTTATTGTGAAACGTTCGTTTAACGTTTTGTGTATTTGACAGTTCATATTTTATTAATAATAATAATAATAATAATAATAATAATAATAATAATAATAATAATAATAATAATAATAACACTAATAATAATAATAATAATAATAATAATAATAATAGGCCTACACAAACTTTAAAATATCGGAAATGTAAATTTAAACAATTTTAATAATGACCAACCCATTGACAAAATTCTGTATACGCCACTGGCCATCACAAACCAATTTTTTTTATTGGGATATTTTACGACGCTGTATCAACATCTCAGGTTATTTAACGTCTGAATGAAATGAAGGTGATAATGCCGGTGAAATAAGTCCGGGGTCCAGCACCGAAAGTTACCCAGCATTTGCTCGTATTGAGTTGAGGGAAAACCCCGGAAAAAAACCTCAACCAGGTAACTTGCCCCGACCGGGATTCGAACCCGGGCCACCTGGTTTCGCGGCCAGACGCGCTGACCGTTACTCCACAGGTGTGGACACAAACCAATTGATTCATTTTAAATTGTGAGGAGTATAGAGTATAAAACTCTTAAAATGTTAAATTATTGTAAACAACTTGGTAAAACATTTTAAAATATTACTTACTACACATTTACAGCTTAAGAAGTTTCGCTTCTACCGCACTTATGGTGAACTACTTCGTTTCTTTTTTTCAGATACAATCTTACAGGACGAAATATATTAATATTATGACATTTTAAACTGTTATTTTAATTTTTAAAACGATATAAAGTAGCATTTTACTTTTTCTCGCTTTATTCTAACTCGATGAATTAAGGACAAATTAATGATAAAAAAAAGAGATGATGGTATAATTTATCTTTACTGTATTCTTCCAATTTCAGTTACAAGTACATGTAATATACAAATGCGAGATGTAATTGATGTAAAATTATAATGAATTTCGTCATACAGTTATTCTGTATAAACCCGTAGCTTATGTCATTTCACAGTAAAATATTTTAACTCTTGGGAAACACGCAGAGTTCGCGTGACTACGCTTGTGTTATTGTCACGCAGCCGAGTAGAGTTAAGAATGTCGTAAGTGAAATCAATATATCTCTGTGGCTCAAATGATAGCGTATCCGACTGGCTCAAAAGGCAGCATATCGTACTCGCTCAAATGGTATGGCGTATCCGACTGTCTGAAATGATATAGCGTATCCGACTGGCTCAAATGGTAATGTATCCGACTACCTCAATTGGCAGCATATGCGCTAGCTCAAATGAAAGGATATCCGACTGACTAAAATTGTTGCCTATCTAACTAGCTCAAATGGTAGTGTATCCGACTGGCTCAAATGGTACCTTATCCGACTGGCTCAAATGGTAGCTTTTCCGACTGCTCAAATGGTAGTGTATCCGTCTGGTCAAATGGTAGTGTATCCGACTGGTCAAATGGTAGCTTTTCCGGCTGGCTCAAATGGTAGCTTTTCCGGCTGGCTCAAATGGTAGCTTTTCCGACTGCTCAAATGGTAGCTTTTCCGGCCGGCTCAAATGATAGCTTTTCCGGCTGCTCAAATGGTAGTGTATCCGTCTGGTCAAATGGTAGTGTATCCGTCTGGTCAAATGGTAATGTATCCGACTGGCTCAAATGGTAGTGTATCCGACTGGTCAAATGGTAGTGTATCCGACTGGCTCAAATGGTAGTGTATCCGACTGGCTCAAATGGTAGTGTATCCGATTGGTCAAATGGTAGTGTATCCGACTGGCTCAAATGGTAATGTATCCGACTGGCTCAAATGGTAGTGTATCTGACTGGTCAAATGGTAGTGTATCCGACTGGTCAAATGGTAGTGTATCCGACTGGTCAAATGGTAGTGTATCCGACTGGCTCAAATGGTAGCTTTTCTGGCTGGCTCAAAATGGTAGCTTTTCCGACTGCTCAAATGGTAGTGTATCCGTCTGGTCAAATGGTAATGTATGCGACTGGCTCAAATGGTAGTGTATCCGACTGGTCAAATGGTAGTGTATCCGACTGGTCAAATGGTAGTGTATCCGACTGGCTCAAATGGTAGCTTTTCCGGCTGGCTCAAATGGTAGCTTTTCCGACTGCTCAAATGGTAGTGTATCCGTCTGGTCAAATGGTAATGTATTCGACTGGCTCAAATGGTAGTGTATCCGATGGTCAAATGGTAGTGTATCAGACTGGCTCAAATGGTAGCTTTTCCGGCTGGCTCAAATGGCAGCTTTTCCGACTGCTCAAATGGTAGTGTATCCGTCTGGTCAAATGGTAGTGTATCCGACTGGTCAAATGGTAGTGTATCCGACTGGCTCAAATGGTAGCTTTTCCGGCTGGCTCAAATGGTAGCTTTTCCGACTGCTCAAATGGTAGTGTATCCGTCTGGTCAAATGGTAGTGTATCCGACTGGCTCAAATGGTAGTTTATCCGACTGGCTCAAGTGGTAGTGTATCCGACTGGCTTAAGTGGTTGTGTATCCGAATGGCTCAAATGGTAGCATATCCGATTGGCTCAAATGGAAGAGTATCCGAATGACTAAAATTGTTGCGTATCTGACTAGCTCAAATGATAACTTAACGACTGGATCAAGTGGTACCTTATCCGACTAGCTCAGTTAATCCAGTCTCTACCATCATATCCCACCTCCCTCAAATCCATTTTTATATTACCCATCTACATCTCGGCTTCCCCAAAGGTCTTTTTCCCTCCGGTCTCCCAACTAACACTCTATATGCATTTCTGGATTCTCCCATACGTGCTACATGTCCTGCCCATCTCAAACGTCTGGATTTAATGTTCCTAATTATGTCAGGTGAATAATGCAATGCGTGCAGTTCTGCGTTGTACAACTTTCTCCGTTCTCCTGTAACTTCATCCCTCTTAACCCCAAATATTTTCCTAAGAACTTTATTCTCAGACACCCTTAATCTCTGTTCCTTTCTCAAAGTGAGAGTCCAAGTTTCACAACTATACAGAACAACCGGTAATATAACTGTTTTATAAATTCTTTCAGATTTTGAGAGCAGACTGGATGACAAAAATAACAAGCACTTCTTATATTTATTCCGCGTTTAATTTCCTCCCGAGTATCATTTATATTTGTTACTGTTGCTCCAAGGTATTTGAATTTTACCACGTCTTCAAAGGATAAATTTCCAATTTTTATATTTCCATTTCGCACAATATTCTGGTCACGGGACATAATAATATACTTTGTCTTTTCGGTATTTACTTCCAAATCTATTGCTGTACTAGCTTCAAGTAAAATTCCCGTGTTTTCCCTAATCGTCTGTGGATTTTCTCCTTACATATTCACGTCATCCGTATAGACCAGCAACTGATATACTGTAACCCATTCAATTCCAAACCCTGTCTGTTATCCTAGACTTTCGTAATGGCATACTCTAGACTTCTAGAGCAAAGTTAAAAAGTAAAAGTGACGGTGTATCATGGGAATAAATGTTACATTGAAAAATTACTCTGCAGAACTTTGTATGGACATCTTGTCGTTTTCTAAGCATTTGAAAATGTCTACAGATGAAGAAAACACTTATCTGAATCATATTGAAAGATAGATTTATCCTGTGTTGTAGGCAGTTTAATCTCGTCAGATTTAGGTATTTCAGTCCTCTGCACCTCTTTTCATGCGGTTTAGTTCATGGAGATTGCGGTTTTTTAACCGCACAGAACAACACGAGCCATTTCCGCTTAAGCAACGTTGCCTAGTTGTAATGTTAAGACTCAGTCGCTGTTAGTTATGGTTAGTTAAATATTACATGCGCCCAGGCAAAATATTGTAGCCACGAAGAAGATGAGACGTATGTACTAAGTCGCGTGATAAGCATTACAGTACTTCAGTCTTACATGTTAGAGAATAATGTGACGGGACTCCCAAGATCCCAAGGTAAGAGGGTGGAGGTTAGAACGACGCTGATAGTCTAAAGCAGTGGTCGTCAGCATTCGCTGAAATGGGTAACGGGTAAGCATTCATCGTAATATGCTCCGTCGTGCAGAAGGGAAAGGTAGAAAGCATATCCGCCTGCAGCCACGGATCCACGCACGCTGGTGCTGTATCGTTCTCGCCAAGTTTAGACGACCTCACTCACACCACTCTGCCGACATGTGTCTTACCCAAAACATAATACATCATACGGTGCTTTCCTGTTAGTTATGCAGCGTTGTCACATTATGACATTATGACGCTGGGACGAGGCAAGTACGATGTTTTTTTTTTTTTTTTTTAAAGAGAAGTTAGTAGTTGTCTCTTGCGGCAAGATAAGCTGACCACTCTACTCGGGCTGAGGTCGTCTATGTTTGACAACGCTGTTATAAAGCAATTGAGATATCGGACGCTGCCAACTGCATAACATAAACATCGAGAGCATGTTGATGTGACTTCTTTGACTTCTTTCCTCTAAGCTGTTGTCGTCTAAGTTTGGCGAGCACAATAAGAAACCTGCGGCTAAAAGACGCTAGCCCGAGGGTGCACTGTACTGAAGGCCGCTGGTCTAAAGCATTAGTAGACATCCTTTGTATGACAAACGCCCAACTCTACGAGGAAATCGAACCGACAATCATATCCCATACAACAACAAAGCTGAAATTGAACCACAGTGTACGCCCGGCTAGATTTAAATATGTGACTACGTTTTTCTGTCAGAAAATGTTCTGGTTTCTTTGAAATCACATCTTTCCGCAAACTCTGTTTGGAAATCACTGACCGAAGGATTGCTAAGCAAGTTGTCGTGGTCTATTTTAAGATACCTATTTTAATTGGACTGGGAATAACTCTGTAGATTCAGTCGGTGATCACGATTTGGACATGAACCAAATACCTGCCAATGTGATTCAGAATGCGAGTAGATAAACAGAATCTTGTAGACAACAAATTTATTTGTCGCGTTCCTAAGACATGAAATGAGTTAGTGGTTAACACTTGAAGCTGAAAGTTAGCGAGGTGTATTATGAAAGTGCGTCATAATCTGAATAGACCTACGTACAGAACAAAACAGAACTTAAGTGTATTGTGGAAAACATATCACAACTAAATATAAAATTGAAGTTGAATTCATTATCGACATGGAAATTGAGTATAATGTGAAAAATCTTATTCTGGTAAATTATACATTTTAGGATGAAATAATTATTGCATAGCATTTGCTTGGATATTATTTGGAAAACACATTCATTGTGAGTTTATAATTCATTAGTAGCTACATCACAGTTCATCAGAAAGACACTAGACCTAAACAGATTCCAATTACCTTTGTAATAAATTACGTAAAATAATATATTATTTTGTTTTATTGGGGAATTACTTGTCAATAAGTTTATTACGCACAGTATACTTAACTTTATTTCAATTGGTAATTGTGTATGAAATTATAGGATGAGGTAGCTTATTTAAAACCAATTTTAACCCACTTTATTTATTACAGAAGAAAATAATTAAAATATGTCTTCATAAACCTATTGATTTTCCATCTCAAAAACTGTTTTTGTTCTTAAAACAACACAAATATATTATATTGAATTAATAAAATTCAAAGAAAAAATCGAAATAATTTTGAATTGTGTTCTCATGGTTATGAACCAAAAGGTATTAATTCTTTAAGATTGTTTGAACCAAAATGCAACACTGCTAGAGTATTTAGTCATAATAGTAATTTAGGCCCAAGAATATATAACAAATTTATATTTAAATATCCTGATCTTATCAATTCTAATAGTTCTAGTATTAAATTTAAAAAGTTACGTACGAATTTTATAAATAATGAAAAATTGTAAATTTAAATTTATATATTCTTATTGCTTAGAAGACAAGGCAAATTGTATTATATACTTCTTAATTTCAGTTCAGGAATCCGCCCATGAGCACGAGTTCTACTCTTTCATGGGTAATCTAAAGTTTTTTCTGTTTATATTATATTTCATGTTACAATTATTAGCAAAATAAATGTTTACTTACTTACTTACTTACTTACAAATGGCTTTTAAGGAACCCGAAGGTTCATTGCCGTCCTCACATAAGACCGCCATCGGTCCCTATTCTGTGCAAGATTAATCCAGTTAATTTTTTATTATGTATTATTATACCGGTATTTTTAATTAATAAAACGAAGATAAACATTCTTCTCTTCACTGATGACAAAGTTGTAGTTACAAATTTTGAATACAATTTACAAAGTGGAATTTTTAAAATGGAAAATATAGCAAAGGATTTCGAATTGAAAATGTCATCAGAAAAAAAAATGGCATTCATTGGTGAAACCCACTTAGTAGTAAATAATAAAAGTTTGAAACAAGTGAACACTTTCAAATATTTAGACAGTGATACATCTTCGAAAACGAGAAGATGTCCATACAAAGTTCTGCAGAGTAATTTTTCAATGTTACACTTGTGTCCATGAAATTTCTGCACATTTAAAGGACAAAACTAAAATTTCTTTCAATCATTTATTCCCATAATACATTGCTCTCTTAAACTGATTGAACATATTGGGAATTCAATCAATGGCTTTTCAAAAACACGCTATAAAATGTTTCATATATAACAATTTTTATCTCGAAAAGGAGACAAAAACGAGCGAAATTGTATCAATTTTTTTTGTTTGAAGTATCTCAAATAATAACCCCCTGAAATTAATGACATTACTCACGGTTCACTCTGTATTGAAGAAAATTCATTATAAGGAAATCTAGTAGATTCAGGAGTTGAATTCAGTATGTTTTAGAAAACGTCTCATAATGAAATATATTAAAAATATGAATTATTTTAAATACAGAGCAGGGTACAAAATATATTTTAAAATCTTAACCCTTCGATTTAAAAATAAATAGCAGAATGATTCCAAACAGAAGAACAAAATGTATTTAGCCCGGGAAAACTATAATTGCGGACAGTTTAAAAAAACTGATAAAAAAGAGAGAACTTAAAAATTAAACACGTAACATTCATAGATTATACTAAGTCCTTCGATGAAGTTAACACAACAAAATTCTTCATTCTTGATTAGTTGATTATACGCTTTTAACACTTATATATCATTCAAGAACTATTACTAGCCATTCAGGTAAAATAACACCACAATTCGAGTATCAGCACAATGAATATTTAAATAATTTAATAGTTCTTCAGTGGAAACAAAACTGTGGACAATTTTAAAAGAAAACGGAATTCCGAAGCATTTTATACACCATTAATATTTTATATAAGCATAATTTTTGTTCTAAATTTTGGAAACAAATGAAGTACAAATTATGTAGAAACGAATGAAGGGGTAAAACAAAATTTGTTTTCTCTAATTTTATTTAATATGTAACGTATATAGGGTAAGGTTGCCTATTTCCGTGATACCCCTAATCGCGTGATACTTTTTAAAAATTGAATATCAGTCAAAGCTTTGCCGTCCAACCATAGCTCCAGACACCTTTCTCGAAAGATTGCATCTTGACATCGGTGAACTTTCTAGCAAGATATCCAACCCCGAACATGCAGTGAAAGAAAAAAAAAAAAAAAACGTATCACGGAATTAAGCAACTTTACCCTAAATGAAATGCTAAAAGAATGGAATGAATTTACCATTGGAGAAATAAATATAGGTAAAAATATATACTTAAAACATTATTATTCTCTAATGAGCAAGCTATTCTTTTTATCAAATAAGGAATTCAACTATACAAACTATGTACTATGTCAACAATGCAATCTGAAAATAACTACAGACAAAAATAAATATCACGGAATTACGAGTACAACAATATATCAGATAAAAAAACTGACAGGAAATAAAATTATAAAACAGGTAAGACATTTTTTAAGTACCTGGGCTGCAGCGATTCATTTCATTTCGATCATGACATAAATAAAATAGCACAATACCAAGGTATTTATGGAACCATAAAACAACTGTTGAGCAAAAAGATAACGTAAGTCACTCAAAGTTTCATAAACTATGTCTATGCCCTGTCTATGCACAGTTAGAGCTTGCACAAAAGAAAAGAAAAGAAGAAATACAGAAATCAGATAGAATATTTGCCATGACAGAAAAGATTTTACACTATAGACATCACTGAACAGAACAGCTGAAAAGAATGAATTCAGAAAGCCTTCAAATACAAATTTTACAACACATGATGGAAGATTTTCATTGACGATAACGTTATATACTAAATCTTAAGAAAAAGCGAACATAATTTTTCTTTGACACTTTCTCTTATTTAGTTCTATTTAATGGAAAATGGACTTTGTCTCTAAAAATAATTGCAACATCGCAGTAAATTCAGTAGCACTTGCCAACACACTTCTCCGTAGCAGTGAGGGGAAATATGTAAGTAAATACTGCTTACTGCAAGCTCCGTTCTGCAAAACGCTCTACGTCCCATGACACTCAGGCCTCAGAGTGAAGTACGCATCTCCATTTCGGTAACAGCGTATCCAAACATCTATTACTTAAACTTATTTATTGAAGAGGCATAATCCCAAACGAAATAGGTGTCTATTCTAGGGAATCTAAATATTCAGCCTACTTGTAAATCCAAAGAACCATTCAGCAAATACCAGATTAAAAAATATTTAAATAAATTTTATAATTATGTATAATTAATTATTGCAAAACATTTAAGAAACATATGCTGCATCGATGGGCAGCTACCGTCATGTTATAGTTAGCATTTATTAAAGAGAACGCATCAAATTAATTAGCATTGTACAAGTGATTCTGTAAGATGCTCAAGGAGTCTATAAGAACTTGTGAGGCCAGTTCCTGTAAGCGATTGATGTTAAGGCCAAATCTTCTGAACACTGAGACAGCAAAGTTGGATATCGTTCCACGAGCTGCAGAAAGAATTCCGATGACTTCCCAGGACTGAATGCCGTATTTTTCTGCCGTGTAGGTGCAGGAAGGTTGGTAATGTTTCTTTTCTGCATCAACATCTTTTATTTGGTTTACGGATTTTGCGAATCGCAAAGTATTAAAATACTCTTTTAAATCATAACCATTGTGCAAAATATTTGTTGGATCTGGGAATTCTAAGAAAAGACTTTATAAAATATGTATTTCTAATGTGTTTAAAAGATGTGTTTATAGTGTTCTGTGTAGTCGGAATTCTAATAATCCAAGTAGTCGAATAGGATAAGAAATTATCATACAAAATATTACTTCTGGGAATTCAAAGTGCAAAGAAAGGAACAAAATATTGTAGATGACTTTTCCATTCATACTATGCTAAAGATTCGTCCATTAAAAGGACTGTCATTGTACATCTTCCACTCTGTATAAACCAAACAAAAGAACAGTCAAAGAAAAAAATGGGCTGAGGTCGGAACAGATCAAACAGTCCAATCAATGGAGGAAGGAGAAGACAGTTCAATTCATTGTTACTGATGAAGTTTTTTTCTGAAATTAAACGCACATAGGATGAACCCCTCATGTTGTGGAAGTAGTGAGACGCCAAGCCTCCATATAAAATATCACATAGACAAATGACAAAACATCCATTCCCCATGTGGAATTGGAATCCAGAACTCTCTTTCAATGGGAATTTTCCGGTCCCTGATCTGGTCAAAACCATGATAAAACTGATATTTAACCCTTGCGGTGAATTTAGGTGAAGTCCGGAGGGCCTAATTAGTGAAATCAACTCTTCTCGCCTCCATACTGGGGCCTCCTGGGATTTTTTAAAATGCGAAAGAGAGAGAGTGGTGTGCGGTTAGTTACCGCATATATCTTTCCCAAGACAAACTGCAAATAAACTGTGTTGGAAAGTGTGGGTGAAGAAAGAATGACGCTGATATTGATCAGGAAGAGAAAAATGGGTTCCTGGCTCAGAAGAAATTGGCTATTGAATGATGCACTGGAAGGAACGGTGAACGGGAGAAAAGTTCGGGGCATATGAAGATATCAGATGATAGACAACATTAAGTTATAGGCCTATGGATCATATGTAGAGGCTGAAAGGAAGGCAGAAAATAGGGAAGATTGAAGAAAACTGGGTTTGCAGTAAAAGTCCTGCCCTTGGGCAGAAAGTTATGAATGAATGATCTCTGTTTTCTGCATAGTTTCAAACTTGCATTGTAAACAATGAGTATATCTCGGCTATCTGCTGAATTTAATAAGGTAAGAATAAATTCCGTAACTAAAGCATTTATTTCGATGAATATACAGAAATCCCATAAGCATTTTATACATTCTGCTTAATGAAATTGTTCATAATGTTAAGAACTTAATAGTGATATTGTACAGTTTATTTACTCACATAATTAAAAGTTCATAGTTTAAATGCGAGGAACAAAATAAAATTATTCAGATCAAGTCTTTGGAATCTATAATCTGTATTTTGAAGGCCTTAAGGCAGGGCCGGGGATGAAAGCGGCTCCATTTGGTCGGCCATAGCTGCTTTCGCTCCGCAAGCCACTTCAATTCCAAGCCAGAGCAGAACGCTCATGCAGTGGCGGACTCACATTACAGCTACCTTCCCTGCATTAATATAACAAGAGCCACGGTTGTTCTAGTCATTCAGGCTGTCAGTACATAATAGTTTATAAGGATATCAAATCAATCCATTGTACATTACAGAATTTATAACACTCTTATTAATTTAATGAAATAAACTTCGCTCTATGCACACACACAAATCATTAGGCTTTTTACATAACCCATACGCACATACTGAAATCTCCTCACCACGGTTCTACGAGACAGGCGTATGGCTTCCACTTCCCCTACTTGCTGTGGACAGAGTTCATCTGCCAATATAATTAAACATCGCTTGATGAATTCACCTTCGTTCAATGTTTTTAATTCCTTTGCAATTTCGTGGCAAATTTTGAAGCTAATTCTCATAGCCGATTCACTAAGTGCATTATTGTCATCCTGTTAATACATAATATAATATAATATAATATAATATAATATATGGTATGATATGATGTGATATATGATATATCATGAACTGTAATATACTATACTATGATATATCATAATACTTATATAATTTAAAAATATATATTACTAAATGTATAATAACTTATAATGCAATGTAAATATCAAATACTCTAATATAATGTACCTGAGAAACATTTTCTTTAAGTTGTATTAATTTATGGCGTTCATTACCAACATATTTGTCATATTCAGTAGCATGTTTAAAGAATAATGTCGTTGGATATTGAACTTCTTAATCAGTTGGAGTGATTTATGACAAATTAAACACTTTGCTAATCCACTGCTCTCTACCAAAAAGAACTCCTCCTCCCATGATACATTAAAAGCTTTGGGAGTAGCGGGCCGCTTTAGTGTATGAGCGGAAGCTCCGTCTTCAAAGTTCGCCATCATACTGCAGAGTCACCACTGCACCGACACTGAATGACGTACAGTATGCTTACGTCACAGCGCTCGCAAGACGCGCTCTTTAAAGCACACAGCACTCATTTCTCAGAATCACGTAATGAGCCCAGCCCTGCCTTAAGGCTACCACACACAGAAAGCTAACTAAACTGAACTAAGGTAAGCTACTATGTGCTATGACACGAAACGGTAGCTAAGCTAAGCTAAGTAAAACAGATGTTTTAAAATGACTGGATTACATCCAGTTACAATATTTGAAGAAGAGGCAATTTTATTGGCTGCTGTCATGGAAGATGAAGAAAGAGAAAGAAACTGAACTAGGAGACGATTTTGGATACGTGAAATTACCGTTTTACAGTGATCGATGTGGGTCCTGAAGTAAGAAATGATGGTAGCATTTTCTCAAATAGTAGTCTATATTCGGGAAAGCGGTGGAAGACTGGTCTTTAAATATAGGGCCTACCTGCAGATGAGCCATTGGTATCACATGGTTCGAGTTTGCTTTTCGTATTTGTTGGGGATGAGGCTTTCCCATTGAAAAGATACCTCATGCGACCTTTTCCCCTTGAACAGGTTCACAACAATGAGCGAAAAGGTGTGTTCAATTACCGACTCTCACAAGCCAGACGTATTATTGAAAATACTTTTGGTATTCTGGTTTCGCAATGGGGGGTTTATGAAAAACCTTTTAGATTCAGGGTGGAACTAGTCGATAAAATTGTAAAGGCAACGTGTGTTCTTCACATACTGTACGTGATACCAGTAGGACAATGTGAAAATGAAATTTTAACACAATACGCATGTCTTGATTTGATTCCACGTGTAGGTTGCAATGCTACGCAAGAGGCTTTGAATGTTAGGCAAGAGTTTATGCGTTATTTCATGAATAAAGGAAGTGTACCATAGCAAATAGCTTATGTTCATAGACAGTGGCGGTGCGTCAATAAGAGCACAAGAGCAAGTGAACATCTTGTTTTCATTAATGCACGACTAGTTTTATTATTTAATACCGTACTGGCGTAGTGGGGATGTATAATATCAGGATCGAGTATTTTAAACTTCCCGCATCTTGCATAAACTTCTTATGTAAACTTGGCAACATCCGTTCACGTACAAGTCGTGCTCTTTTCAAGAAGGTTACAGAAATTTCACGCATGCGCGGGAGAAAACTGTCTTTCGCTGGCCGCTTATGACTCGTCAAGAGCACAAAGCATTAAGTGAACAGTGAATCTATCCTACAGATGGCAGGTGCATCGATGCCTATCGTTTACGTGCTATATATCGAGGAGAAAAGTCTGTATTTTAGGCTGCAGGTGTCAGCATCTCACTGTCGGAACGTTTACTTTATGTCGATGTGTGTACAGTGCTGCTACGAGAGTGTAGTTTGTGAATTACTATATTACTACGGCATATAGCATAGTTTGGCTTTCAAACACGTGCTGGCTGAATGTGATGGTGGAGTGAATTTAAATATCTGTATGGCGGTGTATACTATTTAAGCATAATATTTACTGGCATGTATTTATAGTAATCAATCTATGCGAATGGGATTACAGTACTGGTATAGGCTATAGTGTATCAGTGTGTTGTGAATCAAAATACAGTATATTACTGAACACACGCTTTTGTAAATTGTTTTATGTATTAATTTTTAACAGACGTAAACAATGAACTCTGTTCAAGTAATTTTGAAGAGTAAATAACTGGGTAAACTGGCTTTCCAGGAAAAATTGGAAATAAAAAGACTAGGTTTCATTATTATTATTATTATTATTATTATTATTATTATTATTATTATTGTTGTTATTATATGTTGTTTTGAATTTATATACGGTTTTTTCGACAGTGAAACATTGGAATCATGACATTTCATATTAGGCTAAAAACGTACGATTTCAAATTCTCTTCGATTTTGGAACACAAAATTGTGAACACACATAATATTTTATCACGAGCCGCCACTGTTCATAGAGGAAGAAATCAAGACTGACTATTCGAAATGAACTCCTCATTAAGTTAGCAGTACAAAGTTTAATATAATTTAGTAAATTAATTTCATAAAGTAAAAAGCATTTTACCGAACTATAAGCAATATTCAATTTATAGTGGGTACAATAGTTATGTTAAAGAATAAAAAATGCCGGTACGTACAATCAATCCCAAGAATTACATTTATTTCTTGCCAACAGTTACTGTATCTTTCCTGGTTGTGTCTCTATAATAATTTGAGGTTGTGTCATAGAGGCAGGGATATTTTTGTATTTCTTCAATCTATTTTCCTCCCTTAATCTACCTTGCATGGTAATTAATATACAGGGACAATAAAATAACAATTACAGTTGGCCTACACAAAACTTACCACAACCGTCTGCTAGATGCCGGAAAAACAATTGATTATGCGCATGCGTGAAGCCAGCTACAACTACGAAAATCGCCTCCTAGGCGATCTGTGGAACGTAGCTTAGCTTACCTTAGCGGTCTGTGTGCCATTCCATATAACTATATTAGAGCTATTTTTTTTCCTTCGCTTATGTAGCTTAGCTTAGCTTAGCTTTCTGTGTGTGGTAACCTTTATAATATAATTAGCTAGTGTTCTTTCACACCTTAGGCTCTTAAATAACAGCGTATTATAAAGATTGTTATTATCCAAACTGCTTGTTCAATCAAGTGACAGGGGACATGCCTTACAAACATATTGCGTGATCAGTACATAAACACCGATATTCTTAGAATTCATTGAGCTATAAATAATATATTTTTCAAGAACTTCAATGTTGTTACATGGAATTTGATTTCTCTTCATTTAGACTGAATATTCACAATATAAGATGATTAAAAAAAGGATGGTGCAAAAGTAAAGCTGATTCATTCTTGACAGAACTAACTTAACGTCCAAGTTTTACCTGTGCACTAAAAAGCTCGACTTGAGCCCCGTTGGTGAAACGACAGACGCCGACAAACTCATGCCAGCATGGATATTGACTCCACTGCTTTTGTAATACGTCTCAGGTCGTTCAGGGTCTGTGACATGGGGGTGACATACACGAAATCTTTCGATATCCCTATAAAAAGAAGTAGCGGGTTAAGTCTGGCGATTGCGGAGGCCAGAGTGACATTGGTGAGTCCCATCTTGCATAACTGATCCACGTTTTGGGAGGGCATTATTACGCTTTCATAAGATACGCCATACCGTGGATTATGGCACATGTAGTTCCCTGCTAGCCCGCCTTGTTGACTTGCTAGGACTACGTTCGTACATGGTTCGTATCCTATTTACTGTATCTTCCGAAGTCTGTGGATGGACCGGATATTTCCTAGGACATAAACAGCTACTAGTTTCGAATTACCTCAACCAGCGCGTAATGAAGTTCTTATGTGGTGCATTCTTACCAAATTCAAACCTAATGTTTCACTGTACTGTCACAACAGCCCCCCGTTCGTGCGAATTTCATAACGCAAAACTCCTCTTGCTTGCTTCGATGTCGCTATCTTATGTAGCACTACACTACGTGTCTGGTAGTGATGATATGAACTTGCACATAAATACACAATAACTTTAGACCTGTCGCTTTCACTAATTTGAATAATCGATCTTTTACCATTGTTGTCACTCTAGCTAGAGGTCTTTACTTTTGCACCATTCTTTTTGAATCACTGTAATATTTGGCTCTACCGTTAGAGCGACCAGAACACCATAATTAAGGCCACCGGCGTGGCTCAGTCGGTTAAGGCGCTTGCCTGCCGGTCTGATGTTGCGCTCGGGCGCGGGTTCGATCCCCGCTTGGGCTGCTTACCTGTTTGGGTTTTTTCCGAGTTTTTCCCCAATCGTAAGGTGAATGCCAGGTAATCTATGGCGAATCCTCGGCCTCATCTCGCCAAAAACCATCTCGATATCACCAATCTCATTGACGTTAAATAACCTAGTAGTTGATACAGCGGTCCACACCTGTGGAGTAACGGTTAGCGATTCTGGCCCGGGTTCGATTCCCGGTCGGGGCAAGATACCTGGTTGAGATTTTTTTCCGGGGGTTTCCCTCAACCCAATATGAGCAAATGCTGGGTAACTTTCGGTGTTGGACCCCGGACTCATTTCACCGGCATTATCACCATCTCATTCAGACGCTAAATAAGCTAAGCTGTTGATAAAGCATCGTAAAATAATCTACTAAAATAAAAAAAAATTGATACAGCATCGTTAAATAACCAACTAAAAAAACACCATAATTATGTCTCATCCTCGGCAGAAGGAAGAGCGCAATAATTCCCTGTCGACTCTGATGTGTTTATAGTAGCCTTTACCGATCCATCTTACGGAGTGATGAAATAGCAGAACATGATGGTAATCATTCATATTGAATGTAGCGTGAATATTATGCCCGCATGTCAATGACACGCACACGAGGGACATCTATCTATTTAGAACCTTTATGCAACAACTAATAATGAAAATACTTGTGAATTACGTAGTTCTGTAGACAAGAACAAATGACTGAACTTTATACCGTAAATCCAGACAAAATAATGTTAAAAAATAATAAGAGTACAGAAGATATGTATATACGAATGAATAAAGCTCGTTTACGCATGAGACAGCGATATACAAGGTGAATCACGGCTAATTACCCACTTTTAGGAATCAGTTCTATAGGCCATTTTGAGCATAAAATGTCATATGAACATGGGTCTGATTATCGACCGTTAAGGATTTACAGCTGATTGAATTCTATGAAAATAACAGTGGTTTTGGGCAGAACTAAGAGTTATCCACTAAAAATATACAGAAATATTAATTAAAAATACTGTCTTAATCATAAAACATATATACCTCAGTTTGGAAGCAGATTATCAAATGAACGGAGTTACGCAATAACAGACCAAGCGCCAAAAACCTGTTTCGAGATATTGGTCATTGAAATAAATCTGTTTTTATAAAACATTTTATGAAAAAAAGTATTATAACATTCATACTATTACAAAAAATAGCACAAATAATACCAAAAAAAAAAAAGGCTAACCAATTTTTAATAAGAGACCGGCAGTTGAATTAATATTACAAAGCAAAATAAATAAATAAATTTTATGCAATAAACGAATTTTTGCTTATAAATAGCAGCAAAATTCAGATATCGCATTCTTGATTTTCACAGAGTTAAATTAAATTAGCCTGCCATCAACAGATTTATGCAAATATCTCATTTTTCCTTCAAATTTTCGGTTGGTCTATTATTGCGTAACTCCGTCCAAATATCCCTCTTTCCACTTCAGCGCACTTGGCCGCACGGATGTGAATGGCTCTTAGCGTTTCATA
Organism: Periplaneta americana; assembly: GCF_040183065.1. NCBI lineage: Eukaryota > Metazoa > Arthropoda > Insecta > Blattodea > Blattidae > Periplaneta > Periplaneta americana. The sequence goes on along the minus strand of NC_091123.1, from coordinate 61,232,351 downwards.
CCTCGTCACTATTGTCCCTCATAAGCGCAGCTGATAATCACCAGACCTATCTTCTCCTTCACTCTCGTACTTCACAGCGTAACCTTCCGTTTAGTTTACGTTCCAATGTTTGTATTACGATGCAAGTAACTCCAAAGCTTGATTCACAGTAGGACGTTTGGATTTTTACGACTAATTTTCAAACTAATGATAATCGGACCCATGTTAATATGATATTTTATGCTCAAAATGGCCTGTAGAAATGATTCCTAAAGCGCGGATCATTAGTCGTATTTGCTTTCACGATCTGTTCTCAACAATAATATCACAAGTGCTGATAGTTTTCTGCTAACTGCTAATTTAATTGAGCTTAACGAATGTTTCTTTTAATGACAATTACTTCGAGATCATAAATCAAGAAATACTTATCTTATGGCAAGAAACATGAGTTTAATTACAATAATGATGAAGTTAAATTACAGGTGAAGAACTATAACGCATCGTTAGATAAAATTCGCGTTTCAAATGAATTAAAAATTATAGAGGCTGAACCGTAAGTAATGCCATTAATTTCAGGGGTTATTCTTTGAGATATGTCAAACAAAAAAGTTTAATGCAATTTTGCTGGTTTTTTTTTGCTTCCTTTTCCAGAAAGAAATTGTTTTATATGAAACATTTCATAGCGTGTTATGGGAAAGCCATTGATTTTATTCTCAATATTCACAGTCAATATAAGAGAACAGTGAATTATGTTAATAAATTAATTATTGAAAGAATTTTAGTTTTGTCCTTTAAATTTGAAGAAATTTGATTCTAACAAATGTAACTTTTCGTTCTGCAAAGGAATTTTACAATGTTATATTTGTTCGGATCAAATTTCTGCACATTTAAAGGATAAAGGATAATAATTTGTCATAATACGCTGCTCTCTTACATTGACTGAACAAATTGGGAATTAAATTAACACATTTTCCAAAACACGCTATGAAATGTTTCATACATACATACATACATACATACATACATACATACATTAAGGACAGGTCTTTCACGCAAACCCAGCATTCTCCAGTCTTTCCTATTTCCGTCTTCCTCTTAGTCTCCGCATATGATCCATATATCTTAATGTCGTTTGTCATTGATATCTTCTGCTCCGAACACTTCTCCCGTTCACCATTTCTTCCAGTGTATTCTTAAGTAGGCAGTTTCTTCTCAACCAGTGACCTAACCAATTCCTTTTTCTCTTTCTGAACACTTTCAGCATCATTCTTTCTTCACCCACTCTTTTCAACACAGCTTCGTTTATTATTCTGTCTCTCCATTTCACACGCTCCATTCTTCTCCATATCCACATTTCAAATGCTTCTACTCGCTTCTCTTCACTTCTTCGTAATGTCCATGTTTCTGCTCCGTGTTTGCAGTTTTTCTTGGGAAGGATAAATGCGGTAGCTTCCCGTTGCTTTCCGCACATCACTCTCTCTTTCACATCTTAAAAGATCCCAGGGGGGCCCAGCGTGGAGGTGAAGAGAGTGGATTTGACTAATTAGGCCCTCCGGACTTCACCGAAATTCACCGCAAGTGTTAAATATCTGTTCTATCAAGATTTTTGACCCGATTAGAGATCGGGAAATCCCAATTACCCTTTGCTCCACAAATGTTTCATATAATACAATGTTTACCTCGAAAAGAAGCAAAAAACGAGCAAAATTGCATTAAACTCTTTTGTTTGAAATATTTCAAAGAATAACCACCTGAAATTAATGACATTACTTACGGTCCATTCTGTATAGCATAGAAGATTGTGCAATACTCTAGGATGTGATTTCTGACATCATTCTGATGAAAAAAGTTCATATATACAGATGCCTCAAACTAGCAAGCTGTCTCGTTCGCGCAGGCGCATAGAGCACTTCTCCCCTACCACTGTCCGCCTACTGCTGTGCACTGTGGACTAGAACGGTACAGCTCAGTTCTACTTGGGTATCGGAATCTAGGTGGGCCCCCTCCGTTAGCTCTACTACTACCCCTCTCCAGGCAGCTTCCTAGTTTGAGGCATCTGTACATGTGTCCGATTTTGAATAGTTTCGGATAAAATCACGTTTCTTTCTTCCGTAACACGCCTTCTTGTGCTCTCTCTCTCTCTCTCTCTCTCTCTCTCTCTCTCTCTCTCTCTCTCCGGACGTCTGGAGCTGTTGTGTTTTACAGTACAGCTGATAGCAGCGAAACAAATTCTCGTGACGTCAGGGTTAGAGAAACTCAACACCGGTACAACGTATCTACAGTACTGTCGGTGACTCAGGAGAAGACGAGAGCGGACTGAGGAGGAAGGGATGTGAACAGATAACGTACGACAATACGGGAAATATTTGTACTGCAGTAAGCGGAAACATTAGGTCTCCTTCTGTTCAACTTAGCTTTAATTTCCATACGCATTGTTACTCATGTTTCCTGCACGAGTAAATAACCTGGCTACTGGGATGCTTATCTGAGCGATGTTTATAATAATCAACAGCGATAGTCAAGAAGGTCACATTCTTTCCGCTCGTCTTCTCTTGAGTAACGGACAGTACCTAGCATCCGAACGGAAGTTAAAGAATGAAGCGCGCGCAGTTCACACTCGGGCGGCTACGTGTATTGCTGCAGAAGGTGGAGTATTTGAAAACCGTTTTTAATACAGACTTTTCAGATGAGTAATAACTTGAATTTTCTTTAATGAATTTATAATACACCCAGTACTATTGTTGTAAATAATTTAAATGCTTAAACTTTCATAATATCTACGATTATGTTTAACTTTCAGGAGTGTGTAACTCACAGAATTAAAAAAAAAAATGACATATGTTTACATGAACTTTTTTCATCACAATGATACTAGAAATCACATCTTAGACTATTGCACAATCTTCGTGAATCACCCTGTATATGATAACAATTGCTGTACAATTCTTACCTTTGGATATAGTAATGTCAAAAAATTATGTTTCTTATCTTTAATCTGCCGCACCGTTAGCATAACGATTTGAGAGTTGCCTGGATACTCGACTTTTTTTAATTCATTCTGATCAGTCCAATTGTTTTCATGTCTTCGCTTCATAAGGCCAACAGTAACTTTCGAGTTGTTTTATAGTTCCGGCCTTTTTACTCGCACAATGAGAGGCTCGAGTCGATGATGAGAATCAAACTCCATTACATTCTAGTGTGAAAACAACATGCTTTGAAACTGTCAATGATCTGCTTCATTGATTATATAAAAGGGTCTGTTCGTTCATGTTCTGAAAGGGACAGATCATGTGAAAATTTAATTAATAGTTCTTTTGACAAGGTTTGGGATATTGACCGTTCGAGCTCAAATGCGGACCGCTTTAAAATGCGTAACAACGGTTATGTAATCAAAATATGAATATCATGGCACATATGCGACTTGACAGTATAGTATTGTGTAAACAAACTGATTGTTCTGTATTTGTTCATTACGCATATAGGTCATACAAAAATAATAGCTATTAAAGCAGGAACTATACCTTTATTAGTGCCAAGTCACTAGTAAATTGTGTAATTAAATAGTGAATCGATTTTATTGCAAACCCGATGTCAAGGTTAGTAAATGTATAAGCTAGTACAACAAAATTAATAGAATAATATTGCGATTTGTCGATGTCGACTATTTATTTACTTATTTACTTATTTATTTAGTTACCTATTTATTTACTTATTTATTTAGTTACTTATTTATTTATTTATTTATTTATTTACGTATTTATTGATTTACTTATTTATTTACTTACTTATTTATTCAGTTACTTATTTAGTTACTTATTTACTTATTTATTTATTTACTCATTCATTCCGCTTATTTACTTATTTATTTACTCATTCATTCCATTTATTTATTCACTTTACTTATTGATTTACTTACTTATTTATTTTCTTATTTAATTATTTATTTATTTACTCATTCATTCCATTTATTTACTTATTTACTTATTTATTTACTTACTTATTTATTTACTTATTTTCTTATTTATTTACTCATTCATTCCATTTATTTACTTATTTATTTATTTACTTACTTATTTATTTACTTATTTATTTACTTATTTCTTTACTTACTTATTTATTTACTTACTTATTTACTTACTTACTTATTTATTTACTTATTTACTTATTTATTTATTTACTCATTCATTCCATTTATTTACTTATTTACTTACTTACTTATTTACATACTCACTTATTTACTTATTTATTTATTTATTTATTTATTTATTTATTTATTTATTTTATTTATTTATTTATTTATTTATTTATTTATTTATTTATTTATTTATTTATTTATTTATTTATTTGCATGAATGAAACACTAAGTAATCCTCTGTGGAGCTTACCTTGTCGAAAATTTATATTTAAAAATTGTTATATTTCTGAAAACCTCGAATCAAAATTTATTTCAGATTTATATTGTAATTAGTAAAGATATTTAAGTAACACGAATAAACTTTAAAAAATATTCAATTTGAGAGAGAGGATCACGTTCGAATGGCATTAGTATTACCGCTCTGATTTAAGTCAGTAGAAGAAAACTGCTGAAAGGTCGTGTTTCGTGCCTTTAAGCACCTGTTATCATTACAGTAGATAAAATATGAAGGCAGTAAATGTATTTTACTGTGGCATTGGGTTGTCTTTTGACCTTCCTACCGGCTTTTTATGCACAAACTCGGTGAAAACTGCAGTTATCACATTCAGCAGTAACGTTTGTAGAAAGGGAGATTTAAAACTCTACTGGATAATAAAGAAATTACTCACTAATATGAATTAAGCATTTAAAAACGTAGTGTACTTACGTAATTAAGAATAATTATCTCCTCTACCTACGAATATATTATGTTGGATAAAGGTTATCATAAAATACATGACGGAACTAAATAAATGATACAGCTTGAGGTATCGTTTTTGACGTCTGGCCTTGAAATATGGGTTAGTCCAGTTTGCGAGCAAATGCTATGGCTGTTATCACTGCGCACTCACGTTGACCTGCTTTGGCTCAAGAAACCAAAACACATATAAGTAGGACTTACATGTCTGTAATCTTTCTTATTCCCTGTACCTTGTAAGTCCATGTTGAAATCGAGGTAAAACGATTATGCTACGAGTATTCGTGTTGAAATCGGAGTAAGACATGTATCCTTTATGTGAGCTAAATTTTGTGTATTATATCCCCAATCCGTTTTGAAAATCAGGTATGAGTCATCTAAAACAGCCGAAAAAAGGGACAGTGTAGTAAGGTCAGGATTCATATGGAAATGCATGTATTTACAGGCTCTTTGAAAGTCATGCAAAAACAGTTTTATATATGTTTTGAACAGCTATGATTACGAATATGCAGAGTTAATATTGCATATTTTTGCATATTTAGGGTGTTTCTGCATATATTGTAGCATATATTCAGGATTTTGTTGCACAAATCGCCATATATGCAAATTTTGAATTTTTTTCAGTATAATATTTTCTCTGAACAAACAAAGGTCTATTGTAGCCTCATGTGTATTCACTCTATCGACAACAATCAACTATGATGCCCTTTTTCTCGATATGCTCGAAACGCAACATAGACTTTTTTTCTCGATTAAGATACAAATATTCTCACTTGAAAGAGAAAGCCTAACAGTATCAGCACAGTCTAGTATATACAGTCACGAAGCTTGAGTTGTGAGGGTGCTAGGAACAATAGACTGTGCCGGTACTCTTTCGCATTGTCTGTAATGATGCGATATTAGGGATCCTAGTGGTTAGCAACTATCTATGGATGCATATTTACTACGTATTGAGCTTCGTGACTGTATATACTAGACTGTGGTATGAGTCTAAGGACAATTCTGTGTGAAAAACATGTAAGCACCTATTTATTTAAATATTATAATTTATATTTTGACAGTAAGGAATGCAAAGGTTATAATGTCAATTGGAAACTAGAAAGAAACTTGCATAAATGTGAATTTAATAAAACTGAATATTTAAAAATTTATCTTCTTGGAAACGGTATTTTTTTCTTCTAGCAACTCATTTCAGATTTACAGTTCTAGAAATAAAATATGGGCCGACTCTTAGTCTAGAATCGCCTTGTATGTAGACAAGAAGGTTTAAACATGTGTTCCCATATTGCCTAACTACAAGCACTGCACATGCGCATAGTGTTGTATCTGGAACTTCGACAATTGTTACCGTTACTTGATGTGTTAAATAAATTGATTTTATATGTTTTTGCATGTTTCTGGTTTGATGTTTCATATATCAGACTTTTTTTGTGCATATAAATCCTGGCCCTAGTAATGAGTATTGATATAAAGAAATGAGCTTGCGTAGTATGAGGGGAAGTTTCGACATAAGTTCATAAACAGATGTCCTGTAAGAAAAGTATATATCGAAGCATACTAAATTAGTAAATCTTTGTTTTACCACTACGCAGAGTCATGAATTTCGGCGTGCTCGTGAATATAGACGCTGTTATTTCTAAAGCACACATCAGAAACATGCGAGTCTGTAAGTTATATACAGTTATTCTTAGCGGTATAGTGAAATTTTGCTCACTCCGAACATTGTAATTTATGTTCTTGAATATATATATATATATATATATATATATATATATATATATATATATATATATAAACTTTCGGGAGTCGTTTCTACCTTTTCATTAAAAATTTTGTGCTGATCGCAGATTGTCATCACGTTATTAATCCGTTTTTTCCATTTTAGTATTATAAACTGCAACTTATATATTTATTTTTCATCGTCCATGTCTCACTTTCGTAACAAACTGTAGTGTATTTTATAAATCATTACTTGTTCCAACAGAAAAATCTCGTACAACATAGGTTTATCCCATCACATAGAATTACAGGAGCTGTTTCATTACCGTCCACATTTGAAGAGATCCTTGAATCGTTCAAAGAAAAGGTGAACTGAAAATTCAGGACGGGACTGTAACAGGCCATTTGGTTTCATACTTTAAAAGAAGAAGAAAAAATGATGATGATGATGATGATGATGATGATGGTGAAGTGCTATATCATAAAGTTAAACGTTAATAAGACGTTTCCCTGGAATAAAAACAACGTACATTATGTCGTTTTCCCGTTTCCAGTATACAGAGTGAACCGTAAGTGACGTCATTAATTTCACGGGGTTAATCTTTGAGATATTTCAAACAAAAAAGTTTAATATAATATTACTCGTTTTTGCTTCCTTTTCGAGATAAAAATAGTTTTAAATGAAATATTTCATACTGTGTTTTCGGAAAGCCAATTAATTTAATTACCAATATTATCAGTCAATTTAAGAGAGCAGTGTATTATGTACGATAAATGGTTTAAGGACAAAACTAAAATTCTTTAAATGTGCATAAATTTGATCCGAATAAATGTGACTTTTCGTTTTGAAAAGGAATTTTAAATGTTACATTTGTCCCGATAAAATTTCTGCACATTTAAAGGACAAAACTGAAATTATTTCAATAATTTATTATCAAAATACGAGTATACTGCTCTCTTAAACTGACTAGTACACTATATTGACAAAATATTAATTCCGCCCAAAAATACAGCGCTTTTAGAAACATTTGAATGCTCATATTTAAAATGTTTGATGTTCTGTAATTCAAATTCAAGATTTTGTAGTTAAGTTCTTGTTCCAGAGAACTCCTCTTATTCTGGAGTAGTGTTTCTCAACATTTTGTATGATGAGGTTATTTTTTTTTCTCATTTTGGCGTCGGGTGGGTTATTTATATTATAATAATTACTTATATAAAATGCAGATTATCTATAAATGAGGCGTTCAGAGCAGAAGTGGTGTAAGTCAAAAATGGGTGATGAGAGTTAAAGTAAAGATTCTGTAAAATACAGCGCAAAGTAGCAATTAAAGTTCAATTTGTTTAAACTATTAGTAGTCGGTGGATAGCAAGAAGGAGGAGTGATAGTAAGAGGAAGAAGGATAAAATGCATAAGATTTCCTGATGCCATGGAGTTGTTAGCAGGAGAGAAGATGATACTAAGAGATATGCTACTGGAGCTAAATGACAGCTGTGAGCAGTATGGAATGAAGATAAATGCAAACACGACGAAGATCATGGTCATAGGAAGAAAAGTAAAGAAGGTAAACCTGCAAATTCTAAGTGAGGCAGTAGAATAAGTGGACAGCTTCAATTATTTGGGGTGTAGGCTACTATAAGCAGTAACATGAGCTGCTGCCAGGAAGTGAAGAGGAGGATTGCAATGACAAAGGAAGCTTTTAATAGGAAAAGGAACATCTTCTGGAAAAAGAACTAAGGAAGAGACTAGTGAAGTGCTTTGTGTGGAGTGTGGCACTGTATGGGGACAGAAACATGGAAATTACGACTAAGTGAAGAGAAGCGACTAGAAGCACTTGAAACGTGGATATGGAAAAGGATGGAGCATGTGAAATACACAGACAGAATAAGAAACGAAGCTGTATTGAAAAGAGTGGGTGAAGAAAGAATAATGCTGAAACTGACCAGTAGGGACGACACTTTGTCCCACGAGGTACACTGGTACTGGTGTATAGAGTACCTGTGTTTGCTAGTTGATAGCAGCAGTCCAGCGAAAGCACGCGACTGTTTGCTGGTGTAGATCGGCGGAACGAAAATGCAACGTTTCTACAGGTTATCACTGCCATATAATATGTATGCGCGCAGCATATGCCTTGATTAGTTACATCTTTACAATATTACTGACACATATTTACAACACCATATCCAACAAGACGTCAAATTACCCACAAGTATTTGCAATCGAGTTACGTACATTATTCTGATACAAACTGTAGTCCGTTACAATATATAACAATGTGAATTTTTAAGTGTGAAAAAGTGAAATTCCTTCTGTTTTCACGAAAAATATGCTTGTAGTGCGAGAAAGTTCGCTCAACATCGCACGATGTTATACATAGGTGCATCTCAAAAAGATCAACAATAGCTGCACTGTTTACTTTTTGTAGTATTTCCGATGTCAACAAAAATTTCTTTTCTGATTCATTGGAGGACATCACTCCTACAACAACGTGAGCACTTATCGTCCCACAGCATCCGATGTCTCATCTATAGATACAAATATTTTGTTACTAGGCCTACCTATAGCTGTTCGAATGGGTTCAGAGTTTTTTCGTATTCAGACGATAAATAGGTTGTATGCATTGATGTTATACTAGGCAGTTTTCTAGACGTGTATTTTTCCATAAACCGCTGATAATGTGGATTACTGAGATTGTGTATTGGATTATTCGCCGATATCTTCATCTCGCACAAATCATTATAAAACTCGAAGTTTGTAAACCGTGCAGATGAGAGAAATAATGGCAAACTTTCACTATGTTTTTTCGTTTCACAATGCTTTTGCAAATCTTTACGAACGTTTACGTTTAGTTCTGTGTTGCACACTTTACGGCATATGTTGTCTCCTTTCACACTAAAAATTCACTTCCAAACTCAGTTGCAATTGCATTCAGTTTAGAGCTCTTGTCTGACTGCATTGTATTACGTTTACACTACTGCACACAGAGTCACGACCACAACCACCTTGCCATTAAATAACAGCAGCACCAGTAGTACTGTAGGAACTGTAGGTAAGCCACTACAGTGAAAAACAAGCAGGCAGCGGCATAGGTTCGAATCCCAAACAAATCAAATGTACGTACGTTCGTTCTCCGACGCAGCACACACAGGTTGCCCTTTCCTGTCTCAGTGCAGTACCTTCGAACCCATGGCCTCCGTGAAGTCAATAGAGACAAGCAACAACCAACATAAAATCCGTCCATGCTGGGTCAAAGTGTCGTCCCTGCTGGTCAGAAAGAGAAAAAGAAATTGGCTGGGTCACTGGCTGAGAATAAACTGCCTACTGAAGGATGCACTGGAAGGAATGGTGAACAGAAGAGTTCGGGGAAGAAGAAGATATCAAATAATGGACGACATTAAGATATATGGATCATATGCGGAGACTTAAGTTGAAGGCAGAAAATAGGAAAGGCTGGAGAATCTTGGTTTGCAGTAAAAGACCTGCCCTTGGGCAGAACATTAGGAATGAATTAATGTTTTTATGTAACGCAAAATAGTGAAATGTTCAAATTTTCGTAGAAATTTTATTATTATTATTATTATTATTATTATTATTATTATTATTATTCCCTCCGTTTCAAAATATGGTATAGAATCAAACAAAACAAGTCTGATTATTGTGCATGCGCGCATGAAATATTTCACGGTGTGGTATTATGTTCAGTAGTGAAGCGACTATCATAATATAGCCTAGTGCAGTTCTAAAAGTTTATAGTCTTCTGTAGTGCATCAAATCATAACATTTACGTAGTGCATTATGGACAGAAATCAAATGGTCACCTGCTGTGGTGTTCCTGTTGCAGAAAATGGAACACCATCCCAGTCAATTTTGAATAGAACATCTAAAGCACAACAGTTAACAGCAAAATACCATAATGTCGTTCTACTAGGCTTTGTACGACTACGTGCATATCGATGAAAAATGGTTTTACTTAACGAAGGTGAAACAGACAAACTATGTCATCGTTTTCAAACGGCAGCCACCCAACAGCCTTGACTTTAATGTTCTAATCTTGGGTTTTTCAATGCTATCCAATCTTTGCAACATCAGCACAGTCCAAGAACAGCACAGATACTGATTGACTGTGTTTTCAATGTAGTAGCAACAGCAGTAGTTGGTTCGCGGCCCACCATTAATTCCTCTTAGCCCCCCGGTTGAAAAACAGTGTTCTAGAGAACATCTTGAAATGCAATAAAATAGTTAATAAAATAAATAAACAAATTCTCAATTAAACGCAGTCCATAACAACCAAAGGCTAAAAATGCTGACAAGTTGGTTATGAGATAATGACACCTATTTGCTACGTAATACATCGGGGTCAGTAACAGACGTGTAAATGCTCGACCCCAATACGAGGCGTTTCTCTTATCATTTAGGTTATAGGGGACCTAGAAATATTGCACATGTCCAACTTGTTTATCGTTTATGCGATAAGTGAAGCTAAAGTATTTGTCAGCCAATCGCGTTCATTCCCTGTAATTTTCTACAAAGCTCCCATACAAAAACTGACTGTCGAAGGACGTATATTCATTCTCATTATAAGTTTTCCGTGTTGTAATGTTGATGTTACTACTTTCAGTTCATTTTATTGAGCCATTATTTCAAAGATACAGAGAAATTAAGTAATTTACTGCATCCAAATATGAAGAATTATCACACAGTCTTTTTAAAATATCTAGTTCATTTTCTTGAGCTATTATTTCAAAGATACAGAGAAATTAAGCAATTTACTGCATCCAAATATGAAGAATTATAATTTTTTGAGCATCATACAGTCTTTTTAAAATATCTAAGTAATTTTAGTTCATTTTCTTGAGCTATTATTTCAAAGTTACAAAGAAATTAAGTAATTTACTGCATCCAAATATGAAGAATTATAATTTTTTGAGCATCACACAGTCTTTTTAAAATATTTAAGTAATGTTAGGTTCATTTTCTTGAGCAATTATTTCAAAGATACAGAGAAATTATGTAATTTACTGCATCCAACTATGAAGAATTATAATTTTTTGAGCATCACACAATCTTTTTAAAATATGTAAATAATTTTAGTTCATTTTCTTGAGCTATTATTTCAAAGTTACAAAGAAATTAAGTAATTTACTGCATCCAAATATGAAGAATTATAATTTTTTGAGCAACACACAGTCTTCTTAAAATATCTAAGTAATGTTAGGTTCATTTTCTTGAGCAATTATTTCAAAGATACAGAGAAATTATGTAATTTACTGCATCCAACTATGAAGAATTATAATTTTTTGAGCATCACACAATCTTTTTAAAATATGTAAATAATTTTAGTTCATTTTCTTGAGCTATTATTTCAAAGATACAGAGAAATTAAGTAATTTACTGCATCCAAATATGAATAATTATAATTATTACAGTGAGCATCACACAGTCTTTTTAAAATATCTAAGTAAAGATTAATTTTTATTTATTTATTTTGTATTTTTTATTTATTTATTTATTTTATTTTTCGGTCCTACAGAATTCATTCATTCATTGCGTTCTGCCCAAGGACAGGTCTTTCACTGCAAACCCAGCATTCTCCAGTCTTTCCTATTTTATGTATTCCTCTTTCCTACAGAATTATGGTTTTTAAAATATTTGTTTCGGAATGACAGTTCCAATAGACCAGAGGCAGGCAAAATATAAGGAGCAATAATTGATGTAGCCTGCACGACAACAAAATGACAAGGTGGGGAGGATAAGAAATACTATTGATATCTACGGTTTGTTGGGGGGGGGGGGAAGCCTGACTTCTCTCGGATCAAATATAGGAACAGGTGGGAAAATAATAGAGCATGTTACCTCTTTAAGTGTCTTAATTCCATTTCAAGAACTGGACCAAAGGACATGGAAGACAAGATTAATACTTACAAATGACCTTTAAGGAACCCGGAGGTTCATTGCCGCTCTGACATAAGCAACTGCCATCGTGATCTAATACAGGCCGTAAGGCAGACCACGTGACTCGCTTAACAGCTGATCGCGAAGGGCGGGCTTTCAACCATATGAATTAGTTGCAGTGCATGAAGAATAACATATATTTCTCTGAAATGCAGTGTAATTGCGTCAGTAAAATTTAAAACAGTGATTGTAAGACACTTGAGACACAATTTACTTGCAATTTAAGGTATAATATTATTTTTGGTGTGAAAATTACGTTGTTGCAGGTAAAGTTCGTATGTGTAATACCTGCCTTTATTTCGATTAAATATTGCGCCCTTATGTGGTTAAGTGAAATTTTAGTCTTATAAACTGTAGGCTAAATATGTGTAATAATATATACGTGAAAGTGAAACATTGACTGGCATGTAAAGTAAGTTGTGATTAGGCCTAAGTGCAGCGTTACCGATGTTACTCTTGTCTAACCCATTATTGTTAGTTTACCGTATTTGTCTTATTAAATTTAAATTATTGCGCCCTTTTTATTTGTGAATAACCTACATTATACGAGTAAATAATACGACGTTTGATAATATACACAATTTGAACTAAAAACGAGATACATATAATATATTACGAAAAATTATACCCTATAGTTTTCATTACTGTTACAGTATCTAGAATTGTAATTAGTTGAAATAAAGCACTCATGCTTCATTACGAAATTCTTGCATATTCATTTATGCCTGTTTTAACAATTTTCAGTTGCATCGCACGCATATTTTAATGTGTTGAAGTTATAGGTTATGTTTATTCTATCAGTACTTGCCTTATTTCCATATTCGCAATTATGCATTATAATTAAGCATAACGCTACGTATAACTTATAAATGCATTTTGTCTACACTTCAATTGTATTTATTCGTTTCAGACGGTACTCCAGTCTGAACTCTGATTAGTTTAATATGTTACTAGGGCTAAACTAGCGCTGAGGTAGTTCCCTTCGTATTCATACATCTTGCATATACAAATTAGTTCGGTTCGTTCAGGATTTTAATATGCCTTGCTTATAGGATCAAATGCATCTCCACAAAAAATAAATTCAACTGTTTTCAGTTCATAAATTACCGGAACTATACCTCAGCGCTACTAAGTAATATAACGTATGTACATTTCATAGGAGGGACTGTGGTGAATTTTCTACCTATAAGTAAGGACGGTAACCGTGTTCTGAAGTTTATCCTAAATATATTCTTCTTTATTAAATCTCAAAACAGTTTTCGTTCTAAACTTAAGCCTAAAATGTTGACGCAGATAGGTTATGTTAACATGGTAAATTCTCTTCACATAAAAATAACACAGTTTTATTTATTATTCCTGCCACATTATGCAACACATAAATGGAACTTATGCACATATTACATTGAATAAAAATTTAATTGTATTATTTATTTGTTCCCTACTATACTGGGTTGTAATGAATTGTATTTATCTAACCTACCAGATTAACACACAACTGTACATACACTAATTTCATAGGAGGGACTGTGGTAAATTTTGTACCTACAAGTAAGGAAGGTAGATGTGCTAAATTAAAATCACAATATAAATAATTCTTCTTTATTAAATCTCGAAATAGCTTCCATTCCAAACTTAAAATGTTGATGCAACCAGGTTATGTTAACATGTAAAACTCCGTTCACATTAAAATAACACAGTTTTGTAATTATTTCTGCAACATATTATGCAATAAGAAGTGTGAAGGGATCTTATACACACATTACACTAAATAAAATTGAGCGCCGACACGCTATAAAGTAATATATTTCACTCAGCTCCGTATACTCAAATAGAAAAGCCCGCCATCGGTCACCAAGTGATAATGGATTTTCACAAAGATTTTTCCCCCATACGTCCCATTTGAAGTAAGATGTCTCCCTTTAAATTTTTACATCCGAAAAAGGCTTAGTCTTTGAGATACGATTTTTCAAAATATTCTCTTGACATTCATAATATGTTTCATATCTCCATCTGCTCCATTGCGATCATGAAGAAGAAAATGTTTAAGGCCCAAATGTTCATGCATTGCCCTCAAATTCGGGAAAGCTTACAGAAACTCACCTCTTCAACTGATTTCAAGAGGCAAACTTTTCAACTGTCTGTGATCACAGCATTCTTTTGGTAGATTCGAGGACCATACTGAGGTAGACAGGGTACAGAAAGAATACCTCCGAAGATAAAACGGTGGAATTCCAAAGCACACAACTCTGATTGTTCAACATTTTGACGTTCATGGCTTTAGGCCTTGGAAAAATTTCATTCGGAAGTTCTCTGGTAGTGTTTGTTACTAGGCACGAATATTATATTGCATCAGAGAGTTAATGTGATAAAATTGCAGTCCTTAACGCATAATCAGCTTTCATCTCCTATATATGTAAATACGTTTAAATATGGCTGGCATAAAGCCAAGTACCTTGACAACAAACCTGATAAATTCGTCACTCCTGTAGAATTCTGTTTTCACGTTGATGTACAGTACTGCTCTAAAGGTGACGAGAAAGTTATTTTTCTGAAATGTTCGTGATGCAAAGTTCCACAATGTTTTGAGAATTTTTACAACAATTTTCACTACTATGATCAGTACAGTGAGTAATTTCAGATATGTTTACATTTCCTTATCATTTAGTCAGAGTGAATTTCTTGAATATTATGTATCTGGTATGTCATTTTCATAACTCAGCCTATATTATGAAAGGAGATTTTGACAGTACGGTATGCAGCTAGATGAGATTTATTGCTGAATATGTATAGCACAGTGTTCCGCAACCGGTGTCTTCACAAGATGAAAGGTGTGATGCGAAAATTAATTGAAATTAAAATGCCCAATCCCCGAGTGTGTTGTGTATGGTGAAAAATCTCAGTAATGCTATGGTTCCCAGTAAATTGAAACGACATTTGGTAACAAAACATTCTTTTCTGTCAAACAAAGATGTATATTATTACCGTCAGTTGTTTGAACAAAATAAAAGAAACAAGTGACGCTCACGACGATGTCGGTACAGGTTTCACAAAAAGTACAGGATGCTAGCTATAAGGTAGCCGAACTTATCGTAAAAAAATACATATAACACATAATAGCTGAAACGTTGTTAATGGCTGAAAATGGGTCGTTTGAGATGTTCCCAACTGTATGGCCCCTTGCTGACGGTAATGAAGTGTTGATGGACTTAATTAAAGAACATTTAGTAATCTTGCAGCAGAAACTCAAGAATTGTTTCGGAGAGGGTGTTCAAGATTTTTACTGGGTTCATGATCCATTCATTGTGGATTCAAAACATCTTCCGTACAAGAGGAACTAGCAGACAGAATATTGAAATTAAAACTTCTCGAAGTGTCTTTGGAAACTACATAATGTGTGTGAACTGGGCTTCTCTACGTTAACTGAAATTAAAACATCAAAGAGGGAGAGACCCGAATCCATCGATTAAGAAATTATTATCGATTCCGTCACGGATCAGCCACCTGTGTGCAGCTAAGCAGGCCCAAGTATCGCATTGAAGGTGTGAGTAAAATTATTTACTTTAATACTAGTAATAAAAAATGCGTATTTTCTACAGTGAATTAAAGTTCATAAATTCTTAATAAATGCAGAAGTCGATTTCTGTTTTATAATATGACAACAACAAAAATAATAACAATAATAATAATAATAAATTTAATTACATTACGTAATTGTATTAAGAGAACCACAGCATATGTTTTTAAGGGGATTGAGTCTAGGCTCGTCTAGGGTGTGCCATGAGCATAAAAAGGTTGCGGAACACTGGTCTAGGTGTGTCGTGAGCATAAAAATGTTGCGAACGCTGGTCTAGGGTGTGCCATGAGCATAAAAATGTTGCGGAACACTGGTCTAGGGTGTGCCGTGAGCATAAAAATGTTGCGGAACACTGGTCTAGGGTGTGCCATGAGCATAAAAATGTTGCGGAACACTGGTCTAGGGTGTGCCGTGAGCATAAAAATGTTGCGGAACACTGGTCTAGGGTGTGCCATGAGCATAAAAATGTTGCGGAACACTGGTCTAGGGTGTGCCGTGAGCATAAAAATGTTGCGGAACACTGGTCTAGGGTGTGCCATGAGCATAAAAATGTTGCGGAACACTGGTCTAGGGTGTGCCGTAAGCATAAAAATGTTGCGGAACACTGGTCTAGGGTGTGCCATGAGCATAAAAAGGTTGCGGAACACTGGTCTAGGGTGTGCCGTGAGCATAAAAATGTTGCGGAACACTGGTCTAGGGTGTGCCATGAGCATAAAAATGTTGCGGAACACTGGTCTAGGGTGTGCCGTGAGCATAAAAATGTTGCGGAACACTGGTCTAGGGTGTGCCGTGAGCATAAAAATGTTGCGGAACACTGGTCTAGGGTGTGCCATGAGCATAAAAAGGTTGCGGAACACTGGTCTAGGGTGTGCCGTGAGCATAAAAATGTTGCGGAACACTGGTCTAGGGTGTGCCATGAGCATAAAAAGGTTGCGGAACACTGGTCTAGGGTGTGCCATGAGCATAAAAATGTTGCGGAACACTGGTCTAGGGTATGCCGTGAGCATAAAAAGGTTGCGGAACACTGGTCTAGGGTGTGCCGTGAGCATAAAAAGGTTGCGGAACACTGGTCTAGGGTGTGCCGTGAGCATAAAAAGGTTGCGGAACACTGGTCTAGGGTATGCCGTGAGCATAAAAAGGTTGCGGAACACTGGTCTAGGGTGTGCCGTGAGCATAAAAAGGTTGCGGAACACTGGTCTAGAGTGTGCCGTGAGCATAAAAAGGTTTCGGAACACTGGTATAGGGTGTGCCGTGAGCATAAAAAGGTTGCGGAACACTGGTCTAGGGTGTGCCGTGAGCATAAAAAGGTTGCGGAACACTGGTCTAGGGTGTGCCGTGAGCATAAAAAGGTTGCGGAACACTGGTATAGGGTGTGCCGTGAGCATAAAAAGGTTGCGGAATACTGGTCTAGAACATAGCACTGTTTGCATTAGCTGGTTTAGCTGTGAATTGAAGAATTTATAAAAATCATCTCTCGAAAATTAGGCTGTCTCCGGATGTAGAAATTTATAGGGAGGTTTCTTATTTCAAATGGAACGTATGGGGGAACAATAGTTGTTAAAATCCATTATCACTTGTTAGTGTAGCCTATTTCTTCCTTAGCATTTGAATTTTTACTTGTATAAGTCCTTATTACGTATGAATTATTAGTACCCGTAATATAAAATTCTTTGAGGAAAAATCTCTGCACAGTGTACATTACGATCCATCTGGTCAACACTCTGGATGGTGTTAAAACTTGTCTGAAGTCGGAACGAAAAGTAGAGGTTATACACACAGAATACTTGATTTCCCTTAGGAGATAATTCTTCACTTGGTACGAAATTCAACCGTCTCATTTATTCTATGAATTACAAAAAATCACGAAACACGGCTTATATTTCTCACAGTGGATCGCTATGTTGTGTAATTTAAACTATGAATTAAAATGCTCTGTATTATTTCACTAAATATTATTATATTGCCGGTACGTGTGTATAGTGAGCATCACGTAAGAGTAGTCCCTAAAAGGCCAATTTGGCCGTTTCTTCTGTGTTGCCACCTAATACCAGGTATCACCAAAGAGGGTAAAATCACATTGCTACATACTGAAATAATAATAATAATAATAATAATAATAATAACAATAACAACAACAATAATAATAAAAATAATAATATAGTGTTAACAATAACAATGTCTTGCTTATTTACCCATCTCATCCTCATGTTGCGAGGTTTTTCCTAAATGATTCAATAATTTATTTATGAAACAGTATATTTTCTTCCTGGACTTCTCGCATATTATGTTGGTAATTAGGAGTAGTATGATCTAATATTACAATTTATTTTGTCAGGCAACATGAAATTTATTGCTTTGACTAAAGAGTTTTCGATTCATGAGACCTAACCTAAAAATGTATTTACTTACTTGCATTTTCAGCAGTTTGCTTTACTGTAAACCGACATCACTGCTGCCAACATAACAGTTAGAAAATAACTGCCAATTGTAATATTTGTCAGTACCCGAAATTTCGAAACGAAGTTGGTAAAAGAAAATTCAACCTGAGAGCTAGAAAATCACTATAATCCACTAGCATATTTAGCAACAGTGAAAAATGGTTAGGTTTCACCCTTAGGGTACTAAGTAAGCTGATCCGAACTATATCTTTCCTAAAAAAAAAAAAAAAAAAAAAAAAAAAAAAAGCGACTCGTAGGTGGTGATTATAGACAAAATCCAAAAAAATCGCTGTACACAGATTGGAAGACAGCGTGCTCAAAAACACTTTTTTGATGGTTGAAATGCCGAAATCTTTTATTGCAATCAAAATTTTGAAATTGACTTTTTGGAGTTTCACGATAGGCCCACTTTCATTTTATATTTTGTGTAATGAGAGATTTGAGGAAATCCGTATGATTTCATGCAATGTTCATATAGAAGTTAGAATAATGGAATTAGATTAAATGAATACAATATGCTGTAATATTTGTGTGTAGTAATGAACGGAATGAAATAAGCTATGAATAACAGTGAATCATCCAATAATAACAATAATAATCCTCAGAACAATGCGCTTTTGAGGACAAGTAAAGAACTGTTTTTGAGCCACAGATAATTAACAATTAACTGGTATGTTGTACATAAGCACATGGGAATATCGCTGTAAATAATGTTATTGTTATATTCACCTGTATGTGAGTAATGCCAAGCATGTATTAGCTTTCTATAGTTCTGCATATATTGTACACTTGTGTGTTTTGCGTCTATAAAGCACAACTGAATAACGTTATTTTGTATATAATATTCTAACCCACTATGGATAATGATTAACTCTTTCACCTACGTTATGCATACAGAGTGGAAGGGAACCGAGCACCAACATTAATTTTTTATGTTCTTCATATCATGGATCATAACAGAGCTTCGATCAAATTTTTTAAACATTTTAACTCTGCACACAATTACAAAACACAGATGGCACCTCTATGTATCCTGAAGAGGTGGTTTCTTGGTGGAAAATCTGTGCCATAAAATTTAGAAAGAAAGAAACCGGTGGTTCTTCTGGATAACCACTATGCTGCAAAGGGTTAAGAGGTGATTCTACATGTTAAATATAACAAAATTATTACACTTTTTCTTCGATGAAAAAGATATACTTACTTACTGGCTTTTAAGGAACCCCGAGGTTCATTGCAGCCCTCACATAAGCCCGCCATTGGTCCCTATCCTGAGCAAGATTAATCCATTCTCTGTCATCATATTCCACCTCCTTCAAATCCATTTTAATATTATCTTCCCATCTTCGTCTCAGCCTCCCTAAAGGTCTTTTTCCCTCCGGCCTCCCAACTAACACTCTATATGCATTTCTGGATTCGCCCATACGTGCTACATGCCCTGCACATCTCAAACGTCTGGATTTAATGTTCCTAATTATGTCAGGTGAAGAATACAATGCGTGCAGTTCTGTGTTGTGTAACTTTCTCCATTCTCCTGTAACTTCATCCTTCTTAGCCCCAAATATTTTCCTAAGCACCTTATTCTCAAACACCCTTAACTTATGTTCCTCTCTCAAAGTAAGAGTTCAAGTTTCACAACCATAAAGAACAACCGGTAATATAACTGTTTTATAAATTCTAACTTTCAGATTTTTTGACAGCAGACTGGATGATAAAAGCTTCTCAACCGAATAATAACAGGCATTTCCCATATTTATTCTATGTTTAATTTCCTCCCGAGTGTCATTTATATTTGTTACTGTTGCTCTAAGATATTTGAACGTCTCCACCTCTTCAAAATATAAATTTCGTACAATATTCTCATCACGAGACATAATCATATACTTTGTCTTTTCGAAATTTACTTCCAAACCTATCTCTTTACTTGCTTCCAGTAAAATTCCCGTGTTTTCCCTAATTGTTTGTGGATTTTCTCCTAACATATTCACGTCATCCGCATAGACAAGCAGCTGAAAATATAAGTCGTATAAACAGACAGGGGTGGAAAGACGGATAAATAGAGAGAGGGAGACGGACAGGCGGATAAAGAGACAGAGATGGAGAGGCGGATAGACAGAAAAAGAGACTGACAGGCGGATAAACAGAGTAAGAGACAGGCCTATGGACTGAGAGACAGACGATATAAAGACAGGCGGATAGACGAAGAAAGAGACAGTCAGGCGGATAGACAGAAAAAGAGACTGATAGGCGGATAAACAGAATAAGAAACAGGCCTATGGACTGAGAGACAGACGATATGAAGACAGGCGGATAGACGAAGAAAGAGACAGACAGGCGGATAGACAGAAAAAGAGACTGACAGGCGGATAAACAGAATAAGAAACAGGCCTATGGACTGAGAGAGAGGCGGATATAAAGAGAGACAGGCGGATAGACGAAGAAAGAGACAGACAGGCGGATAGATAGAAAAAGAGACTGACAGGCGGATAGATAGAAAAAGAGACTGACAGGCGGATAAACAGAGTAGAGACAGGCCTATGGACTGAGCGACAGACGGATATAAAGAGAGACGGGCGGATAGACGAAGAAAGAGACAGACAGGCGGATAGATAGAAAAAGAGACTGACAGGCGGATAGATAGAAAAAGAGACTGACAGGCGGATAAACAGAGTAGAGACAGGCCTATGGACTGAGCGACAGACGGATATAAAGAGAGACGGGCGGATAGACGAAGAAAGAGACAGACAGGCGGATAGATAGAAAAACAGACTAACAGGCGGATAAACAGAGTAAGAAACAGGCCTATGGACTGAGAGAGAGGCGGATATAAAGAGAGACAGGCGGATAGACGAAGAAAGAGACAGACAGGCGGATAGATAGAAAAAGAGACTGACAGGCGGATAGATAGAAAAAGAGACTGACAGGCGGATAAACAGAGTAGAGACAGGCCTATGGACTGAGCGACAGACGGATATAAAGAGAGACGGGCGGATAGACGAAGAAAGAGACAGACAGGCGGATAGATAGAAAAAGAGACTGACAGGCGGATAGATAGAAAAAGAGACTGACAGGCGGATAAACAGAGTAGAGACAGGCCTATGGAGTGAGCGACAGACGGATATAAAGAGAGACGGGCGGATAGACGAAGAAAGAGACAGACAGGCGGATAGATAGAAAAACAGACTAACAGGCGGATAAACAGAGTAAGAAACAGGCCTATGGACTGAGAGAGAGGCGGATATAAAGAGAGACAGGCGGATAGACGAAGAAAGAGACAGACAGGCGGATAGATAGAAAAAGAGACTGACAGGCGGATAAACAGAGTAGAGACAGGCCTATGGACTGAGCGACAGACGGATATAAAGAGAGACGGGCGGATAGACGAAGAAAGAGACAGACAGGCGGATAGACAGAAAAAGAGACTGACAGGCGGATAAACAGAATAAGAGACAGGCCTATGGACTGAGAGACAGACGGATAGACGAAGAAAGAGACAGACAGGCGGATAGACAGAGAAAGAGAGTGGCGTTTAGATAGAGAAAGAGATGGACAAGTGAAAAGACAAAGAGAGAGGTGGCTAGACGGAGAAAGTTAACCAGGCAAATAGACAGAGAAGCAGTTTGGCGGATATACAGAGACATAGGCCTACATACAGGCGGATAGACGGAGATAAAAAGACAAGGGCAGAGAGGAGTTTGGATAGAGACAGAAAAGCGGATAGGAGTGACAGAAGGACTGACTTAGAGGGACAAACAGAGAGACAGATAGAAATATGGATGGACAGAGACAGAAAAAGAGAGAGCATGACAAGGAGAGAGACTGAAAGGGACAGAGACGGGGAAGCAGGAATAAAATGTGAGAGAGGCGGACAGATACGGAGAGAGGCGAACAGGTGGGCAGAGAGGGAAGGGAGAGCGGACAGACTGCATCGAGCGCACTGCATGAAAGGCTGATGAAAAATTGCTTTCAAACTATGTATGTCTTCACACCACTATAACAATATATTATATAAGTGCTCGGTTGCAGAAAGCCTGCAAGCAATGTCATGTCACATGTGTCTTCTTATTCAGCAAAGAGGAAAGAAAGCTTTATGATAGACGGATGGATACTCGTGACGCTGCGCTGTGACGACTGAAATAGAGCGCGCAGACATGCCAGACCAAATACGAGCTCCAATGAGGAGCGAGGAGTATCCGACGCGACGTCGAGTAAATTGCTTTGTTTACTACGAATCGCTTCGATGCAAGTTAACAGCTCACTTGTACGTGATCAAGAAATCTTAATATATCTTCCGATTATGCATATCTGGTGTATTTTGTTTATTTCAAAGACAACTGTCACATTTGCTATTATGTTAAACGAAATAACGAGCTGATAGTTATATGCACTGTGGCTGAAATCGTACCTTTGTGACTGCAAATCCAGTACGCCTGAGTTCGATTCTTGGCTGAGGCGGTGAACTCACGCTTCCATGCAAATTGCTTTACAACTGATTATCATTGCTTTTAATTGTCTAAATCTCTAAATGTCTATAAACAGATACCCATCAGTAATAATTTAATTGGTTTGCAAATAAATAATAATAATAATAATAATAATAATAATAATAATAATAATAATAATAATAATTCGGCTTTATTCCTAGTATCCGGGCAAAAACAGTCAGTTGAAAACTACGTCACGGGGAATGTGCTCAGGAAGCAATAGAGAAGGCACATAGGCTATCTAGAATTACAAGTAGCAGTACAAGTACGGATTTATTCCTAGTATCCGGGCAAAACAGTCAGTTGAAAACTACGTCGTGCGAAATGTGCTCGGGAAGCAATAGAGGAGGCACATATCTAGAATTACAAGTAGCAGTACAAGTACGGATTTATTCCTAGTATCCGGGCAAAAACAGTCAGTTGAAAACTACGTCGTGCGAAATGTGCTCGGGAAACAATAGAGGAGGCACATATCTAGAATTACAAGTAGCAGTACAAGTACGGATTTATTCCTAGTATCCGAGCAAAAGCAGTCAGTTGATAACTACGTCGCAGGAAATGTGCTCAGGAAGCAATAGACGAGGCACATATCTCGAATTACAAGTAGCAGGTATTTCGAATTTATTCCTAGTATCCGGGCAAAAACAGTCAGTTGAAAACTACGTCGCGGGAAATGTGCTCAGAAAGCAATAGATGAGGCACATATCTCGAATTACAAGTAGCAGGTATTTCGAATTTATTCCTAGTATCCGGGCAAAAACAGTCAGTTGAAAACTACGTCGCGGGAAATGTGCTCAGGAAGCAATAGATGACGCACATATCTCGAATTACAAGTAGCAGGTATTTCGAATTTATTCCTAGTATCCGGGCAAAAACAGTCAGTTGAAAACTACGTCGCGGGAAATGTGCTCAGGAAGCAATAGACGAGGCACATATCTCGAATTACAAGTAGCAGGTATTTCGAATTTATTCCTAGTATCCGGGCAAAAACAGTCAGCTGAAAACTACGTCGCGGGAAATGTGCTCAGGAAGCAATAGACGAGGCACATATCTCGAATTACAAGTGGCAGGTATTTCGAATTTATTCCTAGTATCCGGGCAAAAACAGTCAGCTGAAAACTACGTCGCGGGAAATGTGCTCAGGAAGCAATAGACTAGGCACATATCTCGAATTACAAGTAGCAGGTAATTCGTATTTATCCGAGGTATCCGGGCAAAAACAGTCAGTTGAAAACTACGTCGCGGGAAATGTGCTCAGGAAGCTATGGACGAGGCACATATCTCGAATTACAAGTAGCAGGTAATTCCTATTTATCCGAGGTATCCGGGCAAAAACAGTCAGTTGAAAAGTACGTCGCGGGAAATGTGCTCAGGAAGCAATAGACGAGGCACATATCTCGAATTACAAGTAGCAGGTATTTTGAATTTATTCCTAGTATCTGGGCAAAAACAGTCAGTTGAAAACTACGTCGCGGGAAATGTGCTCAGGAAGCAATAGACGAGGCACATATCTAGAATTACAAGTAGCAGGTAATTCGGATTTATTCCTAGTATCCTGGCAAAAACAGTCAGTTGAAAACTACGTTGGAGAAATGTGCTCAGGATGTAATAGAGGAGGCACATACCTAGAATTACAAGTAGCAGGTATTTCGGATTTATTCCTAGAATCTGGGCCAAAACAGCCAGTTGAAAACTACGTCGCGGGAAATGTGCTCAGGAAGCAATAGACGAGGCACATATCTCGAATTACAAGTAGCAGGTAATTCGTATTTATGCGAGGTATCCGGGCAAAAACAGTCAGTTGAAAACTACGTCGCGGGAAATGTGCTCAGGAAGCAATAGATGACGCACATATCTCGAATTACAAGTAGCAGGTATTTCGAATTTATTCCTAGTATCCGGGCAAAAACAGTCAGTTGAAAACTACGTCGCGGGAAATGTGCTCAGGAAGCAATAGACGAGGCACATATCTCGAATTACAAGTAGCAGGTATTTCGAATTTATTCCTAGTATCCGGGCAAAAACAGTCAGTTGAAAACTACGTCGCGGGAAATGTGCTCAGGAAGCAATAGACGAGGCACATATCTCGAATTACAAGTAGCAGGTATTTCGAATTTATTCCTAGTATCCGGGCAAAAACAGTCAGCTGAAAACTACGTCGCGGGAAATGTGCTCAGGAAGCAATAGACGAGGCACATATCTCGAATTACAAGTGGCAGGTATTTCGAATTTATTCCTAGTATCCGGGCAAAAACAGTCAGCTGAAAACTACGTCGCGGGAAATGTGCTCAGGAAGCAATAGACTAGGCACATATCTCGAATTACAAGTAGCAGGTAATTCGTATTTATCCGAGGTATCCGGGCAAAAACAGTCAGTTGAAAACTACGTCGCGGGAAATGTGCTCAGGAAGCTATGGACGAGGCACATATCTCGAATTACAAGTAGCAGGTAATTCGTATTTATCCGAGGTATCCGGGCAAAAACAGTCAGTTGAAAAGTACGTCGCGGGAAATGTGCTCAGGAAGCAATAGACGAGGCACATATCTCGAATTACAAGTAGCAGGTAATTCGTATTTATCCGAGGTATCCGGGCAAAAACAGTCAGTTGAAAACTACGTCGCGGGAAATGTGCTCAGGAAGCAATAGACGAGGCACATATCTCGAATTACAAGTAGCAGGTATTTCGAATTTATTCCTAGTATCCGGGCAAAAACAGTCAGTTGAAAACTACGTCGCGGGAAATGTGCTCAGCAAGCAATAGACGAGGCACATATCTCGAATTACAAGTAGCAGGTATTTCGAATTTATTCCTAGTATCCTGGCAAAAACAGTCAGTTGAAAACTACGTCGCGGGAAATGTGCTCAGGAAGCAATAGACGAGGCACATATCTCGAATTACAAGTAGCAGGTATTTCGTATTTATCCGAGGTATCCGGGCAAAAACAGTCAGTTGAAAACTACGTCGCGGGAAATGTGCTCAGGAAGCAATAGACGAGGCACATATCTCGAATTACAAGTAGCAGGTATTTCGAATTTATTCCTAGTATCCGGGCAAAAACAGTCAGTTGAAAAGTACGTCGCGGGAAATGTGCTCAGGAAGCAATAGACAAGGCACATATCTCGAATTACAAGTAGCAGGTAATTCGTATTTATCCGAGGTATCCGGGCAAAAACAGTCAGTTCAAAACTACGTCGCGGGAAATGTGCTCAGGAAGCAATAGATGACGCACATATCTCGAATTACAAGTAGCAGGTATTTCGAATTTATTCCTAGTATCCGGGCAAAAACAGTCAGTTGAAAACTACGTCGCGGGAAATGTGCTCAGGAAGCAATAGACGAGGCACATATCTCGAATTACAAGTAGCAGGTATTTCGAATTTATTCCTAGTATCCGGGCAAAAACAGTCAGTTGAAAACTACGTCGCGGGAAATGTGCTCAGGAAGCAATAGACGAGGCACATATCTCGAATTACAAGTAGCAGGTAATTCGTATTTATCCGAGGTATCCGGGCAAAAACAGTCAGTTCAAAACTACGTCGCGGGAAATGTGCTCAGGAAGCAATAGATGACGCACATATCTCGAATTACAAGTAGCAGGGATTTCGAATTTATTCCTAGTATCCGGGCAAAAACAGTCAGTTGAAAACTACGTCGCGGGAAATGTGCTCAGGAAGCAATAGACGAGGCACATATCTCGAATTACAAGTAGCAGGTAATTCGTATTTATCCGAGGTATCCGGGCAAAAACAGTCAGTTCAAAACTACGTCGCGGGAAATGTGCTCAGGAAGCAATAGATGACGCACATATCTCGAATTACAAGTAGCAGGTATTTCGAATTTATTCCTAGTATCCGGGCAAAAACAGTCAGTTGAAAACTACGTCGCGGGAAATGTGCTCAGGAAGCAATAGACGAGGCACATATCTCGAATTACAAGTAGCAGGTAATTCGTATTTATCCGAGGTATCCGGGCAAAAACAGTCAGTTCAAAACTACGTCGCGGGAAATGTGCTCAGGAAGCAATAGATGACGCACATATCTCGAATTACAAGTAGCAGGTATTTCGAATTTATTCCTAGTATCCGGGCAAAAACAGTCAGTTGAAAACTACGTCGCGGGAAATGTGCTCAGGAAGCAATAGACGAGGCACATATCTCGAATTACAAGTAGCAGGTATTTCGAATTTATTCCTAGTATCCGGGCAAAAACAGTCAGTTGAAAACTACGTCGCGGGAAATGTGCTCAGGAAGCAATAGACGAGGCACATATCTCGAATTACAAGTAGCAGGTAATTCGTATTTATCCGAGGTATCCGGGCAAAAACAGTCAGTTGAAAAGTACGTCGCGGGAAATGTGCTCAGGAAGCAATAGACGAGGCACATATCTCGAATTACAAGTAGCAGGTAATTCGTATTTATCCGAGGTATCCGGGCAAAAACAGTCAGTTGAAAACTACGTCGCGGGAAATGTGCTCAGGAAGCAATAGACGAGGCACATATCTCGAATTACAAGTAGCAGGTAATTCGTATTTATGCGAGGTATCCGGGCAAAAACAGTCAGTTGAAAACTACGTCGCGGGAAATGTGCTCAGGAAGCAATAGATGACGCACATATCTCGAATTACAAGTAGCAGGTATTTCGAATTTATTCCTAGTATCCGGGCAAAAACAGTCAGTTGAAAACTACGTCGCGGGAAATGTGCTCAGGAAGCAATAGACGAGGCACATATCTCGAATTACAAGTAGCAGGTATTTCGAATTTATTCCTAGTATCCGGGCAAAAACAGTCAGTTGAAAACTACGTCGCGGGAAATGTGCTCAGGAAGCAATAGACGAGGCACATATCTCGAATTACAAGTAGCAGGTAATTCGTATTTATCCGAGGTATCCGGGCAAAAACAGTCAGTTGAAAACTACGTCGCGGGAAATGTGCTCAGGAAGCTATAGACGAGGCACATATCTCGAATTACAAGTAGCAGGTAATTCGTATTTATCCGAGGTATCCGGGCAAAAACAGTCAGTTCAAAACTACGTCGCGGGAAATGTGCTCGGGAAGCAATAGACGAGGCACATATCTCGAATTACAAGTAGCAGGTAATTCGTATTTATCCGAGGTATCCGGGCAAAAACAGTCAGTTGAAAAGTACGTCGCGGGAAATGTGCTCAGGAAGCAATAGACGAGGCACATATCTCGAATTACAAGTAGCAGGTAATTCGTATTTATCCGAGGTATCCGGGCAAAAACAGTCAGTTGAAAACTACGTCGCGGGAAATGTGCTCAGGAAGCAATAGACGAGGCACATATCTCGAATTACAAGTAGCAGGTATTTCGAATTTATTCCTAGTATCCGGGCAAAAGCAGTCAGTTGAAAACTACGTCGCGGGAAATGTGCTCAGGAAGCAATAGACTAGGCACATATCTCGAATTACAAGTAGCAGGTAATTCGTATTTATCCGAGGTATCCAGGCAAAAACAGTCAGTTGAAAACTACGTCGCGGGAAATGTGCTCAGGAAGCTATAGACGAGGCACATATCTCGAATTACAAGTAGCAGGTAATTCGTATTTATCCGAGGTATCCGGGAAAAAACAGTCAGTTGAAAAGTACGTCGCGGGAAATGTGCTCAGGAAGCAATAGATGAGGCACATATCTCGAATTACAAGTAGCAGGTAATTCGTATTTATCCGAGGTATCCGGGCAAAAACAGTCAGTTGAAAACTACGTCGCGGGAAATGTGCTCAGGAAGCAATAGACGAGGCACATATCTCGAATTACAAGTAGCAGGTAATTCGTATTTATCCGAGGTATCCGGGCAAAAACAGTCAGTTGAAAAGTACGTCGCGGGAAATGTGCTCAGGAAGCAATAGATGAGGCACATATCTCGAATTACAAGTAGCAGGTAATTCGTATTTATCCGCGGTATCCGGGCAAAAACAGTCAGTTGAAAACTACGTCGCGGGAAATGTGCTCAGGAAGCAATAGACGAGGCACATATCTCGAATTACAAGTAGCAGGTATTTCGAATTTATTCCTAGTATCTGGGCAAAAACAGTCAGTTGAAAACTACGTCGCGGGAAATGTGCTCAGGAAGCAATAGACGAGGCACATATCTAGAATTACAAGTAGCAGGTAATTCGGATTTATTCCTAGTATCCTGGCAAAAACAGTCAGTTGAAAACTACGTTGGAGAAATGTGCTCAGGATGTAATAGAGGAGGCACATACCTAGAATTACAAGTAGCAGGTATTTCGGATTTATTCCTAGAATCTGGGCCAAAACAGCCAGTTGAAAACTACGTCGCGGGAAATGTGCTCAGGAAGCAATAGACGAGGCACATATCTCGAATTACAAGTAGCAGGTAATTCGTATTTATGCGAGGTATCCGGGCAAAAACAGTCAGTTGAAAACTACGTCGCGGGAAATGTGCTCAGGAAGCAATAGATGACGCACATATCTCGAATTACAAGTAGCAGGTATTTCGAATTTATTCCTAGTATCCGGGCAAAAACAGTCAGTTGAAAACTACGTCGCGGGAAATGTGCTCAGGAAGCAATAGACGAGGCACATATCTCGAATTACAAGTAGCAGGTATTTCGAATTTATTCCTAGTATCCGGGCAAAAACAGTCAGTTGAAAACTACGTCGCGGGAAATGTGCTCAGGAAGCAATAGACGAGGCACATATCTCGAATTACAAGTAGCAGGTATTTCGAATTTATTCCTAGTATCCGGGCAAAAACAGTCAGCTGAAAACTACGTCGCGGGAAATGTGCTCAGGAAGCAATAGACGAGGCACATATCTCGAATTACAAGTGGCAGGTATTTCGAATTTATTCCTAGTATCCGGGCAAAAACAGTCAGCTGAAAACTACGTCGCGGGAAATGTGCTCAGGAAGCAATAGACTAGGCACATATCTCGAATTACAAGTAGCAGGTAATTCGTATTTATCCGAGGTATCCGGGCAAAAACAGTCAGTTGAAAACTACGTCGCGGGAAATGTGCTCAGGAAGCTATGGACGAGGCACATATCTCGAATTACAAGTAGCAGGTAATTCGTATTTATCCGAGGTATCCGGGCAAAAACAGTCAGTTGAAAAGTACGTCGCGGGAAATGTGCTCAGGAAGCAATAGACGAGGCACATATCTCGAATTACAAGTAGCAGGTAATTCGTATTTATCCGAGGTATCCGGGCAAAAACAGTCAGTTGAAAACTACGTCGCGGGAAATGTGCTCAGGAAGCAATAGACGAGGCACATATCTCGAATTACAAGTAGCAGGTATTTCGAATTTATTCCTAGTATCCGGGCAAAAACAGTCAGTTGAAAACTACGTCGCGGGAAATGTGCTCAGCAAGCAATAGACGAGGCACATATCTCGAATTACAAGTAGCAGGTATTTCGAATTTATTCCTAGTATCCTGGCAAAAACAGTCAGTTGAAAACTACGTCGCGGGAAATGTGCTCAGGAAGCAATAGACGAGGCACATATCTCGAATTACAAGTAGCAGGTATTTCGTATTTATCCGAGGTATCCGGGCAAAAACAGTCAGTTGAAAACTACGTCGCGGGAAATGTGCTCAGGAAGCAATAGACGAGGCACATATCTCGAATTACAAGTAGCAGGTATTTCGAATTTATTCCTAGTATCCGGGCAAAAACAGTCAGTTGAAAAGTACGTCGCGGGAAATGTGCTCAGGAAGCAATAGACAAGGCACATATCTCGAATTACAAGTAGCAGGTAATTCGTATTTATCCGAGGTATCCGGGCAAAAACAGTCAGTTCAAAACTACGTCGCGGGAAATGTGCTCAGGAAGCAATAGATGACGCACATATCTCGAATTACAAGTAGCAGGTATTTCGAATTTATTCCTAGTATCCGGGCAAAAACAGTCAGTTGAAAACTACGTCGCGGGAAATGTGCTCAGGAAGCAATAGACGAGGCACATATCTCGAATTACAAGTAGCAGGTATTTCGAATTTATTCCTAGTATCCGGGCAAAAACAGTCAGTTGAAAACTACGTCGCGGGAAATGTGCTCAGGAAGCAATAGACGAGGCACATATCTCGAATTACAAGTAGCAGGTAATTCGTATTTATCCGAGGTATCCGGGCAAAAACAGTCAGTTCAAAACTACGTCGCGGGAAATGTGCTCAGGAAGCAATAGATGACGCACATATCTCGAATTACAAGTAGCAGGTATTTCGAATTTATTCCTAGTATCCGGGCAAAAACAGTCAGTTGAAAACTACGTCGCGGGAAATGTGCTCAGGAAGCAATAGACGAGGCACATATCTCGAATTACAAGTAGCAGGTAATTCGTATTTATCCGAGGTATCCGGGCAAAAACAGTCAGTTCAAAACTACGTCGCGGGAAATGTGCTCAGGAAGCAATAGATGACGCACATATCTCGAATTACAAGTAGCAGGTATTTCGAATTTATTCCTAGTATCCGGGCAAAAACAGTCAGTTGAAAACTACGTCGCGGGAAATGTGCTCAGGAAGCAATAGACGAGGCACATATCTCGAATTACAAGTAGCAGGTAATTCGTATTTATCCGAGGTATCCGGGCAAAAACAGTCAGTTCAAAACTACGTCGCGGGAAATGTGCTCAGGAAGCAATAGATGACGCACATATCTCGAATTACAAGTAGCAGGTATTTCGAATTTATTCCTAGTATTCGGGCAAAAACAGTCAGTTGAAAACTACGTCGCGGGAAATGTGCTCAGGAAGCAATAGACGAGGCACATATCTCGAATTACAAGTAGCAGGTATTTCGAATTTATTCCTAGTATCCGGGCAAAAACAGTCAGTTGAAAACTACGTCGCGGGAAATGTGCTCAGGAAGCAATAGACGAGGCACATATCTCGAATTACAAGTAGCAGGTAATTCGTATTTATCCGAGGTATCCGGGCAAAAACAGTCAGTTCAAAACTACGTCGCGGGAAATGTGCTCAGGAAGCAATAGATGACGCACATATCTCGAATTACAAGTAGCAGGTATTTCGAATTTATTCCTAGTATCCGGGCAAAAACAGTCAGTTGAAAACTACGTCGCGGGAAATGTGCTCAGGAAGCAATAGACGAGGCACATATCTCGAATTACAAGTAGCAGGTAATTCGTATTTATCCGAGGTATCCGGGCAAAAACAGTCAGTTCAAAACTACGTCGCGGGAAATGTGCTCAGGAAGCAATAGATGACGCACATATCTCGAATTACAAGTAGCAGGTATTTCGAATTTATTCCTAGTATCCGGGCAAAAACAGTCAGTTGAAAACTACGTCGCGGGAAATGTGCTCAGGAAGCAATAGACGAGGCACATATCTCGAATTACAAGTAGCAGGTATTTCGAATTTATTCCTAGTATCCGGGCAAAAACAGTCAGTTGAAAACTACGTCGCGGGAAATGTGCTCAGGAAGCAATAGACGAGGCACATATCTCGAATTACAAGTAGCAGGTAATTCGTATTTATCCGAGGTATCCGGGCAAAAACAGTCAGTTGAAAACTACGTCGCGGGAAATGTGCTCAGGAAGCTATAGACGAGGCACATATCTCGAATTACAAGTAGCAGGTAATTCGTATTTATCCGAGGTATCCGGGCAAAAACAGTCAGTTCAAAACTACGTCGCGGGAAATGTGCTCGGGAAGCAATAGACGAGGCACATATCTCGAATTACAAGTAGCAGGTAATTCGTATTTATCCGAGGTATCCGGGCAAAAACAGTCAGTTGAAAAGTACGTCGCGGGAAATGTGCTCAGGAAGCAATAGACGAGGCACATATCTCGAATTACAAGTAGCAGGTAATTCGTATTTATCCGAGGTATCCGGGCAAAAACAGTCAGTTGAAAAGTACGTCGCGGGAAATGTGCTCAGGAAGCAATAGACGAGGCACATATCTCGAATTACAAGTAGCAGGTAATTCGTATTTATCCGAGATATCCGGGCAAAAACAGTCAGTTGAAAACTACGTCGCGGGAAATGTGCTCAGGAAGCAATAGACGAGGCACATATCTCGAATTACAAGTAGCAGGTATTTCGAATTTATTCCTAGTATCCGGGCAAAAGCAGTCAGTTGAAAACTACGTCGCGGGAAATGTGCTCAGGAAGCAATAGACTAGGCACATATCTCGAATTACAAGTAGCAGGTAATTCGTATTTATCCGAGGTATCCAGGCAAAAACAGTCAGTTGAAAACTACGTCGCGGGAAATGTGCTCAGGAAGCTATAGACGAGGCACATATCTCGAATTACAAGTAGCAGGTAATTCGTATTTATCCGAGGTATCCGGGAAAAAACAGTCAGTTGAAAAGTACGTCGCGGGAAATGTGCTCAGGAAGCAATAGATGAGGCACATATCTCGAATTACAAGTAGCAGGTAATTCGTATTTATCCGAGGTATCCGGGCAAAAACAGTCAGTTGAAAACTACGTCGCGGGAAATGTGCTCAGGAAGCAATAGACGAGGCACATATCTCGAATTACAAGTAGCAGGTAATTCGTATTTATCCGAGGTATCCGGGCAAAAACAGTCAGTTGAAAAGTACGTCGCGGGAAATGTGCTCAGGAAGCAATAGATGAGGCACATATCTCGAATTACAAGTAGCAGGTAATTCGTATTTATCCGCGGTATCCGGGCAAAAACAGTCAGTTGAAAACTACGTCGCGGGAAATGTGCTCAGGAAGCAATAGACGAGGCACATATCTCGAATTACAAGTAGCAGGTATTTCGAATTTATTCCTAGTATCTGGGCAAAAACAGTCAGTTGAAAACTACGTCGCGGGAAATGTGCTCAGGAAGCAATAGACGAGGCACATATCTAGAATTACAAGTAGCAGGTAATTCGGATTTATTCCTAGTATCCTGGCAAAAACAGTCAGTTGAAAACTACGTTGGAGAAATGTGCTCAGGATGTAATAGAGGAGGCACATACCTAGAATTACAAGTAGCAGGTATTTCGGATTTATTCCTAGAATCTGGGCCAAAACAGCCAGTTGAAAACTACGTCGCGGGAAATGTGCTCAGGAAGTAATACACGAGGCACATATGTATCTAGAATTACAAGTAGCAGATAATTCGGATTTATTCCTAGTATCCGGACAAAAACAGTCAGTTGAAAACTACGTCGCGGGAAATGTGCTCCGGAAGTAATAGACGAGGCACATATGTATCTAGAATTACAAGTAGTAGATAATTCGGATTTATTCCTAGTATCCAGACAAAAATAGTCAGTTAAAAACTACGTCGCGGGAAATGTGCTCAGGGAGTAATAGACGAGGCACATATGTATCTAGAATTACAAGTAGCAGATAATTCGGATTTATTCCTAGTATCCGGACAAAAATAGTCACTTGAAAAGTACGTCACGGGAAATGTGCTCAAGAAGGAATAGACATAGAGTTAGAAGTCGCATGTACTTCCGATTTATCTTTAGCATCCGGGCAAAAATATTGGAAGTGCACATGTGCGATCTTGCTTCGTGCGCGAAGTAATTCTGTTTGTTTCTATTGTTATCTGCGTTTCCAATG
Organism: Periplaneta americana; assembly: GCF_040183065.1. Classification (NCBI taxonomy): domain Eukaryota; kingdom Metazoa; phylum Arthropoda; class Insecta; order Blattodea; family Blattidae; genus Periplaneta; species Periplaneta americana. The sequence goes on along the minus strand of NC_091123.1, from coordinate 61,197,806 downwards.
GAGTGGTCGAAAGCCAGTAAAATAAAACTGGTTGAATAACTTAGCAGTAGGTATCTGTAAAACAGACAACTGAAACATGAGAATTTTATATAACTGAGGGCGTTATACAATATGAATGAAAAGGATATGAAAAATTATAATCGGAATTTGAAAATTCCAGTTCCTTCGGGAATTTAACAAAGTTAAACCGGCAAAAAATAGTTCGTTAAGAGACAAAGTTAATGCATTAGAAGAGGTTTTGAACTGGTGTGCTTCCGATGTATGGCGCTGTCATATTTAGCAGTGTTTTATTATTTATTTTACGACGCTTTATCAACTCCGATAGTTATCTAGCGTCTGAGTAAAATGAAGGTGATAATGCCAGCGAAATGAGTCCAGGGTTCTGCGCCGAAATATACATACCATCATTTGGTCTTAATTAATTGAGTAAAAACCCTGGAGAAAATCTCAACCAACTAACTTGTTCCTACAAGGATTTGAACTCGGGCCCGTTCGTTTCACAGTCAGACATGCTAACCGCTACTCCACAGCAGTGTTTCAAATTTTACTACAGACTTCTTTACATTCATGTCTGGTTTCAAGTACGGAATTAAAAACTTTCATAACTGAATTATAAACGCCTTGGCTACATTTTTTAAGCCGCTCATCACTGTCTACGCCTCTTCTCTCTTCTCTGTTCATTAATTAAACTTGTGCCTACACATAAAAACAAGAGTTTAGCATATCTGAAGCCATAGTTTCGGTGTTCGTTCTTTTACTTCTGCCTTCAATGTGAACATCTACTTGTGCCAGGCATAGGCCTATGTATTCAGCAACAGGTATTCAGACACAAGTGTCCTGGTCGCATGTATGTGAGATATATGCCAGAGACATGTTCCAGGTTAAAATACCTTAGTGTTAATGTCGCTTCAGTTATAATAAACCACTTGTTTTGTTTCCTCTGTTAGATCAGCGATGGGCGCATTTCTGCACTGCCTACATGCACTGTACAAGACTGAAACTGCGTAAACAATTCATGCACGCGGAACCGGTTCTAAATCAAAACGGTACTATAACACTTGAGGATGGGATAAGGGTTAGCGAGTTCTTCCGATAGTGCAAACAAAATGAAGTAAATTACGTATCTCTATAAGTAGCTTTAATGGTCTAAACAATGAAATTATATTATAGACATTTTCCTTCATTTTAAAATATTTCAACCGGACCTATAAAAATAACAGCACACTTAAAAATAACACGACTTAAAGAAATGCTTCTTTGAAAAAGAAATTGAAATAAAAGCAAATCTCTTGTGTAGAAGAAAAATCTCTAAAAATGCATAACATATTCATGGTAGACATTAGGATTAAATAATCTTGCTCCTATCCCATACATTAAATCAGTGACGCTACAGCCCATGAAGGGCCAAGGCCGACCAGCCGGCTGCTGGCCTCACGTCCACATGCCGAAGCAGAGGTGGACGATTATCCAACCAGAATGGAGGTATCGTGTGGTTAGCACGATGATCCCCCAACCGTTATAGCTGGTTTTCGAAACCGGATTTTCGCTACCTATCGTAGCTCCACAAGGGCATCATGATCCTGGGTGGGCACCTGTCCCATACACTTGCCGAAATTTCATGAAAAAATGTCTTCCTCCATGAGGACTCGAACCAGCGCGCATTCCGTAACGCGAGTCCTAGGCAGGATGCCTTAGACCACGACGCCACGGCGTGGGACTACTCATATCCCATATTGTATTATTTTTGTCACTGTATTTGTTGCATTTGAACGTACTATCTGGTAGGATGGAATAAAAAAAATCCCTATGGCCTTAATCCTGTCAGATTAAATAAATAAATAGTTTATTAATACGGAAATCGTTCAGAAGAGCGTCACTGTTCACTCCAACATTTCCATATTGACTAATATAATGTGTTTTATATATGGCGGCGCTTTGAATGAAATTTTCTGAGAGTAGTAATTATTTTTCCACAAACTAAATAATGTGACTCATTTTCTACTTACGAAAATCAATTTCCTACATAGAATTCAATTGAGACTCTAAGGGTTATTTAATATCACTCGTACTAGCATACTGTAACTGACTCATAAAAGCTGTGTTTATTTATACAACATTAAATGATTACATATTTTAGTGTGTTGAAATCGATGTTCGTTAATCACTAGGGGGCGGATTTTAGCATATTTGCATATTTCAGAGGTAAATGCATATTTCAGCTTTTGGTGCATATAAAAAAGCATATAAGCCACCGGCGTGGCGCAGTCGGTTAAGGCGCTTGCCTGCCGGTCTGAAGTTGCGCTCGGGCGTGAGTTCGATCCCCGCTTGGGCTGATTACCTGGTTGGATTTTTTCCGACGTTTTCCCCAACCACAAAGTGAATGCCAGGTAATCTATGGCGAATTCTCGGCTTCATCTCGCCAAATACCATCTCGCTATCACCAATCTCATCGACGCTAAATAACCTAGTAATTGATACAGCGTCGTTAAATAACTAAAAAAATAGATAAAAAGCATATTTTGTTATTTCTTTTATAAATCTGGTGTTTAAACCAAAGTTAAGAATACGGAAAATAGGAAAAATTAATAGAGAAGAAACATAGACAATGAGTTATAGGATTAATCGTACTAACAACAAGCACACAATGCACTGTTGTCGGCGAATCATTGTGGACAATTCCGGACAATCAATGAAGTACTCCACAAACGCATTGCTGACTCTGTGCAAATGTATAATATTGGGACTTTATGATGGATGAAAGTTGAGATTAAAAGACCAGATAATCGAAACAAGAAGCCGCCTTATAGTCTACTTCACACGTGCATTAGATTTTGACAGTTTTCATGAGAAGACCGCAATAGACTATAATCGGCAAGGAAGTTAATCAACAAGAAATGTTTATAGACTTCTTTTCACTCGCTAAACTCCAATTTCGCCGCCTGTCAACAATAGGCCTAATGTAGACACAATAATACAATTTTCTGCTTTCTATTTGTCGACATGGCAAATCAGAATATTTCATTTTATTATCGTGACAAGACAGAGAAACTTCGACAGTGTGCTGAGAACATTATATTTTAGAAAATTTATTAGATCCCTGATGTTGGATTAGTTTTGTCAACGAAGCCTAACGAAAAATGAGCCAGAAGTGCACTACTTAAGCAGCGGTGTCTCAACATTCGTATGTATAACAGAAAAACCATCAGTAATAGTAAATTATATATATATATATATATATATATATATATATATTGATGACGAAGTCTTCAACACTATACTGTTCGCAGACGATCAAGTAATTTTTAGTAACACTGAGGACGAATTACAAGTTGCTGCTCATAAACTGAATGAACTCGCAAGTGAATATAATGTGAGATTTCTGAGACGAAAACCAAAGCAATAGCTTTCGAAGGTACAAATCATAAAAGGTGCAAAATAATGATTAATAACAAATTAATAGAGGAAGTAAATAAATTCAATTATTTAGGATTCAACGTATCTTACTGCCAAAAGAACGATATAAACATAAAATTAAATAGTTTTTATAACATGTGTGGAACAATAAGAAGAACGTTGAAAAATAAAACACTAAAATCCACACAGCTAAAATTTTATAAAACAATGGCAGTACCAATGCTGACATACGCCTGCGAAAATTGGACACTTAACAGATCAAATAAAAGAAGAATAGAGGCAGCTGAAATGAAGTTCTTACGTTCGGTAGCAGGCTATATATTATTAGACAAGAAATATAACGAAGATATCAGAACAGAATTAAATGTTTTTAACCTGACACAAAGAATTCAAAGTCTAAGATCTAATTGGCTACAGCAAATAGAAAGAATGCCACTGATTTTACTCCACTTCCAACCTAAAGGTAGAAGGAATGTTGGACGTCCGATGACAAGGTGAAGAGACTAGAGCTCTTGATTTGGAAACAGGCCTAAGGCCTAATTCCATGATGTAGAAGAAGACGAAGAAGAATATATATACACATATTCAATTTTAATAGTGCATATTTCGTTATTTTAGTGCATATATCCTGATTTTCAGGTGCGTACTTATGCATATTTTGCCGTTTTTTTAGTGCATATGATTCCGCCCCTATGATCACAATGATCACTGGCTTCAGCGAGAGAAGAAAGTCAAGAGTGCGTGCAGGTCGAGCAATATTCAGGACAATGTACACAAGTCATAACACTGAATGCACGAGATGCAAATGTACACGAGTAAGCCATCTACCCATCTCTGTGTTAAATTCATACTAGCCTGTTATATTGGGAATTCCAGCCTGCATTTTGCTCTATATTATTTCAAACAGTGACTCTGCACATACCTGGGATCTCGCTGACTGAATGTCTGTGTACTGCTAGCACTGACATCTTCAGACGGAATTGGTCAGAGCATCCGAACACTGAAAAGAAGCAATAAATATATCATATAGCTAAGTTGAAAATAATATGACATTTTAATGTGCATATTTCTGCTTAACCTACAGTACTTCGATATTGCTTCATAGTACACCTACGCAGATAAAATTCTTTCAACTGAGGAGGGGAGTTATGACGTAATACTTTTACTTTGAGATAACCTTTCAACCTACGAAAAATAGGCAGGAAATACTAGTTTCAGTGAAACCAGGTGAATCCGATTTCCTAGCACTCTTCTGAAATACTTCGTGCCTTTCTGAAATGCTTCGTGACTTAGTGGGACTCCCATTCCAGGTGAAGATACAATCAGAGTTATAGCACAGTCTAGTATATACAGTCACGAAGCTTAATATGTAGTAAATATGCATCCATAGATAGTTGCTAACCACTAGGTTCGCTACTATCGCCTCATTACAGACAATGCGAAATACACTATCTACCAAAAAGTAATTGGGCACTGTTTTTGCTCCTTTAGAACCTCGTGGTACCACCTCTTGTTACTATAACGGCAGCCACCCTGTCAGGCATGCTCTCCACTAGTTTGTGTAGGATATCCACTGGAATGCGTCGCCATTCCTCTTGCAATATGGCACTCAGTTGGACAATGGAAGTTGGCCGCATCTCCCGAGATCTCAATCGCCGGTTCAATTCGTCCCAAAGGTGCTCAATGGGATTGAGATCAGGACTCTGTGCAGGCCAGTCCAACCGGTGAACATTATTGTCTGCATACCACTGCATAGTAGCCGCCGAAACATTGTCCAACTGAGTGCCATGTTGCAAGAGGAATGGCGACGCATTCCAGTGGATATCCTACACAAACTAGTGGACAGCATGCCTGACACGGTGGCTCCTGTTATAGTAACAAGAGGTGGTACCACTAGGTTCTAAAGGGGCAAAAACAGTGCCCACTTACTTTTTGGTAGATAGTGTAGTACCTGCACAGTCTATTGTTCCTAGTACCCTCATAAACTCGAACTTCGTGACTGTATATACTACACTGTGGTTATAATCAACATCGTCAGTCGACAATAACAAGGGATAGTTTTTACCACCACCACTACCATCACCATCACCATATTATGTGACCGTATTTGTATCTGTTCGTATCATTCGGAAAGTATTTTAGAATTAAATGATACTCTTCGGATTTGTTCCTGAAGAAGTTAGACGAAACTTGGGGTTGATTTACGGTAAATATCCTATTAATCAGATGTTCATAAAGAGAACCGATAATGAAGCCCGGGAAGATATTTTCAAGACATCATGCTGCTGCGATCAAGCTCATTTGGCTTACGAGGACTGCGGTCCCGAGTTTGAACCTTGGTGATGAAAGAGTCGAATTTGCGGATGATATGGCAATTATAACAAGAATAGAAAGTAAAATGATTTGTGTGTGTGTGTATAGCCTATACAGAGTCCACCAAAAAAAATGTGTACACTCTTTGTCAGACTGTATCGGGATATTGATATTGTCAATTGATTTGAATTACGAGTATGTTGTAGTATGGTCTTTCGCTCAACAGTTGTCTGTATTTTCATCACGATAGTGAGAAAACAAAATGGCTGGAACACGCTTAACGTTCGAGCAGCGAAACATGGTGTTGGATAAAAAAATTCTGAAAAATCATTCTGAAGTGGTTTATGAGGTTTGATAATGCCGTTGAAGTGCAGCGTCAGTAGAGACGGGAATACGAAACAGAACCCCCAACCCGCCTGACAATTAAACGCATTATTGACAAGTTTGAGGTGCATGGAACGATTTGTGATAATCACGAAGGAAGATCGGGAAGACCGCGTACAGCTACAAGTCCTGCTTCGTCGGCGAACGGCGAACATTTTGAACATGTAAAGCAACCATGTGCTTAACTGAAGACAGTACTACATGTGTGATCGGCATTTAAATGTAAACAAACACATAATAAACAGTGTTCGTTCCTTGCAGAGTGTATACATTTTTTTGGCGGACTCTGTATATCTGGCGTTTAAAGGAAAAGAACATCTATGTGCAGAAATAATTATACAAAACAAAACTTACATCAAATTAAGGAATTATATTATTTAGGTTGTAAAGAACCTTTGGGGAGGCCGAGACATAGACGGAAGGATAATATTTAAATGGATTTGAGGGAGATGGGATATGATGGCAAAAACTGGATTAATCTTTTTTTTTCACTTAGTTACTTAACGATGTTGTATCAACTACGTGGTTATTTAGCGTCGATGAAATTGGTGACAGCGAGATGATATTTGGCGAGATGAGGCCGAGGATTCGCCATAGATTACCTGACATTTGCCTTACGGTTGGGAAAACCTCGAAAAAAACCCAACCAGGTAATCAGCCCAAGCGGGAATCGAACCCGGGCCCGAGCGCAACTCCGGACCGGCAGGCTACGCCGGTGGCACCTGGATTAATCTTGCTGAGCATAGGGACCGATGGCGGGCTTATGTCAGGGCGGCAATGAACCTCCTGGTTTCTTAAAAGTCATTTGTAAGTAAGTAAGGAAGGTTGTAAAGTACCATATCGGCCCTCCTCTGGCAAACTAGCGAAAGTGACAAATTAGCGACCCTTTACTTAAGGTCTATATTGTGCTATTTAATAGTATAATATAGACCTTAAGTACAGAGTCGCTAATTTGTCACTTTCGCTAGTTTGCCAGAGAGGAGGGACGATATTAGAGATCCAGTCATGTAGACAATGAACTGGTCATATTAAAAAATATGGCAATACCGACAGTAATCTGTGTTTCAGAGATACGGGCTCTAACAGTAAAGAGAAACAAAGAGTTGAAGCATCAGAAACTAGATTGCTCAGATCAATAGTGGGATATAGGTATAATATAAATAAAAAAACTCGTACAATGAAAATAACATCATCTTGAAAATTTAGAAAACATAGAATAGCAAATTTCATTAAGACAATGGCATTACCGACACCGATATATGTTTCAGAGACATGGTCTCTAGCAGTATCAGAAAAACAAAGAGTTGAAGAATCAGCAACTAGATTTCTTAGATGAATAGTGGGGTAGAATTTAAATGATCATTAATATGGTCATACTAGAGGAGGAATTACAAGTAAAAATCACAATAATTTAATAAACAAATACAAGAATAAATGGAAAGAATACATATAAACGAATGGAACACACAGCATCCATATAAACTACTGCATTAAAAGCCAGATGGAAAGAGAAACTTGGGTCGCACGTTGATTAGACAACAAAACCACTTTGAAACAGGAACACGACTTCAGGCTTAATCCGTGCAATAAATGATTTAAGCCTCCAGATATTCTGGAAGTTGTGTTTACTTGATCTTTCACTTCATTATGTATCTCATTAGTACCGTTTATTTCACCTCCTAGGCATTGAACGTTATCATCTCTTCTGTTACTTTACCTTCCATTTCTAATTTATGCCCTAAAGATATTTACATGCTGTCATAACTTTTGTTTACCTTGTTGATGTATTCATATTGTGTTTCTGGCAACTATGCTAGAATTTATATAATAATATTTGAAGGTTATCTTCACTGTCGGAGATTAAGACCATTTCGTCAGCACATCAATCAACTTTTATTTCCCTTTATTCCGTTTTGTATCCATGTGCATCACTGATATCCTTTATCAACTTATTCATTAACAAAACTGAATAATAGTAGACCCTGTGGTCACCCTGTCCAACCCAGTTTTGTGTTTATTGTTTTAAGATAGGAATTGTGTCTAATTCTGTAATATAGAACATATACCCTACACTGAATTAGGTATATAATATTTTGGGGAAATTCTGCAGATAGCAAAAATATATTCTTATTACAAAAAAGAGCAATTAGAATATTAGTTGGAGCAAAGGCTAGAGAATCGTCTAGACCAGAGTTTCTCAAACTATGGTCCGCGGACCACCTGTGGTCCTCGAGTTCTGCCCTTGTGGGCCTTCAAAAAACAGAAGAAAAAATTCAAACGAATTGCGTATCACACTATAGCTGACAGAGTTTGGATATGACACATGGAAACCGCCTTTCATTTTTTCTCCCAGTATCAATATTTTATGAAATTTCTTGCCTTACCCATCTACCCACTTCCCACTATACTCTCAGCAACAAAAGAGGGATTTAAAGCACTATGAACGTGGCGTTCCTCGCCATCTTTTCCCTGCATATCTGGCACCGAGCCTGCAACCCAGCCAAGGACCACCAGAATTCATAACAGAGGACAAAAGTACTGAACCTTTGCATGTGTTGATGACTTTCTTAATAGTTTTGCCGACAACCAGTCTGCACATTGAAATCGGCACGTACTGTACGTCGTACACCAATAATAGAACGTGCCAAATTGCATCTTTACTTGTTGAAAATCGGGCATGTTTCTGCATTAATTTTTTATTTGTTTTTCCAGATGATGATATAAGAAATTTTAGACTTCGCCTATTTTAAAAGCCGACAGATTTACTTTTTACACTTGAGTGTTTCGTCTCTAAGTGCCGTTTCAATTTCGCGGGTTTCGTACACTCGTTTGAAAGCACTTCGTAACAAACAACGCATCGAGGTTTTGGCTCACTCTCATTGCCAAACAAAGTAAATCCAAGTTACAAATAACTTTTGTCATATTTACGGAAGTATTTTTTCTTTAAATAGCTACCACTAGGACTTAATATTTCTTTAATGGCACTATACTCACTGATATTAATATATTTATTCGCACACAGCTTCTGAACTATTAGTACTGCAAAATGAAGCGTATCATCATGTTCCTTTCTTTTCAAAGATCCGGATCGAAGCCAGTTTTCCATTATTTATAATGGCCACTATTTAACAGAGACATGGACAACTACTAGCGTGTACCACATAAGAAGGATTTCAAACAACTAACTACTAATAGGCAAGCGATGAATCAACAATGCACAGAATTTGTTATAAGTTACTTGTGATTGGCTACAAAAATATAATTAGAAAAGTATTGTAATTAATTAATTCTGTTTTAAAATATAAGTATACTGGTATTAAAATATGCTACAAAAATGATAAATTTTATTTCGAAGGGAACAAGAGTAAGGTGGTCCGCGGAACTTTTCTGACTTAAAAAAGTGGTCCCCACTTCAAAAAAGTTTGAGAAATGCTGGTCTAGACCATTTAAAAAGAATAGAGATTCTGACCTGAACAGATCAGTACATTATACTCATTAATAATATTCCTCTTATGTAATAGAGAAAATTTTCCAACTAATTCAGCCATACATAGTATGAATACCCGCAGAAAGAATGATTTCATATGTCATCATCAAACTTATGCTATCAAAGAGGAGTATGTTACATGGCAATAAAAAATATGTTCAATAGTCTTCCTGAAGACATTAAGAATCATAGCTAAAATCTTACATTAATTAAGGTAAAACTAAACAATTACTTAATATTTCACATTTTCTATTCTGTAGATGAATTCTTGACATTTCATAATACTGTGTAAATATTTTAATACTATTAAGTGGTGAATATATTGTATTGTATAATATGTTACTGTTATTAAGGTATTATTTTAACCGTAAGAATTGGACATGTTCTTTATTCTATGCTACAAAGCAAATATAAGAATATTATAGAACGAATAAATCCATCCATCCATCCATCCATCCATGATTATAGATTTGAAAAAACGGAAATACCTACTGCCGAAGAAATTATAAGTTATGTACAGTAGTGGCAAAAAAAACCGGACCGACTCTTGTAGCTGATTTCAGAGCCTTGTTCACTCCAGAGCACGATAGACTGGTAACCAAGACTTTCGTGGTTCGAATCCTGCCTAGGAAGGAAACTTTTTTTTGTTCCTTATTCAAATTTATTCCCAATACTTTTCGATTGCTGGTAAAATTCATGTTCTGGGAATAATAGGTTAATTAAGTAGTAAAATATCGCTGCAATCGAAAAGTATTGGGAATAAATTTGAATGAGGAACAAAAAAAAGGTTTCCTTGCCATGCAGGATTCGAACCAAGAAAGTCTTAGTTACCAGTCTATCGTGCTCTGGAGTGAACAAGGCTCTGAAATTAGCTACAAGAGTCGGTCCGGTTGTTTTGCCACTACTGTACATATCCCGTGGGTCGACTGGGCAAAGGTTTTGTGTTGCGTAGTATTGATAGATAACACAGGTTGAAGGGATGTCAAGGTGAGAGCATTAGTATACAGCTGTCTTCCAATCAGTTCAGTTCGTGGCAATGCAGTACACACTAACACAGCAAATCTTCATTTATGATACGTATATTATGAATAAATTGCACATTCGGTTCAACAATCTAGTATTTAGTGAAACTGACTCACTTTAAATAAAAAGCCCATAAATCGCATCCTAATCAAGAAAAATTTGGTGGCATAGGCTATATTCTAGAACAGTTTACCACGAAGTTAGCTCAGCAGACAGGTAAATCCAATACATCAGCTTGGAAAGTGACGAAATTGATAAAACTAAAGCCTTATGAGACAAAAGTCGTCCATAAGAAGAATGAAATGGACCATGTGTCTAGCGTTCAATTCTATCGATATAGACGAAATCCAGCATGTATCGAAATCTGTTCAAAATGTGAGATGTACATTGCAGTGGATGGTCGACAGTTCCATCGATTATTATAAGGTAAGCCAATACATTATTTCGTACATCTGTACTGAAAAGTATGAGTTGCGAGATTTTATTGGCGAGAACGGGCTATAGCTTGCACATGTCACTTTTTGGACGGCGTCCCACTATGCGAAACCTGTTTCCAGTCGTACACCCGTTAATAAATTATAATGGATATAAAGTATTTACAATAATAGCCAGAAAACTAGAAGCTCATTATGAAAATATACTTGGCGAAGAACAAAACATCCAACGGCGTAGCTCGGGCGGTACAGCGTTGTGCTTGCCAATCTGAAATTGCACTCGGTCGTGAGTTAGATTCCCGCTTGGGCTGACTGTCTGGTTGGTTTTTCCGAGGTTTTCCCCAACCGTAAGGCGAATATCAGGTAGTCTATGGTCTCATAGCGCCAAATACCATCTCGCTATCACCAAATTAATCGACACTAAATAACACAGTAGTTGATACAGCGTCGGTAAATAACCAAGTAAAAAAAAAAAGAAAATGGTTTCCGGAAGGGCGGATCTTGAGCTGAAGGCTTATTTCACCTTAAAACTTTTAATTGAAAAACACAAAAGTTATAATGAAGAAACCATATGACATTTGGCCAGTATAAGAAAACATTTGATAGGCTAGTGTTGATGGGAAGAAGTTATTAAATATTTTCGTTTAAAAATCATACTTGACTTTTCCACATTGATAATATTTTGCTTGTGATATTGTTACAGTGAGATTAAGGTTCTTAGGAATCCAGACGTTTGAGATGGGCAGGGCATGTAGCACGTATGAGCGAATCCAGAAATGCATATAGAGTGTTAGTTGGGAGGCCGAAGGGAAAAATACCTTTGGGGAGGCCGAGACGTACAGATGGGAGGATAATATTAAAATAGATTTGAGGGAGGTGGGATATGATGATAGAGACTGAATTAATCTTGCACTGGATAGGGACCGATGGCGGGCTTATGTGAGGGTGGCAATGAACCTGCGGGTTTCTTAAAAGCCATTTGTAAGTAGGTAAGTAAGATATTGTTACAGTATGAAATTAGAAGCATTATATAAAACAAAAATATATAAAAATAAAATTTGACTTATTTACCTTTTATGTCCTCCTTCCTTACTTTCAAAAGGCTTTTAAGGAACCCGGAGGTTCACTGCCGCCCTCACATAAGCCCGCCATCGGTCCCTATCTTGAGCAAGATTAATCTATATCCCACATCCCTCAAATCCATTTTATTATCATCTTACCATCTACGTCTCGACCTCCCCAAAGGCCTTTTTCCCCTCAGATCTTCCAAGTAACACTCTAATTGCACTTCTTAATTCGCCCATACGTGCTACATACCCTGCCCACCTCAAACGTCTGGATTTAATGTTCCTAATTACTCGTATGTTAGGTGAAGAATACAATGCGTGCTTAGGCATATTATTTTATTTAAATTTGTCCTGAATCTTCACTTTTCAGTTTTCAGCTAATAGAAATGTCATCGGATGTGTACACTTAACAAGCACCAGTGTTGTTTCAATTAGCAAACAATTTGTCGGTTTCTTGGACCACGTCGCCTCGTTCATTGTGGGGAAAAATTTACAAAATTTGTTTGCAGGTGCGTGAAGTATGTTCGGTATTCTCGTGTGTGGGACGAAGCTTTAAACCGGCGTGCAAATAAATCAGCGAGGGACTATGAAGAGTTGCAGTAACCTATTTCCGATTCAGTGACATTTCCTATAAATAATTCTGACATCCTCTATCAGTTCAAGTAGTAAGATATGCTTGTATATGATTTACACATATAGATAAAACACAGTATTTAGTGCAGTTTATGACCGGTCATAGAAGCAGAAGTGAGACTATAAAAGCTGTCCGGCTACCGACCGAGGTCGTAGATGACCTTTGCAGTGTGAAGATAATTTACGTTAACTTGTAGGAAATTAAATCGGCTCCAGTACCATTCATTCTTTCATTCATACAGCGTATTCCGAATCTCACCGGACCGGTGGACAATAATGACGTCACGCTGCAGCGAATTAGGAACAAAACTGCTGGAAGGATTGATGGCTGTCATGGCGACTGTAGGCTATAAGTTGTTGTCTCTGCTACGCTAGCAAGATTTTGCGAAATTTCCGTACTGTCATCTCGTTCAAAGAAAAGAGAGCATAAACAATTTATTTCTTCAACCGGTAGTAATAACTGGCCCGTTGACATGTTCGCTCATAAGCCATTAATATATTGTTTTTACGTTGTGCTCATTACGAACAATAAATCACGACTAAAGCAGAACACACCGCCATGACACAACAGTGCACGATGTCATTCGTCTGCTAATTTCCGCCCTATACAAGAACCAGTCAGATTCACTGATGGCGGCTGATGGAGACTGCCACCACCTCTGCAAGCTGATGGCACCGGTGCGACACCGGTGGAGCATCAGTGACTCCATCGGTGAAATTCGGAACACCGTGATGCCATCAGATTGCTCAGCGCTGAGATTCGGAATACGCTCATAGTGTTCCGTCCAATGACAGGTCTTTCACTGCAAACCCAGCATTCTCCAATCTTTCCTATTTTCTGCCTTCCTTTTAGTCTCCATATACGATCCATGTACCTTAATGTCGTCTATCATCTGATATCTTCTTCTGCCCCGAAATTTTCTCCCGTTCACCATTCCTTCCAGTGCATCCTTCAGTAGGCAGTTTCTTCTCAACCATTGATCCAACCAATTCCTGTTTCTCTTCTCAGCATTATTCTCTCCAGCACAGTTTCATTTTTATTCTGTCTGTCCATTTCACACGCTCCGGTTTTCTCTCTATCCAAATTTCAAAAGCTTCCAGTCGTTTCTCTTCACTTCGTCATAATGTCCACGTTTCAGCCCCCATACAATGCCATTGAATTGAACTGAATTTAAAAAGGAGAGGAACTATAACAGCCCTAGCACTGCGACCTAAAAGATCTATTGCGCATCCCCGTCATGATATCCCGTCAGTCCAATAGTTTGATGTTCTTAATGAATTGAATCAAACTATGGACTGGGACGGTTGATGGCTCATCAAGCTTTGGAAAATGTTTCCCAAAGATGAGAGCTCTTTGATGAGCGAGTACATTGCATTCGCACAGTAGATGAGTTACAGACTCATCTCCCTATGAACAACGAGTGCAGGTTGGGTTGATATTGTGTCACATTTTGTACAGGTCCTTCTTGAGGGCACAGTGTCCTGTAAGGAATCAAAGTGCCCTGCGGAACATACAATGCCATACTCCACACAAAGCACTTCACTAGTTTCTTCCATAGTTCTTCTTCCAGAGGTCCGCAGAAGATGCTCCTTTTTTTTATTTTTTTTTTACCATTGCTATCCTCCTTTTGACTTCCTGGCAGCAGTTCATGTTATTGCTTATAGTACACCCCAAGTATTTGAAGCTGTCCACTTGTTTTCTACTGCCTCATTTAGAATTCGTACGTTTACCTTCTTTATTTTTGTACCGATAATCATGATCGTCGTGTGTGCATTTATCTTCATCCCATACTGCTCGCTGCTGTCATTTAGCTCCGTTAGTATATCCTTTGGTATCATCTCTTCTGCTACCAAAGCTTTATACCACAAAATCTTACGCACTTTATTCTTCTTCCTTATACTATTGGTAATTAAATTAACAGTTTCATGCTAAAAATAATATAATCTAAAAGCTACAGGCGAACTGCATTGCATTATATGCACATTGTTTATTTCACGAAGAAAAGGGAAACATTTACCGTTTATGAAATTAATTTTTTATGAATCTCTTCAAAATGGAAATCCATGAATCGGGACACGCCTGAATTTCAGGGATTATGGAAACCCTACTTAAGGTACCATTTACCATTTGAATAGTTCTTTATCATTATTAATGTCAAATGAACTTTATGGGTCGGAAGTTTTGTGTACCGAAGCCACAGTTCTATTAAATACCGACATTATAGTTACAGTCAAGAATAGGTGATAAAATAATAAAGTGAATTATTGTATTTTCTTGTTTGTACTGTATCATTAGCATTATGTAATAATCTTAACTACAGCCATTGCTTTCTGGTAATATTTTAACCTTTAAGAGAGGGTTTACTTCATATAATTGTAGTTCTTCCTATATAATTTCCGCAACGGCGGATGGTTTTCAGATGCAGGTTTATTGCAGTTTTGTCTGGAGTCATTTCCGCTATATTCCGTATGTTTGTTACGCTGAGTAGAGGAAATTGAAAATTATTTTTGTGACCTTAGTCGTGGTAACAAGAGAATCAATAAACCATAACCAACTAAAGAGCCCATTTCAGTAGCCTACTTTAATGTCGAAATGCAGGCAAGAATCGTATTAGTCTCCTTCTAGCCTCTATCTCTCTCAATCTCTCTCTTGTATAGAATGCCACGTTACGGATTCCATACAGATTTTTCGATATTTTACGAATGATAGCATGCCCCACATATTTCAGCGGATTTATCAGAGGATGACAACAGTATGGCAACTGTGTTGACAGCGAAGCTCTCGCATACATTTAATATCATTTTCACGCACTGTAAGATATACATTCAATGCAGATTTTAAGCCTTTGACACTTCAACGTTCCCATTGAAAGAATGTCTCACAGCGTTTAGGTGTTGAGCTACCACGAATAGAGCGATTCACTCGCTAGAAACCTCCAACTCGTCGCAATGACGCCACATATTTTTAGTTGGAATGGAGATTTATATAAACATACCATTAGCTTCGTGAAACAGATCTCTCTCCCATATCATGCGCAAATGAATCCAAATTTCCGAACTTTTTGTAAAGTATCCTCACTAATGGTTGCAATCTCTTTAGTTACTGCGCCTTTGAGGACTGCAATTGTATAAGTTTCCTTTCTGTATATATTTCCTTTAACTAGGTCCCGCAGGAAGAAATCTGACAGTTTTAAATCTGGGGACAGTGGAGGCCAAAGTACTTTCACAGATGGCGTCGTCCTGAGTGTTGATTGATGAGACTTCCTGTTTTTAGTTCTGTTACTAATTTTGAATAAAACATTATGAAGGTACAGTTCGTCCCTAAATGTCGCTTGAGACACTTTAAACAAACGACATACTATTCGTGTGATACCTCTTCATCCTACAACACACAAGCTAATACTAACTTTAGCATGCACGAGTCGTTGTTACAGTAAGTGTCGAAATCAGTAGTAGGAGAAGGAAATCAGTTTTACGAAATGTATTCTACGGAAGATGAATGAATGAATGAATGAATTAATTAATTAATTAATTAAATCTCCACTCTGCATGCATGGAAAATTCAATATTGTATTAATTACAATTTAAATGGAGATACAAATTAGTGTACAGTAGTGGCAAAAAACCGGACCGACCCTTGTAGCTGATTTCAGAGTCTTGTTCACAGTGATAGACTGGTAACTAAGACTTTCGTGGTTCGAATCCTGCCTGGGAAGGAAACTTTTTTTTGTTCCTTATTCAAATTTATTCCCAATACTTTTCGGTTGCAGCGATATTTTACTACTTAATTAATGAATTAAATACTAGTATAGTCACAATCATGCCATGGTATGAAAGAAAAATTTCACAACCTCGAGTGGGAATCGAATCTGCGATTTCTTGTTCTCCGGTCAGGCGCTCTACCACTGAGCTATCGAGTTCGTCTCACGCCAAAGGCTTGGAATTATCCTTTCATACTGGCGACTCTGTTATAGAGTACTGTCCATAGCGTCTGATCTTAGTCAGCACTGCTTACGGGTGATTGTGACTATAATAGTATTTAATTCATTAATATGTCACATCAACGGACGTATATACGTCATCCAAACATCGTAAGATGAAGATTACTTAATTAACTTATTATTCCCAGAACATGAATTTTACCAGCTTATTTTCTAATGGCTTTCGAAATCAGTTACGTCAGCAGTCGAAACTACAACAATTTCAATAGATTACTCGCTATCTTGTGAATGCGGGCGTGGCATGCGCAGTGGCTCATTTCGGGGACTTTAATTATTCCGTCGGTCCGGGTTTTTTTTTTTTTTTGCCAGTGCTGCACATGGAATTGAAATTAAACTTTTGTTTCCAAAAATGTAAAAACAATTTAAGGTATAAATTAATGTACTGAAAGAAATAGAAATAAATATCCACATACAGAGAATGAGTTATAAAACTGAGTCATGCAAATAAATGAAGATACACATTAGTTGTTATGGAACTTAAATGAATATCAAAAACAGATTATGTAATTCGATCTTTTAAAATAAATGAAGATGTAAAGTAGTTTATACGGAAGGGAAATAAATCTCCATTTTCCATGTAGCACTAGTTACACAATCCAGTCTATAAAAGTAAATTTAAATTACAAATTAGTATACAGAAAAGGAAAATTAATTTCCAATTTCCAAGCATATGTTACACAAATTCACTTTTAATACGAATGGAGATATAAAGTTATTCTGTACGTAAGAAATATAAATTTTCACATTCCAGGAATTGTTTATAGTAGGACTGGCGGTTTCCGACACTGAACTTTGAAATTCATTGTCACACTCATTATTGAAAAAGAGGGAAAGTGAACATAATCAATAAAGTTTAAGAGTAATAATCCATGAGGCCTTCTCTTCCACTCAACCTGGATCGTCGTCTAGAATCCACAACCACTGCAATCTACATTACGATTATTTTAGTCCTGACAGTTGCCGGTGATGTGCGCCTTGGTCAGCGGGTCCATTAAGTTACGCCAAGGGATGTTCAGGTTAGTCTGTCGTCTGCAGTCAGAGCGATCGGATGTCACGCATGAGGTATAGCGTTGTGTTTCCAGTACAGTTAAGCTGTACTGCATGCCTTTACCGACCGCTCGCCCTTATCTCTACTTCGGAACTCTCCCACTACTCCTATTACTTCCCCTCTTTCGCGTCGCTGAGCTGTCAGGACTCTAAATAATCGGTCTCTACCAATCTTTAGACAAACCACGAGAAATGATCACCATGATGGACGGGCCATTCGGCTCCACGCAAACAAAGGACATATCCCAATTTTTTACTATGCTGAAATAAACCAATCAGAGCATAGTAAACCATGCGACCATGAGCCAATAACCACTTAACCGAATCTGCTTGTGTGTGTTGTCAGAACAGCATACCAGCTATGTATAACCTAAAAATAATGTTTTGAGTCGGAAACATCCATTCATAATTATAAGTTTCAATTCTGTAAACTTAAAAGTAAATGGACATATAGATTAGTCTATATCAACAGTGACCAAACTGGATATCGTGATTACATCGTGTAATCAAAGATATTCAAACTAGTAAGGGGAGTTTCCTGTACATTGCTCTCTGTCTCGCTCAAGTACTGAAGGTAAGAAGTGTCGATACCATATCGCTCTACAAACCCTCTGTCTCTACGAGCAGGAACAGAAGGTTTCGTACAGAATGGGAAGAGGAATTTATTCTCTGTTCTGTCGGAAAAAAGGTTGCTTTGTTCAATGGTTCAATTAGTAGTAGTAGTAGTATATAGAAGCGACATTACAGGGCTTTACGTTGAATTCACAGTTGAAAATGTATTGTTTCAGTCTTTGACTTTACTGTTGTGTATGTTTTAGGTATTAACCTTTACATAATAAGTTACAAGACGTATAAACGTTTTCGTTGAACAGTGTCAACATCTTCTGATACGAACAATCAAAATTACAATGTCATTATTCTCTACGTTCTCTACACATATAATGCATGTTTAATGGCATACGGAAATAAAACCTGTTAAAAATTAATATAGTTATAATACACATTAATACTCTAATATTCAAATGTGGGTGTCCCTAATGTCAACATTTAAAAATGTACGAATAATGTACAATAGATATATTTTGCAAGTCATCACGTGTAGGCTGGATTATTAATGTGATGCTAAAAGTAAGGTTAAAATATAAAAGTGAGCTAACTATATGTTATATTATATTATACATGTGAAGATTTGCAATTACAATGTTTTGTTTCATGTTTTATTCATATTTTCATATTTTAGTGATGCACATCTTTCCATTATACAGGGACATCATTTTATTTTTACTAACGTTTTTATATTAATCTGGCTATACCTTTCTATTAATGATTGAAACAGGAAATACCGTTCGCTACCCCTTCTACGACTGGAGTTCGATGATACTGGCGTAAAATACAAATCACTTTACTAGGTATAGGAGGGAAGAAAAGTAGTTCATCCATTTATGTAAACTAGGAAATATCGCAATTTTGAGTTTGATAATTTTCATTAGGTTTTTGTTTAATCAAAATACAGTACTGTATTAACACTTAGTGTTTTTACTCACGAATTGAGCTATCCATTCGGACGTATTAATTATGCAATGTATATTGTACTGTTACAGCACATTAGCGTACAATATAGAGAATGAAGTTAAATTGAAAAATAATCATAATATGGACATTTAAACACATTTTTGAAAATGGTGGCCGTTCATTTCGATACAGACTTCAGTTCTTTTGTGCATACTATCACACTATAGACTATTGTACCTAATTCCAATTACCAGTTTCGTCCTTCGTACGAGTAACTCATGTTGAAATAATTCTGTACCTACTCTATAAAAGAGTACCTTACGTACTGTAAATTCAATCTTCACTTCTGCCAGATCCGAAAAGATAAAATTATTCAGACATGGTCCCTACTGTCCGCCCAAGTGGTTTTGTCGCAGGGTCGTAGAAACGGGGGAGGATCACGTGACAGTTAATTACTTAACGAGGCCCTTTTATTTAAGTTATTTTAAACACTTGTATAATATTACGTAGACGTCCAATTCCTAACAGAAATTAATGTTTTCAGAAAAGAGCTAAGATAGCCCAGCTACTAGACTTTACAGAGGGGCGAACAGAAGCAGGTGGAGGAAACCGTGATGCGACGTAGGCAAACGGACGACAGTACCTGTGCGAAAATATGATTCAATACTGAAAGCTCTTTCGTCACTGGAAAACGCGAACATATTTCTGGAACGTACTATACTCACTAACTCAGTACTGCTTACGCGCCCTCGGCTCTGTGTCGTGAACGGTTGGAAGCTTACTAGTAGAAGGGGTGGGAGTGAAGTACATTAAAAAACTCGGGTACAATAAAAATTGAAGCAAAAATGAAATGATGTCCCTGTATATCATAATGTATGCTTTATAGCCAGTCGTAACTGCTTATGCAAATCATTGTGATGATCTTTAAGCCAATATGATGATCTTTATGCCAATATATTGAGTTATAGTTGTAAATTGTTGATTTGGTGATGTGTGTTTGTTTTGTTGCTGTGCATTCACACTGAAAATAATTGAAACCGTAAGTTGGTAACCTAATTTTGATTAATGGATTTAATTCTAATTATTTAATATATTGAGTGGAACTTACTGATTTCAAATCCAATGCTATATATGTAGTGATTTTTGTAGCAAGATGTGAGTCGGGTGACTAAGATGGCTGGAAGAAATCAAATGTTGAAATTAATGATGATACTAGCATTAATGAAGCAAGTGGTACAACTGTATCATGTGAGTTTGACTGAAGGTCAAATTTCGAATTAATATTGGAATAATGGAATAAATTGCGGAGTGGGAAGCTATGTAAATTGTAATGTATTGGTAACAGATTTTAATCTTTATTGAAATAAATCGGAAATGTAACTTATGTTATCTAAACGCACTGAAATGTGAATATTGATTGACTTACTAGTTGTGGATGTGCTGTCTTTAGTTGTTGATCGTGTGTTAGCTATGTGGAGACTGTGTACCTAAGTCTAGCACAGTTTGTTAAGGAAGTAAATAGTGCGCGTATGAATACACTGGGTCACAAGCTGTATAGTGTGTTCTGTAAATTGGGTAAATTTTCATTAATTAAGAATTTATCTTTTTATAATGTTTCGAGATATAGTATTCTTCTGCCGTGTTTATATTTGTATTGTCTTTGTATGTTTTACTTATTGTTAGGGTGTCATTTATTGATCCAAGTTCATATCAATTTTGAATGAGATGGGATGCATATTTTGATTTTGTTCTATTGTGTTTAAAATCGGAAATGTGTTCTTTATATCTTGTTTTAAAATTCCGTTTTGTTTGCCCAATATATTTGGCACTACAGGTTTTGCATTTTGACATATATACTCCTTTCATGTTGATTTTATCGATGTGATGCAATTGATTGTTGATATTGTTATTCACTTTACTGTTGGTTTTATATGCTAATTTTATGTTTTCTTTTTGGAAAAAGTGTGCTAATTTATTGGAAATTATTTTATTGTATGTTAACGTTGACCATGTTTTGTTATTTTCTTTGGTGGATCTGGATAAAGTAGTTGAACTTTTCATTTGTTGTTCATTTTCTTTTTTATATATTAGTTTTCTAATTAAGGTTCTACTGTAACCATTTTCACTAGCGATATCAAGAATGTTCTGTATCTCTTTTCTGTATTTTGTGCGAGATAAGGGAATCTGTAATGCTCTATTTATTAGATAGTGAAACGTGCTTAATTTATGAGAAAGAGGGTGCTCTGAAGTTTTAAATTGTTATGAATTTGATTGAAGTCATATACAATACAATCACTATTTGATTTATTGTTATATATTATAATAGTATCATCTACATATCTGCGGTAATATACTATATTGTGTTTATTTAATAAATTTTGAATATGATTTTCTTCTATATGTTG
The DNA here is from genome assembly GCF_040183065.1 of Periplaneta americana. Classification (NCBI taxonomy): domain Eukaryota; kingdom Metazoa; phylum Arthropoda; class Insecta; order Blattodea; family Blattidae; genus Periplaneta; species Periplaneta americana. Next base: position 61,176,086 of record NC_091123.1, on the reverse strand, counting down.
CAAAAAGATTTCTGTTAATATGCCAGATGAAGGACTACCCATTGCTAAACCATTATTCTGTTTATATATTTTTTATTAGATGTGAAATAATTTTGTGACGTGCAAAGTGTTAGTAACTGGACTACTTGTTGAATTATGGAATCGTGGGTTTTGTTTTAAATAAGCTTTCCTTTAATTATTTCTATTGTTTCTTGAACAGGTATATTTGTGTATAAATTTTCTATATCCAATGACATTAATTTTGTATCTTTGTCAATCGAAATATTTTTTAGTTAATTTACTATATGTTTTGTGTTTTTTATAGTGTAGGGGAAGGTGTTGTACCTTGAGTCAGTTGTACCTTGGGTCATTCATCATTTCTCTGCCGTCTGTGTTTTGAAAAATGAAGTATTACAATCAAGTTGCATATTTGTACACAAGAGTCCTCTCACAAAGCTTGGTGATCTTCAGATACAGTGGTTTGCTTTCTTTGTGAAGAAATTTGTTTTTGATCTCAGAAAGTATTTTGTTTGTAGTGTGTTCTTTATTTTTTTTACGGGGCTGTGTTATAATTCAAGACATTTCCAATAGTAAGGTAAAATCTTTGTTTCTTTCTTGTTCGAATGTTATATTAGGTTATTGTTAGAATATAACCTAACTTTTGAAACATGATGTTGAGTTCACAATGAGCAGTAGTTGTACCTCGGTCCACTTGAAGCGTTGTACCGTGGGTCAACCCAAGGTACAGCATTGAACTAATGATGAGCAGAAGTGTACAAATCATTATAAATTATTAGTTCATTTAATATAGTTATTGCTCAATATGTTGGAAATATTATATTGTTATACTTTTATTTTTATAGAACCATGCCAAGAAGCAAGAATGGAAAAAAAGCGGGAAAAAGTAGATGTAGAAGCACTTCGCATGGCTATAAAGGATGTGTTAACAAATGGAACTAAAGTGCGACTGCTGCCAAAAATTTTGATATTTCGAAAACTACGTTGTCTAGGCACTTAAAAAATATGCAGGATTCTAATGAAAATGAGTTTGTGTACAGAGTTAACAGTGATGTGAAGAAAGTGTTTACTTTGCCACAAGAGATTAAATTAGTAGAGTATTTGAAACAGGCAGCAAGGCTACATTACGGTCTAAATAGAAATGAAGTTCTGAAACTTGCATATCAGTATGGATATGAAAAGAATTTGGCTATTCCAGAGAACTGGAAAATCGAGAAAGAAAAAAAAACTGGCGACATGTGGCTTAGTCATGAAGCTACCACCTCCCTTCCAACAAGGTTAATCTAAGAGACAAACTCCCCAACTACAATTCGCAGTTGATTTCAGTACTTATGATGTTAAGTAGATCGATTTTGTGTTTGTTATCTGCTTCAAATGCATTATTGCATGAACATGTTGCAAAGGAATTGTATCTTTAATTTGTTTCCTATTATATTCCAGAAGTTTTGTGATTTTTAGATAATATGTACACTTTGCATTCATATTTATGTTTATCCACAATTTGTATTCTTGTTTCTTTTCTTGTAGGCTAAATTTATAATGTGACCCAAGGTATAACATCGGGTGACTTGTATACATTTAATTGAATATAAAAATTATCAGAGTAATTAAATCCGTAAATAAAGATTACCAATGATATCTCAAAGAGTAGCTTCATCTTATTTTATAATTTGGACAACCTAATAATGATAATATGGTAAAATAGAAATTAAATGTAAAAATGACAACACCTTGCCCTATATGTTCTTCAAATTAAGGGTCTGCTGTAACCACTTCTGTAAGAATTTGCTGAGTTTATAATTAGTTGAATTCATACTGTTAACTATTGGTCGCATTGAAAGAACGGTTTTATGGGTTTTGGGCAAAGCCTTTAGGGTTGGTATTATTATTTTCTTTTAATTTCCGCTTTAATTTTGTTATTTTGCTTTTCATTTTCTTTGCATTTTGTATAAAGTTATTTGTTCTGGGATCATTTTTGTAATCATTTATAATTTTGGATGCGTTATACCTTAGATAATCTTTGTTTTCATGAGAACTGTTTTGGATTGTGGTTTCGACTTCAATTATTGTGTCTTCTATTATTTGGTTAAGGTTTGTTTGGGGAAAATTATTTTTATATCCTTGATTAAGAATTTGGATACCATCATCCGAAAATGTGATGTTTGATAAATTGACAAATTTTATCTGGTTCTTATTTTCTTTTCTTTTTATTTTGGTCGAATCATGTCTGGAGGTTTTACTCTTATTTGCTAACATTATTAATTTGTTTTGTAAGTGGTTATATTTTTTGTCCATCAAATGTTTTATTTTATCCTGAACTATAGTGTCTAGAATTGGCCAAATGTTTGAATACACAGGCATAATACATATTATTATTATTATTATTATTATTATTATTATTATTAATCAGCAAGTGTTATCATAATTCTTATATACGTGTCCGAATATATAGGCCTACATCCTCCCTTGAAGGATAAAATAATTACTACGCTATATCTCAATTTAAATTTTTTTTTAAATCTTTTGATAATCATTATCAGTTATTTACTAGATACTGATTTAATAATAATAATAATAATAATAATACTATTATTATTATTATTAATTACTAATATTATTAGACAGTAGCCAAGCGAGTAGAGCAACAAGTTAATATTACTAAATTCAATATTTTGAAATTAAAGGACGAGGAAGCTAAACAAAATTATCAGGTCGAAATTTCGAATAGGAACTTTAGAAAGTTCCGACGAAGTTGAGAAATAATTAGATGTTAATAGCGTGTGGGAAAATATCCGAGATAGTATCAAAATTGCAGCTGAGCAGAGCATAGGTTATTATGAAACTAAGAAAAAGAAACCGTGGTTTGATGAAGATTGTTGCATGGTGGGATATATAATAATATAAATAATAGTAATTATTATTAATAATAATAATAATATTATTATTCTACTTATTGTACTGTCCAAAAATCTGAAAGTTAGAATTTATAAAACAGTTATATTACCGGTTCTTCTGTATGGTTGTGAAACTTGGACTCTCACTCAGAGAGGAACATAGGTTAAGGGTGTTTGGGAATAAGGTGCTTAGGAAAATATTTGGGGCTAAGCTGGATGAAGTTACAGGTTAATGGAGAAAGTTACACAACGCAGAACTGCAAGCATTGTGTTCTTCACCTGACATAATTAGGAACATTAAATCCAGACGTTTGAGATGGGCAGGGCATGTAGCACTTATGGGCGAATCCAGAAATGCATATAGAGTGTTAGTTGGGAGACCGGAGGGAAAAAGACCTTTAGGGAGGCCGAGACGTAGATGGGAGGATAACATTAAAATTGATTTGAGGGAGGTGGGATATGATGATAGAGACTGGATTAATCTTGCACAGGATAGGGACCGATAGCGGGCTTATGTGAGGGCGGCAATGAACCTTCGGGTTCCTTAAAAGCCACTTGTAAGTATTATTATTATTATTATTATTATTATTATTATTATTATTATAGAGAAACTGTTTGAATATTACGCGCTACTGTAGTAATGAAACGAGCTATTAAAGTCCAAGAACTGAAATCAGCCTTCAATCATCGTCATGAAGAGAAAGATGACATAAATAAATGTAAGGAAGCCAGCTATCTAGTGGCGAACGAAATAGCTCGTTCTCTTAAGCCTTCCAACGAACGAGAATTTTTTTAAAAGCGTAATGATCGAGGTGGCTGAAATGATTTGTCCAATGAAAGTTGTTAATTAATTTTGAAAAACTGCGCATATCTCGACTAAATATCCCGAAGAGAATTCAGGAAATTTCTGATTGTGTTCGTGAGGAATATTTTAAAAAAGGAAGAACATTTGTATATATTTTAATTGGTTCTTGATGACAGTAATGCCATTACTGATGCAGCAAAACTTGCGATTTTTATTCGCGGGGTTGATGAAGAACTCAATATTAGTGCACGAACTACCACTGGTTGTAGTTTTCATGCCATGTACCTCTCCCCCGTCTCCTTACTTCTTAGATTGTCTCTCACGTGTAATCAGTGCCGTTCGAGTTTTGGTCACCGCTGATCTATATGGATGAAATAAAATCTCCATACAAATTAATCTATACGTAAAGGAAATAAATCTCCATTTTCCAATGAAGACCACATTTCAATCCAGAGAAGCAAAAAAGAAACGTCAAGACTTCGAAGATGAGAATACATTGTGTATGCACGGACAGAGTGCTATGTGCGCACTTGTAAATCACCGAGTCTCAAGGTATATTGCATTGTACTAATATAACCTCCGTAATACGGGCTGTTTTACGTAACCCAATGTTACCGACACGGGACATGACGTCAGAGGAGGGAGGGGGGACACAAACTTGTGATCACTCGAGTGTTTCTATGAAGGTGAAACTATCGACATTGATAAATAGGGTACATAAATATACGGTACATGCTGTTGACACCAACCATGAGTGAAAAACGCAAATTTGTCGTCAGCGGGGAATAACACGAATACAACACTGATATCTGGCAGAACAACTTGACGTTCATTCAGCGGGTAATGAACTCTGCAAGTCCTACAGTATACAATACATTTATGTCTGTTTTCAAACATTCACTTCACTTGGGTACATCTCTACTATTGTTTGGTCTTTGAATGTCTTCGATCCCTATTGTTCTTGCTCATAAGATATCGAAGTTTAGAAACGTAGACGCTAGATTGCCTCGCTGCAGCGCTGGAAAAACTACTTGCTGATGATCATCTTCATCATCATCTTCATCATCATCTTCTTCTTCTTCTTCTTCTTCTTCTTCTTCTTCTTCTTCTTCTTCAAGTGTGAACAACAGTGTAACACGGAAATTAGAGTCTACCCGACCAGCTGATCGCAACTTCTTCATACTGTGTGCGACGTGTGAACAGGGTTCTCAAGGACGCAGCTGAAGCGGTTTTTTTTATATTGGTTTTGTCGACGTTTTTACAGTGATTGCAAACAGTGTTGCTACCCAAATATCGAAACTTTCCAACTCTCGGGTTGTGCAGCAAGAAAAATAGCGTGTAAATAGCTACTTTCGCAGCTACAGCAGAAAAGTTGCGCAGCATGAAGGCCCATTCACAATGAAAATTAAACATAACCGTAACATAAACACAGAAGTTTGCGCCCAGGCTACCAAATGGGATCATTCACAATGATTCACATGAGCATTGACATAAACATTACCGTAAGATGTTAACATGAAAGTTTGCAAACTCCAAACTTTCATGCTTATGCTTACGTGATTTGCAAACAGAACACAATCATGGAGCGCTGAAGTATACGACAGAATATGAGGAAATGGCGTCGTTGTTATGTTTCCATGGTTACCAAGTATGTTTCTGTTATGTTTATGTTCCCATCGTGAATGATGGTATGACTTCTTGATTTTACTGTAACGTTAAGTTAACGGTTACGTTATGTTCAATTTTCATTGTGAATGAGCCTTAAGTAGCGACGCGTGATCGTACATTTATAGTTGCATGCTGGTGATCGCACATCTATTGTTAATTACTCGCGAGAATACGAGTTTTAGGCTTTAGGAGTTCTACAATCGTGTTCGTCTTCCCTTTCCCAATCACCATAATATGAGCCGTTCAGAGCAAGAGTGGTGTAAGTCAGAAATGGGGTAATAAGGATTAAAGTAAACATTCTGTAAAATACAGCGCAAAGTAGCAATTAATATTCAATTTATTAATAGTCAGTGGACAGCAAGAAGACCATATCAATTGCTACTTTGCGCTGTATTTTACAGAATTTTTACTTTAAACATCATTGCCCAATTTTGACTTACACCACTTTTGCTCTGAACGGCTCATATAGTGTTGTTCACGTACGATTAGTTTCTAAAAAGTTTATATGGCCGTCTTTTCAATGTTGCCAACTATTACCAGATATCACGAAAGCAGGTAAGATCACGATATTATCACAGTCTACTATATACAGTCGCGAAGCTTGAGGTGTTTTTTGCAAATCTCGTGATAAAGCGCTCCAAGCGGTTAGCAACTAGAAACAATAGACTGTCCATGGTCGACTTTGGACTATGTCGTATTTCTATCGAGTCACGAGTGCTAGCTCGTTGCGTATTTCACATTGATGCTTGTGAACTGTTCGTTATTGGTTGTAATGAAAATGTTAATGGCTAAAATATAATAATTGGAATAATAATATGGGACATGGAGGAGACGTTTGTAGTGCTATAAATTGTAGCAACAGTAAGAGAAAGAGGCCAGAGTTATCCTTTGTCCGATTTCCGAAAGATTCAGAAAGGTTCCTGGGTTTCTACAAGAATGCTGTGCAGAAACAAAACTGTTAATTTGAAGTTCTTTGTGACTGTTAGAATACATTATATCCTTAAATTTCACAATGAAATGTTTCAGTCTAACCGAAAGACATTAGATACCGGTTAAAGTTCTGTCACTTAGGCTGCTAAATTTCCAGAGAAATAAAGGTTAGGTCTACTTTTTTTTTCAGAGGATATATTTTTAATTGTAGGTATTAATTTTGTTATTATTTTTATGTGTTATTTTACTAAAGACGTAGAAAAATTAAATTTGTTTTAATGAAATTTATTGATCACGTTTTATTTTCAATTCTGGTGGGATTATTATTGCTTAGGCCTATTTTTTTCAAAGGATATGTTTTTAATTATAGCTGTTAATTTTGTTGTAATTTTTATTTGTTGCTTTACTAGAGACGTAGAAAAAGTCTGTTACAATAAAATTTATTGATCACGTTTTATTTCCAATTTTGGTGTGATTATTATTGCTTAACCTCATCCCACTTTGTTAACTACGTAAGCCTACACTCCAAGTATCGGTACGCGTAAGTTACTCCATTAATTCATATTTCCATTATTATTGTTGTAAAGGGAAATGCAAATTAATATTTATTGGTTTCATAGTTAATTATCGCTATAATCTTGAATGAGTGAAGCTATTATAGTAAATTTCAGTTCTTTTTGCACAAACAAAAATTATATTACTTATTTCTTGCAGGTATCTTCGAGTTTATGGTGGAATTTAATATACTTCATTAAAATAATAAATTAACTTTATGCATTTAATATTTCAATAGTGGAAGGAAGGTGTTAATTTTTCCAAAAGAACACAACGAAAGTGTAACATATTTTTTCGTCTGCTAGGAGAGAGATCTGCGATGATGAGGCGATAGTAGCGAACCTAGTGGTGGGCAACTACCCATGTTTGCATTGTTACTACATATTGAGCTTCGCGACTGTATATAGTAGACTGTGATATTATGTATTGAAAGAATATTTGTTTGTTTGTTTGTAAATGATTTAGCTATATTAAAATATATTTTCTATGGCAACTAAACAGTTTGTGATTCATAAGCCCTAATCTAAAAATGTATTGTTTGACTATATGAAATGTTTAGTACGAACACCGAAAACTGAATACCACTTTAAAATGCGTACTGTAGGGTATAGTTATTATTGTATTATTTATTAATATCCCGCACCGTGGCGTCGCGGTCTAAGGCATCCTGCCTAGGATCGCGTTACGAAATGAGCGCTAGTTCGAGTCCTCATGGGGGAAGAAATTTTCTCATGAAATTTCGGCCAGTGTATGGTACCGGTGCTCACCCAGCATAGTGATGCACTTGGGGAGCTACGATAGGTAGCGAAATCCGGTTAAGCAAATCAGCTATAACGGCTGGGGGGCTCATCATGCTAACCACACGATACCTCCATTCTGGTTGGATGATCGTCCACCTCTGCTTCGGCATGTGGCCGTGAGGCCACCAGTCGGCTGATCGGTCTTGGCCCTTCGTGGGCTGTAGCGCCAAGGATTATTATTATTTATTAATAATATTATTAATTACGTTTAGACTTCAAATAGCATTCACTAGTAACTTTCGTATCATGAATCCTGGCAGCTTCAAAGACAAATGATGCCCTCAACATTTCTATCAGAAAGCAACCACCAATTGTATTATCTGTCAGTACCGAAATTCTAAACAAAGTTGACAAAGGAAAATTCAACTCGACAACTAGAAAACCAGTACATTATTCACTAGCATATGAAGAGTCCACTGCAAGAATGATGGATGTCACTTTCTTGTCGAAAATGAACCAAGACTGTCAATGCATAGCTTAAGACATATAGAATGTACATACAGAGTTATATGGCATTAACACTGATAGTCACTGTCCAGTAATGATCGGAAAATCACGGTTAAGCTTTGAGCGCTAAGCATTTCAAACTTTCAATTGCTTCTCCTGCAAAATGTATTCCAAATGACATCCATCATTCTTGCAGTGGACTCTTCATATGTAATAATAGGGAGGAAATTGTTAGGTTTCATCCTTGGGAGATATATATATATACATATAGAAGATCCGGACTATATGTCTTTCCAAGGAGTCTTCAATCTTCAGCTTTCTGGGAACTAGTAGTTCATTAATGTAGTTAGCCAAGGCGGGCTTTGGTCTTCCTCTCTTCCTCTTTCCTGGCTGTCTCCATTCAAATATGTTCTTTAACCATGTCTTTTCTCGTTTATCACGTATCCCAGTGGTCGTCAGCACTCGCTGAAATGGGTATTGGGTATAGAGAGCAGGGAAGCCTGCACGTCCGTGCATGCTTCGAGGGTGGGAGAGGAAGGAACCTGGCCTTATATACGGTTTGTTTACGGCGACCATCGTCGGACGCACATCGCCGGCGATTATAAACGCTGGCGATGATCCCCGAGAAGTGGTTTCTTTATTGACGCACATCGCTGTAGATTCTCATTTGTTTATTCCTTCATCTACTACATATGGTCAAGTAAATTAATGTAGGCCACGGACATAAACCTAAAAATTATAATGAATAAATCCAAGATAATGAAGTTGCTATTTATTCTAGAAGAGGGAGATGACGATATCAAAATCTCGCATGCGTGTTATAAAAGGAACAAGCTACAGACTAATGAAATATTCAGGAATAGGTTTACAGAATTCTGTTTTAACACATTGATAATGATACATCTTTATAAAAACGCTACAAAATTTAAGGAATATTTCAGACTCTCACCTGACCAGTTTGATTATGTTTTGAGTTTAATTGAAAATGACAATGTCAAATTACCTACAAATTTTGTCAAGACCCCCATAACTCCAGTTGAAAGATTGCCAGTAATTCAGGTTATGAACTGATTATCATTATTATTATTATTATTATTATTATTATTATTATTATTATTATTATTGTACTGTATTACATTACATGGTGTATTCCAAACAATAATTTAAAAAAAAATTGGCTAACTAGCGCTGAGGTAGTTCCCTTCGTAATCCGCTTATACACTTTACATGTACGAACATGTGATAGGTTAGGTTTGGTTCGTTTCGGTTTTTATTATGCCTTATATATACGACCAACTAGATCTCTACAAAAAAAAAACCGCTATATTTCAGAATACCGCGTAAGTACTTACGTAGGCCTAGTCACAGAAAACTTACAGAAGAGAGAATTTCCCCAACACTGAACGAAATTCTCTGGGGCTCGGGCGTGATAAAAATGTAATATGTAATGTAAGGGTTTATTGTTTAATTTGTTTATTAATTCACATGCTCATATTAAAAAGAGCATTATGTTGTGACACATATTCAATAATAATTTCGTCTTCAGACCGCGAAAAATTACAAAACGTCTTGATTTGTTTTGCGGCCAAAACCTACAGACGTGGTTAACGTGTACAGATTAGATATTCGATATTACAACATGACCTTGTCTAAATATCGATTATTGAACACGAATGCGGCGATGTGCGTCCTGAATTTGCTTCAGAAGCAACCTCCAGCGATCTGCGTCGCGTCCAACGAACTGCGCTGGCGATCTTCGCTGTAAAGAAACCGTGCCCATTCATTTCAACTGCAGCAACTCCGGCGACAATCGCTGGCGATGTGATGATCGCCGTAAACAAACTGTACCTTTAGGTGATGCGGACGATCAGTGGATACTAGAGTAGTAAGTACTATACACTTGTGAGTGGTTTGTGTACGTACACGATGGCAGAAAGTTCAAATAGTGATTTACGTATATCTTTCACCCCTACGTTGTTTAACCCTTCATGGGAGGAGGCATTTTTTTTTTACAGAGTTTGAAAATGCAGCAAGATGTTTAATTTGCAATAAGGTACTCAATGTCATAAGAAAATATAATCTGCAGCGTCACTATGACAACTCTCATGCTAATGAATACGACAAATTAAAAGACGACGAAAGAATCGAAATGATGAAGTTAAAAAACACCAATATAAGACAGGTATTATTATTATTATTATTATTATTATTATTATCATCATTATTATTATTAATTCCGATACTGATGTGCAGTTAGTCAGAGAACGTTTCCTTAGGCCCGCAAAATTCTGCACCGGACATCGTGTCTTGGACGAGACAAGTTTCGTTTCGGACCGTCTGATACTGAACAAGACTGTTTCGGTCTTTCTAGAACTGTCGACAGCCTCGAACACTTCGCCACGACGTACGTAGTTTGTTTTTCATACATTGCTATTCTCAATTGCGACCTGATAGCATCCGACAATAAAATCGTAATAATGATCGATTATTTTATGCGTTTAAAAGAAGAAGATCACATAAATTGAAATTTGTTCGATTCATCTTCCAAACACAAAAATTTATGTACTTGGTTTTATAAGTACATAAATTTCTTTCAAAACTTCTTCCTGTACTTTATACTGTATATTAGGTTTCTCCTAATGATATATATATATATATATATTTTTTTTTTTTTTCAAAATTGAGGGGCCCAGTCAGATAAGAGAATAAACCACAATTAAAATATTTACATAAATTTAAATATTCTGCCGTGTGTGCTCATAAATTTCAAATTTTACACATTTTAAATATAACCTACCATTAGAATAATATGTCATAGAATTTAGTCCAGAGAAATTATTTCCTCCCATTCCAGTGAAATACAAGGATTTGTGGCTTGTCTCCTCCTTTGATTCGACTCCACAATTTCAGACGTGACTTTTTTTTAAGTTATTTGACATTAAAAACGGAAATCCTGACTATTTATTAACTATGTAAAATATGCTTACTTAAATACACATGTGAACATTGGGTGCTTCATTACACTATTAGTACTATTGAATTCCAATGGGTTACGTAATTTATGGTACGAACGAAAAGCCGCCACTGAAATATTGCTTACCCGTCCGCTCCTATAAATGCACTAGAGAGCTCGAGGGTCAGAGAAGTTAGCACGAGCGTGCACTCTCTTGACGACCGCTGACATATCCTGTCCACAGCTGTGGAGTAGCGGTTAGCATGCCTGACCGTGAAAAGAGCGGGCCCGAATTCAAATCCTGGTTGGGACAAGTTAGCTGGTTGAGGTTTTTTCCGGGGTTTTCCCTCAACACATTAAGAGCACATGAAATGCTGGGTAACTTTCGGCGCTGAACCTTAGACTCACTTCGCCGGCATAATCACGCCTCAGTCAGACGCAAGATAACCATAACAGTTCATAAATCATCGCAAAATAACCGATTAAATCACACGTCCTAACCATCTCTTCTGTTCTAATTTATTAAAATACGGTCACACGTCGCTACTTCTTCAGCGATGCAGTACATAATATAGCGCAAGTGGCGTGTTGCGTTATGTGAACAAAGTAGCGGCTATGCAACCAGCTGATAGCAACTTTTTCATACTGCGCGCAACTTGAAAATAGTGACGTGTAAACAGGATTCTCAAGGACGCAGCTGAAGCATTTTTGATATTGGTTTGTTGACACTTTTGTAGTGATTGCGAACAGTGTTGCCATCCAAATACCGCAATTTTGCAGCTCTCGGGTTGTTGGTTACTCGCGGAGAGTTACCGGAGAGAAATTATATTAAATTATTTTTGTGCGCGATCGTGCGTATTTGCTTGGTTTCCGCACAAAACCAATCCGCGGTAAGTCTAAAATTCCACATTCAGTATTCCCAACCTAACATAACAATTTGCCTGATTTTACTGCTTTAGGCTTTTAACATATTATTTTTAGAGACGTTCAATATAGTAATAATTATAAATTGGAAACTTACCACTGCAATTTCACCTAAATTGCACTGTTAATTATTGTTTTTAAATATTTGCAAAAATTAAGTAAACTCTACAACTCCACTAAAGTTACTGCATTCGTGATGCAAGTAACATTAAGGAAGCCGTGAAAAAATCAACAAGATTCCAGATGCCGATGTTATATAAATAACATTGTTAAAATATTTAAATGAAAAATAAATCATTACATAACCTTACCGTTTGCTTTAAGTTCGCATTTATAGACTGGGGGGAAAAAAAGATAGACGTATATCACGGCCTGCTGGAGTATAGTAAACACAGAAAACATTTTAAAGCAACAACGTTGAAGATAGATTTTTTTTTCTTTTTTTGCAAATTTGCCGTCATTGAACAGAAACCAAGATGGAGATTTCATTGCAACTAATTAGAAATTCCTCTTTCAGGTATGTAATAAACGATCTTCGCACAAAATAATGTACGATACACGAGCGCTATGTTTTCTTTCAATTCTCGGAAATTAAAAAAGCTCAACTACGTTTCGTTTTTTCAAACTTTTCCTCGAACATGAAAACTTCAACATACCGCTCTTGTAACGCATATTACTATTGTATACATTCACCCTTATAAAGGGGTACTTTTCCTTATCTAAATGTAACCAGACTTCGTACACAAAACAAGTGTGGTACTTGTAACTGATATAATAATAATAATAATAATAATAATAATAATAATAATAATAATAATAATAATAATGGCTTTATTTATCCTGGCAAAGTAAAGGCCATAAGGCCTTCTCTTACATTCAACCAGGATTAAAACTTGCTTACATAGTTGAACATACAACTGGATCGGAATTAAGTAATTACATACTGATACGATTTAGGTACATAATGAGATCAAAAGAGGTAGTTACATAAAAATTTACCTCATAAAATAAAAATAAACATAGTGGAATACAAATTAATGTTGTTAGAATCAAATACGAATCACACAAAAACAGAAGCCGATAATTCAATTAAAAAAGTACACAGTAAAAATAAAAATAAACACACTGGAATACATATTAGTATTAGATTACAAGTAAGTAGGATTTACATAATTAAATCAGAAACCGACAATTGAATAAAATGTAAGTTACACAATAAAAAATAGACTAACAATTATAAAAAGAAATAATTAAAAATAACTACACATACGTTATTATATTTTGTGGAAATCTCTTACATAGGAGAGAAGATATTTTTGTATGGATTCAGTTTTCCTTATCCAAACGCAACCAAACTTCGTATAAAAAACAAGTATGGTACTTGTAACTAATACACTATATATTGTGAAAATCTGCTATATAGGAGAGAAATTATTTTGTACACATTTACCCCGTATAAAGGAGTAGTTTGCCCCATCCAAACGTATTGAGACTTCATACATAAAACAAATGTGCTACCTGTAAATGAGATACAAAGTTTTCTGAACATCTGTTAGATAGGAGGGAAGTTATTAATTTATTCCAGATAAATTGTCCATCCGTCCCCCTGTGGCGGCCCTTAAACTCCTTTAGCATACATACAATTTTGATCATGTTGCGCTGAAACATTCTGTATATATTTTTTACATTACAAACGAAAGAAATATATGTTCTGAATGGATTCTGTTCATTTCTTATTATCTGAGTACAACGGTTGGTATTGTAACCTTTGGAACACTGCTGAAACAAAAGACTGCAGCGAGATGATTATATCCGCTTCAAAATTAATCAAGATATCTTACTGCAACTGAATGGCATCTCATTACAACGAAGCATAAATGAAGCTGTGAGCACTTTGTGAAGAAACTTGTTTGCTTTAGTTTAAACCGAAAGGAAGGATATCTATTATCTCAGTATTAAATGATTATACAGCGTTATTCGAAAGTCAGGAAAGATTATTTTATTTTTACAGAAACGCTTGTTTCAATCGTTTCACTATTGTTGCTATGTCAAATGAAAAAAAAAACAGCAATTCAAGCTCTTCTTCAGTGAGTTTTTAAATTCATACCATAAAATATTGTCTTACCTGTAGCCTACAAATGCGGATTGCTATTATTCTGCTCTATGTTAATATGTATGTAATAGAGATTGTTCCAGAGCACAGAGAAGATTCAGAACTCCAAATGGATTGAGTGTGGACTTTGTAATTTGTTGTCACCGTTTAAGTTTGTAAAATATTCGAAGAGACTGCTTCCGCGCCACATACATAAAGGGCATTGTGATAGATCAAAGTTCGCAGAAAACGAAGTAAATGCTTCGATGGTTGTTTTGAAATTTATTTATACCTGAATAAACTTCATTCTTTTATGAGCAAAACTGCATTATTTTTCTATATAAACTTACTTCATAACACAATAATTAGAGAACTTTCAAATGTTTTGTGACTTTTGAATAACGCTGTGGAGAGTGAACCGTAAGTAATATCTTTAATTTCAAGGGATATTCTTTGAGATATTTGAAACAAAAAAGTTTAATACAATTTGCTCGTTTTGGCTTCTTTTTCGAGATAAAAATTGTTTTATATGAAACATTTCGTAGCATGTTTTAGGAAAACCATTGACTTAATTCTCAATTAGAATTAGAATTAGCCACGAAATCCCGTGAAGGGCAAGGGCCTCCTGACTAAGCAGGATGGCTTCTCAAGCAGTTCCCGGTAAACCACTCCGGAAACGATAGTCACTTTTGTAGTGTCAGAGGGTGTTTAAATTGAAGTCTGGGTTTACATTGAAGGGCCACTATTAACTAATCACTGCAAGTCACTTTGTGATGAGCTTCCACTGTTGTCGGTCTTTCGCTAATCTTGATCTGAGTTCGTCCACCCACCTTGTCTTCTGTCTTCCAACGTTGCGTTTGCCAATCCTTGGGTCCCACCGTCGGTCGTATGGTCAGTCAATTTAAAAGAGCAGTGTATTATGATAATAAATGATTGGAAGAATTTTAATTTTGTCTTTTAAATGTGTAGAAATTTGATACGAACAAAAGTAACTTTTCGTTCTGCAAAAGAATTTTAAAATGTTACATTTGTTCGGATCAGATTTCTGAACATTGGGTCTATGCATAGACATTTCGCTAGCCCGCGCTACGAGCGTGCTAAACTAGCCCCGGCTATCGACTGGTTACTTGTACAGGATTCATATCATATCTTATCGCTAACACTGGTTTATGAATACGAAAAACGTTACTTCGGTGATCATCAACCGGAAGCCCGCGCTAAGAATATCTATGAATATGGCG
This sequence comes from Periplaneta americana, assembly GCF_040183065.1. Lineage (NCBI taxonomy): Eukaryota > Metazoa > Arthropoda > Insecta > Blattodea > Blattidae > Periplaneta > Periplaneta americana. Next base: position 61,160,780 of record NC_091123.1, on the reverse strand, counting down.
CTTAGGTCAAAATTAAAATTATTTCGAACATTTAATATCATAATTATACTCTACAAAAACATCTCAACACACAAACAACACAAACAAACAAATACAACCACACAGGTGCATACAAACTCAGATGCAACACCTGCAACAACTTCTACATAGGACAGACAGACAGATCATTTCAAACACGCTACAAAGAACATATCACAGCCATAACAAAATTACAAAACAACATCCACACATGCAGAACACGTGACAAATGCTAACCACACCTACAGAGACATGAACACAGACATGGAAATTCTACACATCCAACCAAAAAGTCAGAAATTAAACACACTAGAACAATACGAAATATACAGACACACAGAAACACATCCGAATGAAATTCTCAACACACAACTCAATTTCAGAACACACACACACTCTTTGACTCCACATTACACTACATAAATACACCCCCACAGGAAACAAAACAAAAGGCGCCAAGACCAGCAACAACCAGTTCTGAAGAAGGCCCAAAAGAGGCCGAAACATGTTAACCAGGTACGATAGAATTTAACACGAGAAAGACATATAATACATATTTCTAAACTTTTTTGTTTGAAATATCTCAAAGAATAACTCCCTGAAATTAATGACATTATTTACGGTTCACGCTGTATATTAAACCAAAGAATGAGATCATAAAAAATGGTAACAAAATCAAGACGGATCTGAAAAGAGGTGCAAGTCGCTTCACGAAAATCCAGAAACAGTAGAGTCCAGGGGAAAAAGGGGGATGTCCACTTTTAAACAATTCTCACAAAATCAATTTTAAAATTTGGAACTCTATCATTCCGAAAATAATACTGATAATTTAACCAGCAGTTATTCGGTAACTGCTAACTTTCTTCCCCTTTTCTAAGTGTAGAATGAATACACTTCATATGAAGTATACAAGCGAATGGAAATCTGAATTTTGCCTGAAAGTGGACATCCCCCCCTTTTTCCCCTGGACTCTGCATCCACAAAATCAGCAGTTGTTATTCTTATACTATTTAAACTGCTACTGGGCATAACTGTCTTGTCACACACCTTTATAGCTCGAACACTTTTTTTTTCTCTTCCTCCAGCTGCTCCTCTATGTGACAGAGATGAGGAAGTAAAAGAAACATCTGCTGACATGTACCATCGTAATCTCAGAAAACTGCGTTGTATCTAAATGGTTAAAGCAACGATTGTTTATGATTTTATTACCTTGAAATTTAGAGAATTTTAATTCCAATCTGATAAAACTAATAAATATGTGGAGAACAGCGCTACATCAGTTGGGTACATTACATGTCATTGATTCATTTGTAACGTGATTTTGTTTCCTGTTATAGCTCTTCATTTTTAAGCATATGAAAAGAGAATCTTAATTTCATTATTGTCTCTTAACAGTAACATTCTTCTTTAGAGACACTTAAACATAAGTCAAAGGTAGCAAAAAATAGTGACAAAATAAAAAGTTTAAGATCTTGGTTAGGGTTCAAGTGTATCGTGAATCTATAGAATTAAATTATGAAAAGAGACGACGACCACTTGGTGGCTCCTAAAATTTTATTATTAAGCATATAGATCTGATTGAACCCCTGCTCAAAGAAATTCTGTTCACACCATTGGGAAAAATTCATTCATCCTATGGCAGTTGTACATAGGAGACTAGGAATTCTTACATTTTCGAAGCAAAGAAATATAATTAGGCTACATATAGGAGATTTTATTATTTGCTGTATCACTATTTAAGTTATTTAATAGAGCAAAAATCTGAAAATCGATAAATAACTTATGTCACATAGGAGTTATTGTAGGAACAACGACGATATTCACTTATGTTGACTTATAAAATCCCTTTTTTTCCCCGTGATTCACTGTCTTTTCACAAACCTTACATAACAAAACTGTTCCATCGGTTGGAAACACATGGGCACCAAATTCACTATCGTAAGTATGAAGTTTACTTTGTAATGGTTTACTGAATTCAGGCATTCTAGCTAACCGATCTTGTACCTTCTGTCATCCGACAATAACTGACTGTTCCTCACTCAGATTTCTTCGTCCTACAATAATAAACACATGTAGCACAAAATTGAAGAGTTCAGAGCTATAATGGGCCAAGCGCCATTTATTAAAAACGAAGAAGGCAAGGGTTAAAGATAAGTGAATACCATAATTCAATGAAGATTGACATATCATTTAGTTTTGATGTGCACACTTTATATTATTTGCTATATGTTTCATTGAATTATGGTAAGCACTTAATTTCAACCCTTGTTTTCCCCGTTTTTAATGTATGGCGTTTGGCCCACTATGGCTCTGACCCCTTCAATTGCAACAGTAAGATTTGAAAATATGAAAGCCGACAATTGGAAATGCTACGTGACAACTTCTATGAGAACGTGCTTAATATTTAAAATTATAAAGCTGACTGTTGCTATAGTGAAGACATGGCAATATTATATTTGTAGCTGTGGATTGTCGATCATTTTTTATGCTCGACCATGCCGAAATGTAGTAATTATACACCTGCTAGCAGTCCTTTAATGCATGTCATTAAAGTACACCTACTCATTAAAGTACAGGTGTTCAGCCAATGACAACTCAGCTTACAGGTGTTCAGCCAATGACAAGTCAGCTTTGTACCGTTATAAAACCGCAAGTATCGATTATTCTCGGATATGCAATCGAAAGAGAATTAGCGAAAAGTCATGGAGACTGGAAATCCAATACTGTCGCAGAAGGTTATGTTCTGTTACTATAATAATTAGTGTTAATTGTAAATAATATTCAAATAAATTCAATTTGTCATTCGTTTTCCAATGTAGAATTCAATAATCAAGGTTATATCAAGTTTAACGGGATTACATCAAGGTCAATGACATTATTGTTCCTCGGAAAAAATCAATACTTTCGCGTCTGCGCACATCTCACAATTCACGACCTAGAACAAGGTCACTTCCGATCTTGTCAGATACAAATAAAATGTATACATCTGAATAATTTCAAGTTAGAAATATGGTCGAGCATAAAAAGTCGTATGAAACTCGCCTATAATGGTCATTAAGACGCTCGTATGAATATTATGAAACTCGCTTGCGCTCGTTTCATAAACATCCATACTTGCGTCTTAATTATTATCATTATAGGCTCGTTGCATAATGTACTATTATATTACACCACTAGTATTAAAGCACGATTATTAGCAGATTAAACATCGAAATAAATTACTTTTATTTACTATTGTTAGTAAAGTTAGTCATTGCTTCAAATATTTAAATATCATACACATGATATTACAATTAATTGGAAAATTGCAAATAAACAAGAAATACTGCTTTAAAATGACAAAAAAAGGCATTTATTATAGTCCCGTCGCTCTAATTTCTGGCAGCCAATCACGTTGCAGATCGGCTACATTTAAACGTGTGCGTCTTGTGATTCGCTGATGAAGATGTAAAGCATTTACTAAAGCTGGATAAATACTTAATATAATCGCCCGCCATTTTGGCTCCTTCGTTGGCGTTCGCAGAAAGCACACGAGGACGTTATTTGCCGCCCAATTACTTACTGAATTACAGTGCGCTTGATTTATTATCGTAGGAGCTACGACATGATAATGTTTAACGGTGTGGCAAATAGATCCCTCGTCTGGTAACTCGGCAACGAAAGAACAAAATTGGCGAACGATACTACCTACCTAGACTTAATAGAGCCTTGACTTCCTAAGACGTAAGCAAAGAGGAGGAGTCACGCCGGGAATAACAGCGTCGCGACTTTAGTAAGAAACACTTTAAAAATGCAAAATAGGCAAAATAAAAATTGGCCCTATCAATTTGATTTACTCCAAATCACATTTATATCTGTGCAAATAATGATTTACTCCCACCCAGTAAAAAATGCATTTTGCCAAACATATGGGCTCTATTCATGATTAAATAAAATTATATAGATTCGTGAAAATTCACCGTCACTCTAGTTTGTTGATTCAAGCGCAGCGACTAACCATTTATGAGAGATAAGGCATATGGTCCATATTTCGCCCCCTCGCACTTTCCGGTCCCTTGTTTACCTAAGGGCGTATGGGGATTAACCTAACGGCTGCACGTCGAAGCATTAAAGTGGCATAATGTTGTGAGAAGTTGAAGAGAAGAGACTGCTATTTACTGTATGCTGAATTCATTAGGGGAAAACTGACTTCCATGAGTCATTACATCGACATTCATTAATTCTTGATCGAGGGGGAGGAATTTAAACATCGAAACATAATAGCGTGCACAACAGAATATCTGTACTGAATTCTTGTAACTGTTCTTTGTTCGATCTAAGTACATAGACCTATCAGCGGAGAACGAAGCAACATTATGAAATTTAAGATGTTCGCAATTTCATCTCCCGGCGAGTTTCAAATTCCTTCCCGGGGCGAAGTTGAGAATAATGTACAGGTTTTTATAATACTGATCTAATTTAGTTTCCATATGAAAATGGAATTTCGATAGACTCCCATCACACTCAATGGAGAAAATGCATCTAATATTGTTTAACGGATTTATAACAATTTAGTTTACAGTCTTTGAACTTTACTATATAATTTTTTTCACATTATTATATAGATCTTATCACCTCTGATTGAGGTTCTGGCTGATACATCTATTATCAGGCAGGACATCTCACTTGATTTATTATGTGTCAGAGGAAAACAATAAAATTGTTGTATACGAGATAATAGAGCAAGTGGACAGCTTCAAATACTTGGAGTATACCATAAGCAGTAACATGAGCTGCTGCCAAGAAGTCAAAAGGAGAATAGCAATTGCAAAGGAAGTTTTTAAAAGAAAAAGGAGCATCTTCTGCGAACCTCTAGAGAAAGAACTAAGGAAGAGACTAGTGAAGTGCTTTGTGTGGAGTGTAGCTTTGTATGGAGCAGAAACATGGGCATTACGACGAAGTGAAGAGAAATGATTAGAAGCATTTGAAATGTGGTGGAGCGTGTGAAATGAACAGACAGAATAGGAAATGAAACTGTGCTAGAAAGAGTGGGTGAAAAAAAATAATGCTCAAACTAATCAGAAAGAGAAAAAGGAACTGGTTGGGTCACTGTCTGAGAAGAAACTGCCTACTGAAGTATGCAATGGAAGGATTGGTGAATAGGAGAAGAGTTCGAGGCAGAAGAAGATATTATATAGCCTAAATGACGTTAAAATATATGGATCATATGCGGAGACTAAGAGGAAGACAGAAAATAGGAAAGATTGGAAAAGGCAGGGTTTGCAGTAAAAGGCCTGTCCTTGGGCAGAACACTGTATGTATGTGTGTATGTATGTATGTATGTATGTATGTAATATTGCGGTAATAAGTTGATTGGAAAAGCTATGTTTTCAAAATATCCATTAATTTTATTGTGTTAAGTGTATCAATAGTTTTTGTAGTATCAAGAAATGCGAAATATGATTCTGAGTTATATTTTAGATTATTTTCTACCAAGATAGTTGATTATAAAAATCCTGTTTTCAAAATATCCATTAATTTTGTGTTAACGGTATCAAAAGCTTTTGTTGTATCAACAAAGCCAAATATATTTCTAAATTATATCTTAGATTATTTTCAATTTAAGAGTTCTAGCGCGAAATAGCCATCAGCACAAGGTCTTCCCTTGCAAAACCTGTTTTGTTCTTCAATCAGCAATTAGTTGTAAAAAAGTATCCTACAATTTCATGTGATTAACTTTCCTTAATACACTATAATATTTTGCTATTTCACAATTGCCGCTGAAAATGTTTTCTGCCTGCTTGTAGTTGTAACTGGTATCTCCTATGAATTACGAATTTACACAAAGAAATTCTTGGGGCTTGCAAGCTTATTAAGGCTACGTTAACGTGTGCCACTTTCACTCTCGCGTAAAATTTCAAGTTATAAGTTTTTATCCTGCTTTTATATGTATGATCCATTCTGCTATCCATTTTGCGTCTTGAATTATATTTTTCGAACAGTCTGTAGTTGTGTATGAATGCGTAAGCATCGATTTCTGTCGTTATTCACGCTATATCCTCCAGGGGAAAAGTACTTGTGTGGTAGGATGGATAGGACTGAGTGTGGGAGCTATGAGAAAATCCCATTCTCTGCCGGAAATAAAATCCTGGTTGTTTATTGGGGAAGTCACTGTGTGAACGTCTCACGCTCTTGGTCTTATTTGTAAGTCGAGTCCACTTACCATGTTGTTCGCTTCCTTTATATTCGTGAAATTTTACGACACTGCGGAAAATCGGAATAAAGTTCAAGTTTTATACGATTCAGTACTGGACGTTTATTTATTCTTTTGCTACTACGTATTTTTCCGGAAACGTTTTTGACGTTTCGAAGCTTTAATATCATAATATATGGACTAAAAATATGTTGCGATCATTTCTCTTCCAATTTCAAAATACAGTGTGTCCCATAAAATCACTACCACAAAGAAACCTGAATATCTCCTAAACCAGTGATGTCAACTGATGCCCATAGGAGCAAGCGCGCGCTTTAGAGCCCAGAAGAGCCTGAGAGCTTTACAGCGGAAAGGAAAGAGACAGACGAAAGAGGTAGTATATGCCGATTGGTCGAGCTATATACAGGGGTGGCCAGCACTGATTCAATGGATAAAGGAAAGAGAACTTATTAAAACTGTATCCTTGTTAATTTTTCGATTTATCTGAGAAGTATACTGTAAGTACATTATAAGAATGTAAGTTTTCATTTTAATGTTCATTTTTCACAAGTTTGCTTTTTTATTCAAAAGGAATATTTCATCAACTTTTTTTACAGAAAAGTGAAATTTTCAGATATGTTTGTTTAGTAGCCTTACAGATACTAAAACAATGTTTTCGTAAATCTAATATATCGTAAATACATATTACTGAAGATAGTGTATTAAAATGTTTGAAAATATTCGCATGGAAAATGTTTGTAAGGAAATGAAATGACAAAGCAAATACTGTTACATCACAAACAAAAGATATGTGCCTATGTGTTGGTAAAACGTCAGCTCTATAGCTTCAGCAGATTTCGAGATAATTTAATATTCTGATAACAGAAAGTTGCGCACCAATATCACCTAAAAGCATAATGCTATAAGAGTTTTATTATGTAATATTAGTTACAGTTAAAACATATACATAGACAACTTTGCTTTGTACTATAATATTGTTTTGATTACTTTTATAAGGCTAAAGTTACCATCAATATCAATTTCAGCTTATCGTGTCATATTCAGTGTCTTTCTTTGGGATAACACTTTCTTTATGAATGATGTGTTTAATTCACTTAGTACAGTATAGTTGTAGTTATTATGAAATGTGTGTGAATATTCCTTCTTTACTCTTTATTATGTTATTAACGTTTAAAACACAAGAAATAGGTGTTAGTACTTTTGTTTTACAGACATATAGAAAATAACAAACAGAAAGAAGCCATATAAAACAACGACATAAAATTATTTCACGTTCCGTTTGAAGTTTGTGCACCACTGTTTTCTTAATCCAACAGGCTGCTTATTCCTCGTAGCATACCTAGGCTTAATGCCCGCGCACGACGTCAAGGTCATAAAAATGCGCTTGCTTTGACATCACTGTCCTAAACTAATAGTGACAGAATAATCTGACTTAGATTTTATGTTAGAAAAACTCCCCAAGTTTCAATAGATCTCCACATGTGTGCCTCTGGTGGCCCGAACAATATCAAGACGGTAGGTATTCTATCTCCCTCCATGTGTTTCGCAGCATTACATTTATCATTTCGCTGCAGCTTTTCCACAAGTTGGATTTTGTATGTTCTAGGTCGCAATATTTTATGGACAATGTTGTGAACAGTCGACTTCGGAATACCCAGCCCTGAACTGGCCCGTCGAATTGATTTCCTTGGGCTGCGCTGAAATGCTTGCCTAACATCTTCAACTTATAGTGCGGGTCAACTTACTTCATACCCTAGGGTTAGAAACCTAACCATTTTCCCCCCATTACTACATATGCTAATGGATTGTGGTTATTTTCTAGTTTGCAGGTTGAATTTTCTTTTGCCAACTTCGTTTCGAATTTCGTTACTGACAAATACTACAAATGGTAGTGATTTTTTAACTAGTATGTTGGCAGCTGAGACAAATATCGACAATATTTGTCGATACTGGAGTTCCATGAAATTAAAATTATACTAGATTTCTGAGCCGGTTACTGGAAGCTAATGAAATTTTAACATGGTAATAATTAATTAATACATAATACCCTAGTTATTTTATATGTTTCATTGTGTTATAATTTAAGACTATAGTCAGGTAAGTTTTCGGAGTTAGTACTAATAATTCCATGTGGTCAAACAAAATACATTTTTAGGTTAGGTATCGTGAGTGAATTGTTTACAACCAATGAATTTCGTATTGCCAGGCAAAATACTTGACATGTTAATTCCTTTCTCGTATAGTTTGCCTACGAAAATATGTTACAAATTATTGAATTATTTAGAACAATCTTCCAACATAAAGTATGGCAAGTAAATAAATCATTTAGTACGTAGTATCGTGTGATATCTGGTAACAGTTGGCAACTCTGACAAGACGGCAAAGTTTACTGTTCAGGAACTGTTCTTATGTGATTCTCACTATAGCTTCGGACACTGCTTTTTTGCCGCTTCCCTTATTCTTTAACACAGAGCCTGTTTCCAACAGCTGATTACACCATTTCACAATGGTATGACACTCCGGAGCATTTGCACCATATTCCTGCCTAAATCGTCTTTGCACTGCAATTGGGGACTTCAATTCGGCTAATCAATAACAACATTTCACTTTCTGCTGTACCGTGAATTCCGCCATTTTAATTACTGTATGTGTTCTCATATCGCGCGCATGCGCACTAGAGTCATAATTTGTATTGTTACCAAACTTGGAGAGTTTCTACATAATACAAGATGAGAAACATATTTCTAAATTCACTGAGTGACGAGATATTTATATTTCTTTGTGGTAGTGATTCTACGGGACATGGTGTATTACAAGGTAACGGTAGTTCGAGGAAAATTTAGTTCTCGGACTGTCTATTCTATTTAACTAACATATTGTTGAGAAACCTCATATACGTATATCAAATCTCTTTTTAGGACAACCAAAATTTACTTTAAATATGAGAACCGGCAAAATATTTAAAAATTATATAAAGCGATGATGGTAGGTCCGGTACTTTTATATGGAATTGAAAACTGGACATATCTAAAAGCCAGATAAATAAAATACTGCAGAAGGTCATACATGACAACGTCCACATCAACAACATTTTATACGAAGCGATTCGTTGCAGCATGGATCAAATATTTAAAAATGCTCTGAAATGAAAACTGTTGCAATTGATTTGTCAGTATATAGGTAATCTTCGCCTCATTATGACGTCCACAATAATAAGAATAAGAATAATAAGAATTATTCTTGGAAGTCAATCTTTAGCACAACTTATCGCATCTGGCCACCTGAAGCTTCCGACAAAGGATTCGTACGAGATGCCTGCACTCTGCGTATAATTAGCTACTCATGTCTCAGATATATTAATCGGACTCCTACACTGAATTGTTTGAAACTAGGTCAGATTTATTCCAACGTTGGTAGATGTTGTACCAAGAGAAGAAGCTGGCGGAGAAGCTGGACCTTCTTTCGAGAGAACTCCGGCCAAGCAATTGGAGACGGTTTTATATTATAGTGTGGCAACATACTAAACATAGCGCTTCCTTTCTTGTGTCCCGCATAATGTCATATTTAGTTATTTTTAGCTGAGGGATTGGATTACGTGCTGTTGCCGAAACAATTTCTTATGAAATTGTGATGGTGTCGTGTATAGTTCCTGGGGTAGCTCAGTCGGTAAAGCATTCGTGCGCTAAGCGAAGGGTCCCGGGATCGATACCCGGCCCCCGGAACAATTTTTCCTTGAAATTATTCAATTTTTTATGAAGTTAGATTGGTAATAATTTTATTACATTTTGTGTTTTAATTAATTATATTATTGTGATGTACCGAAGTACATAAGATATTTCCGTGCAAGAATTCTGCATTATCATATGATGAAGGATGAGTGGAGCGGAGAAAAATAATTCTCTCCGGCACCAGGACTCGAACCCGGGTTTTCAGCTCTATGTGCTGACGCTTTATCCACTAAGCCACACCGGATTCCAGTTTCGATGCCGGATTGAATCCTCCCAGTTTAAGTTTCACCTCTTAAGGCGGAGCGGAGAAAAAGGTGGAACTTATACTGAGAGGATTCATTCCGGCATCGAAACTGGGATTCGGTGTGGTTTAGTGGATAAAGCCGAGTTCGAGTCCCGGTGCCGGAGAGAATTTTTCTCCACTCCACCCATCCTTCATCATATGATAATGCAGAATTTCTGCATGGAATTATCATCCGTACTTCGGTACATCACAATAATATGATATGCGCAAATAATCACTTAGTGATTTAAGACGGCGCTCATTCCGTCAGATCCCGGCCACTTAGTCACTCGTAATGAGTGCACCCCTGCACATAGTGTGTTGGACATTGTGCCACTGTCACACATCTGTGACACAGTGCATGAGGGTTGGCCACTAAAGGGAAACTAAGAGGTGGAACTTAAACTGAGAGGATTCAATCTGGCATCGGATCTGGAATCCGGTGTGGCTTAGTGGATAAAGCGTCAGCCCGTAGAGCTGAAAAACCGGGTTCGAGTCCCGGTGCCGGAGAGAATTTTTCTTCGCTCCACCGATCCTTCATCATTTAATTAATTAGTTGATTAATATGGTGTGTGATTCGGGATTCCTCGACTTCTTTATGCCTGTTTATTTTCTACTTGTCCATACCTGTGGAGTAGCGGCTAGCGCGTCTGGTCGCGAAACTAGGTGGCCCGGGTTCGGGGAAGTTATCTGGTTGAGGTTTTTCCGGGGTTTTCCTTCAACCCATTATGAGTAAATGCTGTGTTACTCTCTGTGCTGGATCCCGAACTCATTTCACCGGCATTATCACCTCCACTTCATTCAGACGCTAAATAACCTAAGATGATAATACAGCGTCGTAAAGTAACCCACTAAAAAAAATGTTTCTACTTGATTTTTTAAACGCATTCAGAGCTCAGTCAGTCATCCATACCCAAAGCAAGCGCGAAGTTCTACGTTGAATGAAAGAATGGGTGAATGAATAAATGAATGAATAAATCAATCAATGAGCGGAAATGGGAGAAGAGACATTTAAAAGATACACGAAAACGCGTCCCTGAAAGGAAAATTGGAGCTGAGAAGTGCTTATGTGAACTCTAAGCTTGTTGGCCACTTGTCTCACTCCAATGTTCGCCGTTGCATACGAAGAAACGGAGAATTTTCAAGGGAAAAGCCGAAAATGAACCTAATCTAATAGCTACCAAAGGGAGGAAGGAAGGACGACAGAACAGCAACAGGGTAGAATCACCGAAGATGTTAAAAGGCCAGCACATGGAATGGGGGAGGGGGTGCCGCAGTCCTCGCAAGATAGTGAATCCAAGCGCTTGCGCTGTGCGGATGACATTCTATAGAGAGTCCCAGCAAGAACGTCGGATTTAATAATGTGAATAAATGCAACAAAACAGATAATAGAATAGATAACAGTGCCGAGAAACCAACAACTAGATAATGGCGAAATGTTCCAACAATATCTTGTTATTGTTGCTTTGCAGGCACTCTTGTCTACTTCGTTATTTTTTAATATCTATTTTGTTGCATTTATTCACATTGTTAAATCCGGTGTTCTTGTTGGGACACTTTATAGTAAACTCGCCCCAGAATACCGAAGGTAACATGCGAAAGCCAAGGCTCTGATTTCAGAATACCTTAATTTGTAAATGTCTAAATTTGTGCGTGGGGGGGAGATGTAGATCCGTGGCCCATTCCTCTTAGAGCTCATCCCGACATTTGTCTATTCGCCTTAGGAAAACCACAGGCAGGATGAGTTGCCTCAATTTAGGAGACTGGCCAATTGGCTGTGAGATGGCTCTAATACAGGGTTGCAGAACTGGAGAAGAGAGAGGTGGAAACACGGCGAAAGAGTTCGTTCCCTCATTCACAAGGTCGGAGCATTCAATGACGTTTGTGTGACGTTCGGTATGCAGACTGTTCTCTCTTCTCCTCTCCACCTACCGTATATAATGAGGTAGAAGTTTCGTTTGGTGAAACTGTTATGTTATTAGACAGATAAGTTCCAATTTTTTACATTCAAGATATACTGATCTTAGGAGAAAAGAAAAAAAAAAGAAAAAAATACCGTACAATGACGCGAGAGTTGAAGGGAAGGGGAGGGATGAGTTACGTGTTCCGGGTTATGACGCGTGCTTCAATTGTAGCACAGTTTTGCATCCTTGCTCTAATAAAATATGGCCAATAGACCCTGAGAATCATGATGATGGGCAAGGAGTGTGTTCTTGTTGATCGTAATAGCCCGAAATGTATTTCAAGGATATTGCAGTGTTTCTGGTATAACATGAGCTGGGAATAGGTCCTCATCTTGAGACTAGATTAGATAACATATTGAAATAGGTGCTTGCCGTTTCACAGGTTGCTTCCAATGCTGTATTCTAGGCTGCTAGAGACGAATTGTATTGAAAGTTGGTGTATGACTTTCTTGTAGTTAATTTCCAAATAAGACTTATTTTTAAATCCTGACATGTTTTGAATTGCGTGCGTATAATTTTCGTATGATACAAAAAATATATGAATGATGGTTCTTTGCGCAGCAATTGGTTTATCTATCAGGATAAGAGGTGAGTGATAATTAGGGCCGTGACATCGGTATATTTGTATTAGTCTGAGGTGAACATACGACGCCGGCCAGAATGTAGTCGACGTTTCAAGTACAGGCAGCGGAAGCGAATTTGACACACGCCTAAGCAAGCACGTTCCGTGTTTTGTATACGATTATTGTCTATTATAAAATCAAGACAATACACGCATTGTATTTAAGGGTTAATATCGGAAAGGTCTAAAATGCTGGCGAGGGAGAAAATAATTGTTGGAAATCATATTTATATGTCACAAAGTGGTAAAACTTAAGTCTGAAAATATTTTTTTTGTTTAAATATTTAGAGTTTTGCATTATAGTTTTAGAATGCCGAAAACGTATATGGCGTACAGTTTTGCTTTCCCTATATTTAACTGTTACATTAAATTTGATGTAGAATTGAAATTGATAATATACGCCCTTGGTTTCAGCCGATGTTGAACGCAGTTTTTCCACATACAAGGTTATAGGCCTACTATCCGACACTCGGCGGTCATTTTCATTTGAAACTTTGAAAATGAATGTTGTTTGTTTCAGCAGGAACCGAAACTAAGCGAATAACATGCAAGAAAAGTAAGGTACGGAATAGATGTGATAAATAAATTAATGTAACAGTTAAATATAGGGAAAGCAAAATTGTACGCCATATACTTTTTCGGCATTCTAAAACTGTAATGCAAAACTATAAATATTAAAAACAAATCTTTTCAAACCTACGTTTTACCACATTTGTGACAATTTAAGTATGACTTCCAACAATTATTCTCACCCTCACCAGCATTTTAGACCTTTCCGACATTAACCCTTATTATACAATGATTGTATTGTCTTGATTTTATAATAGGCAATAATCGTATACAAAACGCGGAACGTGCTTGCTTAGGCGTGTGTCAAATTTGCTTCCGCTGCCTGCGCTTGAAACACGTCGACTACATTCTGTCCGGGGCGTCGTATGTTCACCTCATACTAATACAAATATACCGATGTCACGGTTTATTGATAATATATCAGTACAGTTATGAACCTTAACGAAATCAATAAACTAAAAAATTGCTTCATAAGGGGAAAATTATCAGAAAATTCTCACCGAATATGGAGTAGGAAGCTGTGTAGTTAGTGCAAGCTTTCCACAAGATATCATACTCCAGTATTGTGGTGAAAATTTATCGAGGAAAAAAAATCCAAATTTGCTAATAAAAATTTCTTTGCGAGCTATTGGTAGTTCGCGATCGACAGTTTGGCGAACACAGCTGTACTGGCTGATGTATCTGATGCGAGTTGTATAAATCCTCCATAACGATAAAAAAAAACTCATTTGCAACATATCAAAATAAAAACATTACAAAGTGATAAATAGATTGTATCTTTCAGAGGCGTAAATGGGAAGCTATAAATATCCGCTAGCTATTTTATTATCTGTAATTGAAGAGTTGGTTATTGCTGCCAATTCACCAACACAAGTATTTCGGATAGCTGTAGCTTTCAGCAATATTATATTCAACGTATTGAATGACAGAGTTAATTTTTACTATTCCCTTTTCATGTATTTTTGTAATGTAATCAGTGTAACACAAAGCAAACGTTGGTCATCACAGTCTGTAGCAAACCCAAATATAACTACTATGCACTCAATACAAATATACAAAAATAAAAAACACTCTTTGCGCGACAGCTCTTCAAAGGTCAAAGCCGACCTCCGACTACTGGCCTCTCATATAGGTTAAGTCAGGAGGAAAGGTACATGGTGTGAGAAGTGATAATATTGCTGATTCTGAAAAAAAAAATTATATGAACATATGCCCTGTTCTTAACAGTATCTGACATTCAGTTGTTTGAAGATCACCGGCGTCAGTCTCATGTCCTTCATCAGCACTGACATGCGGACGCAACCGAAACGACATTAGACTGTAGTAGAATTGATTAAACGTATCCTGGGCATTGGATCTGTCGTGATGGAGTCATTTATTGGCCACCGAGGTCACCCGACCTTACTCCATTGGATTACTGTGTGTGGGGTTGGCTTAAGAGCGAAGTCTACAAGCAAGCGCAAAGTGGAAACAATGGAGAAATTTCTCGCTCGCATTTTACAGGCTTGTGCTCAAGTAAAGGAATGTCCGAATCAGCTCAGATCAGCAACACAGCAGTTGTCTACAAGAGCTGCAAAGTGTATTGAAGTTGACGGTGGACTTTTTTAACATGTTCTGTAAAGGAAAGTATACAATTAAACAGAACATAAGGTAATGTCCAAATTTCACGAGAGGATCCCTGCGAGGGGAGTATGGTCCTTGCGTGGTAAGAGGAGAGAGTAAGCCAGTAACTCAGCGTTCTTGAAGGAGCAGGTGGATGGGAGTGATGTCATTGGCCGACTGTAACAAACAAGACTCAGTGAATGGCCGGCCGGTTCCATGTCGGGGATAGGTTATAAGAGTGGGAGAAAAACTCGCATTCCTTGCTCGGATCTTCTCGTGAAATGCGGACTGTAACAATGTTTTAATTTACTATCACCTGCACTTTTCTCGTTCCTCATTGTTTCCATTAGTTTTCTCCGAAACAGGACATATGTTCATATAAACGGTTTTGTTTAGAATCACTAATATTATCATCCCTCAAACCATGTACCTTTCCTCCTGACTCACCCTTTATCTCCACATGCCTCAATAGAGGTAATTGTTACGTTTTGTACAAACAGAAGAGAATTCTGTTAAAATTTTTTTTCTCTTTTCTGATCCAACACCGTGTGATTTGTACCTGTGTACAATATAAGAGCATTAGGAGGATTTTTTTTTTTCATAAGCGCCCAAGAGCTCGGTGTAATTTCTAACTTTTTAAGGAGATGTCAGTTATGCCTATAAATAGGCAGAAAATATTTCTAGCAACTATTACGAAATGGCCGAGTACCATTATTAATGTATTTAGGAAACTGAATCTTGGCTCTTCTTCTGCCGAAGAGCTACACCGCCATAATTCTCAGGGTCGATTAATCGTTGCAAATCGTTGCATAATTTAAAAATGGCTGTATCTTGCAATTAGTGTACGAATTCCTCACTTTTTCTTTACCGTAACCACTTACTTTCCCCTTTCTCCTACCTCAAGCGGCAATAGGATTTCCTTCTCCCACCAGCACTCTCTCTCGCATGATCTCGCCTATTGCGGGATATCCCGCGTTCGCTGTGAGTTGACTCCCTCAGGAATCCGTACACTGAAGCTATTACCCTCATTTATTTCTTTTAGTGTTCGTTAGGGTTAAATGCTCTTATTCTTTCTATATTTTCACATCAAAATCTTGCCATGTTTGCTTAGCGCTTCGTATTGTCCGACCATCGGATCTATGCCCCTTCAGCGTTGTCGTCGTTCTTGGAAAAGTTAACGCCTCTACTCACTCCATTCCACCCGTTTCTCTCCCACTAAGGCCCAATTGTAAAAAACTCCCTGAGTAAAGACCAACTTTGATCGAAGATCGGAAAGTGAACCGAGTTCAGACACTTCTATTGTGTAAAACTTTTCTGCCATCAAATTACCTTGGTTCAAATGCAATCTCAGTTCACGTGAAAAGGATTTGGCAACATCGCATAAATAGGTGAAATACGTGGTGCGCGAACAGGTTTGTTCAGTGTTGCCAATCTAGCGACTTTAACTCTTTTTCAACAACAATTTCTTTTAACTTTTATATTGCTTAAATAGGGATTTAGTGACCTTTTTCGCACCCCATAGTGACAAAATTTAATCTTTCTTTGTTGATAATGAGAAATCTAGCGACTTTACAACTACTTTTTGGCGACTTTCCGTACACTCTGTTGGAGACACTGGTTTTTTGTGCAATGTAAATAATGGCGGACAATAAGAAGAAGATTGACTGTTCTCCGAGTTGTTATCATGTTATGGTGTTTGATACTACTAAACATAATAAAGCTTTATAAAACGACAATTTTCGTTTAGTAATACAGTTAATTAAAAATTTATCAATGTACCTATCATATCCATTAATAATTAATGGTTCTTATAAACATAATATAATTATAGGTTATGTTATTTGATACTGCTGAACACGATAGAGCCTTATAAAATATCAGATTGTTCGTGTATTAAGGCAAGAAATTGAAAGAAAATATATATATATATATATATATATATATATATATATATATATATATATATATAGGGGAGAGTCGGGTAGTATCGGACATCGGGTAGTATCGGACAGTGCGTTTCTTTCATCTACCACCATATGGTAGTACCTGAATGACATGGTTACGTTACTCTATGCGATATCACAGAAACGTAACCATGTCAATTAGGTACTATCATTGTGTGGTAGATGAAAGAAACTCACTGTCCGATATTACCCGCTGTCCGATACTACCCGACTCTCCCCTATATATATAAATGTACCTATCATATCTATTAATATTTATAATAATGGATATTTTATTTGCACAATCTGTCACTCGTATATTTCAAACAGAAAAGAAATAACTGAACTTGGTTCATCTAACTTAATCGGAGAAATTTCTTCAGTCAAAGTTGACTTTAGTTTGAGACAAATTAATCTCAGATTAGACTTTATACAACACAAAATTCCAAGTTCAGCTGAAACAAGGATCAATTTAACCTCTGATCTAAGATTAAATGGTTTATACAATCGGGCCTAAGTCAAACAGCAGGCCACGAACCTTGCCGAATAGGGATGTTGCCAAACTTCCGTCAAACAGTATCATGTCTCTTGAATATTGCTTATAATACTGTAAGGTTAATTATTAATTATTCATAATTTAATTTAAGTACGTCTAATGACGCTGATTGACTTATGCAAAATGCTATTACTTACTTAATATTTCTTTCACCACTCCGTGCTACAGTATTCATGCTGAGTTGACAACACTGGACTGCAAGTGCAAATAAACTGTCCCGCAAGAAGGCTCAAAATTGTGAGTAGTGGGGGAGAGAAAGAGAGAGGGATAGAAAAGAGAGAGATAGGAATGCAGGGAGAGAAATGAATTGCCGAGGCTGAGAAGGAATTAAGGTTCAGTTCGGATATCTTACGGGGGCACAGATCCAATGGTCGGACTATACTAATCACTAATATCTTCGAAAGCAATAATCGAATCGAAAACAAACATGTGAGGAATAAGAAGCTCTTTGGAATGAAAGAAATGAAAGTGGGATAAAATATTATCAAATATTACTTTTTAACACCATGTGTTTAGTGTAATACGATTCCCATTGGTCAGTTGGTTGTCATTCGCAGAGAAACCTTCGCGTGAAATTATCTATTTAATATGTGCTGAATTGATTGTGGACATATCAACTTTCAATGAAACACAACATTGGAGTGCATGAATACAGAGGTAAGCTAAGCATTCAAATCTTGTATCTAACATTACGAAAATATAAAGGAAACTTACGAAAAAAAATTGACAACGGTTGGTCAAGACAAGCTTTTCATTTGTCCGTGTGATATTGTTTCCGAAAAACAAAAACGGTTTACACTTTCATCATTTAAAGAAGGTTGACTGTATTGAGACAGTTGCGGCAGACGTACGCAACAGAAGAAGATCCCACAGCTCTGAGGACGATCACAGCAACTGAGACAACGCGGCACAAGCCCGGAAACTCACAACCCAAGATTCTCAGGAGTCATGTGTCGCTTCTGAAGGTAGTAGTACTTGAAATAGGACCATCTTGAATTGCAATGTTTAATATAGACCTACACGCAAAATTAGGATACTAGGGATAAGACTTTCTACAAAAACAGACACTCAGTATAAAATATCACGTAATTTACAATAATAATTGTTCTCTTTAATGCTCTTGATGAACGTTAGCTGAAGAAAAGAGCCTCTCAGGGATGAATACAAAGGCTGACACGAAAGGGGTGCTCAAAAAAGTCGTTCTTCCCCAATAAGAGTTATTTTCACTCCTCGCTAGTGCTTAGCGTCATATAGTAATACTGTAGGCCTATATATTATCTAATCCAAATATTCGTATTTTATTCTGTTAGTTAACGCTGTATCAACTGCGAGGTTACCTAGTGCAGTTGGAATTAGGGATAGCGAAACGGTATTTGGCGAGACGACTCCGTGGATTCGCCACGGGATTACCTGACGTTCGTCTTACAGTTCGGAAAAAATCTACACGTGCATAGCTTAAAGGCCCATTCACAATGAAAATTAAGCATAACCGTAACATAAACACAGAAGTTTGCGCCCAGGCTACCAGATGGGATCATTCACAATGATTCACATAAGCATTGACATAAACATTACCGTAAGACGTTAACATGAAAGTTTGCAAACTCCAAACTTGCATGCTTATGCTTACGTGATTTGCAAACAGAACACAATCGTGGAGCGCTGAAGTATACGACAGAATATGAGGAAATGGCGTCGTTGTTATGTTTCCATGCTTACGAAGTATGTTTGCTGTTATATTTATGTTCCCATCGTGAATGATCTTGATTTTACCGTAACGTTTATATTCTTAAGTTAACGCTTACTTTATGTTTAATTTTCATTGTGAATGAGCCTTTACTCTTACATATATTTACGTAAAAGAACGTGTGGGTGCGATCACCTGTCGACAGGTGCATAGCAACGGAAATGCAAGAAATACAAGGAGAACAATGGAGAAAAAGGAAAAACAAGGAGAATGTAAGAACAAGACGAATACAAGAAAAATAAGTGGAAGACAAGGACAAGAAGAATACTAGGACAAAGTTAATACGTACAAGGACAAAAGGGGAATACAGGACAAAAGTTTAATACAGAACAACAACGAGAAGACAGAGATAAAAAGGCAAGGAAAAGAAGGAGAAGAGAAGAATAAAAATGGGAAGAAAAGGAAAACATACGGAAGACAAGAACAAGGGGAACACAATAAGAACAAGAATAATACAAGGAAAGCAAGGGGAGTAGAAGGAAGAAGATGAATACAAGGAGTGCAAGGAGAATATTGTAAGTTATTCGCGAGAAGACGAGGGGAAAGAATGTGACCTTCAGGATAGCTGCTGATTGTGATAAACATCACTCAACTAAGTACCCCTGAAGCTAGGTTATTACTCATACCGAAAACATTAGTATTAACAATATGGATATGTAAATTAAAAGATACGAATTAGTAATTACCTTAATAAGTTGACTATTAATAATTGCTTTATCTAATACGAATTGTATTTCATGACTTAACTTCTCACTTCCTAAGTACAAAAGCAACGACCAACAACTGATGAAGTCTACATATTTGTTAATGAATAGTAGCGATATTATTTCACATGATGTAAGCTTTCATATCAACGTATTTCCCTCTGCTGTTTCCTTCCGCGCTCTTCATCTCGTGAGTAAGAAACAATACAAGGTGAACAAGGGTACTGCAAGGAGAACAAGAGAAATGCAACGAGAAGAAGAGAAATGCAACGAGAACAATAGAAATACAAGGAGAACAAGGGAAATGGAAGCGGGACAATGGAAAGACAATAAAAATATGGCGAATTCAAGTAAAATAAAGGGAATACAAGAAGAATAAGGGAGATAAAAGGAAACAAGAATAGGCTATAAAGAGAACAAGGATAATACAACGAGACGAAAGGATTGAATGGAGAGCAAGGGGGTTACAAAGAAAACAAGGGGAAGACAAGGAAATAGGAGAAAATTCATTCATAGTTTTCTGCCCAAGGGCAAGTCTTTCACTGCAAACCCAGCATTCTCCAATATTTTCTATTTTCCACCTTCCTCTTAAACTTCGCATATGATCCGTGTATATTGGCTTATATTACTAAGTTATCCGCCCTATATCTATGGAGGAGAAAAATGTTCTACATCAGAAGCCAACCAGCTAATATCCAAGCGGGATTCAAATCCACTTCTCCAGCGTCGATTCGGATCAGTAAGGAAACGCGCTACGCTTAGTTATGTAAGTGGCCTTAAACTATTTATAAATCTGTTGTATATTTACGTTTATTTTAGAACTAACAATAATACATATAAATAGAATCTAAAAATGGCGGTTTTGAGATAATATTTAAATTAAATTATTTATAACAATTTTCTTGTAAAAGTTCAGTCTATAAATAACTGTTCCTTGTAACTATCTTGAATATGAAGTAGAACTCGCGAAAATTACAATTCTTAGAGATAAACGAAGTTCTTCACGTCCGTTATTTTAACAAATTTATCTTCCGTGTCAACCGAATTGAGAATATCAGAGTCTTATTTCTAAATGTCCTTCATAAGAACAAAAATGATTGACGTTGACAGAAGAAATAGGCTATTTTAACTGATAATGTAAACAAATCTCAAATAAATTGTAATCTACGTACAATGTAGAACACACTTTTTCCTGGATTTCACTCCAGTTTTAAAATAGTAGCTTTCATTTTTTTTTATTTTAGTAGGTTATTTTACGACGCTTTATCAACAGCTTAGGTTATTTAGCGTCTGAATGAGATGAAGGTGATAATGCCGGTTAAATGAGTCCGGGGTCCAGCACCGAAAGTTACCCAGCATTTGCCCATACTAGGTTGAGGGAAAACCCCGGAAAAACTTCAACCAGGTAGCTTGCCCCAACCGGGAATCGAACCCGGGCCACCTGGTTTCGCGGCCAGACGCGCTAACCGTTACTCCACAGGTGTGGACAGTAGCCTTCATTTTATTATACAAATGTGGGGGCAAAAAAGAAACAAACGCCGTAGGTTACCAACCGCTCAGTAAAGCTATTACCACTGTAAGAAAATTCTATTTAAAGAACATTATAAAATATACCATAGGCCTATTACTAAGGAACTGACTTCTGGTATAAAATAATCACATAATTTACGATTTACAGTACCGGAGGTGCGGAAAGACTGCTGAACTGCAGTGTGAACTATTGACTCCCAACTTTCTCTCAGAACACAAGCGAAACTAGTATGTAAGGAGCGGATTCCTATGTAATTAAATATTTTTCTTGCGTGTGATAAAACACAATTAACAAAGTTAAAAATTCCGAATGTCAAGTTTCAAGTTTAAAACCCGAATTTTATTTCACATAAAAATACATATTTTCGCAAAAAAGTTATGTAAATATATATTTTCAGGAAATATATTATAAACACATAAATCTTGGAGTTTTTTTACTTAAATAATTTTTTACAAGAACTTTCAAATATTTTAAAACTAAATCAATTATATCACTCAGAAATACGTTATCTTTTTAAGAATTCTTGGTTGCTTCGTGTTTCTAAGCGCTGTGTGGTGTATCCATGATCCATTTTCGTAATAGTATCGCCTCAAGTTCTGAGAACTGCTAGGCAGCATATCAGTGTTATTATTAGAGAATAAATTAACATGGACAAGAAGAAGAGATTTTGCAACACATAATTAGGAATGTTTATTGTTGCTGAAGATGATTTCATTCCACGCTTTGTTTGTGAAACACAACGGATAAGAGCTCCGGTATAAACATTATTTAATTTAAACAAATCTCTCGCCTCTCGCTCATGCCTATGAAGTGAGGAAATACATCTTGTTGTGATTCCCCGTTATCGGACCATAAACATAAGCTGCGTAGTGTAGACGTGGTGGCGTCGCTATAGGAAGTTTTTCTCCGACATTGTCAGTCAGTAGCCAGAAACACGTTTTTACCTTAAGACGTGTGTATATTAGCCTCTTAAGATGCCTAAAATCAAATCGAGTTTAAGATCGCGTCTACAGCAATATGTAGATGAATTTAAAAACATTTTTACTATCGACGGAAAAGTGTTATTTTGCCAACCATGTGGTAAATCAGTAAGTGCAGATCAGCGCTCTCAGGTAACCCAACATTTGTCTGGAAACAAGCACATTGCCGCTGCTTCACGAGTGCATTCACGGCAAAACAGTGGATATAAAAAAAATGTGTAAAGTTGCTCAAGTATTGGGGGGTGTGCCTGTAGGTGAAATTGACGGTGTAGGTGTTTGTGACACTTCTCTCTTTAAATATGCATGTCTGACGTCTTGTGATGTGGACAGATCGTTTTCACAGTATAAGTCATTGTTCTGAGATAATGGGCATGCATTTGTGATGGAGAATTTGGAAATGACATTTGTTGTTCACTGAAATTCTCAGACAACTACTAGCAACTGATACTCAAGTGTGATTGGTGAGTACCTAGTAACATTTTTTTTTTTCAAGCTAAGTAAGGTATTTTGTCATATTTAAAAAAAAAATATTTTTTATTTTTAGCAAATATTTTCGTACTTTTTAGCACATAAAAATAAATATATTAAAATTTTTAGCACATAAAAATCCGCTCCCTACTAGTATGATCGATGTACACCTAACTTATATTCAAAGTAACCATACTCAGGACTCTAGTTATGATATCGCTTCGGCTGAAAACTGATTTCTCGTGCATGAAGTATGTACGCTTTGTCAATGTTACATAGTGAATTTCACAGTGCAGAAATCTTCCCATCACTGTGATAAAAGAGCCCTACTGTTCAGAAACGCATGAAAGATGTAATGAGGAAGCATATGTATCGTAGTGACACTTTTTCTTTTGTTATATTTCAGTAGGTAAAGTTTAATTTATATGTAGCGTTTAACTCTCTTGGGGATTTCTTATTTGCTCTGGAGGAAAAGGTCAGAATTCAACACCAGACCCACATAAGCTAGTATTATAACAACATTGCGAACAGTGAATTAGTTGAATAGAAAGAGCATTGACTGATGATCAAATCTCCTGTGGATCTTGTGAAAAGCATTCAACTTGTAGGAGCACAATAGACCCTGTGCGGTCACAAAGCCTCAATTTCCTAATGGCGCAGAACGCTACTCGCGTGGACGATCTGAATGCCACTGTCAGACCTCTGGTTCCGCATGCGACCCACTTTCCAAGTCGGATTGATTTTTATTTGTCTCGTTCAACATTGAACCATGATGAGAACCAATTGCGACGGACGAACGTCTACTCATACCCGAGCCTTGACATCTCTAATTGTACAATGGTGCAAAGTTTACCGTAAGGAAAAGGGATTTCTAACGACCAATTGGCAATTGTGGAACATCTGACGTAATATAAAAAGACCTCAAGTTGAATTAATTAATTCAGAACATATTCAGTAACGACTGGTGGCTATTTTTTACATTTTTTAAAGTAAATTGGCTGTTTTAATTTTATACAAAGTGTCCCAGGAAGAATGAAATATTTTTCAGGGTAATGAATTTGGGTTAAAATATATTCATTTAATAATATATGATTATAATGTACGAAGTCTAACGATTGTAGTTCCGTGTACTATACTTGACGTGCACACGGCACCGTAGCGCAGCCTTTGTAAATTGTAACTTACTGTACCGGTACTGTATAGTAGGATAGGAGCGAGATACGTCATTGCGTCACGTGTCTTCTTTCTCCCTTCACCATAACCCAATAGTGGATAATGAACAGAAATAGGTATAGTGGCGGGATTTCAGTAACTTTATGTAGGCTATTACTGCAGTTCGACGGAAAGAAAGGAAGCAAGAACATAATGAAGAATGGGGCGTGAACATTTTGTTGAAAATAAGGACAAAACTATTTATTGCTTAAAATGCAATAAAATGCTGTTCTACATGAAGGTATATAATGATCAAAGACATTTTACTTTAGAAGAAAAGCTTAAGTTTCTATCATTGAAAGGCAAATTTCTTGTTAGGCCTATATGATTATTATTAATATTTTTATTTATTACGATTACGATTGTTATTAATTACAACAATAAACTACTAAGTTTTATGATGAAGGATGTATAGAACAGAGAAAAATTCTCGCCCGCACCGGGACTCGAACCTGGGTTTTCAGCTCTACGTGCTGACGCTTTATCCACTATTCCACGTCGGATTCCAAGACGGCGCTCATTCCTTTGGATCCCGGCCACTTAGTCACTCGTAATGAGTGCACCTCTGTACATAGTGCATTGGACATTGTGCCACTGTCACATATTCTGTGACACAGTACATGAGGGTAGACCACCAAAGGGAAAACTGAGAAGTAGTACTTAAAGTGAGAGGATTCGATCCGGCATCGGATCTGGAATCCGATGTGGCTTAGTGGATAAAGTGTCAGCATGTAGAGCTGAAAACCCGGGTTCGAGTCCCGGTGCTGATGCCGGAGAGAATGTTTCTCTGTTCTATCCATCCTTCATCATATGATAACGCAGAATTCCTGCACGGAATAATAATAATAATAATAATAATAATAATAATAATAATAATAATAATACTAAGTTTTACCTTAAGACATTATTATGCCTTGTATTAGCAATACACATAAGACATGACTTCCTTTTATTTTGTCATTTCAGTTTGTTTACAATGTTTTATTGTGCCTGTTTATTAAGTTGTTCTTTTTTACAATTAATAAAAAATAATAACATATTAGATGTTAATTAATAGATTACAGTAATTAAATATCTTGTGCCTCAAACATACTATCCTTTCTTAACCAAAAAATAAAATATGACGAACGACACTATTCAGCCCAACAGAAAAGACAAATACGATGAAAGGTTTCAATTCGCAAAACTATCACTTGCTGAGGTAACTTGGGTTGCTATTGCATCTGCATATCAAGGTGACTTGTATCTCTAACACCCTCTCTCCATTTGCCTCCTTTGCTACCCCTAACACGCCCACCCCTCTTGTGCTGTATTATTGTTGCTGTGGAAAAATGTAGCTGTGCTGCGGTATTTTAATACTCCCATACAGACTGTAGTGAAAGAATTTGTAAGCACTCTGAATGTTTACTGTATTTTGTTTCAGTATTTAAACATCGGGGTAAAAAGAAAAAACAACTGTATCCATATCGCGGATGCTTCCTGGGCTCTAGCGAGAAAGTCAGATGTAACATAAACCCGTACATGAACACAGATCTTTTATATATCTCAGCTAGTGAGAGACTGGTAAATTTCAGGTGATTTATCGTGGTCATGGGCGTCAAAACATTAAAGAGAATTGCAACTTTCTGCTATCTCTCTTCCCCCTCGCCGCAAACTGTGACGTTGCACAGGAGCAGAGATAAAAAGATCTGTCCCTATATACTTCTCCTGCAGCTGTGGTAAAGTTCATGGAATCCATAAGAAGAGTAACCTAAGTTATATGCCTCGTGTAATTATTTTATTTTCTTACCGAGTTTGTGTTTAATGTGAAATATATTTATTACCGTAGCACCAAGACACAGCATTTTCTAAAAGTATCATACCACATTGTCCTAAAATGTAGAATGTTATGTTTTATTTAACGACGCTCGCAACTGCCGAGGTTATATCAGCGTCACCGTTGTGCCGGAATTTTGTCCTGCAGGAGTTCTTTTACATGCCAGTAAATCTACTGACATAAGCCTGTCGCATTTAATCACACTTAAAGGCCAAAGACCTAGCCCGGGATCGAACCCGCAACGTCGGACACAGAAGGACAGCGTTATACCAACTCCGCCAACCAGGCCGACTGAAACGTAGACATACGTGTATAATGTCTCTCTTCATTTAAAAGCTCGTCCATCAATATCTCACCAACCATTACATTTCGGACGACATAGGTGTATCAGGTAAAATCGATGTAGAATAACCCAAATTACAGTACACTGAAGTATTTTTACATTCCTTCTGGGTCTATTTTAGGTGAATGTTACATAACTGGGTCACGCTTTAGCACGGAAGTTCATTAAAAACTTAGACCATATAACTTATACAGGGTGTTCAAAAGTGATAGTCAATAATTTACAGATGAAAAGTAAAAATTGAAAGAAGCAAAAAACCGCAATAAACACTGGTCTGCAAATTAACAGTTCATGCGATATTCTCTTAGGCAGTAGAGTGTCTGAACCGTAGCTTTCTAGGTTATCGGATTTAAATCGGATTACATTTGTGTTTGGGGTCATATAAAAAGCCTGGTTTTCACTTCTGAGTTCAACACACTTCAGGAATTGCAGTTTCACATTGAATGTGCTTTTGAGCAAATAAGGGAATGATCCAGGATTGCCCGAAAGGAATCACAGCTTACTACACAAAAGAACACAGCGTTACGTTCAGATGCATGAACAGCATTTTGAACACCTGCTCTAGGTGGAATTCAGTTATGGATGTCTGCACGTCTGCTCTTATCAGCGATTAATTTCAACAGAAAAAGTGCATGACAAATGTGTATTGGAACTTTTTTCCTTAGGTTAGTTTGTACTTTTCTTCTGTAAATTATTGATCATCACTTTTGAAACACCCTGTATATATACATACTATGTGTATACTATATATACAGAAATACCCATACC
Source organism: Periplaneta americana (assembly GCF_040183065.1). Lineage (NCBI taxonomy): Eukaryota > Metazoa > Arthropoda > Insecta > Blattodea > Blattidae > Periplaneta > Periplaneta americana. Next base: position 61,133,732 of record NC_091123.1, on the reverse strand, counting down.
AGAAGTTATAAAAATGTAAACATACAATATAACACAAGGTGAGTACAGAATAAATATATACAACTTCAACAAGTTATTGGGTCAGTACTGCTTAAGACGTCGAGAATAACATTATATGGTCCAACGTCGAAAGTTACCCAGCAATTCTGCTTCAAGTGGTTGAGGGAAAACCTCGGGAAAACCCGAAGTAACTTGCCCCAACCAGCATTTGAAGCCGGGCCCGCTCGTTCCACGATCAGGCAGGCTAACCGTTACTCCATAGCGGCGGACAACCCATTCTGTTACAAATTTAAGTTTTCATTGTGTTCATGAAGTTGAGGCATTAATCAATTAATGATCATGTCGAAATCAGAAGTACTCTGTACTTACGGTGTACAGTCAAATCTCCGTATAACGATAAACTTTTCTATTGCGATTAAAAATGTAGTTCCCGGCATAAAATTTATTCCTTCAAAGTAAACATTCTGCCGATATAACGATAATCTCTATTGCGATGTATCTCTATTGAACGATACACTTTAATGGTCTCCAGTGTATATTTTCTCTCTCTACTACGATAAAGCCCGGTAAAATAAAATGTTTGTACAGTATTTAGTGTATTTTGATTTACAAAGGTCTTGGACTCAGACTAAATCCAGACGAATCACAAGCCAAAATAATGGGCCACCAACGAACATTAAACAAAATAGATCTAGCTACTGTATCAAATACAAAAATAAATAATACCACAATAATTACATATAGTAAGACAGTAAAAAATTTAGGAGTATATTTAGATTCAAATTTAAGTTTTCAAAGTCAAGTGACCTACATAAGTAAGAAAACATTTTCCATAATTCATTCCCTCAGACACTTAACCAACGTTTTACCTCTCAGCCTTAAATAGAACCTGATCCAAACTTTAGTAATGCCCCACTTGGATTATTACGATTCTCTATTCACGAATCTAACTACTGATCTCACCCATAGACTACAGCGTGTTCACAATATCTGCGTTCGTTTCATTTGTAACATTAGAAAATTCGATCATGTAACACCGTCACTAGAATTGTTGTCTTGGAATCCACTTAAAAAAAAGAAGATTCTTCAACTTCCTCTTATTACTATTTAAAGGCCTTATGGCCTTAATTCTGTCAGATTAAATAAATAAATAAATAAATAAATAGATAAATAATAGATATATGTGTCATTTTCCGTGAAGACAGCTCTGAAACCAACTGACATAACTGATTTCTTTCAAAAAATGTAGGACAGTACAATGGGCAGCGTGTGAATCACTTCAACAGTTCCTATCTAGTGTTAGCGATGTTTCTAGAAGAGTAGACCTATAGTATTTAGTGTCTTTGGATTTAATAAGGTATTTATGTGTTTAAATTTCCGTGAAGAGAGCTCTGAAACCAATAATTTATTTCAAAAAATGTAGGACAGTACAATGGGCAGCGTGTGAACCACTTCAACAGTACCTATCTATTGTTAGTGATGTTCCAGAAGAGTAGACCTACAGTATTAATAAGGTATTTAATAAGGTGTTTATATGTTTAAATTTCCGCGAAGAGAGCTCTGAAACCAACTGACATAACTGATTACTTTCCCAGAAATGTAGGATAGTACAATGGGCAGCATATTAAGAGGGTTTCATTGATAATTTTACCCATTTAACTCTTATTCTTAAAACCCTCCTTATAACAACACATCTATTTATAATAATATTTTTCTTTGTCCCCCTTAATATCGCTATAGAGATTTCACTGTATATGTATGGCTAGTACGTAATATGTAATACTTGGGCTGTACACTGAAACATTTCTGTAAAATACACAGATTCCGCCAGAAAAAAAAAAGTTTTCTTTCTCAGTAAGTTTTCCGCAGAGACATAAGTTATATTATTAAAGGACGAGAATTGGTAAGGCGAGAAATAGTTGCCCTGTATAGCATAGTGAAGGTTCCTTTCTGGACATGAAAGCATCGTCTAAAGCCTTGGTTTTTCTGAACCGACGCATCCGACGTGCGAGGTGCGAGGCCTGCCTCGCACAAATCCAGACTACACGAGAGATAGTGAGTGGTTTCTATAACTGCGAGATGCGAGGTCTGTGCACCTCACAGTTATAGAAACCACTCACTATCTCTCGTAGTCTGGATTTGTGCGAGGCAGGCCTCGCATCTCTCACGTCGCATGCGTTGCTTCAGAAAAACCAAGGCTTTACATTCTTTTCCGAATAAGGCATGCTAAGTTTTCTGTCGATCTTGACCAGATTTCCAACCCTCGAAACTTGAACGACAATAAGGCGCCGATATAAATACCGGTAAATACGTAGAACAGCGGTCATCAGAACACTGCACACTCGGGCTAGCATCACTTACCCGCGGACAAGACACTGTCCTAGCGTGCATTCGTGGCTGCTGGCGGGTATGCTGTCTCTCTATATCCCTCGTGCACGACGTAGCATATTTCCTTACCCTCCACGCACTCCACCCATTTCAGCGAGTGCTGACGACCACTGACGTAGAACCACAGTCTAGTATATACAGTCACGAAGCTCAATACGTAGTAAATATGCAAACATTAGGTAGTTGCTCACCACTAGGATCGCTAATATCGCTTCATTAAAGACAATGCGAAATAGTACCAGCACAGTCTATTGTTTCTAGCACCCTCAAAACTCAAGCTTCGTAACTGTATATAGTAGACTATGGTAGAACTATGCCTAGCGTTCATCAGAACTTTTCATATATTTTCTCTTAAATTATGTTACAAAAGAAAAGCGAATATGTTTGAACTTGACCCATGTGATGTAACTGCATTATCAATCTTGCATCTGGTTATCCTTGCATTGGCATTTAGATAACACGCGTCACATCTGCTTTCATACACACACCGAGCTTCATGATGGCGTTTTGTGAAAACTGTGCAAGCGTGTGGATTCATATGGTGACAAACGCAGCTCTTCAATCTTTCCTACTAAGGTAAACAAAGAAAATTTATATTGTAATAAATTTATTTCTATTCATAATGTCATTGTTCTATGAAGTAAAGCCGTGTTAGAAGTTACAATATAGTGGAATTTATATCCTCGAGTACGCTCATCAGAAACGGATTACGCTGTCAACTCCTCTCTTATCAATATTTCTCTCACTATTGGAATGAATAATTTATTCATAGAGGTAACTGAGTCTCTCTCCAATGCATGTTATACGTTGTCGTCACTCTTCTTATTTTTTGTAATTTTATTCAGTCTGTGTCATTCATCTGATAACCATGTGGCGATCGAAGAGAAATTACATTCACAACACTGCCGTGTGCATTCAGCAAGAGCCATCCAATTAACTCTGAGGTCAGGCAAGGTCAGGTTTCGATTTAAAGTCTTTCTGTTCCTATTCTGTTTCCGACAACTAGAAACCGACTGCTTCGAGGATATATGTGAATTCTACTGTAACGGGACAATTTTATTACTACAGTAGTTCGTGTGAGCCAATGGTGAAATGAATAAAAACTATGTAGAGTAGATAGGCCTAGTAGTAGTAGTAGTAGTAGTAGTAGTAGTAGTAGTAGTAGTAGCAGCAGTAGTAGTAGTAGCAGCAGTAGTAGTAATAGTAGCAGTAATAGTAGGTAGTAGTAGTAGTAGTAGTAGCAGTACTAGCAGTAGTAATAATAATAATAGTAGTAGTAGCAGCAATAGTAGTAGTAGTAGTAGCAGCAGTAGCAGTAGCAGTAGCAGTAATAATAGTAGTAGTAGTAGTAGCAGTAATAGTAGTAGTAGTATCAGTAGCAGCAGTAGTAGTAGTAGTAGTAGCAGTAGTAGTAGTAGTAGGCTAGCAGTAGTAGCAACAGCAGTAGTTGCAACAGCAGCAGCAGTAGTAGCAGCAGTAATAGTTGTAGCAGCAGCAGTAGCAGCAGTAGTAGTAGTAGTAGAAGCAGCAGTAGTAGTAGTAGTAGTAGTAGTAGTAGCAACAACAGCAGTAGTAGCAACAGTAGTAATAGTAGCAGGAGCAGTAGTAGTAGTAGCAGTAGTAGGCCTAGTAGTAGCAGCAGCAGCAGTAGCAACAGCAGTAGTAGTAGTAGCAGGAGTAGTAGTAGTAGTAGGCTAGCAGTAGTAGCAACAGCAGTAGTTGCAACAGCAGCAGCAGTAGTAGCAGCAGTAATAGTTGTAGCAGCAGCAGTAGCAGCAGTAGTAGTAGTAGAAGCAGCAGTAGTAGCAGTAGTAGTAGTAGTAGTAGTAGCAACAACAGCAGTAGTAGCAACAGTTGTAGTAGTCGTAGCAACAGCAGTAATAGTAGCAGGAGCAGTAGTAGTAGTAGCAGTAGTAGGCCTAGTAGTAGCAGCAGCAGCAGTAGCAACAGCAGTAGTAGTAGTAGCAGGAGTAGTAGTAGTAGTAGCAGTATTAGGCCTAGTAGTAGCAGCAGCAGTAGCAACAGCAGTAGTAGTAATAGTAGCAGCAGCAGCAGTAGCAGCCCTAGTAGTAGCAGCAGCAGTAGCAACAGCAGTAGTAGTAGCAGGAGTAGTAGTAGTAGTAGCAGCAGTAGTAGGCCTAGTAGTAGCAGCAGCAGTAGCAACAGCAGTAGTAGTAATAGTAGCAGCAGCAGCAGTAGCAGCCCTAGTAGTAGCAGCAGGAGTAGCAACAGCAGTAGTAGCAGGAGTAGTAGTAGTAGTAGCAGTAGTAGGCCTAGTAGTAGCAGCAGCAGTAGCAACAGCAGTAGTAGTAATAGTAGCAGCAACAGCAGCAGTAGCAGCCCTAGTAGTAGCAGCAGCAGTAGCAACAGCAGTAGTAGTAATAGTAGCAGCAGCAGCAGTAGCAGCAGCAGTAGTAGTAGCAGTAGTAGTAGCAGTAGTAGTAGTAGTAGCAACAGTGGCGTACGCAGAATTTGGTCAAGGGGGTTATTATTAAAATTGTTTACAATTTACACTATCCGTAAGCTATTTTAAATGCGATTTTTATTATTATTATTATTATTATTATTATTATCATCATCATCATCAGCTGAGTTTTCAGAGGGGAATGTGAAACTAGTCCCGGGAATAACGCTAATGATATCATCACGCTGGGACTATGAAGAAACATTTGCCAATGTGAAATTTTCACTAACCTCGCGAGAATCGCTACACGACTTTTTGCTTAAAAATTGTAAAATTGCGGACGCTTAGACATAATATCAAAGAACCCGGAACAATAATGCGAAGTTTATATTAAAGATAAGAACTGTCAAATGCACAAAACATTAAACGAACGTTTCACAATATTCAGAACTCAAAGGGCGAATACCGCTCTTAAAATGAGTTTAAAATCGACAATGCACAAATGTTAACATCCGCACTCCAGAACTGTCAAAAAACCTTTTCATTATGTTTCACAACAAGTTAAATGTCATAATGTGTCGGCTTCATTTTATTACAAGGTAGGTACTAGGCGGTAGATCTCTCTATAGCACTGTTATAATTCGAACGTGCCGCAGCACCAAGTACAGGGATTATATTGAATAATATAATAACAAAAATAATTAATATTTTGAATAACGAACATTTTCTATCGGAGGTATTGACACTACTGCATTACATCAGGCCTCACCGAGGATTTCAGTCACCGGCCGCTACTGGTCTGAGGATTGGACTTGGCACTGATAGGGCTGAGGTAAGATGGCACATGTGTAAGCGTTGGATTCACGAATACCATCGAGGCCACTTGTTGAACTTGGAAAATCATCGCATATACAGTACGATTATTTAGTCCTGACAGTCGCCGGCGATGTGCGCCTGGGTCAGTCGAGTCCATTTAGTTACGCCAAGGGGTGTTTGGGTTATTCACTCGCTTGCCTTCGGAGCGATGGGATGTCATGCGTGCGGTATAGCGGTATGTTTCTAGTGCAGTTAAGCTGTACTGCATTCCTTTACCGACCGCTCGCCCTTATCTCTACTCCGGAACTCTCCCCACTCCTCTTATTACTTCCCCTCTTTCGCGTCGCTGAGCTGTCAGGACTAAGTAATCGGTCTGAAGCACAATGGGCCAAAGCAAGCCTAAGTGCAAGGATCCGTCCCTAGTCCAGCCTTTGAAAAGCCAAGCAACCTAACCACTACAAGTCTATTATAGAACTGCAGTACTTTTGAAAAACAAATCCAAACCGAGAGACAGAAAAGCTGTAGTACGTTGAAATATTGCAAAAACTAACGGATAAAATTTACCAGCAGAGTAGAGTTGCTACTTGCTATGTTAACACAAACAAACAAAAGATAAAGCCAAGGTTGCACATGTGTTACGGGCACGTGCTCAGCAAACGTCAAGAAATCAACGTTCTCGTCCCCATTTCAGCATGTGAATGAATTGTTTCCCGCAAAAATGTACTATGTACCGCTTTTTTTAAATACTGACTTTGTCAATATTGTCTGTGTAGTGTCTAAAGACAAAATTAATAAATGCTACAATAATAATAATACTAAGAATAATAATAATAATTATTATTATAATAGACTATTATTATTATTATTATTATTATTATTATTATTATTATTATTTGAACGATAATAATGGTACACTTTCGGTTGACACTCCCGCTGAAGTAAAATCTTGTGGCCGGAAATGGAGTTTACATTAAATAATTAAAATGATGTTGATGCAGTAACACTCACACGAATAAATATGCAACTAATAAAGGTCTTGATGATATCAGAGAGGAGTATTAAAAATAATATATTGTTCAATGAGCCAAAAACCGAGCGAATCCCATGGTAAATTTTGATCTATAATAATGCAGTGAGCTGTGATACGTCATGATGGCCGTGCTAGCAAATGTATTACACACGTTATTTAACTTATTTTTAATATTAAGCTATTTATTACCTCGGTTGTAATCTCTTCTACATAAATTCTAGGGATGCAGACATAAAATTAACCAAATTTCAACAACTTTTAGGTACAATAAAGTGAACATTACTAAAGAAAGTCAGACCAGCGAAAATTTTGAAATTTTACAATACAACGGCTCTCCCAACTTTATTATATGGATCAGAAACATGGACCTTAACATCAAATCAACTGCGATGAATAGAAGCGGCTGAGATGAGATTGCTAAGACCCCTAGCGGGCTATATTCTTCCTGATCATAAACGGAATGTTGACATCAGAGAGGAATTACACATCACAGCCATCACTGAAACCATAAAAGTTTACCAGACAACCGGTATGGACACATGTTACGGATGTCCTGTGACAGGCTACCTATTTGCTTACAGACCTAACGGGAAGAGAGACCTTGCAAGGCCGAAAAAGCGATAGAAAGATCAGCTCACCTGAGAAGGAACAGGCCAGGAGGCCTAATCCTTGACAGAATTTGATGATATTGATAATATTATCTGTTTCTGCATGTTATAAATCATGTATCAATATATGACTGTTAAAAATAAATTACATGAGAAGGATGCCGTTTATCACCTAAGCTGTTCAACATCTACTTGGACAATTTAGTGAAGAACTGTTTTCAGAGCATGGAAGGGGTGACAGTATGAGGAAGAAGAATAAAGTGTACCAGATTTGCTGAGGATATGGCGTTGTTAGGAGAAGAGGAGATGACACTAAGGGATATGCTACTGGAGCTAAATAACAGCTGTGAGCGGAATGGAAAGAAGATAATGCAAACAAGGCGAAGACCATGGTCATAGGAAGAAAAGTAAAGAAGATAAACTTGCGAATACTAAATGAGACAGTAGAGCAAGTGAACAGCTTCAAATACTTGGGGTGTACTACAAGCAGTAACATGAGCTGTTGCCAGGAAGTTAAAAGGACAGCAATGGCAAAGGAAACTTTTAATAGAAAAACAGAGCATCTTCTGTAGTCTTCTGGAAATGGAACTAAGGAAGAGGCTAGTGAAGTGCTTTGTGTGGAATGTAGCATTATGAGGCAGAAACATGGACTTTACAAAGAATGGAGCGTGTGAAATGGACAGACAGAATAGACTAATAAAAATTAAGCTGTGTTGGAAAGAGTGTGTGAAGAAAGAATGATGCTGAAATTAATCAGGAAGAGAAAAACGAATTAGGTTGGTCACTGACTGAGAAGAAACTGTCTATTGAAGGATGCACTGGAAGGAATGGTGAACGGAAAAATAGTTCGGGTCAGAAGAAGATATAAGACGATAGACAACATTAAGATATGTGGATCATATGCGGAGACTAAAAAGGAGGCAGAAAATAGGAAAGATTGGAGAATACTGGGTTTGCAGTGAAAGCTCTATCATTTGGCAGAACAATATATATGTATGCATTATTATTATTATTATTATTATTATTATTATTATTATTATTACATGAATTAAAATTAAAAAAATCATCCATTCGATTGAACAGGAAGGATGCTTTACTAACCATGTGTATGCTTCAGTTATAATAGTTTTACTATTCTAATGTTTTAAATTTTTAGAAAATTTATTATAAAATTTAGGTCCAAGGCACAAGTAACTATTATAGATCTTGTTTAATCTAAAATAAGACATATTTACATTTGAGTTCGACCTGGTATTATAGACTAATGGTGTATATCGTATGAGTTACAATACTGACAAGTGAACTCTATGGTAACACAACACCAGTGTTGAATAAATTGATCACTATGAATTCATGGATTCCTTTTATGATGGCCGTATCTAGCACAAAGCGCATTTATTTAATATCATGCCGCACCCGATGTTCAGTTGTTAAATATTTTCATCGTTTCCCTAGCAAAAGGCCGCCTATTTCACACGTGCTTTTGAATTACTCATATTTCTGCAATACGCGTATGTTTTAATTTTCAAATTTCGAATTCCGAGTAATTCTAGGAACCTCACAGCGCCAGAAGAATCGAGCCAGGACATCCGTGGTGTGTGTCTGTGTATATTTAATTGAAGGTCACGACTTATATGGAAGCACGCAACCGTTCTGGCCTACGTCTTTGTTTTTAATCGGTCTCGAATAATATGGGCGGCAACCAGTTGCATGGCGAGGAGTGAGGAAGGGAGGGGAAGGGATCAGACTGTTGTAGTACGTCGCTCTCGCTGTTTTGCGGTCAGAGCGCCTGCGAAGAACGTAAATGAAGAGTCTGGAAAATCAACGTTCATTTATGTATTTTATATGAATCGAGGACGTCTCCCAATTGGAAACGTCGCCATTGTCACGGTCTCCGACTTGTCGTTAGTGTCTGTTTTATTAGTGAAGTTCTGTGTATCGTAGCAGCGCTGACCGTATGGTTTGAATATCAGTTTCTATGATGAAAATCCGGTTTCTAAACCAGAAGAGTTCAATGGAATCTGTAATGGATTAGGACCGGGCTGAGGCAGGATAGGAGTATCTCAGAGACAAAGTTTAACCTTTTCTTAATTAACTATCTGTAATGCATAAAATAAAATATGCAAATCATTGTTTTACTGAGAGTAAGAGTAGACAGCGAAAGAAAGAAAGAAACAAACAAACAAAATTTATATAATAAGAACGTAATAAATGTGTACGTGAAAGAAAGAAAATAAATAAGAAATAAATAAGAAATGTGTACGCGAAAAAAAGAAAATAAATCAGAAGAACCTACCGGGTAAGAAATTTGTACGTAAAAGAAAGAAAATAAACAATAAGAACGTAAGAAATGTGAACGTGAAAGAAAGAATATAAATCAGAACTTAAGAAATGTGTAGGCTACGTAAGAAAAATAATAAGAACGTAAGAAATGTGTAAACGAAAGAAAAAAAGAAAGAAAGAAAATATATAATAAGAACGTAAGAAATGTGAAAACGAAAGGAAGAAAGAAAGAAATTATAGAATAAGAACGTAAGAAATGTGAACGTGAAAGAAAGAAAATAAATACGAACTTAAGAAATGTGTACGTAACAAAAAAATTATAAGAACGTAAGAAATGTGTAAGCGAAAGGAAGGAAGAAGGAAAGAAAGAAAGAAACAAACAAACAAACAGAGAGAAAGAAAGAAAGAAAGAAAGAAAGAAGGAAGGAAAGAAAGAAAGAAAATATATAATAAAAACGGAACGTAAAAAATGTGTACGTGAAAGAAAGAAAATAAATAAGAACTAAATAAGAAATGTGTACGCGAAAAAAAGAAAATAAATATGAAGAGCGTACCGGGTAAGAAATGTGTACGTACAAGAAAGAAAATAAACAAGATCGTAAGAAATGTGTGCGTAAGAAAACAAATAACAAGAACGTAAGAAATGTGTAAACGAAAGGAAAAAAGAAAGAAAATATATAATAAAAACGTATGAAATGTGTATACGAAAGGAAGAAAGAAAGAAAATATATAATAAGAACGTAGGAAATGTGTAAACGAAAGGAAGAAAGAAAGAAAATATATAATAAGAACGTAAGAAATGTGTATACGAAAGGAAGAAAGAAAGAAAATATATAAGAAGAACGTAAGAAATGTGTAAACGAAAGGAAGAAAGAAAGAAAACAAATAACAAGAACGTAAGAAATGTGTATACGAAAGGAAGAAAGAAAATCTATAATAAGAACGTAAGAAATGTGTACGTGAAAGAAAGAAAGTAAATAAGATCTTAAGAAATGTATACGTAAGAAAAATAATAAGAACGTAAGAAATGTGTAAGCGAAAGGAAGGAAGAAAGAAAGAACGAAAGAAAGGCAGAAAATATATAATAAGAACGTAAGAAATGTATACGTGAAAGAAAGAAAATAAATAAGAATGTGATACATGTATACGTCAAAGAAAGAAAATAAATAATAAAGAAATGAGAAATGTGTACGCGAAAGAAATAAAATAAATAAGAAGAACATACCGACTAAGAAATGTGTACGTAAAAGAAAGAAAATAAACAATAAGAACGTAAGAAATGTGTACGTAAGAAAACAAATAATAAGAACGTTAGAAATGTGTAAGCTTAAGGAAGAAAGAAAGAAAATATATAAGAACGTAAGAAATGTGTACGTGAAAGAAAGAAAATAAATAAGAACATAATAAATGTATATGTTAAAGAAATAAAATAAATAATAAAGAAATAAGAAATGTGTACGCGAAAGAAAGAAAATAAATAAGAAGAATGTACCGGGTAAGAAATGTGTACGTACAAGAAAGAAAGTAAATAATAAGATAGTAAGAAATGTGTACGCGAAAGAAAGAAAGAAAGAAAGAAAGAAAGAAAGAAAGAAAGAAAGAAAAAAAAGAAGAGAAATGAAGTAAAACATGTGTGCGAGAAAGGAAAAAGAAAAAAAATAATAAGGAAGTAAGAAATGTGTACGTGAAAAAAAGAAAATAAATAAGAACGTAAGAAATATATAGGCCTACACGAAAGAAAGAGAGAAACTAATAAGTAAGAAATGTGTGCGTGAAAGAAGAAAAATAAACAATAAGGAAGGAAAATAGCAGATAAGTATATGGAAAAAGGACGTAGATGTGAAAGAAATAGGAAAATAAAAATGAAGTCATAAGTGAAAAAACGAAGGAAGAAAGGAAAGCAAATAGAAAACAAATAAGTAAGAAGGCAAGAAAGAAAATGAGATAAGAAATAGAAATAAGAGACGAAAGAAGTAAAGAAGACAATGAAGAAAGAAATAAGAAAAAGACAGTACTGTAGTTAATGAAATAGGAAAGGGAAGAAAGTTAAGACTGAAATAAATAGTGATAGAAACGAGAGGAAGGAATAGAAAGAAAGAGTGAAAGAAGGGAAAATTGGAGCAAATAGAGATATGAAGAATGAAAGGAAGACAAAATAGAAATATAAAGGAAAAAATGGGATTAAGGAACACAAACTCTTTGTAAATAATAAAGTTCACTTTCACTGCACGACAGACTGAAGTCCAACCGCACGTGATGACTTTACGGCGGATGAAAACTGCACAGTCATGTCTACAACAAACAATACTGTAGTGTATCCTATTAAAGCGAGTTGCGATTCCCTCTTCCTGTTACCATCACTCCACTGATTTCCGCTGCCGTGAATATTCATGCAGCAGGCTGGCAGAGATCTTCCACAGATTTACGTGACGAACATGCCTCACGTTCCAGCTGTGACGGAAATCGATGCCCACCTGCCGCAGCTTTCATCTTTAATCCGCAGGATAACCCCGATAACGCGAGTGTGCATTATAATGAAGCTTTTACTGCGGGCAGATTATGTAACAGGCATAACGTGTTGTGTCATTCAACAGACACCTAGAACCGGTGATAATTTTACACTATGTTTTTCCCAACCCAAGGGCTGATTACTTCGTTCTTTTTCCTCTCTACATTCTTCCTAACTGTAAGATGAATGTTAGGTAATACCGTGGCGAACCCTCCTATCCATATCACTAGAATACAGCTGATGCCAGTGTTTTTGACTATGTCCTTGAGTACAGTGCAGAGACAGGCAAAATGTCTATCAGGCTTGCCCATGACTGCTTACGTCCGTGAGCGGGCTTACGCTTTAGTATCGTTCGCCCGCCTGCAACCTTCCCTCTCAAGCAGGCAGGCAGTGTGGTTGCACGTGACTCCCAAACAGTCCTAAGAGTGACCCGAAAGGACTTGGGTTCCGCCGACCTGCGCCAGACTGTGCTGCTTTCAGATGCATGATAAATATGAACCAAGTCATTCAAACCTGACAAGAAGCCTACAGATAAAGACAAACTACTGATAACTTAATTTGTTGTCTTCTGAAACGTACCATTAATAAAGACAAAGAAAACTATTTCTCGTCAACATAAGATCTATTAAGTGCCAACAGTTATTATAAATTACTTGCACTTTCCTTTTCATCGTAGTAATATAAATTTAATGCAAACCATTCAAACTTTCAGATTCATAAATAAAAGTCAATCTGTCGCTCAGAGGTTAAATAGCAAATTAATATTCTGAAGAACGAAAAACTTTTATACATTTTACAGGTATTCATGAGGCTTATAATTGTTGATAAGGAAAAAGTTAAAATGAAATATTTTTCTATATTCTCCTCTCCTCTCCTCTCCTCTCCTCTCCTCTCCTCTCCTCTCCTCTCCTCTCCTCTCCTCTCCTCTCCTCTCCTCTCCTCTCCTCTCCTCTCCTCTCCTTCCCTTCCCATAGTCACAAGTTACGAAATGTTACTATTTTGTTGAGTCAGATACACTTTGCAGGAATATGAAATCTGTAATATTGTTTTATTATTTTATGAATTCTTTAGCGCAATAAATCGTAAAACTGTGTTTCCTTAATTAGGATCTATCTGCCGTGTTGGACCATAAGATAAAGATTTTTTTTAAGTGACTAAATAGCCAACGAAATTAGATTTAAAACTAGTACTGTTTCATCTTAACCAGCGCAGACTGGCTTCCGTGAATGCAAGTCACTCTACCTTATAATACGAGCAAACAGGCAGGCTTTCTTGGGTCCCGCCTGGACTGAACCTATAAAACCCGGGCTCAATGGGTTCAGTCTTAGAAGTTAACTTGCTTTGTAGCGTCACCGGAACCCAAACCTGACGGCAAGCAGGTACGGGCGTGAGTCTTCTCTGATTTGCCGGTCTCTAGTACAGTGCCCAGTCTGGGAGGCCTCAAAGAGAAAAAGGTCATCAAAAATGTCCTCAATAACATAATGTCCAACCAAGAAGGACCCACACCAAATAGTCTCACATTTAATGTCCTAAACATAATAGGGTCAATATAATGAAAAGGACCTCAACGTAAATATCCCACATAGCTAAAAGGTCCACAGTAATTAAAGTCCCACTTAAAATTGGTAACACCATTAAAATGTCTTTCTACTAAATGTCCGACACACTTAATTACTTCGCATGTTACAATGCTTTCAATAATAATCGTTTATCATTGCCGTAAAATTTAAATGTGGAATGTCAAATTCAAGAATGTAGAATGTCAGAATGGCCCAAATTATCTATAGTAAAAACAAAAACAAACCAATGTTATTGCACCACGATAATCTATATGATTACCGAATTTAAATACTATTATAGTCACAATCATGCCATGGTATGAAAGAAAAATTACACAACCTCGAGCGGGAATCGAACCTGCGACTTCCTGTTCTCCGGTCAGGCGCTCTACCACTGTGCTATCGAGTTCGTCTCACGCCAAAGGCTTGGAATTATCCTTTCAGACTGGCGACTCTGTTACAGAGTACTGTCCATAGCGTCTTATCTAGTTAGCACTGCTTATGGCTTGAAAGAAATGCTACATCAACGGACGTGTATACGTCACCAAACATCGTAAGATGAAGATTATATGATTACCATTAAGACAACCGGAAAGGTGACAGGAAATATTGGAAAATAATGTTTTGATCGGAAGAACTGTAATGCGAGATATAAGAACTAAGTAAGGTAGGGATATACGAGGGGTATCCTTCTAATAATAATTTTAGTCTCAAGATGAGGCTTGTATAGCATAAGAATTAAGAGTTCGGAATTCCAGTTTGACAATACAATGAGAGGATTAACTGGTAAGGTCCAGAAGTTCTCAGGTAGAAGCTCTGCAAACCATTAGTCCTTTCACATATATTTTTAAGTAGGTATACTCAAATGTTGTAAGCTCAGAAATACCATACTCTAAAAGGCAACATTTGCAAAATGCAGTATTATGCGATTTAATATAAAATATGCATTAAAACTAAAAAAAAATGGACGTAATATATAAGATAAATCTCTAAATAGGCCTCATTAGGTGTAAAATCTTAAAAACATGAATTATGCATGAATGTATCCTTAAAAAAAAAAAGTAGAAACATGCAAATATGCACAAAAAGGCATACTTATTTGCACTTACTAATCCATGAAATAAATATTTATAAAGTTTGAGAAGTGTAGCAAGCTTTTATAGTATAAAAACATGCATTTTCATGGAAATCCCGTCTTTAGTTACGTCAGTCAAGTGATTCTATGAATAGTTATAAGCTTCAGAAACAGATTGAATTTGAGTAAAATCACTAATTGTTTTTTTAAGGGCGCAAGTCAGGAAAAGTAAATTTGTGGAAAATTGAAAAAAAAAAAACTTATTCAGAGGAAAACTATCTAGAAATAAATAATTCCGATCATGTGGGCTGATAGTCTAGGTTCCGTTCGTTCGTTTTAAAATAATTATATGCGGGTATTCAGATTTCATTGAGATTTAAAATATTAAAAAAGCCGCCCCTCAAAAAAATCAATGTTATAACAAATAATATGAAATATGATACAGATAGTTTAATGATAATCTTGAATTCCTTTCCATGAAAATGATACACAATCAACAAACAAAATATATTATGATAAATGGAACAAAAAATTGGAAAATATCAAATGATAAAAAGAAATCAATCTTTTCACTTGGGATGTACTGTTTTTCAGTCATCGTACAGTACAATTATTTAGTCCTGACAGTCGCCGACAATGTGCGCCTGGGTCAGACGAGTCCATTAAGTTACGCCAAGGGGTGTTCGGGTTAGTCAGTCGCTTGCATTCAGAGAGATCGGATGTCACGCCGTGCGATAGACCGATGTGTTTCCAGTACAGTCTTGGATTTCTTTACTGATCGCTCGCTCTTATCTCTACTCCGGAGCTCTCCCCACTACCGGTACTCCTATTACTTCCCCTATTTCGCGTCGCCGAGCTGTTAGGACTAAATAATAGGTCTGTACGTTGCACTGCTGTCTGTAGGCCAGCTGAGAAGTTCTTCATAAAGTGTCATATACTGTTCTCTAACCAGGAGATCAACCGTGAAAGGGATGTGCTTACTATTGCTTCATCTATTGGAGCGAAGTAAATAGATAATATTACCGTTATAACGTCAGTTTAAAAAACATGCGCTCTCCTGCATATGTTATTTCCTGTATGGAGAGATTAAAAGACCAAGAGATTAACAGTGATCTAATTTTGTAACTAGGGTAGTATAAATATGTGTGTATCAATGTTATTGTTTGTGCTGTGAGAGCGAGCCAATAGAGATACGAGTACCCACGTGTGTGACCTTATGACATCTTATGACATCAACATTCATTCACAGCATTACCCCGCTTCCTCTCAGTCCCTGAAGACTTTCTCGTGGTTGGAGTACAGTACTCACTTGGAATGTACTGCTTCATTTTCTCCTAGTCTTGCATTTCTTATACTTTATTGACACTTTTACTGCAAGGTAGATAGAGCTTGTTGATGGAGGAACAGATTCTCGCTGAACTGCCGTGAACAATGTGTGGTTTACCAATCAACTAATATTACTGGATCCTTTGATGTGTCCAAGTCTGTCATGTGTTGCTCAAAGTGGAATAGGCTACAGATTGCAAATTGATTTTCTCATTTCTTTCTTTGTTCCTTGTTTCTTCAGAAACAGCAGTCTTTTTGTAACATTTCTTCTGTTTTCAGCTATTCAGCTGTTTCCACACAACCACCATTGACAACTGAAAATGACTTATAAAATGGCCCAAATTTGTGAAAATATGGCATCAAAATTTAAGAAAATGAAAATGTAATAATAATAATAATAATAATAATAATAATAATAATAATAATAATAATAATAATAATAATAATAAATTCATCATTCGTAAATTATCAAGTATGAGGATTGTTGATTCCTGTATATTGAATAGCTCCTCTCTACTTCAACTGGTCCACACCTGTGGAGTAACAGCGCGTTTGGCCGCGAAACCAGATGGCCCGGGTTCAATTTCCGGTCGGGGCAAGTTACCTGGTTGAGGTTTTTTCCCCTCAACCCAATATGAACAAATGCTGGGTAACTTTCGGTGCTGGACCCCGGACTCATTTCACCGGCATTATCACCTTCATTTAATTCAAACAATGAATAACAAAAGATGATGATAAAGCGCCGAAAAAAATAACCCACTAAAATAAAAAAATTGACAACTGAAAAGTTTTAAAACGCCGCATGTCAATGGTTACCCCCATATCAAACAAATTGTGATTTTAACTTGCCTCTAACAAGCCAGCGATATTATTGGCGTCTTTTCAAACAAAAAAGGATGGGTTTATCCATGTACTTTCGGAACTACGATAAAAATAAAAATGTCAAAATTGATAACTTACGTCCTTTTAAAAAAATTCAATCGAGTCCACTGCAAGAATGATGGATGTCACTTTCTTGTCGAAAATGAACCAAGACTGTCAACGCATAGCTTAAGACATATAGAATGTACATAGAGAGTTATATGGCATTAACACTGATAGTCATTCTCCAGCAATGATCGGAAAATCACAGTTAAGCTTTGAGCGCTAAGCATTTCAAACTTTCAATTGCTTCTCCTGCAAAATGTGTTCCAAATGACATCCATCATTCTTGCAGTGGACTCTTCAATTAAAATGCATTCCTTACTCACAGACCAATAAAAGAAATAGACACGCCATATCCGGTCCCCGGATTGACGGTTGAGAAACACTGCATCTAATAATCTGTTGTGAAAAAGGATAAACGTGACCACAACTTTCCAATAATCTTGAGATAATATTATAAATTGTCGAGATTCACGACATACTATTTTTCTTCATGGTATTATTTTTGTTGTGGGTTTTCTGAGGTTTCAAGGTGAATGCCGTAATACAAGAAGTTGTCACGATTCTAAACGTGAACCTTTAATTAGCCACTTCACTTGGATTACTAACATCTTTATACCTAAAGAAAAGAATGCGGAAGGTCGTATGCAGTTATGCAGTTGTTAGCGTGCTTGGTGGCTACACTATGCAGTGCAATGACGAAGCATTTCAACGTGCAGAATGTCATGGGAGTGCGACTCTGAGGCATTCCAAGTATGAAATAACGTTTTACAACTATGTTTACGAAAGAAACTACAACCTATACGACTAGGTAATACTCGTTTTTTTAATAGTTTCACTCTCAATTTATTGTTAGAACATTTTAGTGGTTTTCATGTTTCATTTAACAGATTCGTAACAGAAAAACCTCGATATACACTGCATTATCGTAACTTTAGAAGTTTTATTGCATATAATTTCTCTGTTTAATCTTCCTTTTAAGGACTGAGCCTTCAGGCTCTTCAGTCTTTATAATTGAGGGACTCAATGGAGAGAGGACATATGACTTACTTAGAAATGGCTTTTAAGGAACCCGTAGGTTCATTGCCGCCCTCACATAAGCCCGCTCTCGGTCCCTATCCTGTGCAAGATTAATCCAGTCTCTATCATCACATCCCACCTCCCATCTACGTCTCGGCCTCCCCAAAGGCCTTTTTCCCCTCCGGCCTTCCAACTAACACTCTATAATTATGCATTTCTGGATTCGCCCATACGTGCTACATGGCCTGCCCATCTCAAATGTCTGGATTTAATATTCCTAATTATGTCAGGTGAAGAATACAAAAGGACACATGACACTTCTAGTAAAAGTATTCATCTAATGCACAGTAGTCAAAACACAAATCCAGATGCACAAAATTGATATCTTCTCTCCTATCTAACAGATGTTTATGAAATTTTGTACACGAGTTATAGGTAACCTATATTTTTTGTGTACAAATCTGCTTACGTTCATATGCTACTTGTAACTCCTGTTCAAAGATTCATAGAAATCTGTTAAATAAGTTATTAAGGACAGTAGGCATATCCCCATATATTTTGAAATTGTTTCGCTTTTTCAATTTTAGTGGATTTTCCCTGCATGAAATGCTACTTACGTTTGAAAATTATGATACGGGCGAAATTTCATCTCAAATACAGACATATCACTATAATGCAGCCTACAAATGCCACACAGAGTTCGTGTGCACTCAAAATTGGGTTTCTGGCGTCTTGTCAGCCCACTGAGGTGTGTAGATATGAGGGAAAAGTTGGGACAGTGCCGGGTGTAGTTGCTGGGTAGCTAGTCGGCAGAGCGTTGGTGCGCTAAGCTAAAGGTCCCGGGATCGATACCCGGCTCCGGAACAATTTTTCCTTTGAAATTATTCAAGTCTGCTTCACAGGGAGATATACATGAAAGCCAGATTTGCAGAGCAAAATCTGTTTACAAGTCGAGGACTGGTGACGTCCTGGAGGGAGGTATTGAACGGACATAAGTTTCTATTGTTTTTCATTTAGTATTTTTGGAAGAGGTATTATTTTCTATCTAAATTGTCATTGTCATAACAATGTCGATTTTATAAAATGAACTGAAATCTGTCTTTCGACATTGCCACAGCAATTGCTTTATTATATATATATATATATATATATATATATATATATATATATATATATATCGTCACTTCTCTCCCAATATAACCTCCTCCTCGAAATTTCAACACTCTTTTCGCCTATTACTTATTTTTACGTAGCAATAGCAATACGGTACTATTCAATGACGAAAGCATTCTAGAGTTAAAACGAATTTAGCTACAGTGCATCATTCTTCAGAATAATATTAGTAGTAATAATAAAGAAACTATAATAAAATAAGAACGTAATAGTTTGTCAATAATAATAATAATAATAATAATAATAATAATAATAATAATGATAATAATAATAATAATGATAATAATAATAATAATAATAATAATAATAATAATAATAATAATTGTAAATTACAACAATTACATTGTTTCCTTTTATGTAAGCATAGTATACAATTAATTATTCCTCAAAAAGTATGCTCATATACCTACTGTCCTTTTAAAAGAAGGACACCTGTTTCTAGTTCAACCAGTTACAACTAGAATGTTTCGACACCATAAAAATACTTCAGTTATGTACTACATTAAATGAGATTTGAAAAATACACAAAAATTGCAAAAAAATATTTCAGGCATATCTGGGTTAAAAAGATTGGGAACAATTGCTTTAGTTCATATAGGCCTACAGAGTGGAATGAAACTATGGATTTATTTATGAAGCTAATAAACCATGAGTTTACGACTAAAATAGCATAATTAAAATATTCCCAACAGCTATTGTGTCTTGGATATTCTCATTTTGCGGTAAACAATAAATTAATATAGTTGCAACATCGCAGAGCAATGACCTGTGCTACACGCACCTCAACACGGCTAATGCGTTGTAAACAACAAATATTATGCTGGAGTGAAACTGTTTTCATGAGCAGGCTCATGTTGGTAAATTGTTTTTCTAACACTATCGCGGTTGCTTTTATGTTATTTTATGTCCGTAGGCAAACAACTAGAGTCAGTAATGCGCTATATTATTTACGTCCTGTGCTTTGTGACAAGTTTCTGCATTTCTCGTCTGAGATAGCTTCTTTCAAGAAATGTTTGGTATAACTGTTCGTTTTGTTACACGGTCCTAACCGTTCCGAGGCTATCTCTGGACTTGTAAACATTAATATTTCCCGTAAATGACGAAATCGGACAATACGGGCAAAGATGGCATCAACATATTCTGAAATTGGAAGACCATCACCTGCCAAAGCCTATCTTTCAGTTGTAAGCAAATGGAAGAAAAGCGATGAAGAAGGCGGACAAGAACAGACAAGAATGCCTAATCCATTAGGTATATTAGTACTATTTTATTTATTTATTTACTTACTCAGTTACTTATTTATTTATTTATTTATTTTGCTAACAATTCCAACATGAAATACAATATAGGCCTAAACAGAAAAACTTCAGCTCGCCTCTGAAAGAGTAGAACTCGTGCTCAGGGGCGGATTCCTGAATGGAAATTAAGAAGTACAGTAGAACCTCGATTATCCGTCACCCTATTAACCGATTGGCGGATTATCCGACTGTCTATTTTTCGATCTTTTTTTTTTCTTCAGAAATAAATAGCTTACCTGAAGTTCTGTTTTGTACATCATATTAGTAGGTTCTACATATTTCTTTACTAGAGAGTGTTATTACAAGCCTTTATCGTTACACAACATTGTCTACTGTTCGAATTGCCGTTCTATAATATAACTTGTATACCATATAAAATGTCTGCTAAGTATCGAAAAAATGGAAATAATTGGTTTGAGAAAGAGAAACTGTGGCTCATCTCGCATCAGAATACGAGACTGGAGTTACAACTGCGCGATTTAATAAAAAAAAAACAAGGACAAAGTGTAAAAAGGTATGTAAATCTACAACATGAAACCTCCTTTATTCCTGTCTTTCCTGAGACATCATTACAAAGGGCTTCTTTGCCCCTTAAAAACCCTTTGTTGACAACCAGACTAAAATTAGTGAACTTGTGATTCACTACTTAGCGAGTTAAATACACGACCACGGAGGAAATTACAAATTTTTCACGGTACGGATTATCCGATTTTTTCGATTAACCGTTCAGTCCATCCCCTTCATTACCACGGATAATAGAGGTTCTACTGTACCTTATTTTTTATTTCAGTACGTTATTTTTCGACGCTTTATCAACAGCTCAGGCTATTTAGCGTCTGAATGAGATGAAGGTAATAATGCCGGTGAAATGAGTCCGGGGTCCAGCACCGAAAGTTACCCAGCATTTGCTCATATTGGGTTGAGGGAAAACCCCGCAAAAAACCTCAACCAGGTAACATGCCCCGACCGGGAATCGAACCCGGGCCACCTGGTTTCACGGCCAGACGCGCTAGCCGTTACTCCACAGGTGTGGACGAGTGCCTTACATAATACAATTTGTCTTATGTCTAAGCAATAAGAATATATAAATTTAAATTTACAATTTTTCAATTTTTATAAAAACCATACATAACTTTCTAATTTTAATACTAGAACTATTAGAATTGACAAGATTAGGATATTTAAATATACATTTGTTATATATTCTTGGCCCTAAATTACTACTGTGATTAAATACTGTTGCAGTGTTGCATTTTGGTTCAAACAATCTTAAAGAATTCATACATTTTGTTTCATAACTATGAGAATACAATTCAAAATTATTGTCGAAAATTATGCCTAAATACTTAATTTTAGAGAACTTCTTAATAATCGGACATTTACGTTGTATGTATAAGGCAACAATCAGAGTTATGTAATTTAATAATTAATGTAGATGTAGGAGGCTTGTTACATTTTTCAGATAATGAGAATGGAATAATTATGGTTTTATTTTCGTTGGTAGAAAGATAATTTATGTCAAACGAGATAATTTATGTCAAACTATTACATGTAGATCTTGAAAGAAGAAGACAAAGAAGGAAACGCCTGAAATACTGTAACACATTGGCTGTTCCTCAACTATTACATGGGAATGAAACTTGCAATGATAAAGAAAAAAGAACATATCTAGGTTCCAAGCAGCAGAAATGTAGTTCCTAAGAACAGTAGAAGGCTGCACTAGAAAAAAATAGAATAAAATATGATGATATAAGGAATGAATTAAATGTAGGCCTAATAGAATCACCCCACATATCAAGTTAAAGGTTAAATGAAACACATAAATAAAATGGCATATGATTTTAGTAAGTAGTTTTGCAAGCGATATTAAATATTGGAAATATTTTTATGTAAAGAATTGTTACAGTACATCGTTTTACCATCTGTCTCTACGAATTTGAAATACTACATTAGAACAAATTAAAAATAAAACAACTTTGTTTTTAAATAATTGATTAAATGGCGATCTTACTCTTGTTAATTGTGTAAGTATGTGCGGCTTAGAGCTGTTTCGGTGCTTCTTCACACCAGCCTCAGAGCCTTCTAGATCTCGGCATCATCTCGAACTTCGCTGCCTGTTGTGTGGGTGCGTTCGATTGCTGAAAAGTGCTGAAATGTGGTGTCAAATAATGTGTGTGTGTACTGAAATTGATCTGTGTGTTGAGAATTTGATCAGGGTGTGTTTTAGTGTGTCTGTATATTTCATATTGTTCTAGTGTGTTGAGTTTTTGGTTTTTGGGTTGTATGTGTAGGATTTCCATGTCTGAATTTATGTTATTGTATGTGTGGTTAGCATTAGTTATGTGTTCGGCATATGTAGATGTATTGTGTCCTCTGGTTATTGCTTTAATGTGTTCTTTGTATCGAGTCTGGAATGATCTGCCGTCTGTCCAATGTAGAAACTGTCGCAACTATTGCATGTGAGTTTGTGGTTGTATTTATTTGTTTATGTTTGTGTGTTGAGATGTCTTTGTAGTGTGTTTTCTGTTCTGTATGCTATGTTGTATTTCTGTTTTCTGAATGAGGATGCGATCTTGTGTGTG
Organism: Periplaneta americana; assembly: GCF_040183065.1. NCBI lineage: Eukaryota > Metazoa > Arthropoda > Insecta > Blattodea > Blattidae > Periplaneta > Periplaneta americana. The sequence continues at coordinate 61,110,737 of NC_091123.1, read as the reverse complement.
TTTTTGTTTTCGTATGTTAGTGTGACGTATTTCTTGTGTTCTTGTGTTTGTGTTGTGTTTTGTGTGTTTTTGTTTTTGTTGAGTTTTTGTTTTGTCTTCCTTATGATGTTGTCTATTATGTTTGGGTTGTAACCATTTTCTTGTGCTATGTATTTGATTGTGTTCACTTCTTCATTGTAGTGTTGTTGGCTCATGGGTATGTTGAGTGATCTGTGTACCATTGTCCAGAATGCAGCATGTTTGTGTTGTGTGGGGTGATTAGATGTGTTGTGTATGTGTGTGGTGGTGATCAGTGGCGGCTCGTGCCTTTCTTGGATGGGTGTTCACAAAAAAAAAATATTGGTAATGAACACACTGATATAGGCTATTCTCGTATAGGTGAGTCACACGTCAGAGATAAACGAGCTCTAATATGCATGTACCAAATCTACGCATATACACCAAAATTAAAACCATTAAACAAGAGTAGAGTAAAATTAATTCATAGGACTCACCTTTACTGCTGTTGTTGAAGATCTAGATGTATTTGTAGAGAAACTCCATGCGCCTAGTTTTGAGAGATGCAAATTTATCAATAACTCTAATGTTGTTAACAAGTTTTTTTTTCCACGGCCAACATAGCCAATGTACTTAATCGCTCTTATGTCATTGTGCTACGGGGGAATATTTTAATCCTCTCTTAATTTAACACCCTCACAACTTTACACACGTGTGTTACTTATTTTGCTGAACAAAAGACAACAGAATCAACCCCCGTGCGTATCGGTATTTTGAAAAGAAACAGTAAAGAGAGAAAACGAGGAAAGAGGGAGAAAGGAACAGGATGCCAGACCCAAGGGAGATGGAGCATCTCTCTTTCTCTGTCACTAGCACGTTAAGACCTGTGCGAGCAGAGCTATTGTAACCATTGTACCAAACCAGAAAATATTCTCGCCTGAGGCTATTCCACCCTGCTACGGAAAAATTGTGCGAACTGCTGTCAATCTGTCCAATAGAGATTTAAAGACACACGACACACGAACGGGACATTCTCTCGAGACGAAATATGTAGGAACGTCATTACACATTGGAAAGTAATAGATGTAATAATATTAATACAGTAATATGTACGATTATTGTTGGTTTTTAAGGTGTTCACGTGCTCCTGTGCTCATATAGAGGAACCGCCACTGGTGGTGATGGTTGGTTTTCTGTATATTTTGAAGGTGTGTTTGTTGTCAATTTTTGTTATGGTGATGTCTAGAAAATTTATGGAGTTATTGTTTTCGAGTTCCAGTGTGTATTGGAGTTTTGGGTGTATTTTATGTTGAACTTTGTTTTGCTTAACTTACAAAAAAGAGAGAAAAAGAGAAAAGCAATCTGTACAGTAAAAGCAGAGGATCTCATTTTGAAGTTGTGTGTACACGCCCCAGCCCTGTAGTTTATTACGAGACCAGCTTCCGAGCCTGTTCTACTTCCTTGTGAGGGGGAGGTCTGCGACCTGCTTTCTGGGACGGAAAGAAGCCGTAAAAGTGACCACGTCTGTGAACTATACAGCCACCGCTTGGTCGATATCGGGACAAAGCTGTTCACATCAAGATTTAAGAACGTGTTTCTCCACACCAAGCACAGGACATGATAGCAATGCGGATACAACTCAATGATTGGAAAGGGACATAAGAATGGAATGACAGTTGTTTAAAGGATACGGGAGAGGGTTCCTCATTCTGATTTTAACATAAACTTACTTACTTTCTTACTTACTTACTTACTTACTGGCTTTTAAGGAACCCGGAGGTTCATTGCCGCCCTCACATAAGCCCGCCATTGGTCCCTATCCTGAGCAAGATTAATCCAGTCTCTACCATCTTATCCCACCTCCCTCAAATCCATTTTAATATTATCTTCCCATCTACGTCTCGGCCTACCCAAAGGTATTTTTCCCTCCGGCCTCCCAACTAACACTCTATATTCATTTCTGGATTCGCCCATACGTGCTACATGCCCTGCCCATCTCAAAGGCCTGGATTTAATGTTCCTAATTATGTCAGGTGAAGAATACAATGCGTGCAGCTCTGCGTTGTGTAACTTTCTCCATTCTCCTGTAACTTCATCCCTCTTCGCCCCAAATATTTTTCTAAGGACCTTATTCTCAAACACGCTTAATTTCTGTTCCTCTCTCAAAATGAGAGTCCAAGTTTCACACCCATACAGAACAACCGGTAATATAACTGTGTTAGGTTTCGTAACAAGCTGTTTTTTTACGGTGATGGGTTGTTAGCCCTTCGCCCAACCCCCAAGCTGGAGGACCATCCCTTATCGGCTGTCCACGACTGATTATTCAATATATTCGCAGCTACCCTCCATATCTGGAGGCCTTTAAACATAAACACATTAAGGAAAATAAGTACACATATTTTTACAACTGACATATCTTTACATTTTTTCTTTCTCTAAAGGTTTAGCCAGTATTTGGCAGAATATCGAGCTAATATACATTTTCAAAGGAATACAACATTTAAGCGGCTAAAGATTAGATTGCCCACAGAAAGAGGGAGTGGCCTTTGCCTTCTGAAGACCTGCAATGAACGCGTCGTTCTTTGTTCGTTTAACTGGAAGCCCCTCAACTACTGATCACAAAAATATTTCCTTCGTTTGTATCTGTTACGATAAAAATATAACATGCATTACTTATTTACTTACAAATGGCTTTTAAGTAACCCGGAGGTTCATTGCCGCCCTCACACAAGCCCGCCATCGGTCCCTATCCTCAGCAAGATTAATCCAGTCTCTACCACACTGATGTCAAAGCAAGCGCATTTTTCCGACCTAAAAATGACGCCGCTGTTTTTCTCAAAGAAGAAACGGTCCTTGGAAACAGGATTAGTAAGAGTAATCAAATCAAACAGAAACATGATCTTTAAAATGGGGCTTGTAAGGAGGACTCTGCCCACTCCACCCGGATAAGATGAACTGTATCGAAGATGGAATTTCTGCAGGTACTTGTCTCGTGAGACTCGTGCGTTTGCTTGCATACTCCCACGCCCGGCGCGCGGCGGCCTCCATGATGCACCAACTGCATGCAAAGACACGCTCGTGCTGCCAACGTTGCCAACTACACAGTAATTTATCGTGATATATACCCCCTATTTTTTAAACTATTCCGCATACGATAAAGAACCGGAGGCGCAGAATGAAATAAATTATGGTAGATATCAATGATATAAGTAAACCTGTTTATAATACATTAAATTTCGCAAACTTTCCGACTGATATACGGATATGAAACATTAGCGCATTATACATTTCTTTTTTGGTTCTTCACGTTTACTACTTTCGAATAAAAACTCGTATGTTATTTGTACCAAAAATAGTTATGGTACATTTAAAGATGGCAAATTTTAACGACTTAAATAAAAAAAATAGCAATTAAAAACCGCATTTAGCATTTTATGGCACTTTCAATGTTAAAATTTTGGATTTTGTAGCGTTTTGGAATATACCAATTTTTGTGGAAACTTTGATGGTAGAAATTCAATGTCATCAACGTGTTAACAGATGCATTTTCTAGATTTTCCCGTTTAAATTCTTGAAAATAATAAATAAGGAAATGAACATAATATAACATTCCAGTGATATTACGAGCATTAAGGAAAATGCAAACCATATGATTTTACTCCGCTCCATCTTGACTCCATCACGATCACCCACTAGCACATACAATTGTTTGTGAGTGAATACTAAACCTACAGAGATCGCATAGGCAGCCTATATTCTACTATATACCAACACCAGACAGATTAATTGAAAACTTGAAGTAATGGTACAGATAATAACAAAGAAGGTATAACGCAGGTCACATTTCTGTGCTATTCATACTGTAAAATGTAACAAGCATAATAAGAATCTGTATGTGGTGGGGCATTTAGATACATTCAGATTTTTTTTTTACAAAAACACAAAATATCTCATAAATTGTATTGTAATTTCGCTCTTATTTCGCAGAAGCATATATATTTCGTATTCTGTACTCAATTTCGCATTTTATCGCAGATAAAAAAACTACAGTAACATACAGAGAGAAAACGACATAAACTGCCAAAATTATACAGACAGTACATGTCGATCTATTGTACAAAATGTGTAGCGAATTTTAATTATTTATTATAATTTCATTTTTAATTTGTAAAATGCTATGTTTTTAAGATTGATAATAGTATAATATTCGTTAACATTTCGACTGAACGTGACTTTCATTGCCAATGACCTTGCGTCCAACACATAGGCTACTAATACTCAACAGAGTAACAATCGACTGATTCAGCGTAAGTATCGGACAAAGTAAACAATGACTCTATTCTCATTTTAAAAAACGTTAGACTCACAAAATACGTTTTTTTTCTCTAGGAAACCTTTACAGTTATAGACAAACATTATTTGACCTTTTTCTTTAGTTATTTACTCTTTATCACCTGTATTTTGTAGCAGTTTATATCGTCTACAACCTGTATTTATAACGCTTTTAAAAATAAAATTACTTATTTCGACAATTTGAGCACATTTCGCATTTATCGTGATTGTGAGAATCTGCCATCCCAATTCACTGTATATGAAAATCAGACAATAATAAGAGTGAAGAATGAAAAGATTGCTTATACTTCTGCCGCGAAGTCTACCTGTAGGTAACTATAACGTCATTGGTATTTACCGTAACATGAGTTCTGCAACATTTTCTCTTCATTTATCCCGGTCGATCCATTCTGAATTTAGGACTTGCGTTGGGCAAGAACCCACTCATTGAGTAGTAGCGAATAACGGCAAGTTAAGGGTCATGCTATTCGAAAAGACTACAGTATACTAGGTGAGCCTTATTCATGAGTTAAGCAATCTCGCATATTCACTATTTCGTAAACACAATACTCTTAATCATATCTTTAATGTCATATTAATAGCTCAGATGATTAAGACGTGTAGCTAATGATGGTTTGTGGTTTCGGGTCTTACACACTGTATGTTACTTAATGTTCTTGTTTTAAAGTGGGAACCCCGAAATATTTTACATATTTCCTCCTCATATGTGCTACGCCAGCGGTCTCGTCAATGTACACTCCAAAACGAGGCCAGCAGTTCGGGCATGTACAAGGGACAATCAATAAGTTTCCGAACTGCCCTGAATGTAGACAACACACAGGACACAAGAAATGCCTGGAATCTATACTAAATGCATCACTTGAAAGGCAGAGAAGAAGACTAGCCATAAGGCGTATATGGAGAGGTTACAGAAAAAATCTCAATACGTCCTTCAATGTTTACACAAAATCACGTGACGCTGACGCTGTTTCATAGACTGACTCAACAGGCATGGAAGCAATGATCTTAAGTGACACGCGCATGTATGTTCAACGGTACAATAATAATAGAAGTGCAGTACGGAAATACATTGATTGCACCTTGTATTATAAAGTGGTTGTGATTTCAACACTAATACCTCTAAGACTTACAAATACATAATTAAAAATTACTACAATTTGTCAGTATAAATTTACCTAAACTAATCAGGTTTTTCATTGGTCAAAGGAGGACACCCTTAGTTGCGTACTTGAAATGAAATGTGTCGGCATAATTATGGCACTGAAAGTGCAATGGTTATTGCACAAATGCAAATAACATTTTATTAATGATTGATTACATATATATTTCTGCACTTATTAGAGGACAAAATGGTGCTTTTTACTCTTCATTTTTATATTTATATTTACCGGATAACAAAATTTTGTTCAATAATTTTGAGAAACACTTAAAAAAAATTAAAATGTTTCGCAAGGCAGTTGACAATTGTACTTTTCCGTCATAATGACTTTTATTCCTTTTACTTGTAATTAACATTTTTCGAATGTCCAAATTTTGGATATTTTGGAATATAAGGCCTACTTTTTTTCCCCCTAGAAGGGAAATGGATTAAGGGCAGCGGGCTATGAAGGCATACAAATATCATGGCAAACCATACAATGACACTTTCGAAAATATTTACCACACGATTTATGATAGCCATGCATAAATTTTATCACTGAATCTTGAAATAATTCTGAATTGAATGGCTTGTAGTTCACTTAATGTAGATTATTTATTTGTTCTTTACAATTTATTTAGTTGTTGCAACAAATAGAAGATATACTTACACATAAGTAAATTTTACTGGTAAACTAATGATGACATCGATACTAAATTTTTATCAGATCTTACACATTGTCTTATAGTAGTGAAACTCAGTTTCCTCTCTCTCTCTCTCTCTCTCTCTCTCTCTCTGAGGCCGGGAAGGGAACATCCCTGTACACCGCGACCTGTGGTCTATTGTGCGCCCCTGGGATAGTTGCAAGCCCACCGACCGCACCTACGCCGAACCGACCTAACCGCTAACACCCTGACGACCAGTGCAGCCATCCCACCAAGTCCGTACACCATTCCACCCCAACAGCCCCCCCATATTACCCCCTCAAATGGTTTGAGGTGTAAATCACCTCTTCTGTCTCCTCAACGATCTGAAGAGTAGGGAGGGGAGTGGGTTACACTGTTGGGTCACCAGCTACCACGCTTGACATATCCATGGAGGCCGGCCGAGAGTGTCAGCAGCTCCGGAGGGCCGCCGCAGGCGCGATCTGAAAACCAAGGAAGACAACCGGAATGAAAGAAGGAAAGGATGATGGGTGAGGAAAGGAAGTGGCAAAAATGAGTGGAGTTCCTTACGCCTGATAAAGTTACCTGATATTCATCCATTGGAGTGAGGAAAAACCCCCGATATAACCTCACTCAGGCAACTCGTCTCAAACGGGAAATCGAAGCCCGACCCGCTGGGTTCGAGAGCGAAGACGCTACCACGAAACCACAGCAGTGGACCGTGAAACTTAGTTTTTATTTTTGTAACTTTAAAATTACCCTAGTTTCATAATTTTATGACATGCTGTGAAAATTATTTTTACCAAACTCTAATGTTTTAAAATATCACAAAATTCACAGATTTTCCTGAGTATAAATTAAAAGTGAGTTTCATATAGCTATATGAATATGTAATATCTGATTAAAGTTTAGGACCAATGACACCATTAGTTTACCAGAAAATTGTACCTGTGTGATATTACGTTTCAGCATATTTTCTATTTGTTGCAACAATTAAAGAAATTGTTTAGGACAAGTGAATAATCTAAATTAAGTGAATTTTGACAATCAGTTCAGCTTTCTTTCGAGAAACAGTGATAAAATTTATTTATGGCTGTTATAAATATTGTCGTACATATTATCAAAAGTTCTAGTGCATGTTTTGCTATAATTTTTGTATGCGTACATAGCCTGCTGCCCTTAAATGATAATGATGGCTGACATTGTGGTTCCTGAAATGAAAAAATATTTCCCTCTAACGTTTGTCTACAGAATCTTCTGACCTATTCAACATATTTACTTGTTCTAAAATTACATTCTTCGTCACGCAGGAAAACTGGCCAAAACAAATTATATATCGCTATCAATATTTTAAATAATCCTTGCTTAGCTATCAACTCAGCGATCTTTTCCACCTCAAAACCACAGAAGAACATGCTCCAGCGAAGCCACTAGATGATATCTAAGTTCTTGAAGTGTTTGTTGCATAACATTTCTAAATATTCTACACAGCTTTTATAAAAAGTTACTGCAGCTTCTTTCACATTTTCTTTCTTAACTAAGCCTTCTTCATTCTGAGGAGAACCGGGACATTTGAAGTCCACATTCTACAAAGGAGAACTTTAGGCGTCGTGCCAGACTCATGGAAAACGAAAGGACAAACATCCGCAAAGCAGGACTGTCTTGCTGATTGTCTGGCCAGTTTTATCTTTAACAATGATAGGTGCTTACTTCATTAGCACTTTAAAACTAAGAAGTGTCTAAAATCAACTTTACTTGGTAACCAAATAACTTGCAGAATTGCTATTTTCAGTTAAGAAATTATCCATCCTTGAGATAATTTATAGAAATTCCATACCTAACCTAGCATTGAAATCTCCTAGAAACAGGTACCACAATTTCGTGGACTTGATATAAAACACAGGGTTGCATAAAAGCTAACAGCAAGGGGCAAGTGAATCGCTGTGTATATAGGATTTCCATTTAGCTTAATTTTCGCTCCAACATTAAGAATATATTTGTTCACTGATAAAATGTCGGAACGAGAAGTGTTTTCCGTATGAACTCGCTTCCGAGTAATGTAAGGATTGTTGGACAGTAACTTCATTTATATCAAAATTACATAAATTCTTGCTTAATAGTACTGATTAATATTTGTTATTTATAATGAAACCAACATCTGTCCATTCTTATTTTACCTTTACTTTCTTTAAATAGAATATAAAAATTCTAACGGCAACATGTCATTACTAGCGTCAGGAAGTTCATGCATTTGCATATATTTTTCCATTGGCTGTAATTAATTGCTAATTAATTATCTTCACGTATCACCAACATTTAAGCTTATCAAACCAAATTTTATATTGTATACATTTGCATATTTTGCGTTTTTTGTGAATGCATAATATTCCATGATATTTATATTATTGTGGTATATTTTCGCGTTTAATCTCATTAAAACTGATTTTATATTGAATAAAAATGCATAGTTTGTATTTTTAAAATAAAAATATATTCTATTTTTGAAAACTGGCATTGAATGAAATTATTATAATTATTTTTACTAGGAAAGTATTGAAAGTTTCGCGGCACACCTAGCGAATCTTATGGCACAGTAGTGTGCCAGTCTCAACAATAAAATTAAATGTAAATTTAATCTCGTCTAGTATGACTTATGTTATTTCATTTATTATTATTATTATTATTATTGTTAATAGTGAAATCAAGAAGTATATAATTTTATTAGTGCATATTTATTGGCATATTTTATTATTTTAAATGCATACTTGCATGCATATTTAGTAGGTTTTTAGGGCATCAACTTCCTGCCCTACTCATTATATTAATATTATTCTCATTATATCGATATATTTCAGATTTATATCTTGCTCACTATAACACAGTCCTACTATTAAATTAACTCTCATTAGTTAACCAACTAGCTATCTCAACTTAATTATAATTCTTTACATATTGCATATACACTGAATTGAATTACATTGGCTACTAAATTAAGTTATTATTTTTTCGTATAGGCTGTGTCTCAAATTAAATAAACATGTACTAGTTGTTAAAATTTAACTGAATAATATTGCTGGAGAATCTTTAGTGTATTATTTAATATTAATAATTTGAATAAAATGTCACTATTGTATCGATTAAGGTTGGTTGAGTGTAAGAGAAGGCCTTATGGCCTTAACTCTACCAGTGAAAATAAAACATTCTATTCTATTATATGAAACTCATTTGAATATGCCGTATTAAATTCTACTAATTTAATGAAGGATGGGTGGAGCGTAGAAAAAATTCTCTCCGGCACCGGGACTTGAACGCGGGTTTTCAACTCTAGGTGCTGACGCTTTATTCGCTAAGCCACACTGGATGCCAGTTCCGATACCGGATTGAATCCTCTCAGTTTAAGTTCCACCTCTTAGTTTCCCTTTAATGGCCAACCCTCATGCACTGAGTCACAGATGTGTGGCAGTGGCACAATGTCCAATACATATGTGCAGAGGTGCACTCATTACGAGTGACTAAGTGGCCGGGATCCGACGGAATGAGCGCCATCTTAAATCACAAAGTGATTATTTACGCATATCATGTTATTGTGATGTACCGAAGTACATAATATGATATTTCAGTGCAGGAATTCTGCATTATTATACGAGCCGTTCAGAGCAGAAGTGGTGAAAGTCAAAATGGGTAATGAGGGTTAAAGTAAACATTCTGTAAAATACAGCGCAAAGTAGCAATTAATATTCAATTTATTTAAACTATTAGTAGTCAGCGGATAGCAAAAAGGCCATATTAATTGCCACTTTGCGCTATATTTTAGAGAATGTTTACTTTAATCCTCATTACCCAATTTTGACTTACACCATTTTTGCTCTGAACGGCTCATATGATGAAGGATGTGTAGGGACTAATATTAAGAAAAAAATAAAGGATCGCTGTTACTGAAGCTGATTTCTTTATTTTTATTAAGTTAATCTTGTCAAATATTGTGCAATTGAACTAAAATAATTAAAATTAATCTCAAATCCCATGGCTGTAAAGTCACAATCCGGACGGGAACTTTCCACCTACACGGCTCAAGTGATGAAATCGCCGCTGTTGACAATTTTATTCTGAAGTACTCGTATTTGTAATTTCGTAATCTAATAATTTCGCGTTACGAGCCTGGCAACGCTGTATTTCTACGCAAACACTTCCGAGAAGAGCAATAGGATGCAGCGCACAACGGGAACTCGTTACGTGAGTTCAATTAATAGACCGCTCCGGCAGAACGTCATCAATTTAGAGATCTGTTTTACTGGGTCAATTTCAATCAGAGTAATGTCAACTCTAAAAACAGAAATTCGCAAACGTTCACGGTAGGTTCTATAAGCTTAAATACTAACTGAAAAACTTCAAGATTACGATTGGCTTGCACTGGCGTTGAGAGGATGTCGGCGACACTGAATCTTTTGGTTTAAAAGTTTGTAAACATATGTATCCGATTAAAAATAGATACTTGACTCTTTTTCACTCAAGGTCAATTAAAGGTGCACACTGGCCCACGCGTAACAAAGAGGACGGCTTAGAAAAGTTTTAATTAAGAATGATGATACAAACATGAATCATTTTCAAAAGTATAACTATTGAAAGTAAAATGTTGGCAAACAAAGTAAATGCTAGGGAGGTGATAAAAACAAACAAATGCTAGAGAGATGACAAAAACAAATGCAACGGATACTCAGATACTCAGCCATGATTGGTTGAAACACGTCGTTCCGTACCGTTTTATTGGTCAAAAGTAGTATGACGTAGTAAAAGTGTACCTAATAGTCTGCGAAAAATTACTTTTGGAGAAATACTACGTTTATGGGACATTAAGACTGAATTTTTGGCCAAAATGGCAAAATTAATTTTTTATTCCTTTTTACATAAATAGTTACCTTGTTTAACATTTTGTCCCTTAGGCCTATTTAGCTCCGTCCGCCGCCGTTCTGCAGATCTGACGGCCATTTTTAAAGTACTACGTGCAGCTCTTTTAAAACTACCACAACTACTAAAAATTACATTTCTTCAAAATTACGTTTTCCGTCAATAAAAAGGACTCTAGCGGCTTCCATTCGCTTGATTTACATGAAACTTCGCAAGGATACTCAGCATATCCAATACACAAAGTTATACATGAAATCAGCTCTTCTTGAAAACCTTTCATGATATCAGTTTTTAAAATTCAAAAAATGAAAGGGGGGAAACAGGAGTACCCAAAGAAAACTTCTCTGCAACGTCTGCTTTGTTCTCCACAAACTGGCCAGGGATCCAACCCGGACCACTTAGATGGAAGACTTACGCTTTAGTGTTGAGAATAGGATTGCCAACTTTTTTTTAAAGAAAATACGGGAGACTAAGGGATCGACAAAATTTCACATAGAAAATGGGCAAATTATCCAGTTCCATTACTAGAAAACAACTTTATTCTACACTTTGGCAGCTAGACTTATATTTAGAATATTTTAAGACAGATTTTGTCTCGCGTACTAATAGTTGAAATCGACTTCAGTTTGCAGTTCTGATTTGATTAGACGCGTCGTGTTCCTGTATCGAACATCTGTTCAATTATTATTCATGAGATGAAACACCCTCCACAGTCTACTATATACAGTCACGAAGCTTGAGTTTTGAGGGTGCTAGAAACAATAGACTGTGACGGTACTATTTTGCATTGCCTGTAAAGAGGCGATATTAGCGATCCTAGTGGTGACCAACTATCTAATGTTTGCATATTTACTACGTATGGAGCTTCGCGACTGTATATATTAGACTGTGCACCCTCTTTATATGAGCATTACTACCTACTTGGTATGTTTAGAATAAAACTCACCAGTTTTGCCAAATTTATAATATTAAAATGATTTGATTTTAAACGAGTGGGCACTAAAATTAATTTCTGATAAGCATTACCTCCTACAAAGACTGCACATTTTAGTGCTTCTCAAAATTCATCATATAAATCACCATCATTCACGGCAAAATCAAATGTTTCGAATGAAAATTTTTACATTATGCAAAAATAAGGAAGAAAAATGCTCGAAGAGAAGAAAAATACGGGAGCCGGGAGTCGGTTAAAAATTAGGGTCAAATACGGGAGATGCCGGGAAATACGGGAGAGTTGGCAACCCTAGTTGAGAGACACGCGGTAAATATGGGATTTCGCTAACACGCCATGAAATCGTGGAGTTCTGGGAGACAGGGGCTCTTTGTATTTCCATTATATTAAGTCATAAAATTTTACGTCTGTCTGTAACGTCGTTCAAGGGAGAAGATGAGAAATGAACGTAAATGTCGTACATTAATGGCTCTTTGAATACGGTTGTACTGCTGAGTAAACTGATATTAAGGGACACGTCGTATCTTGCTTTAATATCCCTCATTGGGTGATTACAACAGACTGTAAATACCCCGCGAACTGCTCGTAAGCTCGTGAGAATTTTCTTATTATTATTGTCATTGATGTGTAATAAGTCCTATTGATACCTCCCTCTACCTTTTATTAGATGTTAGACCATCATCGATTGCTCCTTCTATGACATTTTACTCTGGTATGTCATTTTAGGCCAGTCTCCTACTGTGAACATTGTTTTCTAGTAAATTTGATGGAATAGGCTACCTGCAGGTTGTAATATTCAACATTTTCGTTTCTCAATAGTTTTAGGGAGATTAGAAGATAAAAACTCTTTCTAAGATAGGTCCAAGGAAAACAAATGTGCAGGAATGATATAAACAGTAATCTCACTAGACGTTTTGATTTATCTAGAGAAAATCAAAACTCGAGTGGGATTTAATTGACTATTACACGTTTAGAAGAAAGTATATTAAGATTAGAAATAACGATGTACTCCAATACAATAAAATATTAATTGACTTACGAAAATACAACTGTCTTCAAATGTATTATTGTACCATCTCAACATTACAAATATTACGCTAGATGCATGCTAGATGGCAGTAGTGAGCAATGCCTTCTCGTCGAGTTCTCGATCTATTATACACGATGACAATGTTACTAGTCAAGAAGGCTTTGTTGATTCAGTTTCATTTTTATTAAAATGCAACATTCCACTTCAATTATCCGAATCCCAGTAATCAACGTCACTTGACAGATGATTTTCAATAAATCTTAATATTAAACAATCTCTGATACGTGACTATCCATAATATCATATAGCAGAAGCTATAACATAACCTAACTAATATCACGAGTGTTAAAAAAGTTTTAATTAACGACGATGACATAAAAAATAAACATGAATAATTTTAAAAGGAATAATTATTGAATGTACAATTTTCAAATTTGAATGTGGTTGGTGGTTCAATTGATGTTATATTGAACGTGTGCGTAATAGAAGTGGAACTCGTTGATTTAGACCTACATGGTGTATTCAACTTATTCATAATTTCCGAATGAATAATTTTAAAAGGAATAATTATTGAATGTACAATTTTCAAATTTGAATGTGGTTGGTGGTTCAATTGATGTTATATTGGACGTGTGCGTAATAGAAGTGGAACTCGTTGATTTAGGCCTACGTGGTGTATTCAACTTATTCAGGATTTCCGAATGGTGCTCTTCATTTATTTGTAAATCGGATTTCAGAAGATGCATAGGTATGATCAGTGATTTTTATTAATTCTTGTTCTTGAATGCCAATGCGAGTCATATTTGACTCTGCTGTGCATCGACTGGAGTGGTTTGCAATTATATATATATATATATATATATATATATATATATATATATATATATATATATATTTTTTTTTTTTTTGACGTCCAGACCAGCGCAGTTTCAAATGTTGGCAAACAAAGAAACAAATGCTAGGGACGCGATAAAATTAAACAAATGCTAGGGACGCGATAAAATTGTGCGATAAGCAGCCATGATTGGTTGAAATACGTCCTTCCGTACCGTTTTATTGGTCAAAAGTAGTATGACGTAGTAAGAGTGTAATAGTCTGGGTAAATGCACTAAAAAAAATAGGTTAGGTTTGAGCTTTCCCACTAAAGTGTAACTTCTTGGGATTAAAGAGAGACATTTAGACAAAGACGAAATAACATTCTTGAACATAATACAGTGAAACTTCCCTTAACGGACACTTCCCAATAGCGGACATTTTAAAATTTCCCTGCAAAATAACATTGGCCCTTATGATAAAATTCTTCCAAATAGCGGACATTCTCAATAATGGACGCGGACACTGAAATGTATCTCCCAACAACAATTAAAACTTTCAAATGACGAACAGCGTGAAAGAAAAAAAGAAAAAGACGGTTGTAAATCAAACGGAATAATAACTGAATTCTAACGGAATTCTTTGCAACAATCATTATCGTGCATTTGAACGTTCTTGTACTTTATTGAAGGTAAGCAACACAGTTGTTATTTGTGATACTGTACGTGAGCAGTCCGTACTTTCTTAGTTTGTCAAGTTGAGTGATTGGAAGTACAGTCACATCAGAAATGTCACAAAAACGTAAACGTTTGTCACTGAAAGGGAAAGTGGGTATTGTAAAGCATAGTAAGAAGGAGAAATTAAGTGTTCGTGAGCTGACCACAAAGTTTAATGTGGGGAAAACTCAGGTTAGTGAAATTTTGAAAAACAAGGATGTTATTTTAAAATCATACACTGAGAATGCAATTCTACATTTCTTTGTGTAAGGTGAAGTGGTACAGTGACTGACGTTTATTTCATTTACAAAACATTTACTGGTACGATTTCTCTCTGGATGAATACTGTAAACAATTTCACTGTCTACTGTACTGTACTGTAAAAGATAATGTTGAATATATATGGGAAATTTTAATGTACTGTTTACATAGGCTACTTACGATTTTCTAAATAGCGGACACTTCTCAATAACGGACATTTAATTTTTCCCCGGCTGTGTCCGCTATTGGGAAGTTTCACTGTATTATCTTTCTATAATTTTTTTCATATATATATATATATATATATATATATATATATATATTCATATTCATATTCATATACGAGACCTCGTCGTCCTCATTGAATAATCAAGACTATATGCAGTCAATATGTAGATGTCTATTATTGGAGAGAAATTCGTTCCGGCGCCGGGAATCGAATGCTGAGCGCTCTTTCCCTCTGAGCTATGCCGGGACCAGATTCACGGTGCCAGCCGAACTCTCCTCCTTTGTATCATTAATGGCCTACTACCTGCATTTTAGACACACAGTATAAGTCATGTATGCAGGAGTGCATATTTAAATGGCTTTATTGCCATTTTCGACAACAGTTTTTGAATCACTGTTAACATTGATATATATTCATATATGAGGACCTCTCTGTCCTCATTGACTAATCAATACTACATGTAGTCAATATCTATATACCTATTATTAGAGAAGAATTCGTTTCGGCACCGGAAATCGAACCCAGGACCTCTCAGTCTTGCATTCTAAGCTGAGAGGTCCTGGCTTCGATTCCCGGTGCCGGAACGAATTTTTCTCCAATAATAGGTATTTTCATTTGCTGTTGAAAACTATCTAAGGTTTCATTGATTGGCCGAACTTACAGGTATAGCCTAGAGTTACACTGTAGAGGTACTTATCGGGCGAAAAATGGAAGCATCCCTATACACTGAAAGAAATTAATTGTGTACACGTGATGCAAGCAGGAGCTTGCAAAGGGAGTTCGGGTCTGAGAGAAACTGAATATGTGAGCTCCAAGACTGTTGGCCACTTGTCTCACTCCGGGTTACGCTGCTCATTGAATGAGCTCTAGAAAATTTTGAAGGGGAAAAGCCGAAAACGGACGTAACCTCTTAGATACAACATTCGAGGGGAGGAGGGGGATGCGCTCGAAAAGCTGACTGTTGTCCTTTCGCAGTGCAAGTGAAATCGGGGAGCTTGTAGGTGCTTTGGTGCTTATTATACAGACCTATGAGTCGTCTAGAATTCACCACCTCTGCCATCCACTATTTTTTAGTCAAACCGCGAGGAATACCTATTCCGGCGGGCGGCAGATCTGACGTCATGGAAACACAGGAGATACCATATGTTATGGAACGAAGGTAATAATAGAAAAAGAATTGTGGAGAGTAACTTATTGGTGAAAGGACGAGGCAAAAATGGAGAATTCCAAGAAAACCCCTCTCAAACTCGGCTATGTCAACCAAAATATATACAACTTCTGTATCGCTGAGATTTGAACTGTAGTCCGCGTTCGTCGTAAGCCAGCACTCTGCCAACTGAGATACCATGGGGAATTGACCGAACATAATTTATTTTTAGATTTTTTTCAGTGATAGGGCTCATGACTTTAACGGAATAAAAACCATGTTGTATGCATTTATTGAACATTCCATTAAAATCTCTAGATCAATCGTGTATGCCCTGATGTCATAATGGCAGAAATTATTATATAGGTATTTTCCACGTTCAATCCCCAACCCATCAGACTGTTGCCGGCAATTATGGGATCGGGCAGGTCTCGACACAAAGGCGCCTAATGACAGACGTAGAGGGTCTGGTGGGGTGGCAATGCACGCGTTCCTATCGGATGAAGACGCTAATTGGTTTCAATATTGCATATACAAACAAACGTGGTTATGTAGTTTGTTACAGCTCTGCTATACAGTATTTTTATTGAAGCCGCTGTATGCTGCAAAGTATGGACAAAAATCTGTTAATAGGAATCAGTTTGCAAGGGTACCAATAAATTATTAACGGCATTTTATTTTAATTAGTGAAATATACACGAGTGTATTGAAGAATCTACGAAAGAACGGGATTTGGTAGGAAATACTTACTTACTTACAAATGGCTTTTAATGAACCGCAGGATTAATCCACTCTCTATCATTATCCTCCCATCTAGTCTCAGCCTCCCCAAAGGTCTTTTTCCCTCCGATCTCCGAACTAACACTCTAGGCTATATGCAATCCTGAATTCGTCCATACGTGCTACATGCCCTGCCCATCTCAAAGTTCTGGATTTAATGTTCCTAATTATGTCAGGTGAAGAATACAATGCGTGCAGTTCCGCGTTGTGTAACTTTCTCTATTCTCCTGTAACTTCATCCCTCTTAGCCCCAAATATTTTCCTACAAACCTAATTCTCAAACACCTTTAATCTCTGTTCCTCTCTCGAAGTGAGAGTCCAAGTTACACAACCATACAGAACAAACGGTAATATAAGTGTTTTATAAATTGTAACTTTCAGAGTTTCTGACAGCAGACTAGATGACAAAAGTTTCTCAACTGAATAATAACACGCATTTCCCATATTTATTCTGCGTTTAATTTCCTCCCAAGTGTCATTTATATTTGGTACTGTTGCTTCAAGATATTTGAATTTTTCCACCTCTTCCAATTTTTATGTTTCCATTTCGTACAATATTCTGGTCACGAGACGTAATCATATACTTTGTCTCTTCGGGAGTTACTTCCAAACCTATCGCTTTACTTGCTTCAAGTAAAATGTCCGTGTTTTCTCTAATCGTTTGTGGATTTTCTCCTAACATATTCACGCCATCCGCATAGACAAGAAGCTGATGTAACCCGTTCAATTCCAAACCCTGTCTGTTATCCTGAACTTTCCTAATGGCATATTCTAGAGCAAAGTTAAAAAGTAAAAGTGATAGTGCATCTCCTTGCTTTAGACCTCAGTGAATCGGAAAAACTTCTGATAGAAACTGATCTATACAAACTCTGCTGTAAGTTTCACTGAGACACATTTTAATTAATGGTAGGAAATGCTATGTGTCTATTTCAATGCATATATAATTTTCAGAAATTCTGGAGAAAGGAATCTGAAACTGGGTATTACTTATGTAAAACCTGTACCTCAATATAGTCCTTTTGGGTACTGAACAGTTAATATGAGTTTGATTAATTTCTTTTGTTTGTGTAAATGAAGAACGTAACTTTATCAAATCGTCGTTGTTTGTGCAATAACTCCTATGTGACATATTTATCGATTTTCAGATTTTTGCTTTATTAAATAACTTATAGGCCTAGTGATACAGCAAGTAATAAAATCTCCTATATGTAATTATATTTCTTCGTTTCGAAAATGTAAGAATTCACAGTCTCCTATGTACGGCTACCATAGGATGAATAAATGTCTTTTCTTCCTACTGAAAAATTTTATATTTTTTACATAGGAATTATTGCAGGAACAACGACGAAATACTTCAACCTTACCCATAGCTGTTCTAAATGTTCAATTGTATAGTAAGTTCCATTTTTTTTCAACTTTCAGATATTTGTGTCTTCGTGTGTGTGTGGCATTCCTTCGCGAGCAACTGCACTGGCTCCGTAACTTAAAACCAGCATCGTATCTGACGGTAAGTAAAAACTATTGAAGTAAATACACCACGATATAGTATATTATTGGCAGGCTTCGAGACTTTGGACCCGATACAATAAGTTTACTGTGCATGCACTTTAGGTTGTTGACTCGCTGCAGGTAGATAGAGATGTGTTGAGGTAACAACGTTGCTATTTAGAGTAGAGTACGGTAGTATGGGGAAACACCCATATGTACATTCTGAAAGTAAATATACATTACACAATAATAATGTCAAAAGAATGTGAAAAACATTTATTCTCCTGTGTTTTATAAGCATTTGTGTTTAATTATACACAGTGTTAATGGTGGAAATAAGCATGTAGTAATTTAAATTTTTTCATTTATCCTATTGATCGTCTTTAGGAAGAGTAGTTACAGTACCGAATTGCAATGTACGTACTACAAGATACATTCTTAGTGTCTCAAACGTAAATCTTCTTCGGTTATCTGCCAAAGTTTGTACTGTAGAAAGCTGCGCTCTACGTCGCATGACGTGATAGGAGCAAAAAGAAAAAACCTAACATCATTGCAGTCTCTGAGAGACAGTCCTTTATTCTCGGGTGACTCTATGTCCACTAATTTGCTGTTTATATTACACAATGTTCTATATCCGTTATTTTTACATAAAATTGATTTCCACTTCTGTTTTACACCTTCAGTAACTGGTGTACCTACTTGATGTCTCATTAATTCTCTGCATTATTTTCTAAATTAATTTGAGGGCTTCCGGCATCTCTTGCTCTGACTTCTCTAACCGTTTCAGACAAGTTTGTATGAAAACCAAATTATTCGCCAGAACCTTCAAATCCAGAGCGTTTTCCTTTGCGTATTTGTTGTCATTCATTCTACAGTACCCCCACCCATTGTACGCTTTACCACTATACTCACTACGCCGTTATGCGGATTTCCCACTGAACTGCTCTATTGGGTCCGAAGTCTCGAAGCCTGGTTATTGGTTTTGTATATAAACATATATAGATAAAGAGATCACGACAAAGGCACAATTTTCTTTGTGAAATTACTTAAAATTCTGGGTTTTTTTTTTATACATTTAACAACTAATTCCTTCTTTTCAATCTGAAAAGTCAATTTTTTTAAGTTTATTTATTTGTGTTCTTTTTCTAAGATTTATTCATGTACGTTTCCGAATTTCAATTTTTATTTTCAAATGCAAATGGTTTTGTGGACTGGCTTTTATCACACTTGCTACAATGAATATAACTTAGTCTACAGTGTATATATAAATTGAGGCTTTGTGCCAATTTAACAGTATGAATAACAGGATATTATTATGATAATGAGGTTTACAGACCGATTATTTAATCCTGACAGCTCAGCGACGCGAAAGAGGGGAAGTAATAGGAGTAGTGGGGAGAGTTCCGGAGTAAAGATAAGGGCGAGCGGTCGGTAAAGGATTGCAGTACAGCTTAACTGTACTGGAAACACAACGCTATACCGCATGCGTGACATCCGATCGCTCTAACTGCAGGCAACAGACTAACCTGAACATACCTTGGCGTAACTTAATGGACTCGCCTGACCCAGGTGCAGATTGCCGGCGACTGGCAGGACTAAATAATCGTACTGTATATGATAATGAGTTAATGAGTTTGACGCAGGGAAGCAAAGAAAATGAAAGAAGTTTTAAGGATCGGGAAAGAGGAAAGGGAAAAGACAGAGGAGGAGAAAATAGAGTAGAAAAGGAGACAGCGAAGAAATAGGAGAGAGAGGGGCAGGAGGAGAGGAGAGAGGAGCAGGAACAAGAAAATGAGAAGGTGGAACAGGAGAAAGAGGGGCAGGAAGATGAGAAAAGGGTGCAGAAATAAGAAACAGACGAGCAGGAAAAGAAGAAAGAAAAGTAGAAACAGTATAAAGAGTGCATGCTGAGGACAAAGAGAAAGAGGTACAGGAAAATGGGAGGTAGAAACAGAAGAAAAAGGGGCAAGAAAAGGAGAAAGGACAGGAACAGAAGAAAGAGAAGCAGGTACGGGAGGAAGAGGAGTAGGTACAAGAGAAAGAGAGGTAAAACAGGAGAAAGAGGGGCAGGAAAAGAAGAAATATGGGGCAGAAAGAGGAAAAAAAGAGCAGAAACAACGAAAAAGCAGCAGGAACAACAACAAGACTGGTGGAAGTGGGGCAGAAAGGAGCAAGTGTAGGGGAGAGAAGAGGAGGAACAGAAGAGAAAGAATAGCAGAAACAGAAGAAAAAAGAGGAAAAACAGGAAAAGAAGGAGCAGGAACAGGTGAAAGTGAAGTAGGAACAGGTGAAAAAGAACAGGAGCTAGGAAGAAAAAAGTATGAGTAGGGGAGAGAGGAGGAGAAACGAGAGAAAAGGAACTGAACCTGACAAAGAGCAGGAGGAACAAGAGAAAGAGGAGCAGGAACAGGAAAAATAGGGGCAGGAATAGGAGAAAGAGAAGCAAGAACCGGAACAAGAGAAGCAAGAATAGGTGAAAGAAGAGCACAAACTCGAAGAGCAGCAGGAACACGAAACAGAGCAGCAGAAACAGGACAAAGAGGAGCAGGAGCAAGGAAAAGAAGAGCAATAACAGGAGAAAAAGTGAACAGGAGCGGGAGAAAAAGCAGCAGAAACAGAGAAAGAGGAGCAGGAACAGGAGAACGAGCAGCAAAAACAGAAGAAAGAGCAGCAGAGTCAGAAGAAAGAGGATCAAGAATAGGAGAAAGAGCAGGAGGAGGGGAAAGATGAATAGACGCTGGGGAGTGAAGATCAGGGGCCAGGAAAAGAGAAACATGAGTTGGGGAAGGAGTAGGACCAGCAGAAAATGGGCAGGAGCAGGGAGAAGTATTTGTAGGAAGGCAAAGTAGGCTACTGTTCGAACTTCAAGAGAAGATCCGAGCAAGGAATGTCAGTTTCCCCCCCCCCCCCCACTCATAACCAAACCCCAACACGGAACCGACCGGCCAATGACTAAGCTTTGTTTGTTCCAGGCGGCCAATGACACCAACCCCATCCACCTGCTCCTTCCGTGGAGCTGAGTTACTAGTGAGCCTCTCCCCTTACCCCGCAAGAACCATACCATCCTCTCAGGTATCCTCTCGTGAAATTTGGACAGGAGGAGTGGACAGATTAGGTGGAGCAGGAAAAAGGGACTAAATGAGAAGTATGATAATTGAAGTAGGAAGTGGATATAGGGGAAGAAGAGAAGAAGAAAGAAGGATTAACAGGGCGAGATAAAGGAGGAAGAATAGGGAAGCGGAAATGAGAAGCGGGAGAACAAAAAGAATGTATTGAAAGTTTATTGTTTCAATCATTGACTTTACTGTTGTGTATGTTTTAGATATTAACCTTTACATAATAAGTTACAAGACGTATAAACGTTTTCGTTGAACACTGTCAACATCTTCAGATACGAACAATCAATTTTACAATATTATTACTCTCTACATTCTCTACACATACAATACATGTTTAATGGCATACGGGGATAAAACCTGTTAAAAATTAGTATAATTATAATATACATTAATATTCTAATATTCAAATGTGGGTGTCCCTAATGTCAACATTTAAAAGTGTACGTATAATGTAAAATAGATATATTTTGCAAGTCATCACATGTAGGCTAGGTTATTAATGTGATGCTAAAAATAAGGTTAAAATATAAAAGTGAACTGACTATATATTATATTGTATTATACATGTGAAGATTTGCAATCAGATAAAATGAATTGCAAAAAAAAAAAAAAAAAAAAAGAATTTAGTTAAATAGTAAAATAACAAACAGAAGAAAAATGAATAGTAGTAGTAGTAGTAGTAGTAGTAGTAAAGAGAGGAGAAGAAATTTAAAACTAGGATAAGTAAGAAAAAAGGAAGTACAATGGATAGGGAAAGGGTAAGTAGAATGAGAAAAAGGTACAAAAGAAAGAAACGACAGAAAGGAAGACAAGGAGTAATAGTAGCATGCGGAGGAGGAATAGGAATGTAACAAAAAGAGGAGAACGTGAAGAAGTGAAGGGGAGTGAAAAGAAGAACAGAAGGAAGAGCAGAAATGTAGCTATAAAGTAATGACTTCAGATTGAGATATTTGTTTAAATTGTCTGGAGTCATTCAATCACTGCATGAAGTGTATGACATAATGCGTTTGAAATACTGCAGCCACAAAAACCTCTACATCCAGCGACAAAGTAGATACATTGTATAACGTCAGTAAAGCTTGTATAAACATTGTCAATTTATGTGCAAACACAATACGTCACACACATGCACATGCATGCAAGATGTTGCAGCTGCACATATTCCGTGAGCTGTGCGTTCTTGCATTTCACTGTTATTTACACTACCGGTCAAAAGTTTTCGATCACTTATCACAACTGTGGATTTGTGGTTGAAACGGGGATTTCGTTTTGAATATTCTATCATATCATAATACTAGATACAGAAAATATTTATTTTGTTGGTCTATTTAGTATTTCCGATGTGTTTGTACATTGAAATAAAGTAGGGTAAGGTTGCCTAATTCCGTGACATATTTAATAAAGTCTATTTTTTTTATTTTAGTAGGTTATTTTACGACGCTTTATCAACAGCTTTGGTTATTTAGCGTCTGAATGAGATGAAGGTGATAATGCCGGTGAAATGAGTCTGGGGTCCAACACCGTAAGTTACCCAGCATTTGCTCATGTTGGGTTGAGGAAAACCCCGGAAAAAACCTCAACCAGGTAACTTGTCCCGACCGGGAATCGAACCCGGGCCACCTGGTTTCGCGGCTAGATGTGCTAACTGTTACTCCACAGGCGTGGACAATAAAATCTATATTTATGCCAAAATTGTACTAAACATTTTCAAATAACACCTAAATGACGTTATTTGGACATTTAGCTACAACTTTCAGTGTCAACAGTTTCACAAATTTGATATATAATATATGATTCTTCATTGTTATGCAGTGGCTTCTAAATCCGTGACAGGGATCCAAATTCCGTGATAGTGGTTTCCTAATTCCGTGATATTAAAATAACCCTCATTAACTGCTCATAAAAAAACGTGTATTTGGAAAAACACTTTAAAGTCATGGTATATTGTTTTAATATGGATTAACCAAGAAATTACAACATAGAAAAAGGACCTAAGTGACAAATTTCATAGAAAATACTTGTGTAACTACAGAAATACATATTACATATTAATATGTTATAAACAAATTAAACTGGAAGTTAAATTCAATACAAAACGAAATTTGAATAAATTTGAATTATAACACAATTATTTCTCATTATTTATATTCCTAACAACAGCAGTAATTAAGTTAAATATATGCCCTATTATTTTATTATAATTATAATTAATGTTTTCTATAACTTATGTCTATTATTATTATTTCCACAAACTATTTTCTTTCACATACATTAATTTTCACAATTTAGCGTTGGCATCACTGGTCGAGTGAGCCAGGAAGGAGAAATATGAAAATAAGTCCGAAAATGGGAAAGCTCCTGTAGCATTGTTATTGTCTCACAATGTTTAAATAATCATACACATTGATTCAGCTGACTTTAATCTAGAGTAGTATATAATTTTTATAATGCTATATTAATTCTTACCTCAAATATAAAATGTTTCTTCAGGAGCGGTCACAAGAGAAAGAAAAACTTACTGGTCAACCACCTTTCACTGAACAAAAGCTTCTGCAGTCGACTGCTTCTATTGAAATTGCGGATAGTCAATAGAATTGAAAAGAAGACATCTCCTGGCATCTGTTAGGTATTTCAAAAACTTAAGTCAGAGACCACAACTACATGGCAATTAATTGAAATTTTATCACGGATTAGGAGTATCACGGAATTAGGCACCTTTACCCTATATAGTTGTTTTCATAGCTGATCTAAAACTTTTTACCGGTAGTGTACTTTCCATAATACGTAACTTCTCAGTGTTAATTATGAAAATTACATAGACACTTAATAGTGCAACAATGTACAGTTCGTTATTGCATAAGCATTCAGGATGTCATTATATTATTTGCAAGTCTCTTTAACAACGTCATGCGAATTATGTATTTTTACGGAGTATAGTCTCTATTGCAGGCGAAGTAAAAGACCAAAGAAGTTTCAACCTAAGTATGAAACATGTTTTTTACTGCTATAACTCTTTGTGTTTCAAAAAAACTTTATGCTATATTTTATTTTGAACCTGCACTCAACGAACACACGGTGAGATGCGACGTCACCATTGCTCAGGACATCCAAGTTAAGGGGATACGCAATTGCCTATCTTGACATTTTCTTTTCTACTTATAGTTATTTAACGACGCTGTATCAACTACTGGGTTATTTAGTGTCGATGGAATTGGTGATGGCAAGATGTATTTAGCGAGATGAGGCCGAGGACTCGCCATAAATGACCTGAAATTCGCGTTACTGTTGGGAAAAAATCCAACCAGGTAATCAGCCCAAGCGGGAATTGTACTCACGCCCGAGCGCAACTTCGGATCAGCAGGCAAAATCGCTACCATCTGTGCTAAGCCGGTGGCTCATGCCAATATTAAATTATGTCGTACATAAAGACATTTTCTCAAAAATTTCTGAAGATAGAGAGCTGATTTTTTACAGTTCGTGCACACACACTGTAAGTTGATTTTATGCTGGAGCAGTAGTTTTTCTTTAATTTATTTCCTTACTGAGGAATACATTTTTTTTAATGTTCTAGTGATATTTAACTTACTTTATATTTTTGTTTTCATACTTTCCGATAATGGTATATCTATAATGTGATAAGTTCAGCTATATATAATCATAATTTTCCTTACTGTGTGTACTTAAAAATATTGTATTCATTGTATGCTTTGTACTGCACTATTTTATTACTACTATTAATATTATTATTATTATTATTATTATTATTATTACTATTCTTATTTATTATTATTATTATTATTATTATCATCATCAATAATTGTCTTATTTTTTTATACTTTGTACGTCTCATTTATTTTGACCTGCTGTTCACATTTTATTGTGCTTTCTTCTTTCTTTCTGTATGTTATATATTATGTCTGATTTCTACTTACTTTTGTTTAAATGTTATTATTATTATTATCTTATTCAGTTTTGTGTGTAAAATTGTAGTGTACTTTGTAAATTTGTAGTGTTTTTGTAACGTTTTTACTCCTGGTTGAGTGTTAGAGAAGGCCGTATGGCCTTAACTGCCAGGTTAAATAAATTATTATTATTATTATTATTATTATTATTATTATTATTATTATTATTATTATTATTATTACACTTTTCCTCATTCGTATATTGTTAGAACAATTTTCAGTACATTACTTGAACAGAAGATGAACAAGATTCCTTTTGTGTGGAAAAACTAAACGAAAAATGACAGTTATTTGCTATATAATTACGTCACATTCGTTTCGAAAACCTCGGTAAAACTCAGTCCAAGCGGGCGGGAATCGAATAGACGCCGAATTCTTCACAAATTCAAGTCATATATTAAACCTTTACCTTTTCTCACCTATCTTGTTTAAATGTTGAAGAAAGCTCTCCGAAGAGAACATTCTCCCGACTTAACTTCATTGCTTCTATTACCCTCGGCTTAATCGAACAAACTGTCCATCTCATCGCCGTCACTTGAGAAGTATCAGTCACGCCCGGCCCGCCAGCACAGAACATAATCCTCTGGTGCATAATAGAAGCATCATACCTGACAAGCCATTGACGTTGGAATGGGTTAACAGCCCGTTTCACTAACCACAGTCAAAATGTCTGACAAACGTAATGTTTAACAATTGCCTGAAAAGGATGTTTACTACTATTATCATTATTGCCACCACATATGGAATTACAGAATGGGGTAGCTTATTTTAATCCACTTTATTTATTACAGAAGAAAATAATTTAAATATATCTTCATAAACCTATTAATTTTGCATCTCAAAAATTGTTTTTAGACTTTAATATTCTTAAAATAAGACAAATTATTATATTGTACAATATTAATAAAATTCATAGGCCTACATAAAAATCGAAATAATTTTGAATTGTATTTTCATAATTATGAAACAAAGGGTATGAATTCTTTAAGATTGTTTGAACCAAAATGCAACACTGCTAGAGTATTTAATCATAGTAGTAATTTAGGCCCAAGAATATATAACAAATTTACACTTAAATTTCCTAATCTTGTAAATTCTAATATATAATCCCCATTTCAGTTTGGTTGATAGGCTTTCCCCTCTACTCACACTTTTTACCACCCGTGAAGGGGAAGATGCTACTGTCCATCTTACTAACGTTCGACTAATTGACTTTGAACTTAGTGAAAATTCTTATTATTGAAAATATTTACCGATAATCTGTACTTCGAAAATCTATACTAAGCGTTTGTATTTCATTTCATTGTTGTTTATATCAACTGGCACATTAAAAAGCTACCAACAGCAGAAGATAAATGTTTTCTTCACTGTTAGTTGCTACACTACAGCATAAACGACGGAACAATCTGCACTGTGTCACCCCCCCCTCCCCCGACTTCATAATACAAACTAACATCCCTTACTTTAAGTAATTAATTATTAGTTGATAATATAGTAAGAATGACATTAAAATATACTGAAACATGTTATTGTCAAACATCTGTGTCACTGTATTTTATATCCGCTTATGTACTTTATTTAATATTTTATTTTCTTGTATGTAGAGCTTGGAGGGTGCAGGTATAATAGGTAACAGCTACGGGTCAGACTGACTGACTCAAGCCAAGTAGAAGGGGAAAGAAATGTCTTCGCATCCTCTCAACATGTATAAAATGTCGTTTAGTTCTAGTTAAATTTAAAAAGTTGTGTATGGATTCCATAAATAATGAAAAATTGTAAATTTAAATTCATATATTCTTGTTCTTGTTCATTGTTAAACGATGTCCAGCTCTCCACCATAAGTAAATTCCTACTACCTGCATTTGGCCAATAGCAATTAAGGTACCATTTCCGTAGATGTTGTAATCCCATTGTACCAGATGTTGATGCATTAGTACATGAGCAAGTGCGAACAACAACAGCTCGAGCTGGGAAGTCAGTGGAAGTCCGATAAATTCCAAAAAGAACTACCTTTATGATACAACCGTTGGACGTATTCTTTTTTCAGACAATACAAAACATAAACATCTGGCTTTAGGTAGTAGCTCCCTGTAAAGTAGGTCTGAATAATTTCAAGGAAAAATTGTTCCGGAGCCGGGTATCGATCCCGGGACCCTTCGCTTAGCGCGCGAACGCTCTACCGACTGAGCTACCCCAGGAACTATACACGACACCGTCACAATTTTTCCATTTTTTTATTTTTTTTTTATATCCACACAACTCACTTGAGCTGACAAGACGCCAGAACTCAACTGTGAGTGCACACAAATACTGTGTGACTTTAAATTGTGGCTTTCTGTCAACGTACCTCCAGTAACGAGGTACAATTTAATGTCACACAGTATTTGTGTGCACTCACAGTTGAGTTAAATTGTGGCTTTCTTTTAACGTACCTCCAGTAACGAGGTACAATTTAAAGTCACACAGTATTTGTGTGCACTCACTGTTGAGTTCTGGCGTCTTGTCACTCATGTGAGTTGTGTGGAGATATATATAAAGGAAAAATTGTGACGGTGTCGTGTATAGTTCCTGGGGTAGCTCAGTCGGTAGAGCGTTCGCGCGCTAAGCGAAGGGTCCCGGGATCGATACGCGGCCCCGGAACAATTTTTCCTTGAAATTATTAATACAAAACATATTGGAGGACTATATCGGATTATGCAATTAAGGACGATCATTTTCATTCAAAAGTTCATGACAGAGATACCATTGTCACTCTGCATTCATTTTTCTACAGTCAATTACAGTCACCGCGATTCAAAGACATGACTCGATATGCATTTTATAAATCAGGATACATTAATGATCCCATTGAATGGTTTGAAATACTGAAGCACTACACTTTTCACATACCAGGAATTAACTTTTGCAACATTTGTGGAGGTTCTTTCTATATCAGATGCTCATGGAATACGTCAAAGTTCTATTTTCGTCACTTTATGAATGCTGGTGACTTGCACCTTGCCCACTGCAGCATTTTTGTCCATTTAGACTCAAAAATCTGCAAATCTATATTTATACTAATAATAAATCTGTAGCCGAAATTTTTCTGGTAATTTTCGATTTTCCAAAAATAATTGGTCCTAACATATATATAGTTAACCACCCTGAAACCGAAACTCGCTTTTTTTTTTTTTTTTGTCTGTCTGTCTTTCTGTATGTTTGTTACCTTTTCGCGCGATAATGGCTGAACGGATTTCGATGAAAATTGGAATATAAATTAAGTTCGTTGTAACTTAGATTTTAGGCTATATGACATTCAAAATACATTATTTAAAAGGGGGGGTTATAAGGGGGCCTGAATTAAATAAATCGAAATATCTCGCTTATTATTGATATTTGTGAAAAATGTTACATAACAAACATTTCTTTAAAAATCATTTCCGATAAGTTTTATTCTTTGAAAAAGTTTGATAGGACAGATATTTAATTAGATAAATGAGTTTCAAAATTAAAATAACTGCCATCTAAGGCGGTGTAATGAAATAAACAAATGAATTCGTCTATAAGGGGCCTTGGTCAACAACAATCGAAAGCTATGAATCATAGCCTACAGAGAATGTTTCTGTGTTTGTATGAAGTAATATCGGAAGCTAAATTAACCGATTTGTGTAATTAATTATTATTTCACCATTGGAAAGTGTAGTTTCTCTATATGGACATAATGCTATAATGTTATTACAGTAACTTCGGAGTGAATTGAGGACAGGTAAGATTAAAACAGCTTCTTATGCACAAACAACTTGATAGGCTATTCTGTGTATTCGTTTCCTGTATTTCTTAAAATAATGTTTATCTCAGAGAATTAACGAACCACAAGAGTGTATTGATTTAGTATGCAGTAATAATATGTTAGCTTAGCATTCCATTATTTTATAATCCAAATTTTAACTATGCTCAATTGAATCGTGTTAAAATACATAAAATACATATGCATTAAATTCAATGCAAAAAATTGGGTAATGAACCAAGCAGATTGTGTTGCGCTGCTGTAAAATAAAATTTGTTCCTCCTGAGATTCAAGAGCCCCCATAACAAATTAAAAACTTACTTATCGGTGTACATCCGTTATCAGCACATTTTTATATAATATAATATAATATAATATAATATAATATAATATAACTTAATATAATATAATATAATATAATTTAAGTTATTTAAGTTATTTGAAGGGTTCAGAACCATAGTTGCCCAAGCGCCATTTACTGAATACGTAGAAAACAAGGGTTAAAATTAAGTTATTATCATAATTCAATGGAAACATATAGCAAGTAAAATAAAGTATACACATTAAATCTAAATGATATGTCAGTCTTCATTAAAGTATGGATGCATGTAATAAAAATTAAGAAACATGTTAAAGGAATTGTCATTGCACCAAATGAGTGGTCTCTGGACCAAAATGATCGCATTTTAATTATTTAAATACAATTTAAATTAAGTAACATATTAAACGTTTTATCCTTCTATCAAACACGAATGTTCCCTGGATGAAATGTCCTATTTTAATTAGTATGTAATTACTTTATATTTATTTCTAACGGGTGCAGCGGAGCGCACAGGTACGGCTACTATGTTAATATATGCACTTCGAATTTGTAGCTCCATTCCCCATGACCATTAGCAGCTAA
Source organism: Periplaneta americana (assembly GCF_040183065.1). Taxonomy (NCBI): domain Eukaryota; kingdom Metazoa; phylum Arthropoda; class Insecta; order Blattodea; family Blattidae; genus Periplaneta; species Periplaneta americana. The sequence continues at coordinate 61,080,512 of NC_091123.1, read as the reverse complement.
AAGGTATATCAATAAACTCTACCAATGCATACTATATGTCAGTATATGTTTCATACTGAAAACGCACAGGCGAACTGGAGAGGTTTACTTGTTAGAAAAATATTTGGGGCTAACAAGCAAACTTTCTGATGGGGGCAGATAAAAAAGTTATTTCTTTCTTCCACCATGTTAATAATGTCAAAAGAAGTGCTTGTACAAATTTTGGCCACTCGATCGCAATTACGAAGCCGTTCAGAAAGTGATTTTCTCTGGTGCTGTTTATAGAAAAAAGCAGAATTGCATAGAAATATTTATTGAAACAGATACAGAAAGTGTTGCGCTATTTGTCAACATATGCCCCACTGGATTGAGAAATTTGTCATACCATGGGATCAATTTTTGTGTCGTAGAAGTCAGCCGCCTCAGATCGCAACCAGCGTTTGACTGCGTCTGCACCTCTCTCTGTCGATCCCATGATATGAGACATGTCTCAGTTCCAATGGAAGATATGTTGAAAAATAGCTCAACAATAATTGCTGTGTCTGTTCCAATAAATTTGTCCAATGAAAATGTTTTTTTTTTTCTGTTAACTGCCCCTGGCGAACTTATTTTTTTACGGCCCTCGTAATTGCGGTCGAGTGGCCAAAATTGGTATAAGGACTCCTTTTGACATTATTAACATGGTGAAAGAAAAAAATTTAACTTTTTTATCTGCCCCCATAGGAACATTTGCTTGTAAAAGGGATAAAGTCACAGGAGAATGGAGAAAGTTACACAACGCAGAACTGAACGCATTGTATTCTTCACCTGACATAAAATTAGGAACATTAAATCCAGATGTTTGAGATGGGCAGGGAATAAAACACATATGCGTGAATCCAGAAATGCATATAGAGTGTTAGTTGGGAGGCCTGAGGGAAAAATACCTTTGGAGAGGCCGAGACGTAGAGGGGAGGATAATATTAAAATGGATTTGAGGGAGGTGGGATATGATGATAGAGACTGGATTAATCTTGCACAGGACAGGGACTGATGGCGGGCTTATGTGAGGGCGGCAATGATCCTCCGGGTTCCTTAAAAGCCCTAAGTAGACTAAGTCAGTGTGGTTTTGTATTATCTCATTCTCACCCCTCAATTATGTATGTCTAATTAGGGGATACAGAACAACAGAACACGGCCAAGCATTTGCAGGAAGAGTTGTAATTGGTTCATCTTTAAACGAACTGCGAATGACGGTTTCAGATGATAAAAAATTATTTGAGAATGGACAACGAATGTTTACAACTTTTTTTCAATAATTGATTTTACAAACTCTCTACGGACTGCCTACGAGACTTTATTTTTTGCACTTTTTTCAAATCCTTGATGTCCTGAGGCCATTAATTTGTTTCGTTGTATGAATATCCCCCTCTTTTTTTTTTAAATTGTCCTATGTAGTCGTACTTGAAATATATTTGCGTATGCCCTTTACCATTTTAGAATATTTCTAGCCTTTTACGTTCTACATGTAGGTATTATTTTTATACTGTAGCCTATTACTTCCCTCTCACGTATTTATTTTATGTCATAGTGTGGGTGTTTTATGTTAGTGCAGAGAACTCAAAAGAATATTCTGCAGCAGATTATCTTTTTTTTACGTTCAGAGTTGTAATATTTACGTCATCTTTGTTTATCCTCTGGTAATACTGTAGTATGAATCCCCTCCATACATTATAACCGGCTCTAGTTGGACAACGGTCTCATGACAGTTTTCCATTTTAAATGGATCTCATCCGACCACCTGTACGACTTTCTCACATACGTTATGATTTGGTCTGAACAAGGCATGTCAGATATGTTGTATTCCCGCCGTACTGCAAGTCACCTCATATCGCATTTATATACAGAATGAAACTACAGTCCTTTTGAAGGATGAATCAGGGCAGTGAGTTAAGCTTACATGTCTAACGTCATTGTGGTCTTCTGTGGACGTGTTTTGAGAACAGTAACATTTTGTTGAATTTTGAAATGAGTGTACCAGGAAACCAGGAGACGTTGGAGAAGTGATAATTGGGGATTTTGTAGAGGAAATACCAACAAATGTTTCTTTTATTGGTTTGTTGCGTAATATTAACGGTTCGGTCATAATTTCATTGTATGTTGAGGGTCAAATAAGAACAGTTCCCAAACAGCAAATATTGGCGTCTTGTCAATGTTGCCAACTGTTACCAGATATCACACGATCCTTCGTACTAAATGACTTATTTACTTACCGTACTTTATGTTGGAAGGTTATTCTAAATAATTCAATAATTTGTAACATGTTTTCTTAGGCAGACTATACGAGGAAGGGATCAACATGTCAAGTATTTTGTCTGGCATTACGAAATTCATTGGTTTGATTAAACAATTGACTCACGAAACCTAACCTAAAAATGTATTTTGTTTGACCACATAAAATTATTAGTATTAACTCCGAAAACTTACCTGACTATAGTCTTGAATTATAACCACAATGCAACACATAAAATAACTATTATGTATTAATATTAATTAATTATTAGTATGTTCAAATTCCACTAGCTTCCAGTAACAGGCTCAGAAATCTAGTACAATTTCAATTTCATGGAACTTCAGTACCGACAAACATTGTCGATATTTGTCTCAGCTGCCAACATAGCCTACTAGTTACAAAATCACTACCATTTGCGGAAATTGGAAACGAAGTTGGCAAAAGAAAATTCAACCTGCAAACTAGAAAATCACCACAATCCAGTAACATTTGTAGTAATGGGGGAAAAATGGTTAGGTTTCACCCTTAGGATATGAAGTAAGCTGACCCGGACTATACATCGATAATAAAGTGTGTGATAGGAAGACGCGGTAACTCTGCATTTAGTGACTGTAGAAGCATGACGGACGCAAGACTACATCGGGAAGGAGAAATTGCAAAGCCACCAATTTCCGTCTGTTACGGGTTAAGATACTGAACCTTTCGTACAGTTACATACGGGTGTATCGTAAGTAATGCCATTAATTTCAATGGATTATTATACGAGATATTTCAAACAAAAATGTTTAATATACTACAGTCGAATTTATTAGAGCGTGTATTATGAAAAAAAATGATTGAAAGAAATTTTAGTTTTTTTCCTTGAAATGTGTAGAAATTTGATCCGGATAAATGTAATTTTTCGTTCTGAAAAGGAATTTTAAAATGTTACATTTGTTCGGATCAAATTTCTGCATTTTTAAAGGACAAAAATAAAATGATTTAAATAATTTATCATCATATCTTAAATTAACAGAGTCCACACCTGTGGAGTAACGGTCAGCGCGTCTGGCCGCGAAACCAGGTGGCCCGGGTTCGAATCCCGGTCGGGGCAAGTTACCTGGTTGAGGTTTTTTTCCGGGGTTTTCCCTCAACCCAATACGAGCAAATGCTGGGTAACTTTCGGTGCTGGACCCCGGATTCATTTCACCGGCATTATCACCTTCATTTCATTCAGACGCTAAATAACCTAGATGTTGATACAGCGTGGTAAAATAACCCAATTAAAAAAATTAACAGATCATAATGGGAATTAAACAATGACTTTCCAAAAAAAAAAAAAAAAAAAAAAAGAAACACGATTTGAAATGTTTCATATAAAACGATTTCTACCTCGGACAAGAAGAAAAAACGAGCAAAATTGTATTAAATTATTTTGTTTGGAATGTCTCGACAATAACCTAATGAAATTAATGACATTACTTACGGCTCGCTCTGTATATTTAATTTCGCGACTCAACCTCTACTGTCACGTGAAAACATGTTGCAATGTTGTCATCCGTGGGAATAACTCAGAACAGTTCACAAACGACCACAATGATATTGGACTTTATTTTTAACTTCCCTCCCATATTCATCTCTCCCACAAGCAAAGAATCAACTTTTTAACTTCAACTCCCGGATTCCACAGCCAATGGGAACTGGATACGTCACTCGCTTTTATCACATAGATAATATATTCCTCAACTTTCTTTCCATGCTTTCTCCCTTCCCGCCCACCAACTAACTGTCAGCCATCGGATGAAGGAAGGAGGAATGCTGTTACGTTCTGGCTCTGTAACGTTCCACGTGCTTTACTACAGATATCAGAGCACATACATATGGACTATTCCATATGAAATCGATCAGTAAAAAACCTCGCATTTTTTAATACTCTAATTTTTTCCCTATTTATACAAGGTGCTGAGGAGAGTGCATTTTCAAAAATATACCATCGAAAGTCAAACGATTTTCGTACTATTGAGCGACAAATTTAGCGTATTTTAGAAAAACAAGCCTCTTTCAGCGCTCAGAACTCTGGAACCATTTACTGCAGAACATTGAACGGGAGCTCATTTTGAAGCTGACATTTGGTAAGTTATGTTAAGAAGTAATCCTTATTTTTATTGTATACAGAGAGACAGATAATCTGATTTTACTTACTTTTAGGCTTTTTGGCTATTTGTAAAAATGTAAAAAATATTGAGAAAAAAACCTTGCATTGTTAAGAGGGATTCGGCATTGTTTGCTTAGTGGCTCGGCAATAAGTTTCGAGGGTATTAAATAAATTATTTTCACACGCCTAGCTTGAACGGCGCAGTACCGCACGCACTGGCCGAGAGCTGAAGATAAGCGAGCGTTGGGCGTCATTTTACTCCTGTGTTTATGAAAACTTATGATAAACCTAGCCCAGCTATGCGCTACTAGACGAAACATCACGTGTTTATGTCTCCTGGCCTTGCTTGCCTCGGCTAGCTCCCACCTCACAGTAGCTGGTTAGTTCACGCGCGTACTATTTATTTTCTTGATTTGATATTTTCAATACTTTCTTATCAACGGTGCACCAGTAAAAAATGTGTTTATTTGTACTTTCAATGCGGAATCTAACCATATATTTTTTAAATATTTTTTTCGTGGACAAAGGCGTCTTAATGGAGAAAAATCTAAATTTCTCCATTTCCATAAAAAGTAAGAAAAAATGTTTACATGTCAATATAAACTTTAACTTTTCACCATCAAAATAAGCCATGATTTTGATCATTGGGTGAAAGGATTTCGCAGCAACAACAGTTTAAAGTTGCTAATTTTATGAAAATACGATAAATTAAAATATTTTTAATTTAAACACTATGAAGTTCTGATGCCTCAAACTTTGCACAAAGCATTGTATCACAGCTGTCAACGGACAGAAAAAGTTTCATTGTATTTAAAAATTGCAAGGTCAATTTTCTCTATATTTCGGTCGATTTGAGATGGAATAGCTCATATGTAGTAGGCCTATCATATCCAGCCACTGTTAAAGCGGGTACTTTCCTTTGAATTTTTATTTTTTATTTTATTGGGTTATTTTACGACGCTGTATCAACATCTAGGTTATTTAGCGTCTGAATGATATGAAGGTGATAATGCCGGTGAAATGAGTCCGGGGTCCAGCACCGAAAGTTACCCAGCATTTGCTCGTGTTGGGTTGAGTGAAAACCCCGGAAAAAACCTCAACCAGGTAACTTGCCCCGACCGGGATTCGAAGCCGAGCCACCTGGTTTCGCAGCCAGACGCGCTGACCGTTACTCCACAGGTGTGGACTTCCTTTGAAGAGATAATATAAGAGTTTATTTATTGATTTAGTCTTCTCAGGTATCGCTACAATCACAAGAAACGGTAACTTAATATATCTACCAGTGATGCGATACCATTTTCAAATGACGTGCCATGTCAAATCCACGTGGATTATAAAACAACGTTGTCATTCTGGAACTGATTGACGACAACAGAAAGTTAGTAATTTCAATTTTAGTTATTTAAAGTCATCTTACAGCTTAAATTATATTCACTGTGGATGACGGTGGTAGTAATCAATGTATTGATGTCTGTATAAAAATTGTAACTAGGGATAATCTTTACAACACCGCTTGATATTACAATACAGTAAAGCATCTCGTTTAGGCACAGTGAAGACATAAACAAAGTGCAGGTAACGTGTGAGGGGAAGACGAGCCATACGATAAACACGAGGGATGTACAAGGTTTTAGTTACAACATTTATGGTGGAGCATTAATTGAAATTATATTTTCAAAAAACACACAAAACAAAAGAAGACAAATTGCATAACGTTATCATATACACATTTTAACAAACAACCAATTGTAACGTTGAAATAATTCAATATAACAAATCAAATTTTGCTACTTATATGATGTTGCTTTCAAGCAACATTTTTTACGGTTACGAATTTCATTCTCTGTATGACTAACATAATATCACCGTCTTCTGTGGACGAATTAACAAAACTTAAGTATATCGGTCTGAAGTGACAACACTATTTCCTAAACATAATTACAGTCCTGTAGTTTTATTAATTCGATCACAAAAGACGGTGATATTATGTTAGTCATATAGAGAATGAAATGAAAGCAACATCATATAAGTAGCAAAATTTGATTCGTTATATTGTATTATTTCAACGTTTCATTTGCACGTTTGTTAAAATATGTATATGATAACGTTATGCAATTTGTCTTCTTTTGTTTTGTGTGTTTTTCGAAAATATAATTTCAATTAATGCTCCACCATAAATGTTGTACCTAAAACCTTGTGCATCCCTCGTGTTTATTGTACGGCTTGTCCTCCCCTCACATGTTACCTGTACTTTGTTTTACGTTTTCACTGTGCCTAAACGAGACGCTCTACTGTAGTAGTATCGATGCGTGAAAAAAAGGTATGGAATATACAACACAAAGCTTGTCGGTAGGGAACTAAATGACAGCGTCGACCACACAAAACAATATAAATTATGTTCATTTATTGTAATTTATAACATACATAAATATTTGTACATTCTACGAATATCGTTACAGATTTAGAGGTTTTCTTTCAAAGTCAATTAATAATCTATATTAGTAATCGTACCTTTCTCGCTTTACTGTATTTATATAGCCTATTTGAAAAAGTAGCTTTTATCTATGTTGTATGTGCGTATGTGTGTGTGTGTGTAGATAAGGTATCTGTCACACCCCTACCATGAGAGTGCTTGTACATTATACAATGTATACCTAACCATAACACTGTCCCGCACAGTTGCGTCGTGTCTTACTAAAGGCCTAGTGCCTACGAGTAACGTTAAGGACACACACTCAATTTGCCAACAGCCCTTATAGCACATCGCAACATCGTGTTGTGCAACGACATCTTGTTATGCAAACCTCCTAATTGGTATTGACCATACATGGCACAACCACAGTCTAGTATATACAGTCTCGAAGCTCAATACGTAGTAAATATGCATCCATAGATAGTTGCTGACCACTAGGATCGCTAATATCGCCTCGCGAAATAGTACCGGCACAGTCTATTGTTCCTAGCAACCTCACAACTCAAGCTTCTCAATCTTGACTGTATATGCTAGACTGTGGTACAACGATCAGGGCAAACTTCAGTTCAGTTGTGATATGTCTGCAGAAGCTGCTTGTTTAGCAATTGTAATTGTTTCTGCTACGAAAACGGAAACATATTTAAAACTAAAAAGGAAGCAGAGGGTCTGGATGAAGAAAGGTGTAATTTATTAACAAAATCTAATCGCCGAGAGCAGAATTGGATGGAGTTACGCAATAATAGATCAAGAGCCATATCCCTTTTTCGAGATATTGGCCATTGAAATAAATCTGTTTTTTTTTTATAAAACATTTTATTCAAGAAGTATTATAACATTCATACTATTACAAAAAATAGCACAAATAATACCAAATAAGGCTAACCGATTTTTAATAAGAGACCAGCAGTTCATTAATATTTCAAAGCAAAATAAATAAATGAATTTTATTCAGTAAACGAATTTTTGCTTATAAACAGCAGCAAAATTCAGATATCACATTCTTGATTTTTTTTTTCCGAGTTAGATTAGCTTGCCATCAACAGATTTGTGCAAATATCTCATTTTTTTTTAATTGTTGGTTGGTCTATTATTGCGAAACTCCGTCCAATTCATCAGTGCATTACAAAAACTATTTACAAATGAATTCTGCCGCGCAGCGTTGATTCAGTGACGGATGAATATTAAGCGTCCCCGTTTAAAGTTTGGATTCGCTCTCTGTGCCCAGCCCTGTTCTAGAGGTATGTTATTCAGATATCATTATGTTTCATGTACACAAGATTCCTCTATTAAAATTCTATAGGACCTTACTTACTTACTTACTTAAAAATGGCTTTTAAGGAACCCGAAGGTTCATTGCCGCCCTCACATAAGCCCGCCATCGGTCCCTATCCTGTGCAAGATTAATCCAGTCTCTATCATCATATCCCACCTCCCTCAAATCCATTTTAATATTATCCTCCCATCTACGTCTCGGCCTCCCTAAAGGTCTTTTTCCCTCCGGTCTCCCAACTAACATTCTATATGCATTTCTGGATTCGCCCATATGTGCTACATGCCCTACCCATCTCAAACGTCTGGACTTAATGTTCCTAATTATGTCAGGTGAAGAATACAATGCGTGCAGTTCTGCGTTGTGTAACTTCCTCCATTCTCCTGTAACTTCATCCCTCTTAGCCCCAAATATTTTCCTAAGCACCTTATTCTCAAACACCCTTAACCTATATTCCTCTCTCAGAGTGAGAGTCCAAGTTTCACAACCATAGAGAAGAACAGGTAATATAACTGTTTTATAAATTCTAACTTTCAGATTTTTTGACAGCAGACTGGATGATAAGGGTTTCCCAATCGAATAATAACACGTATTTCCCATATTTATTCTGCGTTTAATTTCCTCCCGAGTGTCATTTATATTTGTTACTGTTGCTCCAAAATATTTTAATTTTTCCACCTCTTCGAAGGATAAATCTCCAATTTTTATATTTCCATTTCGTACAATATTCTGGTCACGAGACGTAATCATATACTTTGTCTTTTCGGGATTTACTTCCAAACCGATCGCTTTACTTGCTTCAAGTAAAATTTCCGTGTTTTCCCTAATCGATTGTGTATTTTCTCCTAACATATTCACGTCATCCGCATAGACAAGAAGCTGATGAACCCGTTCAATATTCTATAGGACCTAAAAAGCCTAAATGAATCAAAGTCCTATTAATGCTTAAAACTATTTATGTGCCTAAAAAGCGGATTTTTAGTGTTTTGCGTATAATTAAACTAAAAATACCTGTACTCAAAGTGCAAAAATGTCCAAAAAAACAACTACAAAAAATCTGTTTAAAATAAAAAAAAATCCTTCAGACAAACACTGATCTGTGAAGTTCATTCCATATTGGTCTTAGAAGGAAAGGGAAGAAAATTTTACCTAATTTCCTGGGCCCGAAGTTCGTTTGGAAAGTTCACTGTAGCAAAATTGTGTAGGCCTACCCCTAGATGTAATACGTGAAATGGTTATGACGACGATAACGACGATGATGACGATGACGATGATGATGATGATGTTACTTAAAGTTGGAATACACATAGTAAGTATATTCTAATTTGTAATATACGGAGTGTCCGACAAGTTCCGCATCATAGGGTAACTTATGTGCTCGATATGAGCGCCTCCAAGTTCATAATATGCCTGGAGGCGAAACTTCAATGCTATTGAGAATGCGTTGTAACATTTCAGCGGTGGTATAACGACACTTTTCCTCGATCAGTGTTCGTATACGTTGCAGATCACGAATCTTCACTTCGTACACCTTATCCTTCAGATAACCCCTTAAGGCAAAGTCAAAGGAGTTGAAGTCTGGCGACCTTGAAGACCATTTTCTGGGACCTCTGCGTCCTATCCACCGATTACGGAAGTTCTCGTCGAGCCAACTCCGCACACTACAAATTTTATGATATCGCCTATGATGCGGGACTTGTCGGAAAACCTGTAAGGTTAATGCGGAAATGCTGGGCCGGACCAGGGCGGTGTAGATATTTTTTAGTTACAGACTCATGAACATAAAATGTAAATTAAATTCATATTTATGTTATTTAGCATACGGTTTTATTATTCCAAAACCGTTAATGTGGCTCTGGGTCTAAATATATATTGCACTTTTTATATAGGTAATATGAAAGTTAATCAGATTCCTTCCCAGGTGAATCCTGTGTAGTTGATGTAGAATTATACATTTATTTGAATAATTTCAAGAGAAAAGTTGTTCCGATGTCGGGTATCGAACCCGGGACTTTTGGCTGAACGCGCCAAGCTTTACCGACTAAGCTACCCAGGAACTACACCAGACACGGGCTCAATTTTTCCCTTGAAATTATTCAAATCAACTTTACAGTGAACAATACCTGAAAGCCAGATTTGTAGCTATATATTTATTGGTTGAACCTCTTGATATGATTATCACCTATTTTGTAGGTCATAAGCTTACAGCGTAAATTTTCATTATGCAGATCTAATTTTATTATCAGTAAAGCTCTTACAGTGGCAGATAACATTATGTATCTTGGAACATCAGAATTACGCAAAAGTTACAGAAAAACGAATAACATTTATTTGGAAAATTTCTGAGAAAATCTACACATTTAAGCTTCGAACTTGCTTTTTTTTTTAATTGCACTACATTTCGGGAGAATTTTGATTATCGCCACTACGTCTCCCGAAGTCTCAGTTGGACACATTGCTTATATCCCTCGCATAACGTGGCACACGATTCTAGTACATACCGTACGATGGGAAAAAGGATACATAATAACAGCTAAACGATTCAGATGATTGATTTGACGTTTAGTACAGTTTCATAATTGCAGTTGGAAATTATTGCCGACAGATTCTCATAACGTGCTTGTTGTTTATAACACAGACGTCGACAAATATGGTCTATCTCTAAATATCAAACTTCAATTAATACTTCTCTTTAAATATTTATTATCTTTTATTTTCAATGTAGCGTCATTTGATATATGTTCTCTGAATATATGGACACGAATTGAACCTCATATGCACTGAATCTGAATATGAACGCCTGCTATACAAAGATCTTGCAACGAAAACACTATCCCCAATTTTGGATATAATGATAAGTGATAACATACTTTTCTCAAAATAGCCTATATAGTGTGTAATTATTGAAATGATTAGGGAGAAGTTGGAATTAATGTAGTGTACGTAACAGCAACCAAACACAACGTTATTTCTTCGCAAAATTAAACACGTTGGCTATTTGTCTTATTATTTAATATTTCTTAATTGTATAAATTTCACTTTAAGAGGGAGTTACAGTTATGGGTTCGAATCCCAAATAAGACATGGATATTTGTCTATTTTTAATATAATAATCTGCTCGTCATATAAGTTAAGCTATGGAGGTCCGAAATCGTATAGATTTTTTACTTGGTTATGTATGACTTCGTATCAACTACTAAGTTATTTAGCGTCGATGGAATTGGTGATAGCAAGATGGCATTTGGTGAGATGAGACCAAGGATTCTCCATAGATTATCTGACATTCGCCTTACGGTTGGAGAAAACCTCGGAAAAAACAGGTAATCAGCCCAAGCGGAAATCGAACCCATGCCCGATCGTAATTCCGGATCAACAGGAAAACGCGTTTCTGCCTGAACTACACCTGTGGCTTCGAACTGAATCATGGCTTGGCTTTCCGAGGACTGTACCAGGACCAGTCTTTACACTTAGGCATATTTTAGCCCAATTGCTCCCTTTAGGTGATATTCTATGACTGTCCCAGTCCGACAGGTGGCTTGTGTGACGTTCGTGAATCCGATGCTGACAAGCAGGTCATCCTGTTCCAGTCCCTAATACTGCCAGATCCCATCCATAGACGAGTAGCCTGATAAGTCCCAAGGGCTCGGGGCCCCAAGCCCTTCCTTTATCAGCATCAGAATCCCATACTACTCCTCGAGAGATACCCCAGCCTATTTTTACTATTGCACATTACAGATCAAGTGAACGAGAGGTGGAGAATGTTGCTGAAATGCTAGAGGGAAACGGGAGTACCCCGAGAAAACTCCAGTCAAACGTGTGCTTTGTCCATAACAAATTCAATCACGACCTCGCCGGGGATCGAACGCGGGCCGCCTGGATGGAGACAAGCACGCTAGCACTTAGCCACATCCCTCTTAGTTATAAAATAATCATTTTTTATCATGGTCTTATGTATATTTTTGTACTTTCGTGCTGGGAGCTCGTACAGATACGGAATTAAAATTTGGAGCGAGTTTTGATGGGAGTCCACCTGTATCTAGGCAACAATTTTGCACGATAGTCCACAAGTAGCATATGTTTGTTCTTCTAGGTGCTCTTCATCGTGACTCTCTATTTGTTGGGCATACAGTATAGTTTAGTTACAATAATTGACAAAATTTTAATAATACTAACAAGCATTTATCTCTTGATAATCTGACAGCAAAGAATCATCTTAAAATAACGACGGTCGAATGTTTGATCTTGACGGACGTTCTCTAACGGCCGAATATAAACCGGTTCTAAGTCCTATTTTACAACTCTCTAATTCAAATTAATAGTGTTAGTACCGATAGTATATAAGTATAAATAAATATACTGCAAGGCTAGCCGTTCTTAGCTCACATACAGCACTGTCTTTTTAAAGTGAAAGTGGCATCATGTGCTACTCTAATTTTCTCTCTTTACAGCTTTCTACAGCCTGTTTGCAACATCAATCACGAATTCAAACCATCTAAAATCCCCACTGGGTATCTTTATTTGTTGGGCGAACAGGAATAATATTACTGCCTTCCTCTGTGTAAGTTCTGCAGATAAGTAGATGTGAAAGACACTTGCCGAATATGCCGTTTACTCGAGTTGGAGAAGGATGAAGGGGAACGAAGAAGTTTGTTCTTCTACTCTTCACCGTGTCTCTTTATTTGGTGGGCGAACAGGAATGACATTACTGCCTTCCTCTGTGTAAGTTCTACAGATAAGTAGATGTGAAAGACACGTGCCGAATGCGCCGTTTACTTGAGTTGGAGAAGGATGAAGGGGAACGAAGAAGTTTGTTCTAGGCCTACTCTTCACCGTGTCTCTTTATTTGTTGTGCGAACAGGAATAATATTACCACAGTCTACTATATACAGTCGCGAAGCTTGAGGTGTTTTTTTTGCAAATCTCGTCATAAAGCGCTCCAAGCGGTTAGCAACTAGAAACAATAGACTGTCCATGGTCGACTTTGGACTGTGTCGTATTTCTATCGAGTGCTAGCTCGTTGCGTATTTCACATTGATGCTTGTGAAATGTTCGTTATTGGTTGTAATGAAAATGTTAATAGCTAAAATACAATAATTGGAATAATAATATGGGACAAGGAGGAGACGTTTGTAGTGCTATAAATTGTAGCAACAGTAAGAGAAAGAGGCCAGAGTTATCCTTTGTCCGATTTCCGAAAGATTCCTGGGTTTCCACAGGAATGCTGTGCAGAAACAAACTCTTAATTTTGAAGTTCTTTGTGATTGTTAGAATACATTATATCCTTAAATTTCACAATGAAATGTTTCAGTCTAACCGAAAGGACATTAGATACCGGTTAAAGTTCTGTCACTTAGGCTGCAAAATTTCCAGAGAAATAAAGGTTAGGTCTACTTTTTTTTTCAGAGGATATATTTTTAATTGTAGCTATTAATTTTCTTATTATTTTTATGTATTATTTTACTAAAGACGTAGAAAAATTAAGTTTGTTTTAATGAAATTTATTGATCACGTTTTATTTTCAATTCTGGTGGGATTATTATTGCTTAGGCCTATTTTTTTTAAAGGATATGTTTTTAATTATAACTGTTAATTTTGTTGTTATTTTTATTTGTTGCTTTACTAGAGACGTAGAAAAAGTCTGTTACAATAAAATTTATTGATCACGTTTTATTTCCAATTCTGGTGTGATTATTATTGCTTAACCTCATCCCACTTTGTTAACTACGTAAGCCGACACTACACGTACCGGTACACGTAAGTTACTCCATTAATTCATATTTCCATTATTATTGTTGTAAAGAGAAATGCAAATTAATATTTATTGGTTTCATAGTTAATTATCGCTATAATCTTGAATGAGTGAAGCTATTATAGTAAATTTCAGTTCGTTTTACACAAACAAAAATTATATTAACTTATTTCTTGCAGGTATCTTCGAGTTTATGTTGGAATTTAATATACTTCATTAAAATAATAAATTAACTTTATGCATTTAATATTTCAATAATGGAAGGAAGATGTTAATTTTTCCAAAAGAACACGACAACGAAAGTGTAACATATTTTGTCGGCTGCTAGGAGACAGATCTGCGATGATGAGGCGATAGTAGCGATCCTAGTGGTGGGCAACTACCCATGTTTGCATTTTTACTACATATTGAGCTTCGCGACTGTATATAGTAGACTGTGATATTACTGCCTTCCTCTGTGTAAGGTCTACAGATAAGTAGATGTGAAAGACACTTGCCGAATGCGCCGTTTACTCGAGTTGGAGAAGGATGAAGCGGAACGAAGAAGTTTGTTCTTCTACTCTTCACAGTGTCTTTTTATTTGTTGGGCGAACAGGAATGATATTACTGCCTTCCTCTGTATAAGTTCTACAGATACGTAGATGTGAAAGACACTTGCCGAATGTGCCGCTTACTTGAGTTTGAGAAGGATGAAGGGGAACGAAGAAGTTTGTTCTGCTCTTCACCGTGTCTCTTTATTTGTTGGGCGAACAGGAATGATATTACTGCCTTCCTCTGTATAAGTTCTACAGATACGTAGATGTGATAGACACTTGCCGAATGTGCCGTTTACTTGAGTTGGAGAAGGATGAAGGTGAACGAAGAAGTTTGTTCTTCTACTCTTCACCGTGTCTCTTTATTTGTTGGGCGAACAGGAATGATATTACTGCCTTCCTCTGTGTAAGTTCTACAGATAAGTAGATGTGATAGATACTTGCCGAATGCGCCGTTTACTCGAGATGGAGAAGGATGAAGCGGAACGAGAAAGTTTGTTGTTCTGCTCTTCACCGTACGGTATCTCTTTATTTATTGGGCGAACAGGAATAATATTACTGCCTTCCTCTGTGTAAGTTCTACAGATAAGTAGATGTGAAAGACATTTGCCGAATGTGCCGTTTACTTGAGTTGGAGAAGGATGAAGGGGAACGAAGAAGTTTGTTCTTCTACTCTTCACCGTGTCTCTTTATTTGTTGGGCAAACAGGAATGATATTACTGCCTTCCTCTGTATAAGTTCTACAGATACGTAGATGTGAAAGACACTTGCCGAATGTGCCGTTTACTTGAGTTGGAGAAGGATGAAGGGGAACGAAGAAGTTTGTTCTAGGCCTACTCTTCACCGTGTCTCTTTATTTGTTGGGCGAACAGGAATGATATTACTGCCTTCCTCTGTATAAGTTCTACAGATACGTAGATGTGAAAGACACTTGCCGAACTGCCGTTTACTTGAGTTGGAGAAGGATGAAGGGGAACGAAGAAGTTTGTTCATCTATTCTTCACCGTGTCTCTTTATTTGTTGGGCGAACAGGAATAATATTACTGCCTTCCTCTGTGTAAGTTCTACAGATACGTAGATGTGAAAGACACTTGCCGAAACAGTCGTTTACTTGAATTGGAAAAGAGTGAAGGGGGAACAAATTTGTATGTTTCGCATACAGTATAATTTAGTTACAATTGACAAAAACATTGATAGGGTCTATACAGGCTATTGTCGCAGTTGACACCTAAATGTTTTGGTAAAGAAAAACTGGATGCTTGTTTGCGTGGTCTTCTTAGCTTGGTCGAAACAGACTGTAGGTAAAGGCATGGGCTGTAGGACACGAAGCGTGTATGCCATCGCGCCCTGTAGTTAGACCAGTCGGCGTACAGATGTCCTGCAACATGTTGCATAATATGCTGGGCAGGAAAGAATAATTATTCCATATGCATCAGGGGCTATATGGTTACATAAGGTTGGCTTTCCGTGCTGAGAGACCAGGAACCACATCACGGCATTACTGAGCATCGCTATGAACTCTGCTTTTACTTTGTTCTTCGTCTCTTAAAACTCAACACTCACATGCTACAGTTGCATTTGCTAGTATTTTTTTTTAGAGATGAAGAGTCCACTGCAAGAATGATGGATGTCATTTGGAATACATTCTGCAGGAGAAGCAATTGAAAGTTTGAAATGCTTAGAGCTCAAAGCTTAAATGAGATTTTCCGATCATTACTGGACAATGACTATCAGTGTTAATGCCATATAACTCTCTATGTACATTCTATATGTCTTAAGCTATGCACTGACAGTCTTGGTTCAGTTTCGACAAGAAAGTGACATCCATCATTCTTGCAGTGGACTCTTCATATGTTA
This sequence comes from Periplaneta americana, assembly GCF_040183065.1. Taxonomy (NCBI): domain Eukaryota; kingdom Metazoa; phylum Arthropoda; class Insecta; order Blattodea; family Blattidae; genus Periplaneta; species Periplaneta americana. The sequence goes on along the minus strand of NC_091123.1, from coordinate 61,064,245 downwards.
TTTAACGACGCTGTATCAACAATGACTATTCTAGTTCGGTGCAGTTCGTTATAGCGAGATGGTACTTTGACGAGACGAGACAGGATTTACCATGAGACACATGATATTCACCTTAGAGCTGGAAAACACCTCCGAAAAGCCTAACCAGATATTTAGATCAAATGGGATTCTAACCCAGGATCAAGCAAAGTTTCGGAGCAGGAGACAATCCCATGAGCTATACTGGTGCCCTGTCAGCTAATAGTAACTCAAATATGAGCAATATATGTTTGCGACACCAACTGAAGAAGTTACAGCATCAAAAGTCAACTTGCCGGCATATTTTGCCTGGAGTCTCTTTTAGTGTATGTGTCGTAAAGCTGTATCATGTTCCTTTTAGCTCTACTTTCTTCGGAAAAGAAGTAATGCTAAGAGTTTTATCGTCCGTTAAAATTCATCGTTCTTAGCCGGCTTTGAACCTGCGAATTTCTGATTAAACGGCTAGCATGGTATCCGTTCTCAATTTCTCGACCATACACTAGAGCAGTGGTATTCAATATTTTTTTTGCTAGAGTACCCGCAAAATACATTTCTTTTACCTTCGTGCCCCAAACTCCATTGCAATTATAATAAGAAATAACAAAACCTATGATTAATTTTTATGTAAAATAAATTATTATAATTGTATTATTTTTTATTTTATTATTATTATTATTATTATTATTATTACTACTACTACTACTACTACTACTACTACTACTACTGTTATTATTATTCATACGGTAGGCGATGCCACAGTGAGGTTGAAACTTTGGCTCATGTCTTGGGTTCATGCCCATTTGGTGAACCTCTTCGTAACAGCAGGCATCACAAGATCAGGTCTATAATAGCAACATGCCTTAAGTCCAATGGCTACACTACCTATGAAGAAGTCCATGGAATAGCGGATACCGGAAGTCTTCGGCGTATTGATATTATAACATTTAAACCTGGAGAGACAAAAGGTTATATTCTGGATCCGACCATCAGATTAGAGACGCATCAGAATCAACCCGAGGAGGTTAATCTAGAGAAAAGGGCAATTTATGAACCAACTATTATTACAAAACAACATGTAAACTCAGGGATATAGAAGTCATTGAATTAATGGTGGACGTTAGAGGAACCGTAACAAAACAATTCGTCTCATTCTGTCATAAATTTGGAGTCCCAACAACAACAATTAAGGAAATTTCTGTGATAGAGTTGAAGGGTTCTCTGCAGATTTTACGGTGACACTTGTACTCCAATTCAAATTACAGTTGAATTTTATCAGTCTATTTTGTTTTTAATCTGTTTCTATTTCACTGCAAATTTTCATTATTGTAAAGCATTATCTATTATAAATTTCAATTTATTGTAAACAAACTTCTTGTAAAACATTTTGAATGTCGTTCACACCTGTGGAGTAACGGTCAACGCGTCTGGCTGCGAAACCAGGTGGCCCGGGTTCGATTCCCGGTCGGGGCAAGTTACCTGGTTGAAGTTTTTTCCGGGGTTTTCCTTCAACCCAATATGAGCAAGTGCTGGGTAACTTTCGGTGTTGGACCCCGGATTCATTTCACCGGCATCATCACCTTCATCGCATTCAGACGCTAAATAACCTTAGATGTTGATAAAGCGTCGTAAAATAACCTACTAAAAAAATTGAATGTCATACCTTAAATGTTACTGTTTAACATTCTTTGTCTTCGACAACCTCACCATGTTGAGGAAGATTTATTAAATTATTGATGTAATAAGAATAGTTATGAATTATGCAAAGTATTATTCAAGCAAGGAAAAACAATAATTGATATTGCAAAAAAAAATGTAAACTGCAATGCTTATCAACAAATACAAAAAAAAAAAAATGCCAGCATTTTCACATACCTGATCACTGGGATGCATACCACATGAGACAACCTCACGCGTACCATAGATTCAATACCACTGCACTAGAGAACGTCAAAAAGTCCCTAATTCGACGAGTTCAATAGTAAACAATAAAGAATAAATTCTTTTTTGACGTAGAACTAAATCTTTCTTCTAACTAGGTATGGGGTGAGGTAACGTGGAAATTGACGGTCACATAAAAATACAACCACTTCTCGCCCCTATTCTTCCTCCCTTCTCCTTGCGTTCTTCTTTTTTCCCTCCGTTCTCCTCGTCTTCCTTTGCGTTCTCCTCGTCTTCCCTCTGTATTCTCCTCGTCTTCTTCCTGCTTCCTCCTCGCCTTCTCCCCGAGTTCTCCTTGTCTCCGTGGATTCTCTTCTTCTTCTCCGTGCGTACTCCTAGTCTTCTCCGTGCGTTCTCCTAGTCTACTCCGTGCGTTCTCCTACTCTTCTCCGTGCGTTCTTCTACTCTTCTCCGTGCGTTCTCCTAGTCTTCTCCGTGCGTTCTCCTTTCCTTCTCTGGGTTCTCGTCTTCTCCCTTAGTTCTACTTGTCTTCTCCTCGTTCTCCTACTGCTGTTGTTCACTTCTCCTTGTTCTATATTCGTTTTATTCTCTTCCCGTTTTTCTTATATTCCCCTTGTTCTACCATTCCACTCGTTCTCCTTATACTTATAATTTTTTCTTATATTCCCCTTGTTTTCACTGTATTCTCCTTGTTTTACATGTACTCCCCTTTTCTCCTTTTCTTCCTCTCGTTCTTGTCCTACTTGCTTTTTTCTGTTTCACTTCCTCTTGTCCTACTTCTTTTCACTTTATACATTTTTTTCTTCCCGTGTTCCTTTATTTCTCTTATTCTCCTTGCATTGCTACTGTTCTCCTTGTATTCCTCTTATTATCCTTGTTTCATTTCATTTCTCGCATGACTCCTACGTGGTTCTACGTAAAGATATGCAGCATACCTAGTAAAGCTATGCATCTGTCAACAGGTGGTCGCAACCACAAGTAGTTCTACATAAAGATATACAGCATAGAAAAGCTATGTACCCAAATATACTGTTTTCTATTATTTACGAATTGTATCAATTGAAGGAGTGGGAATGATGTAGTCCTAAGCCACGCAGACAAGATTTCGCAAGAGAACGTATTGAAAGTTTAGAATCCTATACTGTTAGATGAGGTATCATAATTTCTTCAGCGTATACTTTCGTAATTTATTGAGTAAATTTTGTAGTATGTTATTGTTAGTTTCCCCATATGTGGAAGAAATGAATTCGAAACCTGTTTCGTTAGAAGTATGGCTTTGGAATATCTCATTCTCAACCCTTCAATTGTTCCATAGAACAGGCGATAACGAGAGGTACTTGGCGAGATAAGTCCAAAGACTCGCCATGAATTACCTGACATTCGCTTTACAGTTGGGAAACCAAATAATTAGCCCAAGCGGGAATCGAACTTCCGCCCGAGCGCAGTTCCTCATCAACAGAAAAAGATAAAGTCTTCTCCATAATAAGCTTACTATATGTATTATTAAAGTAATGATATATGAAGTCATTGTGTTTCTGCGATGCCTATAATTTAATGCCGATAATGGCGTTGTTATGACGTTATACGTCAACTGTCATATTTAATAGTTGTAATGACATTGATTCCTCGTACTACAAAGATGTTAGTCTACATGCTGTTTAGAGCTCCTGGAATTAAATTTACGTTGCATAACATCAGTGCTGCGGCACACTTTCCTCTGGATCTAATTTTCTCCTTCCATATCGTCAATCATCATCATCATTGTCGTCTTCGTCGATTATTTTCTGAGGGACTGTCGGCTGTGACTTGATATGTTCTAAATAACAGCATCAGAAACTCATATTTGTAAATGTTTTGTTTTGCATTTCTAATGTCGTGAAACCTCCAATGGCTTATAAGTGCTCTAAGTTCATAAACATTATTATTTTGTCTTAATATCACAGTGCTGAGGTGAAAAGAACTTACAAGCAAACATTCTGATGGGGGCAGATAAAAATGTTACATTTTGGCTACTCGACCGCAATTACGAGGATCGTAAAAAAATTAGTTCGCCAGGGGCCGTTAACTGAAAGAAAACACGATTTCATTGGAAAAATTTATTGGAACAGACACAACAATAATTGTTGAACTATTTTTCAACATTCCCCGCCGGAATTGAGACATTTGTCATATCAGGGATCGACAGAGAGGGAGACGGGTGTCAAATGCTGGTTCCGATTCCAGGCGGCTGACTTCTACGACACAAGGATACAAAAATTGATCCCATGGTATGACAAATGTCTCAATTCCAGTGGGGGATATGTTGAAGTCCACACCTGTGGAGTAACGGTCAGCGCGTTTGGCCGCGAAACCAGGTGGCCCGGGTTCGAATCCGGTACAAGTTACCTGGTTGAGGTTTTTTCCGGGTTTTTCCCTCAACCCAATACGAGCAAATGCTGGGTAACTTTCGGTGCTGGACCCCGGACTCATTTCACCGGCATTATCACCGTCATTTCATTAAGACGCTAAATAACCTAGATGTTGATACAGCGTCGTAAAATAACCCAATAAAAAAAAGATATGTGACAAAATAGTACAACAATTTCTGTATCTGTTTTTCCATGCAATTGTGCTGTTTTTCTGTAAACGGCACCAGGGAAAATCTCGTAATTGCGGTCGAGTGACCATCTTCCCTCTGTTAGTCTAAGCTGTTTTAAAAAAGGAGTTCGCTATTCATGTATAACAGTCTTCAATGCACTGCCTAATTATCTTAAAGATTTGAAGAACAACGAGAAAAGGTTCAGAAAAGAATTAGCCAAATTTCTACATACTCATACCTTCTACACAATTGATGAATTGTTTATGCTTGTGAATTGAATTATTCTACTTAAATGACATGTATAATCTTATATAGCTCAACTAAAATATGTTTTTATATTGACTTAATCTGTTTACTATGTATTGTATTTTTTGTTAGCATAACTGATGAATTGTATGTACTGTAAATTGAATAGTATACTGTATAGGTCAACTGATGAATTGTTTAAGCTTATAAATTTAATTAATCTACTTCATATGAATTGTATAGCTTAACGAAAATAAGTTTGTAAATTGAACTAATTTGATTGTATATGTTTGTATAGTTTGGCTGATGAATTGTATATGTTCTTAAAATGTAGCTCTACTGATGAATTGTATATAGACCTACTGTAAATTGAATGGTAATATGTATAGCTCAACTGATGAATTGTTTATGATTATAAATTGAATTAATCTACTTGATATTAATTGCACAAATTTGTATAGCTCAATGAAAGTATGCTACTTTGTATTGTATATATTTGTATAGTTTTGGCCGATGAATTGTATATGCTTTAAATTGAATAGTAATCTATATAGCCCTACTGATAAATTGTTTGTGTTTGTAATTTGAAGTAATTTGCATGATATGTATTATCAATTTCTGTATATCACAATTGGTTGAATTGTTTATGCCTTAAATTTAATTAAATTGTTTTGTATTATAATATAGCTCAACTTATGAATGATCGTTTGCGTTTGTAAATTTAATAATCTGATTGGCTATGTATTGTATACTTTTAGTAGAGCCATCGATGTAGCTCAGTCGGCAGACTCGCTGGGCTGCTGATCCGGAGCTGCGTTCGGGCTTGGGTTGGATCCCTCTTTGGACTCTGGTTTCTTCGGAGGTTTTCCCCAGCCGTGGGACTGAAGCCGGATGGTCTATGGCGAGTCCTTGGCATCAACCCCTTTGATTTGATTACCCCCTTTGATTTGATTACCTGGTTGGGTTTTTTCGAGGTTTCCCCCACCGAAAAGGCAAATGCCGGGTAATATTTTGGCGAATCCTCGGACCTCATCTCATCTCACTACATCTCGCCAAAATGTAAAAAAAATTGTACAAAATTGTAAAAATTGTAGAAAATTACTAAATTGTAAAACTATAAAAATTTGTAAAAATTGTAATTGTAATATTGTAAAATGTTGACATGTTCCACATCTTAAAGCTTCATTGCTCATGTAAGATCTATGGAATAAAATAAATGAATGAATGAATGAATGAATGAATGAATGAATGAATGTATAAGCACTTCTTTTGACATTATCAACATGGTGGAAGAAAAAATTTAACTTTTTTTATCTGCCCCATCAGAATGTTTGCTTGTTAGTCAAGATTGTTCAAAGAATTTTCAAATGCAAATCAAGAGAAAAGTGTGTAATTTAACGGTAGTGAAATCTTAAACGGTTTATTAGCGCTGTAAGTTCATAATTATTATTTCTTCTACATACTATTTTGTCTTGTTATCATAACAATGAGGAGAAAAGAACTTAGTCAAGAGGAGCTATACTACTCTGTGGGGACAATCACAGGACAACAAGAGAAGCTGCAGACGAGTTTCATTGTCGTCATCCTGATATTCCAAAACCATCATACGAAAACGTAGTCAAATTATTGCATAAGTTTAAAACAATGTCCAGTATTCTCGACAAGAAACGAATCGGTCGTCCCAAATCTGCTACGACGGACAGCATTCAATAGACGTAATGGTCAGTCTTAGAAGGTCAGTGCGCTATGTGGCTCGAGAAAGTGGTTTCAGTAGAGAATCTGTTCGCAGTATATTGAAATCTGCATGTTTTCACCTCTACAAATTACAGCATTTACACACAATGCAAGAACAGTATCCACTCAGAGGCAAACATATTGCAACTAGATCACACAGCGTTTGCTTACTGATCGATCCTTCCTTCAACATGTTCTGTTCAGTGACGAATGCTCATTCTTTCTGGATGGGCACGCTCATTCACAAAATGCACGATATTGTCCAAAGAAAACCCAAGATGAATGCGTGGAGCTAACAACTCTGGTGATCCAAAAGTTGTGTGGTGTGGAATACTAGTTGATATGGTTGTGCGACCATATTTCTTTCATAGAAATGTAAACCAACACACATATGGGGAATTGCTGGACAGCACTGTAATGGTGTTCCTGTATGATTTTCCACTGAATAAACGGATAAGCTATGTGGTTTCAACAAGATGAGGCCACGGCACATTAATGTATAACAGTTCGTCAGTAACTAAATGAGATGTTCGGTGTGCACAGAGCTGGACGAGATGAACCTGTTATGGCCTTCACGGTCACCAGACCTCACACCCCTTGATTTATTTCTATGGGGATTTATGAAACAGCACGTTTTTCAGACAGAGTCGACATCTATAAATTACTTGAAACAAAAGATCACCCATGTTATCAGCACATCCCACCTGCAACACTTTTAAACGTGACAAAAGAATATCAGGATCGAGGCACTGTCTTCAAGTAAATGGAGAACATTTTGAACATTTCGGTAGCAACCATGCTGTATACAATAATTGTTGTATTTCCAATTATAGTAATGTTTCTCATTTTACAAGCGACTTTTGTGTCACACGGTATAAATTATCAAAAACAGATTTTTTATCGGTTATTTAACGACACTCTATTAACGACTAGGTTATTTAGCGACGATGTAATTGATTGACAGCGAAATAGTATTTGGCGACATGAGGCTAGGGATTCGTCATAGATTACCTGAGATTTGCTTGAAGTTTCGAGAACAGATTAACGAATTTTCAATCTAATGAGCTCAAGAAAACATATTACTCGTAATATGAATAATTCTTCAGTAATATGAAATACCAAAAACCGATTGAGTGCAGGAATATATTCATTCAAAGTGTTCTGCCCAAGGATAGGTCTTTCACTGCAAACGCAGTTTTCTCCAATCTTTCCTATTTTCTGCCTTCATTTTTCATTTTTTCTCCGCATATGATTTATCTTAATGTCGTCTATAACTCCTATGACAGTAGAGCATCGATTATCCGAAACAACTGGGGACGGAGGGTGTTCGGATAACCGATCATTTACGAAAACAAATTGTACCGCTGTCATAGGAGCAGTATGAAACAAAGAAACACTGTTATTAAACACAAAACTGTATATACATATATATATATATATATATATATATATATATATATATATATATATATATAGGCTATATACACATATATATTTTTTGTATCACACGTCTTACAAATAAAACAGAGAACTGACTAGCCTAGTTCGACAAGTTCAAAATTGCCATTAAAGTAGGCCTACAGTTTAGGAAAAGAAGTCATTTTTTTTTTCCTTCAGAGCTGAGACTCGCTTTTTTGCAGCCAAATCTCGCTAACAGCGCTAGCGGAACTTCTACATGGTGCGCGCGCAAATTTGAATTTGCACACTGGAACACTTTCGATTAACCGATGTTTCGGTTGATCGGTATTCGGATAATCGATGCTCTACTGTATAACTTAATATGAAAAAATGCTTCTGCAATATTATATATATATATATATATATATATATATATATATATATATATATATAAAACAGAAGTCAAGAAGTTCAAGAATACAAATAATAAAAAATTTCAACAAATTTTCAAAAGATTGATATCATAAATAAACTAATATGAATAAATTCTTCTGTAGTATAAAATGTTAGAAACAGATCAGTGAATTTTCGGTTGATTGAATTGAAGAATTATCCAACACGAAATTCCTGTGTATACTTGTGCAATAGTTCTAAGTAGTGGGACATGACGTCACATTGCCTCGCAGCGGTGGTCACAGTTTAATGCCGATAATGAGGTATTTAGACGTCAGATCTCAACTGCCATATTAATCGTGGTAGTGACATTGATTCCTCCTAATGCAGATTGATAGTCCACATGCTCCTAACCCGCAAGTCCCATAAACCAGATTATTACGACTTTCTCCCTCTCTCTTTGGGTCAGTGAACATTGTAGGCACGCGAACTCGGGGTGTGATCAACAAGTTTGTTCAACTCTGCGTGCCTTAATTAGCTAATTGCGCGGTTATTCCTCGGGGATATGCAGTGGAAATTAATATGTCTACCTGTCATCCGGCAACAGAGCTCAAACAAGGATACATGCGAGGTAAATCTTATCCTCTTTCCTTTTCAATCTTCCTTTTCAGTTTCAAGAGCTATCTATTCCAAGAGCCTATTCTTGATAAAATACAAAATTTTCTGCTGTAATCTTACATTAAAATTAATTTTACAAGATATTATCTTAAATTTAGAATATTAAAGTAATGGTAAATGCAAGAAGGAATTATGTCTTCTATTCATTATGCCGCTGAATAAACCTCACGCAAATTACTTTGGGCTTGGATACGACTTTACATTCGTTTTTCTAAAGTTCCCTTTCTGCAAAATTATAATTTTTCAAGAGACAGAAATAACTGATTGGAACGTTGTGTGGAAAAAAAATAATTTGCAAGTTCTATGTTAAACACTTCATTTTTAGACAGTAGGTATTTGGTACACATACAAATCAAAAGCAAAATATGTATAGTATATACCACACAAGTATATAACTTACCATTTATGCAGAAAGTGAGTTTTGGGAAAACAGTTCTCATTTGTGCGTGTGTGTGTGTGTGTGTGTGTGTGTGTGTGTATGTATGCGGAACGTGCGAATAAATGTCCATACCTACGTGTGTAGACCATGCATGTCATTTTCATTTCATTTATTATATTCCATATATCTTACATGAGCAATGAAGCTTTAAGATGTGGAACAAGTAAAAATTTTACAATATTACAATTTTTATAAATGTTTACAATTTTTACAATATTTTACAATTTTTACAGTTTTACAATTTTGTTATTTTCTACAATTTTTTACAATTTTCTGTAATTTTTTTACAATATTTTGGCGAGATGTAGTGAGATGAGGTGAGGTCCGAGGATTCGCCAAAAGATTACCCGGCAGTTGAGTGCATTACACGTACACATTCTGGGACGTACAGGTGAGGTAATTGGATGTCCGTACTGTTTGCTTTTACCTCTGATATTCTGGCTCATACATCTATTACGAGTGTCTCACTTAACCACAGTCTAGTATATAAAGTCACGAAGCTTGAGTTGTGAGGGTGCTAGGAACAATAGACTGTGCCGGTACTATTTCGCATTGTCTGTAATGAGGCGATATTAGCGATCCTAGTGGTTAGCAACTATCTATGGATGCATATTTACTACGTATTGTGCTTCGTAACTGTATATATTAGACTGTAACTTAACGATGTGTCAGAAGAAAAGCAATTTACTGTTGCAAACATCAAGTCTGGGAGACTCGAGATATGTCGAGCAAGAAAATGGAGTGCCGTGCAGTGTTATGGTTCCAAATAGCTTAATTACCTCTGATTGAGTTTCTGGCTGGTATGTACAGCCTTAGAAAAAAGTTTTGTCACACAAATATTTTATAAGTCCCATGAAGTAGGCAGTACGCATGATCAGACACACAACGAAACAAAACTAATTTTATTACGTCAAATAGTCGTTCTCTTGTGAACTAGGTCTCTCGTCCTCTGATCATGCGCACTCCCTCCTTTCTGTAACTTATAACGTACCGGTACCTGTGCGACAAAGCTTTTTTATAACACTGCACATCTATTGTCAGTACATTTCACTTGACGATATGTGTCAGACGAAGAACAATTGTTTTTATGCATCTAAAGTGTGACTAGTGTAATATGTAGCTAGCCGGCGACGTATGCAATGGAGGAGGAAAGGAACTGGCCACCCTACCCCATTATCTCCTGGCCTAGTTGCCTCATAAGTAGTGCCTTATTGGTATCATTTGTGAGGTTCAGATCTGTCTTCGGACAGTTGATTAAACAATAACTATAGTTTAATTTAACTATAGTCATTCGACACTCAAGCAATATTTAAGAAGTGTTATTCGAAAATAACTGTTATAAAACAGAATCCAATTTCTTGACTGAAGTTCCCACGGAAGAAGGTCCAGACGGTTCGCCAGCTACTTCGCTTGACGCAACTCCTAATCAAGGACGGAATAAATTTGATATAGTTTTAAACTCCTCACTATAGAGTCCGATCACTGGCATCAGAGTTGTAACTGGAGCTACTTATACGCAGTCAATCAAATACCTGATAAAGTTGATGTGCCGCCTCGCTATATTAATAATTCTGTAGGATATGGAGGTGTTGATGACGTCATCGGCGAATTGTCCTAGTCTAACGTTGTAGTCTTGTAGTATCGCGATATCTGGTATATAGAGATTGAATAGAGCCGGTGAAAGGACCGTGCCTTGTGGGACGCCATTGAATATAAACAGTTCAGTTGACAGATATTCGTTAATTTTGATTTGTGTGCTACAGAAAGAAGACTAGCTAGAAAAGCATTTAACCTGCTCCGGAATACCCATAACCAAACCGCATAGACAGGCCTGCACAAACAGCGCTCAACAAGCGCGCCCGCGGTGTTTACCGCTCGCCGAAACGGAGAGGAAGATACGTCAGAATGACATAGACTTGCTTTAGGTAGAGGGGAGGAAAACGACCACTGAGTTTTCTAGTGGAGTGCAGTGTGTAGGCCTATTCTCAGTAACTGTTTCAAGTTGCTTACCTACTGCTACAGTACAGTATGGAGGAATCTAAAAGACGAAACGTAACATTTAACATTTAACGATTTACAGCTCGAACTTATTGTTCTTCAATGTGACCTAAGGGCTAAAGATCGTTTGAATAATACTACTAGCCTGGTTGAGTTTTACAAGACTAAACATGAACAATAATATCCACGACTACACAGGCTGGCTGTGAAAATGATTGCTATGTTTAGCTCAACATTTATATTTGTGAGCAACTGTTTTCTATAATCAAATTTAATAAAGGCAGACATCGAACTGATATTTCATTACGATCAGTAGGCTACTGTTCCTTTCAGATGCCAACAGCATAAAACCTCGTTTTGATGTACTGATAAATAAAAATATAACAACATGATATTGTACATTTAAGTAGCTATAGAATTTCTATTACTTCTGTAAAATAAATATTTCTTTATTAATTAATAATTGTCCAAGATAGTTTTATAACACTGAACGGGAATTCATTTCATAAACACTCGTAATAGTATTTCCTCTTGTGTATATTTTGTGCGAGATCACCCCTTCTTCCAGTCCACCCTTATACAGAGCGCAGCTAATATCTGCATTCCGCTCATGAGCTATGAACCGGCTCGGAGAGCGCAAACCTTGTGCAGGCCTGATAGAACGTCACCAGAATCTCCCAGAATATCATCCAGACGAATATCAAATATGGCCACAAAGCTCTCCTCAAACAATTCATACAACATACCTTCCTAAATCCTCCCAATACAAACTCTCCAACCACTGTCAATAAACTCCTTCTTCAATATGAAACTCGTCCACCCTAAGAGAGAAACCGTTTCAATGTGTCATGTAGCTCTGGTATAAGTTCGTTAAGAACTTAGCAATACCATAGGAATCCCAAACCAATAACTCCAAATCCTTCATTCATCAACATTAACACCAATAACAGACAAAAGCCTAATTAATGCCACAAATGCGGATGCGCCTGCATCTTGAGCCACAATCCCTTCTTTCCCGCCGCACAGGTGATCAAAACCTCTATAAATGCACACACCTCGGCCTGAAGAGGGCATATAAGGCCCTAAAACAGGCAATATCCCTTCACAGGCATATTATGACAGCACCTCCCACTACCTGACAGCCGTGGCATATTTACAAATTCTTTGTGGAAGTCGCAGGATGCAGGTGACCAGTATAATGTGGCGAAGACTATACTAGTTGTTGGTACTGGATGATCCAAGTGTCTGGCTATTACTGCAGCGCTCATCACATCTCCACCTGAGTTGAAACGAAGCCTCAGTGTCAGAGAAAGCTTAGATAAGTTCATGTTATCATATTACGATACGGAAATGTAGTAAACTAAAGGGTAACAAGGTCAATTCACTAAACGTAAGGCAGAAGGATGCTTTACAATCAATAGAAATCACATTCAGCATCTCCTATGATGCTGATGAAAAAACATTCATATCTGAGAAGATATTAATTTTAGGATCCATGTTCATCAAGACTTTTTTTTGTCTTGTTTTGATGAACACTGCCACCCCTCAAAATATTCAATGCTTTTTTTTAACACTCTGTATATGTACACACGAAAAATATATTATGGAAGCACCCCACACATCGAAAATGAACTGCGAAAATACCCCGTATCCTCCAAAAAGTTACTTGACAACACTGTCTCTGTGTCACTTATTCAGCGTCCTTCACCGGGTGGCCTAACGAGGTAGTGTGTACTAGAGTAAAACAATGATTGAGAAAGCAAAAGTAACAGCGCCCGCAAAGCCAAAAACCCGCAAGACTGCTTAAGCCAACTTTCAAAACATCGGGAGTGGTCAACTCTCGAACGTCAAGCAGCCTTGAATCGCCATACCTATTTATACCAGACTTAACGTTTATCTATTTTGGCAATAAGAACAATTCCTTATATGAAAATGTGACGGAAAATGCTTATTTATTGGAAAAAAATAGTAATAGTGACTTCTGTTTTCATAAGTATTTGATCATATTATTGCATTGTTTTTGGTTCGATTTTGTACCAGTGTTTGTTTACAAACAGCAGAGTGACAAGACAGTAGTGCATTGTTTTTGTTTTAATTGCACACGGAGGATCAGTGCCTTGGCCACCCTGATCACCCGACATCACCCCATTAGATTTTTACCTTTGTGTTCACTTGTAGGCTGTAGTCTATGCAACACCAGTGAATGATGCAGAGGAGCTATTGTAAATTGTTGAGAATGCATGCCAATTGATCCGTGATGACAACATGGTGTTTTAGCGAACTCTCCAGTCGTGTGTATGCCGTGCTCAGGCATGTGTAACTAATGAAAGGGGACACACTGAGCACCTTTTGTAAACGTTAAATACAAGCTACCAACCATGTACTTGTGACACAAAAAATAACAAAAACAAAGTATGACCATTTCTCTAATAAATAAGCATTTTCCGTCAAATTTTCATAAGAGGAATTGTTCTTATTTTTGATCCAGGAGCATGCTCGTGCGTTTTCCAAACATACTTATGGCTCACACTGTATATGTATAAATAATCAAGCAGCCTATTTGAAACATCATCTCTACCTTTCAGTGTATAATAATCCGTTCCCCAATCTTTATTTAATTACTAGGCCCTTATTAAAAGTCTAGGATTTTTTTTTCGTATGTTTGACATCAAGTGTACAATCTCAAGTAAAAAAAATATTAGCGCTTTATTTAATGTTCTGTTTTATGTTTCTTAGAAATGCAAATTTATTTTAGAATTTTTTTCTATTTATGACATCATAGGTAATATCTGATAATAGAACCAGAACATTTTGATAACTATGATACTGTTTTGTTTTGTCTTTTTGTATCAATTAAACATCTGTTATGCGTTTCAATTAGAGGAAGTTCGGATAATGTGGACCCCTCTTTTGAAATGTCTATTTCTGCTCTATTATTTAAAGCACATAATTTTTGTATGATTATAGTAATTATCGTTAGTCTTTGAAGTATGAAGTAACATTGTTATTTTACTTATATATGCAGCAGTTCACATTATTTTTTACTTTTTTTACATGGCAAGAGAGGTCCACTTTACCCTCTGGTCTCAATCCAAGTTTTCAGACAAAATTAATCTTAACAGACTGTCTCAAATGAATCTAAAATTATTTATCAAGAAATTATATACTGACACTGCATATTAGGCCTATAATATAACACTAATGACATAAGTAATTAACACGATATAAATTAAGGAAACACATTAGGGTTAATTCAAGATAGTTCTGATATGAAAGAGTGTCCTTTGCGGGTTTATTCGCTACAAATATCGCAAACAAACTGATCTTTATTTTCCGAACTAGCACACTCTTCATGACACCAGTCGTGACAGGAGATGCACTGTATCCACACCTCGCCTTGTGTGTCTTCGGAGAATTTCCCGTCACAGTAAATGCATTTGGAGTCATTTTCTATGTTCTTTCTTAATTTTTTTTTTTTTTTTTTGTATTTCCTGCATTATCATTATTTGCGAAAAGTTTTCTAGAAGCAGATCGATTTGTGATAGACTCCACTAAGGCGTTTCTAAATGGTGAGGCTGTTATCACTTCTGCTTTCCCCTTAGGTCTACCACGTTTCGACGACTTCGCACTTGTTGATGGGGGAGGAAGAATGTCTCTGGGTGATACTCTCATTGTAGATCTATTGCCTTGACCTGAAGTTGATGGTGTTTCCAGTGTTCCATTACTGGAAGTGTTCGACCATCCTTGCTGACTTGAAGTGGAACCAACTGATCTCGGAAATTCAATCTGTTCTTCAGTGGGTTCAAGTTCACCATCTAGTGCATCATGTGCTGTGGCTGTTTGAGGCTCAACTTCTTCTGAGGCAAAATCAACATCAGTGAATATTCCTCTATTTACAGGATAAATTCCTGTTGCACGAAAACCATTCACAGCAATTGCTCCTGTTTGAGCCTTTAAATAGGCTTTTCCAAAGAGCTCGGACACCTCATAATGGGTCACAGCTCGGCCACTATTACGCAGGTATGTCCTCACTTCTTCACTGTAGTAGTGCTTCAGAGCCCCCATAAATGTCTTGCCTAGCGGCTGGATCTTATGTGAGCTGTGAGGTGGAATGCACGCGATTGTCACATGATGAGCTCTTGCTTTGTCAATCAAAGCAATGTTCCTTGTGTGGCTGTGATGACCATCGAGAATCAGTAGCACTGGTTCATTTACTGAAGGCTTTACAGTAGAAATGAAGAGATCAAACCACTCTGAGAACACACTGGTGTTAATCCATCCAGAAGGCTGGCATGTAAATACTATTCCTGGAGGTGCACCCTTAGCTAGCAGGCCACTGAAATTTTTCCTAGGAAAAATCATCATCGGAGGAACATATGTCCCCCCAGCACTCATGCAGGCGACCACAGTTACAAGGGATCCTCTTTCAGCCGACGTAATAGCACCGATCTGTCGTTTTCCTTTCAGTGCAACAACTTTGGGAATTTTGCTTTGCACGACAGACAGCCCAGTCTCGTCCACATTAAAGACGCGACTGGGTTCAAAATTATGCTTAGCAAATTCTGCTTCGAGGATGTCAAAGAAAGCACCAACGCTAGCCTTGTTGAATCCCTTTGTTCTTGACAGTGATGTTCCCGTTGCAGAACGAATTGAAATTCTGTCTTTATGGCGTCTTAGAAAACCATAAAGCCAGTCTTTGCCAGCAGAACCTCTCAGTTCAGAGAACCTATGTGTGATGCCATTTCTCTTAGCAAGCTGAAACGCAAGATTTTAACGTCCTGTCTTGTTAACCCGAAATATTTCTGTTCCATCATAACAAGATAATCTACCAGCTCTATCTCCAATTCTTGCGAGAAAACAGGTTTCCTTCCTAATTTTGTGCGAATAGCTTCTTCCGCGGGCTTGTCCATTTTCACATATCTCCGAAGTGACGTCTTCGGCACTTTAAACAATTTCTCGGCTTTGTTGAAACCCATTTCTTTGTTTCTTATAGCAGTCACTGCTCGAATCATCGCCTCTTCATTCCATGATTTTAATTTTCTTTTCTCAGACATCTGACAAAAAACAAATTTGGAATGAATTAGTGAATATATATTTGGAGTTAATGTAAGAAACATAGATATTTCCTTAGTGGTATGATAAAGTTATTGTCCCTGGGCATGGTCGTAATAATTCACATCTTCATCCGTCTGCAGACGGCGAATGTTTCTAACTCTAATGGCAGTACATGACCGTAGTTTAATAAAATGAATAAATAAGATAAGTTAATTACCATGACTTTGTAATAAATTTGTTTATAATTGATAAATTTAACTTAATTTAATTGTTGTAAGAAAAAAGCAGGAAGAAGCATTGTTGACGATAAAAAATGTATAGTGTTGTATTTTGTGTGGTTAAATATATTACAAATTGTAACGTAATGCATGAATGTGGCAAATTTAATCTATACTAATAATAAATCTGTAGCCGAAATTTTTCTGGTAATTTTCGATTTTCCAAAAATAATTGGTCCTAACCTATATAATTAACCACCCTGAAACCGAAAATCTCTTTTTTGAAATTCTTGTTTGTATGTCTGTCTGTCTGTCTGTATGTATGTTTGTTACCTTTTCACGCGATAATGGCTGAACGGATTTCGATGAAAATTGGAATATAAATTAAGTTCGTTGTAACTTAGATTTTTAGGCTATATGGCATTCAAAATACATTATTTAAAAGGGGAGTTATAAGGGGGTCTGAATTAAATAAATCGAAATATCTCGCTTATTATTGATTTTTGTGAAAAATGTTACATAACAAAAGTTTCTTTAAAAATAATTTTCGATACGTTTTATTCCTTGAAAAATTTTGATAGGACTGATATTTAATGAGATAAATGAGTTTTAAAATTAAAATAACTGCCATCTAAGGCCATGTAATGAATTAAAAAACAAATGACTTCGTCTGTAAGGGGCCTTGGACAACAATCGAAAGCTATGAAACATAGCCTACAAGAGAATGTTTCTGTGTTTGTATGAAGTAATATCGGAAGCTAAATTAACCGATTTGTGTAATTAATTATTAATTCACCAATGGAAAGTGTAGTTTCTCTAGATGGATATAATGCTATAATGTTATTACAGTAACTTCTGAGTGAATCGAGGACAGGTAAGATTAAAACAGCTTCTTATGCACAGAAAACTTAATAGGCATTCGTTTCCAGTATTTCCTAAAATAATTTTTATGACCAAATGAGTGGTCTCTAGATCAAAATGATCGGATTTTAATTTTTTAAACACAATTTAAGTAACATAATTATCCTTCTATCAAACACGAATGTTCTCTGGATCAAATGTCCTATTTTAATTATGTAATGTCATCTCTAGTGTGTACAAATACCTAGATTTCTGATATATATGTTAAGAGGGAGAGAAAAGTGTGACTCTGACGTCATTAGCAGACTGGGACAGGATTCTGAAGCAACTTGCAGCGTTAGCAGCATCTTATGCAGTCGTAATGTGTTCAGAAAAACAAAAAGTGTGCTTTTCAGAGTTATTATTGAAAGTATGGAAGGAGTGTTGGACAGTAAAAAATTGTAAGAAGCAGAAGATCGATGCCGTTAAAATGGATTTCTTTGGATGGAGTGTAGGAGCGACGCGTTATGGACAGTCTGAAAAATGAGTTTATTCGGGCCAAAATGAATGTGGAGGAGCCTGTAAGCAGACAAGACAAGAGTTCTTGGTATGGACACGTCTAGAGAATGAATGATGAGAGATGGCCCCAGAGACTGATTTTCTTCTTACTTTTCTTTCTGTAAGACGTAACAAGGAAAGAGTTTGCAGGACCTGGAGGGGAGAAATCGCTGTGGCAATGGAAAGGCGAAGGCCCCAAGAGGAAAACTGGAGAAATTGCGAACTTTCACACTCAGAACAGGCAACTGCTGAATAAAAAAGTAACGTCACTGTTTCTTGAACGATTTATATATATTCTTAATTATATTTGTTACAGTCAGAACAAAGTTCTTTAGGAAATTCTAATTTTCACTTACCTAATTCAGTTACATCCAGAAATAACTACTATGGCTTTTTAGGAAATTCTAGTTTTGACTAATATAATTAAGTAAGATCTAGAAATAACTTATTGTTATTAGTAAAAACCCGTTGTAACGATTTCAGAACGCGAATCCGTCAAATCAGAGGAAATTCTAGATTTCATTTATGTAATTCAGTTAGGCCTACATCTAGAAATAACTTATTGCTAGAAAGACTTCAGGAAATTGGTACTTACACATGAACGTAATTTTGACTATTGTCATTATTGTTGTAACACAAAATAGTTTTATTACACAAATATTTATGTTATGGGATCTTAAACATTACTATTTTTTTGTTGAATTACGAGTAATTATGTTACAGAACTCAATATTATTATTTTTTGTCTCACAAGCCACTTGCAACAAGGCATGCTATTGTGACATTTAGAGTTACAGAGAATTTTCTTTTTCACACACAAGCACCACTTCGAAACACATTTTCCTTTTTGCAAGAACAACGAACGAACCCTTGTCCGCTTCCTATGGCTTCCTTCTTTGCTCCAGTCCTCAGCGAAATTTCTGCATCTGGCACCTGTTCTCGTGTCTAGAAAATTTGAGGACGTACATCAAATTCGGATCTGAAAGATAGAAAGTGTTATGTACCAGGTGTTGATGAAATTAACCAGCCTACACTATCAGTTTTTAAAATTCAGTGGACCTACCTGCAATATGGTTTATTCAAAATTCCATCCTTTGTTTCAATTCTGTACAAGTTGTCGTTTCTCTCAAGCAGACTCCTATGAGGTTTCGCAAGTCGGCCTTTCTCCTGTGACATCCGGAATGCGTATTACGTGTTACCTCCTACACCAACTGGAGAATGTGTTGCATCTGAAATCAGCTTCATTCTTTTCGCCCGTTTCTTTAAATTTTCTTGGGCTTCCTTTCTGGCTAGGGCAGCCGTGGCGAAAATGTGGTCGTGCTCCGAGCCACTGTGTAACTTGCAATGTCCATAGCACCTATGGAGGGAGGCGGACACCCGAAGGGGAAGTGAAGCAACTGTCTGACTTATTAACGGATTTTCATTTTCCTTACGTCAGGCACTTAAATATAATTTTATACAGTATAAGGTTACAAACTAATGTTTAGTACGTACGAGTACAACGAAGAAAGAAATGAATAAGAAAACATAGGACACATTATCACAACCTAAAATTAACTGTCTTCAGAATTTCTCTGCGACAGAGTTTCAGAATCGGGAATTATGTCACTTACTGCCAGTCGTAGGTGATCACGAAGGTATTTGTCTGTCTGTCGTGATCTAAATTTGGTTTTTACTATTTTCATTGTTGAAAATAATTTTTCACAAACGTAAGTTCTAGCGAACATGGCTTCAACAGAGTAAATGAAAGAACGAAGCTTTGGATATTTATTTTTTGGTAAAAATTTCAAAAGTTCCACATTTGTCAAGTCCTTACATCTAGCTTTCATGTAACATCACATTGTATTTCTGTGCGTTTAAATTGAAGATCTAACCGCATTATTCGTAGGCTACATCTGCTGAAAAAGGATCGACGTACAGAGATAATAATAATAATAATAATAATAATAATAATAATAATAATAATGATGATAATAATAATAATGATAATAATAATAAGAAGAAGAAGAAGAAGAAGGAGAACAACAACAACAACACTTAACCTTTCAATGTTTCGTTAGTAACATGTATTATAATGCCGTTTTATGTTATACAACTGTTTTCCTCGTAATATACTCGTACTTGTGAACAAATCATACATTTAATATACTCATCATATTGACAGCAAAAAAATGCGTCCTCCCATCCTATTCGAAACTTTCGATTTTGTAGAGGTGCATGGTTTTGAGAGCGACATTGCGACGATACGCCACTCGCAGGTCAGAGACAAATGGAACGGAATTTGAGTCCAGTGAGGAGAGGGTTGGGGTTGGGGAGTTAGAAATCAAAAGAAATGTACAGCTATAATTGCGAGCCACAATGTGCTCGCGAGTCACATTTTCGCCACGACTGGGCTAGGGAGATGTTTGACGATGTAATAGCTAGCATCAAGTCCTCTTGTTCTTGTTTTTCTTCTTTTTCTTCTTCTTTTTTCTTCTTGTGCTTCTCTTTCTTCCTGCTCTGCACTCCTCTGTCCAATTACTGTTTAAAGTTTATTCTCTTCATACGCATTTTTAATAACATTACAGTACTTGTTTATTACAATATTGACAAAAATCACTCTCCATCACTGGTGAGTCCTGTTATATGCTCGATCCAATGCTGTATCACCGCGCTTTTCGATGATTTAACCTTTGGAATTTTCACAGTTTATATTTACACAAAGACACAAAAATATATTATACGTGAGACGTTTGTAAAAATTGCACTAAAAGGATATCGAAGTAGCCACTCACACAAACACAAAAAAAAATTGGTTGTACACGTGAAAGTACCAGCCATTTGGTAGCGACTGATGCTGATTTACCATAAACGAAAAATGCAATGTACTGCAGGCATGTATAATATGTACATGTCATACCTCAGTCCTACCAGAATTTCTGTCATTTTATTTGTTGAAATTAATTCACAGCTGGAACTAGATTTTTCCCACAACTGCAAGAAGTAACAATTTAGGTCTTCAAAAATAATTCATAAACATGTTCCAAAATCGTTACTTACAACGGGTTTTTACTAATAACAGTCAGTTATTTCTAGATCTAACTTAATTATGTTAGTCAAAACTAGAATCTCCTAAAGACCCATAGTTATTTCTAGATGTAACTGAATTACGTAAGTGAAAACTAGAATTTCCTAAAGAGCTTTGTGAGAACTAGAATTTCCTAGAAACTTCAGGTTTTGAAGGATTTCGCGTTCTGACCGTAATATATTACTGTGTTATTTCTTTACATTACTCCTATATAACGCACATTCTTTGTCGTTAAGAAATGCCTTGCAACGTGAAATTTTTATGCGCTTGGCAGTGAGAAATCTGGTCACCTTTTCTGTTAATACAGTGACATCATTAATCACAGTACACCTTGGATGACTGAAATTGTGTGTTTAAAACAATGTAGTTTCGAATCCAGCCAGCCATAATAAAACATAAAGGAGAACCGAATGTGATATCATCATGAATTTATTATTATTATTATTATTATTATTATTATTATTATTACACAAATGGGGTAATTAATAAATGCGGGAAGTATAAAGACAGAACTAGCTAATTTAACATAGTCTAATTCTAAAGTAGGCTACTCATCTGTGTTCATTTCCAAATAAATTCAATTCTCTGTAATGTCATTTTATTATTTATTCCTATTACAGATAACTCATTGGGGTCATATTGATGTGTGAATCGTTTCGACTATCAGTTGCATTTTTGTGTCGAGATTAAGCCTGATGGAATGAGGAAATAGTTATGAAATAATTAACGAGAAGTCTCCTCCTTGTTATACAGAGCCTTTCGTAAATAATTGATCGCTCATAAAATGGACAAATTTTCATGATTTTGGATGCGTTACACATCTATGGTAGTAGGAGCCTTTTATGGGTATCGTACATTTGATTCCATCACTAGTGTGCCCGACAGAAAGCGCCACTTTTCCATGCAGTGACAAATGAAACAATTGTTTCGAATTCAAACTTTAGAGTAGGCCTATAGTAGGTATGTTTTCATACAGAATAAATCGTCACCCCAAGAGTTTTAAACCGGTCGGATTAGCAGGTCAATGACATTAAGGTGTTGCAGGTGTAGTATAAGGACGGACAGAAGCAACCCGTCCTTTTACTATACCTGCAACCCTTAATGTCATTGACCTGCTAATCCGACCGGTTCAAAACTCTTGGTAGCACGATTCTGTTTCTATGAAAACATACCATAATTGTCATAAAAAAAACGGATTATTTACAGATTACAGAAAACGTACACAAATTATGGTCAATATGTCCGTCACCATGAAGAATACACAAATGCACTCCTCGTGCAAGATCCGTTCCATTAGTCCAGGGAAAATTTGTGCTTTAGTTGCACACACACACACGATCTTTAAGAAAGTACAAAGGAGTTGATCTGGAGATCGCGAAGGCCAAAAGATTTTTCTTCTTTTTAGCAGAGTTAAACGCCTGAGTGTCATTTTGTCCGCCTATTCCAAACCAACAATGAGTCGATCTACAGGACGCCAAATCACCAGGTATGCTAACAGCAAATGCACACTTACTTACAAATGGCTTTTAGAGAACCCGGAGGTTCATTGCCGTCCTCACATAAGTCCGCCATCGGTCTCTATCCTGAGCAATATTAATTCAGTTCCTAGAATCATATCCCACCTCCCTCAAATCCATTTTAATATCATTCTCCTATCTACGTTTCGGCCTCCCCAAACGTTTTTCCTTCATCTTCCAACTAACACTTTATACGAATTTCTAGATTTACCCATACGTGTTACATGCCCTGCCCATTTCAAACGTCTGGACTTAATAGTCCTAATTGTGTTAGGTGACGAATACAAGTGTGCAGTTCTATGTTATGTAACTTTCTTATTTTTCTAAGAACCTTATTCTCGAACACTCTTAACGTCTGTTTCTCTCTCAAAGTAAAAGTCCAAGTTTCATAACCATACAGAACAACCGATAATATAACTCTTTTATAAATCCTTTTAGTAGCAAATGCACACTATACATGAAAAGGTGACGCTTTCTAGCAGGCACATTTGTGATTACATTGGCTGTGTGGCACCGGGAAATATTTTTATTCACAAGAATATACTAGCCCATCGTTGGAGTAACGATCAGCATGCCTGACCGTGTAACGAGCGGGCCCGGGTTGAAATCCTGGTTGGGACAAATTACCTGGTTGAGGTTTATTCCGGGATTTTTCCTCAAACCATTGCGAGCAAATCCTGGGCAACTTCCAGCATTGGACCCTGGACTCATTTCGCTGGCATTATCATCTTCAACTCAGTCAGACGCTAAATAATCACAGCAGTTGAAAAGTGTCGTAAAATAACCAATTAAAAAAAAAGAATATACTGAAAGATAGTGTATTTATTTAAATGTAAATGCAGGAGTATCAAGACACATGAAAAGAAATACTGTATCATAATTTAATTTGAAATCCAGTTTCCATAAAGTTTCACGTAATTAAAGAGATTCGGTACCATGCTATCCGTTGGATTCGTGGTTCAAGGATTTATGCGCTGCAGAAACGATAATTTTAAACGGCGATAAAATCCTTACTATTAGCATGGCTTCCTCCGGAAGTAAGTAAAGCTGGGAAATATTGAGTCGTATAGGCCTACAACTGGCAAAACTCCGTTGTAGGAGGTTACTAAACCTTACCGCTGTGCTGGAGGCGGAGTCTGGAATTTTCCTTCATTAATCCGAACCATTTTCGCTACAGATTGACAAGTTATCTGACTCATCATTGCTATAAGTACGCGCTACTATTGGCTGACAATTAGAAAGAAGGGGGTGAATAGTTATATTGTGTTACTCTTTAAGATTGACGCATGCGCAGACCAACTGAGTTTTGTAAGTTGTTCCCCTATAGATTTACAGTAGGCCTAAGTAAAAGGAGCCCTGTCCTTAATAGAGAACTCCAGGCAAAATTCATCGGTCATTCTCTCCCACGTAAAATCTCTCTATAGTTGGAGGCGTCTTTGAATAAATACTACCACCACTGCCACTAATATGTGAAGTTTGGAAGTCTGACGAGATTGCAAGATCGGTGAGTTGAGAAAGAGGAAGTGAAGCTCGTTTATTTCGTAAGTTTCGCAGCCATGTTCTCGGTCATTTGTTTTGTCCGATAGGCAATTGAAATGCCATGCCTCTTCTGCCTTTGTGTCTTCGATAAGGTCTTGTGGATGAGGAAACTCCAATACACTTGAGCAAGTGACAAGTTCCGTAATTTATTAACCATTCGTACTGGGGAAAATGCTTTCCCTGTTCTTTGGGGAAGTTCGTGTGACCTGACGACGCCACGCGGGTGTGATCCGGTCTAAAGGAGATGCGGTAGAGAACAGGCGTTAAGTTCGTGCTGCATCCGGTGGAGCAGGTTTGATGCGGACAGGGGACCCAAACAAAACCGGTCATTGTTTCATGTACAAATTGTCTCGCTACTCAAACACCCATTTTAGACCAGTTTCACAAAGTAACAGGCCTAGTGAATGGCGGTGATTCTTTTCGTCTTTACTGGATTGTAACACAATTTCCTAATAATAATAATAATAATAATAATAATAATAATAATAATAATAATAATAACAATAATAATAATAATAATGATAATAATAATTAGCGTTGTGCGATTTAATCGATTAATCGATCAATTTGTGTTGTAAGATTAATCGATCAAAAATATTTAATGGAATAATCGAGTCGATTAAAATTAATCGGTTGTAGTTGATATTAATTATTTTGTTAATACAAACTCATACTAAAAATGTCGACAATATTTCTCTCTCATAAATTGCTTACTTAAAAACACAATAGTACTGTTATTTTCTAACTGTAAACCAGGTAGCGTAGGAAAAATCTTTGCACAAACACTTCAGAAAGAGATGGAGATATGAGGACAGTGACCTAGTCTACCTCTATTGAAAATCGAAATATATTGCGAAACCCTTATTAAGTTTTATGGTTTTAAACTTCCACCTTGTTGTCAGCTCATCTTCCTAGCATATGAAATATACACTTTTCTGGTATTCGTCCCCCTCGTCCCTTATAAAATAGCCATGTCTATACTGTGTGCAAGTGAGAGCGTAACTACCTTCTATTTTTCTAAAATCTGGTAATTCGATTAGAGTTATGTAGGCTAAGTGTAAATAAATATAACATATTTCGTGTGATACATGCCCTTGGGTAATCGATAGAAACACCATTTCACATTTTAATTAATTTCTTTCGTGTTTAGACTTTTATTACAATAATGGAGAAAATATTCTAAAAAGCATACATTTCAAACTGGCATTCGTTTTCGGAATTCATACTAACCATTTCACGTGATCAAACAAAATACATTTTTAGGTTAGGTCTCGTGAATCGTAAACTGTTTAATCAAAGCAATGAATTTCACGTTGTCAGACAAAATAAATTTTAATATTAGATCATATTAATCTACTAACTACTAACATAATGTGCGAGAATTCATGCTAACCATTTCACGTGATCAAACAAAATACATTTTTAGGTTAGGTCTCGTGAATCGTAAACTGTTTAATCAAAGCAATGAATTTCACGTTGTCAGACAAAGTACATTTTAATATTAGATCATATTAATCTACTAACTACTAACATAATGTGCGAGAATTCATGCTAACCATTTCACGTGATCAAACAAAATACATTTTTAGGTTAGGTCTCGTGAATCGTAAACTGTTTAATCAAAGCAATGAATTTCACGTTGTCAGACAAAGTACATTTTAATATTAGATCATATTAACCTACTAACTACTAACATAATGTGCGAGAATTCATGCTAACCATTTCACGTGATCAAACAAAATACATTTTTAGGTTAGGTCTCGTGAATCGTAAACTGTTTAATCAAAGCAATGAATTTCACGTTGTCAGACAAA
The DNA here is from genome assembly GCF_040183065.1 of Periplaneta americana. Lineage (NCBI taxonomy): Eukaryota > Metazoa > Arthropoda > Insecta > Blattodea > Blattidae > Periplaneta > Periplaneta americana. The sequence goes on along the minus strand of NC_091123.1, from coordinate 61,038,256 downwards.
GTACATTTTAATATTAGATCATATTAATCTACTAACTACTAACATAATGTGCGAGAAGTCCAAAAGAAAAATATACTCTTTCACAAATTATTGAATCTCTTATAAAACACCTCCTCAACATAAAGATGAGATGTGGTAAATAAGCAAGACATCGTTATTGTTAATACTATATTATTATTATTATTATTATTATTATTATTATTATTATTATTATTATTATAGTACATGGCATTGTGTGATTTTATCCTCTTTTGGTCATATCTGGCCAAATTAGTCTTTTAGGAATTACTCTTACGTAATTCTCAGTAAACTTGTTCTTTACGTCGGTTATAAAAGCTGAAACGAGAAATCACTGTGACAATCATAATAGTCAAAACAAAGGAGCCGTAAAAGGTAAAATAAAAGGGAACGCCACAGCCAACAGAAATCAGCCTAGAAGGTGTATTGTGTATTCCTAGATGCACGTTTCTAAGAATCCGGTCGTGCTATCGTTTCCTTGCGTAGGTAGAGACACTCATTACCCTGGCGCCGGACTACTTAATGCGTGTCCGTGCGAATCCTCCTTCCACTTCGGCGCCCTTTCGCGCAGTGATTCAACGACGTAATATCAACTGCACTTCGTTATTATCTTTATTCACACGAATGAAACTTCGTAATTGACGATTTGAATTCAAGTACATGGAGGCCCTTGAACAGGGAACTTGGGGTCGTTCTTTTCTTTTCTATTCTAACATCCTCGTGAGACGGAATATAGTAATAATTTGGGATTTTATCACTGTCGCAATGAGCAGTGTTGCTAGAAAGTTTAGGGACACCTTATAATTGAATCTATCATTTTAGAAAGGGCTCTAGTACATTTTTGATAGGACGTTGTTGTATTCGTCATACTTGAATATACTGTACCTTAGAAATGACACTATTTCATGAATTCATTAAGATGTAGTAGTAGTAGTAGTAGTAGTAGTAGTAGTACGTTTATTTTGCCTGGCAGAGTTAAGGCCATGAGGCCTTCTCTTCCACTCAACCAGGTTTCAATAATACAAATACATGAGATACAAAATTTGATTACAAAGCAACACAAATGAGAATAACTTAGGAATTACATAAAATATAGTAGGAAATTACAATAGACAAGATCAGTTACATAATATATAAAATAAAGTAGAAAATTACACATAATCAAAATCAGTTACATAACATAAGGGGAATACACACACACACACACACACACACACACACACACACACACACACAAGGGGAATACACACACACACAATTTATAAGATCTAAAAATGCCCGAGACAAATTGGACGATTAATTTACTTGAGATATATTATTCAGTTAATATACTAATTGGAGAATACATATGGGTGACAAGACATAAAATGTTGATTAGCAAAGTCCTACTAAATGGCACACAAACACAAATGATTAAGTAATATATAAAGATAATAAAAAAAAAAGAAAAAAAGTTCGGAAACTGAACACTTTTGGAAAGGTCAAATTTCTGAAATAAGGCCATTTTTTATGGAGATTTGATTGGTGTTGTGATTTCGGACTAGAGTCATTTCTAAAATGACTGATTCAATTGTTATAAAATGCTGCCCTGGCTCTGAGAAACTAACAATGTTTTTAACTGTTGATTAACAATAGGAAAAACTAATTTTTAGTGCAATTTTGGTATTTATATGATGATTGTTATCTTTATAGAGAATTTATGTTTTTCAAACAAAATAAAAAAGTCACCATTTTCAGTATTAAAGTTGAAAATGAATGAGTACCTAATTGGTGCAGATTCTCAACTGTTGCTGGATCATGTAGGATATATTACTCTTTAAATTAGTAAAGATCAAGTATTTATAAAAAATCTTCTTTTTGAATGTCATAGCAGTTTCTAAAGTTTAAAGTTATTGGTCGGTTCATCTGTAACTGCTGAATGGAGCCGCGTTCCTTGGAATTACAGTGGTAGGGGGGACGCAGCTGTGCAAACCTCAGCTGTCTCCATTCAGTGGTTACAGATGAACCTACTAATAACAAAATGTCCTCATTTTTTTTAAAAGACAACTTTAGAAACTGCTAGGACATACACAAAGAATTTTTTTACAAATATTTCATCTTTACCAACTTAAAGAGTAGGTCTAAATGAGGGGTTGGAAAGCAATGGTGGATCATTAATGTTTAGGTGAGGGGTTTGGACTTTTTCCATTGCTGGTTGTCACAATCAAAAAATTAAGACACAACGTTTCGAAAGGTGGTTCTCCCTTCGTCTTCAGGTGGAAGGAAGGAGAGAAAGGAAAAACCTACTGTTGGAATCGTTATGTACAGCTATTCTGTATGACTGATCGATTGATTCCTGGCTTCGGTGGAGATTCTAATTAAGAAAAACCCGAAGTCATTAGCAGTATGTTGGCACTAAACCAAACGGAATAAAAAGACGGGCGTGTAGTGGCTAAAAAAATTGATGAAAGACACACAAAAGGAGGGGGCGGGGAACTAAAAAAATGTGAACAAGTGTTATGATACCTCGATAGAAAATAGGTGGCAATAGTAATTTTTTATCATGTCCTTGTTACTAATTTTTTCCTTTTTTACCTTCTTTTATTTTCTATCGAGGTATCATAAAGTTGAGCAAGACATCAGAAATATTCAATACTAGGGAAAGAATGCTGTCATCAACACCACGTAGACCGTCTGGGGTCATCTCCACCTTTAGACAACGCAACCTAGTGTTGCAGCTTAGTAGTTAGTAGTAATATCTGCTACCGCTAGGTGGCAGTAGTAGTTTTTTTATCATGTCCTTGTTACTAGTTTTTTTTCCTTTTTTACCTTCTTTAATTTTCTATCGAGGTATCATAACACTTGTTCACATTTTTTTAGTTCCTCGCCCCCTCCTTTTGTGTGTCTTTCATCAATTTTTTAGCCACTTCACGCCCATCTTTTTTATTCCGTTTGGTTTAGTGCCAACATACTGATAATGACTTCGGGTTTTTCTTAATTAGAATCTCCACCGAAGCCAGGAATCAATCGATCAGTTATACAGAATAGCTGTACGTAACGATTTCAACAGTAGGTTTTTCCTTTCTCCCTTTCCTTTCACCTGAAGACGAAGGGAGAACCACCTTTCAAAACGTTGTCTTAATTTTTTGACTGTGACAACCAGCAATAGAAAAAGTCTAAACCCCTCACCTAAACATTAAAGAGTAGGCCTAATATATCCTACATTATCTAACAACAAATTGAGAATGATGCATCAATTAGTTTCTCTCTCTCTCTCTCTCTCTCTCTCTCTCTCTCTGAGGCCGGGAGGGGAACCCCTATGCACCGCGACCTGAGGTCTATTGTGCGCCCCTGCGATGAGTTGCAAGCTCACCAACCGCACACACGCCGAACCGACCTACCTACCCTAACGACCAGTCCCGCCATCTCTCCAAGTCCGTGTACTATTCCACCCCAAAAGCCCCCCACATTCCCCCCTCAAACGGTCAGAGGTGTACGCCACCCCTCCCCCGTCTCCTCAATGGTCTGACACGTAGGCCACCTCTCCCATCTAGAGGAGAGTGGGTTCCGCTGCTGGGTCATCAGCTGCCACGCTTTGACATCCATGGAGGCCGGCCGAGAGCGTCAGAAGCTTCGGAGGACCGCCGCAGGCGAAATCTGAAAACAAAGGAAGACAACAGAATTGATAAGGAAAGGATGATAAGGGGGGAAAGGAAGTGGCGAGAATGAGTGGGGTTCCATACGCCTGATAAAGTTACCTGATATTCATCCATAGGAGTGAGGGAAAAACCCCGAAAAAAACCTTACCCATGCAACTCGTACAACGCAGAGAATCGAACCCCGGCCCGCTGGGTTTGAGAGCGAACACGCTACAACGAGACCACAACGGTGGACGCATCAATTAGTTATTCATTCATTTTGAACTTTAATACTGAAAATGTAATATTTTTTATTTTGTTTGAAAAACTTACAAATTCTCTATAAGTACTAACAGTCATATACTAAATACCAAAGTTGCACTAAAATTAGTATTTCCTATTGTTAATCAACAATTAAAACATTGTTAGTTTCTCTAATAATTTAAGGCTAGGGCAGCATTTTATAAGAATAATTATAAGATGTCCCTAAACTTTCTAGCAACACTGTAGTGTTTCCTTTAAGCAGAGCGTTCGTTCTCCTTTGAGTGTTGCAATCAGAATGCAGTTTCAATAGAGAGAAACGCATTTCATGTTCTTCGCTGTTGTTCATTAGTAGCGCTTCTAGTTACACGTTTATCGGACCTGGGTTCAATTTCCGGCAAAAGCGGAAATTGATCACCCTCCCGATTCTACTGTACAGTGTATAATATACTGTAATTCTTGCCTTGTCTGTATTCTTTGTCGTCTTAAGGGAACGGATCTATTGGAAGTCTATTTTCTTTCTCTAGTTTCATTGAAAGGATTTTTTTACCAGTCTCAAACACATTATTTAGGATAGTTTAATTTTTGGCGCATTAGACAGTCATGAAAATCACAATTCTTTTTGCAAATATTAGGACAGTTGGATAAATCTTTATGAAAATATCCAACTCTGACGTCACTTGCTTAGCAACAGATCAGACTCTTGCTTACTTTCTTGCATGAATTATATTTATTTCTCTTATCACAGACTCTTACTAACGGCACTCTAACAAACCAATTCAGGTGAAACACAGTAATCCTATGTTATATACTTCTACAGATATATGGAGGGCTATATTCATCATAATCATTAATAATTCAACACACAAACTTCATTCAATTTATTTCACTCTCAAATTCACAATCCTTATATATAATAACCAATTCATTAAAAATCTAAACATCAGAGAAACATCGCAATTACAGGGATCCTGTTTCAATCCCCTGTCACTTCTTTTTTTCGAGTTTTTTCTGAGTTATAAGACGAATGTCAGGTAATACGACGAATAATCGGATTCATCACCAAATGACTTTTCACTGTCACCATTCCACCGACGGTAGATAAGCTCAAGTTGATACAGCGTCGTTAAATAAGAGATTCAAGTGAAAAAGGAAGCATATCAATTGGTCTAATCCATAAAGATAGATAATAGACGATAATGATGATGATGACGACGACGACGACGATGGTTATGCATGAAATTTGCTTGACTAGACACACAGTTTTAGAGTTCTTACGAATTAACCTATTGAATACTGTGCATATAAATAATAATTTCTATACCTGAATGTAAAAATATCATCACAATTCAATATGAAAATTTCGAATACTAAAACGAAAGTCATAGCCGTTAAAGACACAGATCACGTTAGACCTCGCATTGTCATTAATAACGAACCGACAGAACAAGTTTCCAAATTTAAATAGTTTGGCTATACCTTAGCTATAAATTATGTCAGACCAGGATATTCAAGAAAAATAGCCACATTCCAACACGTGCGGGACCATAAGAACTGTAACTTACTTTTTATTCACTTGGCGCAATAAAACAAGAAAATACACCCAAATCAAATTGCATACAAGTATGGCAATCCCAACGTTATTAGGTCTAGCCTATATGGAATAGAGTCTTGGACTAAAAGAAATTTCATATATAGAAAATATAGTTTTCAGAAATAAAATTTCTAAGAGTAATGGGGTGCTACAGATTTCTAGACAAAGAAAGAAAGAAAGAAAGAAAGAAAGAAAGAAAGAAAGAAAGAAAGAAAGAAAGAAAGAAAGAAAGAAAGAAAGAAAGAAAGAAAGAAAAAAGAAAGATATAAACAAAAGTTAGAAATACACGAACTAACCACAAAAATTTACCAATAGGTCTATAGAATACAATGGACATGGCATTAATTGTTATTTACATGAAATGAGTCTCCTAATCCAGCCTTGATGATAGCTGGTTAAGAATATTGACGTTTAGACGATGCCGACAATGACTACGATAATGAATATGACGACTAATGCTACCACAATAATGATGAATTCGACAACTATGACGAATGCGACCACAGCAGTGACGACTGAGACAAACACAATGACGAATGCTACAAAGACAATGAGGATAGCGACCACAACGATGACGAATGCGACCAAGAAAATTACGATTTCGACCACAAGCGTGAAGATTTCGACCACAAGAGTGAAGATTTCAACCAAAACAATGACTATTGCGACCACAACAATGACAAATGCGACAATGGCAAACTGCGACCACGACTATGACGAATGCGACGATCATGACGAATGTGACCACGGCAATGACGAATGCGACCATGTCAATGACGAATGCGACAACGGTAGTGACAACTGAGGTAAACACAATGACGACTGCAACAAAGACAAGGTGAATGCGACCATGACAGTGAAGATGGTGATCAAGACGTTATAGGCCTTTGGTCCACTACGTTTCGTCCACTTTTTTTTTGTCCACTGACAGATTTTTCCATTTCATGATTCGTCCATTAAGTTTTGTCCATTGATTATTTAGTCTATTTTCATGCTTCGTCCATTATGTTTTCGTTTCACTATTTCGTTACACTATGGTAAAAAAAATAGATGACATGAAACATATTTCATTTGGTGAAAATGTAATTTATTTAAATTTATTTATCTCTGAGAACAAGTTGTTGTAAAGTTCGAGGAATTGGTGGCCAAGTTTTATTTTGAGTTCGGTTCACATGTCTCTGTCCGGCAACATCAGAAAGGTTTCCTGGTCCGCACGACGCCGCGACGCGAAGAGCTGCACGCATGACTTCTGTCGGAGATTCGTTGGAATTTTCTTCTGCACGTCTCTTAAGGTCATTCATAATTTTCCTAACTTCGCCCTCCACACCTGCATTATGTTGATGTTTTGCAGTACCGTCTTTATACCCTGTATATAGGGTGTCATCTAAGTCAGTCCCAGTTATGCATTTTGCATTACAGTTCTGTTGATCCTCACATCTCCAATATCTTCTTCCATCTTTGCTAACTGAGTGGAAGTCGTAGCAGTACCCATTATAATGTAACATTGGTTGCCTCCGACATGTGTATACAATCTCTGCCATAATTTTTAATATCCAAAATTATATATTCATACTTTTTTAATATCCAAAGGAAAATGAAACGTATCTAAGAAACAGACGACAATGATGACAGTATCTTCTGTTGCAATTGTAAGTGTATTCTAACATGGACGAAAGGTTATGGACATAAAAGGTGTGGACAAAATGTATGGATGGACGTAAATTGTACGGACCAATCGGTTATGGACAAGAGAACGTGGACGAAAGATAATGGACGAAACGAATTGTGGACAAAATGTAGTGGACGAAAGGCCCGCAAACCCAATACGACGGCGGCCACGACAGTGACGACGCGCGACGGCGACCTTGACAATGACGAAGGCGACCATGACAGTGACAACGGTGATAACGGTCAGGTTGAAGATGATACGATGATGATATAACTACAAAATAAAATTCCAGATATATGAACGACGTAAGAAACCACTGAAATTAAAATGAAAGGAAAAAATGGTTGTTTATTCGTATTTAATAATTCATGAGTCCCGATTGCTTGTGCCTGAAAGAAGTAGGCGTAGTAACTTAACTTCAATTTATTACTGAAAAAAGAACAGGACTTCCGATTGTCCTTAAAGAACGATATCTGTTAGGTCAGCTTTATCTTCGTTATTAAGTGAAGAGGGAACCTATTCACTTGGACGTCACTGCATACTATCTAAGTTGAACTGTCGAGGTCTAGAAACGTGTTAACGGAATTTACGTGTCGAACTTAATGCAAATTTCTAGCAAGTCTTCATTTGTGAGGTTTAAAATATTATTACAGCCGTTATTTTTGTGTCGAGTGGTTAGCGTTACCGTACCACACCTGCATACGATCGAAGTTTTGTATTACGAGGTTTTCTAAGAGAGAGAGAGAGAGAGAGAGAGAGAGCGGAGGAAATATATATTTTTCCGGGGTCCGTTTCGTCGATGTAAGGTATGTAAAGAACACTGTCTAAATGAGTGGGCCCTAACAATTATCTGATCATTTCTCATCCACATCAAAATTCAGTTCTGCTCGCTGTCATACTCGTAGTTACAGTCATCGTCATCATCATCATCATCACAGCTATTATCCTCATTCTATCACTGGATATCATACATTTCAACTGATGATGTCCAACCTTCTACATGGAATTCTTCATAATGCCAGATATGCAGAATAAAGAAAGATCATCGAGAGATTTGAATTACTGTAATAGCAACCAACAAATAAAACAGTTTTTCCGGAGAGAAAGCAGTTCACTTTGACATGTTCTGAAAAAAATTAAAAAAAAAAAGAAGATAGTTCAATTCGAAAACTGGGAAGTCACTCCTAATAGATTCGTCCAAAAATGTAAGAAAGAACAAGTAATCTGAATTACTACAATTTTTGCTGCTATATCACATCGTCATATTCGTCAGAGATATCATCGTAATATTCGTCACTACGTCACATCATCTTAACATAACACCATGAGTCACATTCATCAGCACATCATACTAATAGCGTCACCACGTCGTCATACTCGTTACTGTAGCACGTCGTCCCTGTCACCATATCATGTCAGACTGCACATATCTAGGATTAAGGGGAGACTCCATTGAAAATCATGAAAATTTTCCAAAAAAATTTTTTAGCTATTTCACTTCTTCAGAATTTACATTTTCATACCCCAAATGGATTCAGCTCAATTCTGATTACAAATATGTTTACATTTTTTTTAAATTAAGGCTGTAAGGGGGCGTAGAATTTAAAAAGCTGTCAAAATTGTTTTTTCATCGAAGAATTCTTTTTTAAAATTTCTGATTACAAATCTAGTAACTTTTTGTTTTAAAATTGGCTCCCTGAAGATATTAGAAGAATGTACCGGAGGAGAATATTAATTTACATAAGTATTCACTTTATTTTCAAATCCATTTTCCGTATTTTTTTTATTCAACACCAAATTTCAGTGAATAAATGAGATATATTTCATAAAATGAATGCATAGAAATGTTTCTCTATGTCTTGTAAATGTAACAAAAAAAGGAAGCTTAAAAATTGAGATCTTCTATTAAAAACTCGGGTTTGAAAATATATCTAAAAATAATAGAAAAAAATAAAAAATCAAAAGTCAGAAACATTTGGGAGTTCAAAATTTGAATTTTGTCAGTCCTTTACATAATATACGTGCTCTCAAAATTTAGTTGAAAACAAATTATTAGGAAAAAAGTTGTCATTTTCAGTGAAGTGTCCCCTTAAGAACAATGGATCAGAGAGTACTGTCGTCTGAAGTATTACTGTAGGTCGCCATGAACTCCCAATTACATAATATTCACATCACGTCACGTAAAATCACCTACCGCCGCCATGCTCGTCTCCCTTACTACGGCACCGTCGTTACACCACCACGTCGGTCACCCTCGTCACGACACCTCCACGCCGTCACCCTCCTCACGACACTACTACGTCGTCACCATCGCCACGACGTCACCCTCCTTATAACAAATCCACGTTGTCACCCTCCTCACGACAATACCACATCCTCACCCTTGTCATGACATGTCCACATTACTTTCGTCACGATACCACCAAGCTGTCACCCTCGTCACGACACCTCCTCGCCATCACCCACGACACCAAGGAAAATAATTTTCCTTGCTCGCCGCAACACCAACACGTCACCTTCGTCACGACACCACCAAGCTGTCACCCTGGTCACGACACCTCCTCGCCATCACCCTCGCCACCAAGGAAAATAATTTTCCTTGCTCTGTGCAACACCAACAGTCACCCTCGTCACGACACCTCCTCGCGATCACCCCCGCCACCAAGGAAAATAATTTTCCTTGCTCGCCGCAACACCAACACGTCACCCTCGTCACGACACCTCCTCGCCATCACCCTCGCCACCAAGGAAAATAATTTTCCTTGCTCGCCGCAACACCAACACGTCACCCTCGTCACGACACCACCAAGCTGTCACCCTGGTCACGACACCTCCTCGCCATCACCTTCGCCACCAAGGAAAATAATTTTCCTTGCTCTCTGCAACACCAACAGTCACCCTCGTCACGACACCTCCTCGCGGTCACCCTCGCCACCAAGGAAAATAATTTTCCTTGCTCGCCGCAACACCAACACGTCACCCTCGTCACGACACCTCCTCGCCATCACCCTCGCCACCAAGGAAAATAATTTTCCTTGCTCGCCGCAACACCAACACGTCACCCTCGTCACGACACCTCCTCGCCATCACCCTCGCCACCAAGGAAAATAATTTTCCTTGCTCGCCGCAACACCAACACGTCACCCTCGTCACGACACCTCCTCGCGATCACCCTCGCCAGCAAGGAAAATAATTTTCCTTGCTCGCCGCAACACCAACACGTCACCCTCGTCACGACACCTCCTCGCCATCACCCTCGCCACCAAGGAAAATAATTTTCCTTGCTCGCCGCAACACCAACACGTCACCCTCGTCACGACACCACCAAGCTGTAACCCTGGTCACGACACCTCCTCGCGATCACCTTCGCCACCAAGGAAAATAATTTTCCTTGCTCTCTGCAACACCAACAGTCACCCTCGTCACGACACCTCCTCGCGATCACCCTCGCCACCAAGGAAAATAATTTTCCTTGCTCGCCGCAACACCAACACGTCACCCTCGTCACGACACCTCCTCGCCATCACCCTCGCCACCAAGGAAAATAATTTTCCTTGCTCGCCGCAACACCAACACGTCACCCTCGTCACGACACCACCAAGCTGTAACCCTGGTCACGACACCTCGCCACCAAGGAAAATAATTTTCCTTGCTCTCTGCAACACCAACAGTCACCCTCGTCACGACACCTCCTCGCGATCACCCTCGCCACCAAGGAAAATAATTTGCCTTGCAACACCAACATGTCACCCTCGTCACGACACCACCACATCACCCTCGTCACAACAACACCACTCCGTCACCCACGACACGATACCTTCGCGTCACCACCTTCATCACACCACTATTTCATATCTCCTCATGTCACCTCACCATAATCTTCACCTTGTAATCGTTATGACACTTTGTGATCGTCATCAATCATCATAATCATGTCACTTCAGGAGTATCGTTTCATATTTAGCCATCTTTCTCGGACTTTACCGAAGTAATATCTCAGAAGATATTCATATTTCTTGTGGAAACTCTTTTTTTATTTTTATTTTTTCGCTTGTTCATTGTTTTGCGTTCATCTTTCCAGGTGATAAATATTCAATTCATTGTGAATAATTATTTCATTTTATTCACGATATCTCGATTTACTCTTCTTCACAACCCTCTAACTGCCTCCACTTAAGCTAATAATATTAGAACTCCTGTCATAGGTAAAATGTTCCATCTCACTGTTCCTGTAGCAATCGATTATTCTTCAAACTAACATGGAAATCCTGACGCACAACTGCTGTATTTAGTCAATTGAAGCAACTAAGGAATTTTTAAAATTTGACTCGTTACGTCTATATTAAACCCACACTAAGAAAAAATGAAAGAATTTTGTGGAACGGAAGTTATACTTCTGTTGCCATTGAAATGCTTACGTCATATCCGATAAATTCAACAATGTAAACTTATCCATTCTTACACTCAAGGGGGTCCGCAAATACTGTATACATAACCTACTTTGAAGAGTTTATCATAATCCATGGAGTGGGGATGCTACTCGTATATATTTTAAAAATTAATATATTCGATTATGGTTTGGATTCGAAAGATACGTGTGTACAATGTATGCATAAACTGTATAAAGTCAATACAAGCTTGGCATTACTCTCATACAGATGAACAATATTCTAGTTATACTCTTTCAGGAGCGAGCTAAAGTTTTATCTGTTTATATTATATTTTATGTTACAATTACTAGCAAATATTTAACGGATATTCTCATGTGCTTATATAGAATATAGCCTCTCCGTTAATTGTTAATCGATTAGCGCGTCTGGCCGCGAAACTAGCTGGCCTGGGTTCGATTCCCGGTTGGGACAAGTTACCTGGCTGAGGTTTTTTCCCGGGGTTTTCCCTCAACCCAATATGAGCAAATGCTGGGTAACTATCGATGCTGGACCCCGGACTCATTTAACCGCTTAATTGTTAATTGCCTGTGACACAAATGCAGTTCTTTATACTTGTGCTCTTAGTAATGCATTTTTAATTCATTATTATTATTATTATTATTATTATTATTATTATTATTATTACTAAAAGATTGACTTTTCCATAGCTTAATTCATTCCGTTCATTAAGTACCACTTAAATTTTACAGCAAATTGTATTTATTTATCCTCATTTCATTACCCTAATTCCTGGACAGACTCTACACGCAATATTAACCTCAAACCCACTGTTAGTTTTATATTCCGTATCCTATCTTGCCGGTAGATTCATTATACTTGCCTGATATCAACACAATCGCATCAATATTCTTCATCGAGGTTGTATAATAATAAACTGTTGTTTTTCCTCAGTAAGTAATATAATATATTTGCCTTTATTTCGAGGACTCGTAAGAAATATAATCATGAAATGAAATAGAGGAATGACTTCCGGGATCTCGAGGGACTTGCCCTACATTTTATAAATCAGTGAAGTATTACACTTCAAAGTCCTCACAGCGTGATGCTCTCAATGTGGGTATAATATCGTACAAAATAAATGTTATGTAAGCCTACGCTTTGAGCTGTTGCTATGGTAACTCTTCCGCAAAACCCGGAACCTGTGTTACCGCTGGTTCACTGTATTACAGCACGGATATTATTTTATGGAGACTGACTCGGAAGAAGAGTCGTAATGTTTTAGAGTAAATTATAACACTGTTCGTGTTGTCCATTCTCAAAATTAAGATTTTCTTTTGAGCGGCCGAGATTTATCTATAGTAATCTCAGACCTCGAGTGACATTTATTAGGACTATTTCGTGAATAAAATAAAAATTTTAATAATGTATCCCTAAAATTCGCTCACAAAATGTTAATAATAAATTGGAAAACATATTATGTCTTTCTCCTGTTAAATTTTTACATTAACTCTTAACATGTTTCTGCTGTTATCGGCCATCTTCAGAACTGATTGTTGCTGGTCTTGGCGCCTTTTGTTTGTATATCCTGTGGGGGTGTGTTTGTGTAGTGTAATGTGAAGTCAAAGAGTGTGTGTGTTCTGTGAAGTTGAAATAGACGAATATCGATTACTACAATAAAGAAATTGGATGTTATTCAGTAATGCCAACAGCGAAAAGCGATATAGACCACAAGTTTAACAATGTTAATTACATGTACTGTGCTTTTCTGTTATTATTATAACAGAAATACATTTTCATTATATTATGAAATCATAATTTAATTTAAACATTTTTACCTGATTAATAATTTATTAAACGAAGAATTGTTGAATACGCAGTTATTAAATCTGACAGTGGAGCCATCTCTGTATAAATAATTAAAATACAAATTTTATTACGCCATACGGAAGAAAGCTTGATCAAAGACTTTGCATATAATACTATATAAGGTCTTTGAGTTTGATATGTTCTGATGTTACATAAATTTGAACATCTGACTTTTTATTAATTGTTTCATTTCATTCACGTAGTACAAATTTTATAGGCTACAATTATGTTAGGTTACCTATGGGATTTTTTTCCATTGGTTGTCGACGCCCGTAACACCATACGTACTACACCTGACATATTTGAACGGATGCGACAGTGAATGTTTCGGAGATGCCAGTATTGTTTACAAGAAAGGGGGCGTCGGTTCCAGGCTCTTCTGTAAGTTAAGTATCATTGTCTGTTGGTTTTCATTGAAAGCTCAGTCAGCAGAGAGTCAAGCCATTGGCCCTTACATGAATAATTGCCTACCAGCCACAACACTGAAAAGTGCAGCGCCACACCGGTACGAGATAGGACACATCCCTTAAGGAAAAATGTTTCTTTTAGTACCCTATATGTACCATATTCTTCTGTAACATAAGTTCTGAACACTCTGTATAACTGGATTCTTTAAATAGAAAAATGTTAAGCTCAGTAACTTTCAAGTAGAACCAGTAGACGGATGTTACTACGAGAAACTACTAAGAGACGATTTATTAATATGTTGTTGCAGTTGTACGAGACGATGGACCTTAAAAAACGTCTGTGTTGAAGTTTTGAAGACATTGAGATGAGATTCTTACGGCCTGTGGATGGTAAGTCGGCCTACCTAAGTACCTATTAAGTAAAATTTGTAACATACTATTAAAAGTCAAACTAAATCTTTTTGTGTTACTGCGATAATACGTAACTACCGACGTCATTACTGAAGCCCGTAGGCTACTTAGAATAAGACAGAACAGCACATCAGTAAGTCCTTTCTGAATACACCGGAATGGTTCACCAAAGTCACGGAGACCCAGATATCCATTGAAGGATATTGTCGCTGGGCCTCCAAAATGCGCTTTGCTTTTTTTTTTTTTTTTTTTTTTTTTTTTTTTTTTTTTTTTTTTTTTTTTTTTTTTTAAGGAGAAAGAAAACAGCATTGTCACGTTTAATTACCTAGATTTTCAAAGCTACTTTTTGTATAATTTCATAATTTTTCTTATTAATTGATTCAAAGTGTTCTGCCTAAGGGCAGGTCTTTCACTGCAAACTCAGCGTTCTCCAGTCTTCCTATTTTCTGCCTTCCTCTTAGTCTTCGCATATGATCCATGTGTCTTAATGTCGTCTATCATCTGATATCTTTTTCTGCCCCGAACTCTCCTCCCGTTCACCATTCCTTTCAGTGCATCCTTCAGAAGGCAGTTTTTCTCAACCAGTTACCCAGCCAATTCCTTTTCCTTCTCCATGTCCACATTTCAAATGTTTCTAGTTTTTTTTTTTTTTCACTTCGTTGTAATGTTAATGTTTCTGTCCCATACAATGCCACACTCCACACAAAGCACTTCACTAGGCTTCTCCTTAGTCCTTTCTCCAGAGTTTCGCAGAAGATGCTTCTTTTTCTATTAAAAGCTTCCTTTATCATTGCTATTCTCCTTTTGACTTCTTGGCAGCAGCTTATGTTACTATTTTTAGTACACCCTAAGTATTTGAAGCTGTCCCACTTGCTCTACTGCCTCATTTAGAATTCTCAAGTTTACCTTCTTTACTTTTCTTCCTATGACCATGGTCTTCGTCTTATTTACATTTATCTTCATTCCATACTGCTCACAGCTGTCATTTAGCTCCAGTAGCTTATCCTTTTGTATCATTTCGTCTTCTGCTAACAACACATATCATCAGCAAATTTTATGCATACTATTCTTCTTCCTCTTACTATCATTCCTCCCATGTTCTGAAAACATTTCTCACTAAATCCTCCAAGTAGATGTTGAACAGGGTAAGTGATAAAGGACATCCTCCCTATTTCGCTTCCTTCTGACACAGCGGATTTTGGAGGTGCAGTGACGATATAGAGCGTGAAATGAAGTTGAAGCCACACCGAATCATTGAGTGCAAACGTTACTGTTGAAAATGATATTATTATTATTATTATTATTATTATTATTATTATTATTACTTAAGATATATCTATAGACAGTATTAGCAAATTTGAGATAGATAATCACATTATTATATTACACACTGTTACTTGCACACTATCTCGAAAGGTTCCCCGTTCGAACTCAGGTGTTTCCATATATTTTTTTTATAATTACATACTTTACTTACTTGTTTCATATAGTTAATAGAATACTTGTTGAAGCAGTTTATTTAATTTGTGTGCATTTCCTAACCAACAACAGTCATTTTTAATGTAGGTCTGCAATAGTGTTGAACCGATTTGTTCACTGGTTACAAATGCTACCGTGTAACATATGGTGGGAAACAAGTGACAATCGGCGCGAACACTTGAAACTGAGTGTTTAAAATACTAAGGCCTGATTTCGTGACTGCGCGTCGTGAGAAAATTAAGAAAAATGAGTAATGCATTATAATAACTTGGAATTTGTACCCGCTTAAGTAGATTTAAAGACCATCAGATCCGGCACGAAATCAAAGATGGTAACGCCGGAGTATTATAAAAACACTATAACACTGAGTGTTATAATATGACATTTTAGTTTGATTGTATTTTGTTGAAAGATCTACTTTTTTTCATGAGCTTTCAAAAAATTGCTTAGTAAGATAAATATTTTCTGATTAAATTTTCAGAGAAATTTTGATCATTAGGAAGAGAAAATAAAAGGAATAATGGGATTGGTGAGCGCTGTAATAGGAAGGCTAGTGAAAGTAAGAAACTACCGCTGTATCTGAAGAGATAATGGAATACAAGCGATGTCTCAAATTAATAATCGAAAGCACAGATCCTGACAGTACAAACTGCATGCACTGAAGGACGAAGTAGAGTACTCGTTATATCAGCCATGGACATAAAGCGGAAGGGAAAAGGAAAGGAGATACCCCCGTCCATGTCCTTTCCGTTTCACTGTTTTATGAATGAACACATAGTAAAGCACTGTGCATCAGTGGTGGATTTGAGGCGGCCAGTGGGAGCCGAAAGCTATGATGCATGCCTTATACAATCCGCCACTCAGCAATGTCTTGAGGCCTACTCGTATCGGTTTGATACAGGACTGTCTCTGCCGGGGAATGTGGAGTGCGGAGTTAATGAATATTTTGCAGTGACTCGATTGAGATATGAATGCCCGGGCCTGCGTTATACTTTCCTCTCCCAAGAGACTATGCTAAATATTCTATTACACTTTAAACCAGTCATGTCAATTGATGCCCAAAGGCGCTAGCGGGCGCTTTAGGGCCTAGGAGAGCCTAAACGCTTTACAGCGGAAAGAGACAGACGAGTGACGTAGTATATACCGCTTGGTCGAGCTATATACAGGGATGGCCAGCACTGATTTAATGGACAAAAGGAAGAGAACTTATTAAAACTGTATCCATGTTAATTTTTAGATTTGTCTGAGAAGTATAATTGCATTATAAGAATGTAAGTTTTAATTTTAATGCTCATTTTTCACAAGTTTTTTTTAACTCAAAAGGAATATTTTTTTCAACTTTTTTTTATAGAAAAGTGAAATTTTCAGATATAGGCCTATTTATTTTGTAATCCTACAGGTTCTGAAATAATGCTTTCGTAAATCTAATATACCGTAAATACGTATTACTGAAGATAGTGTATTACAATTTTTTTAAATATTCGCATGGAAAATTAATGTATGTAAGCAAATGAAATAACAAAGCAACTACTATCACATCGTAAGCAAAATATATGTGCCCATGTGTTGTAAAAACGTCAGTCCTATAGCTTCGGCAGATTTAGAGAAAATAATTTAATATTTCATGATAGGAAGTTATGCACCAGTATCATCTTAAAAGCATAATGCGATAAGAGTTTTGTTATGGACTATTAGTTACACTTAAAACATATACAGTATCTAGGTATTGTTTTGATTAGTTCATTGATTACTTTTATAAGGCTAAAGATACCATCAAGATTAATTCCAACTTATCATGTCATACTCAATCTCTTTGTGGGGGGGATATCGCTTTCTTAATGAATGATGTATTTCATTCACCTAGTACAGTATAGTTGTAGGTACTATGAAATTTATGTGAATATTCTTTCATAACTTTTTATTGTGTTATTAACGTTTAAAACGCAACTGCAATATTAAGAAATTGGTGTAAATACTTTTGTTTTACATACAATATAGATAATATCAAATAGAAAGACGCCTATAAAAATAAAGACATAAAATTTCACGTTCCGTTTGAAGTTTGTGCACCACTGTTTTCTTAATCCAGCAGGCTGCTTAATCCTCCTTCCATTCCTAGCGCTCGATGCCCGCGCACGACGTCAAGGTCAGAAAAATGCGCTTGCTTTGACATCACTGCTTTAAACCATCACTGTCGGCCAAGGTTGAACCCTAAAATCTCATATACAACAGCTGTCACTGTAACCACTGAATTACCTAATACAGTCAAGCAATCCGCCACTGATGAAAGGGCGTGTCTGTTTTGAGTCTGATAAAAAAAATGCCATGTGTTTGAGAACTTATAAAAGCACCACTAATAACGTCTTAAGTGGCCAGAATTTAAAAAAAGATATTTCTACAAGTAATTTTCAGTCCCAAGAACCAGTGTGTAATACGTAAATGCATATTGATCTATAACATTTAGTAACCTTATCGCTAAGAACAATGCAAATAACTCACAGCTGAAAGTCAGTTAATCAACCGAAGCACGAAGGATTGGTTTCCATTTATTATAATAACAGAAATGTCAATATTACAATTAATGTTTAGTCTCCCACGGAACTGTCACTAGGTATAAAGTCATAACAAATATATAACATATAGTGCAAACCGCTCGATAATTTAGTTCGTATCCGTGTCGAACTTGAAACTAATCTAATCTTGTTAAATAAACTTTTGTCATATGCTCCTACGCTTACACGTAGCACGAAAACAAATGACAACTGTAGTATATATTATGTTGTACATATCTACAGAACCAGATTCGTGGAGTTAAAATCATGTAGGCAGTTCTGTGTAGGCTTATATATATTCGTTAACAGAGAAATCTTATGCGATAGTCCTCCTCTTAAGTGAGTCTCCCCTATTAACTGCAAGTATGAAGCGATATTAACCAAACACAAGAAATACAGTAAAATCCCTCGTACCCGGCACAGACATAACCGACAATACCAAAACAACGGCACTTTTGGCTGGGCAAAAAAAATGTTTAAATCTCTATGTGCTTTTAATAAAAAGTGATAACAGTGATAAAATTTCAGTTTCTGAAAATAAAACAAATGCTAACCTTAACATATTTCATTCTAGTAAACTATAATTATTATTGACAATTCCTCCTAATCCCTCTCTCTGTACCTTCTACTAAAGTACCGGTAATATACGTACAGTAATATATTTTCTCCAAAGTGAATATGAAATTATAGTCCCGTCGCTTTAATTTCCGGCAGCCAATCACGTTGCAGGTCGGCTACATTTAAACGTGTGCGTCTTGTGATTCGCTGATGAAGATGTAAAGCATTTCCTAAGGCTGGATAAATACTTAATATATAATCGCCCGCCATTTTGGCTCTTTCGTTGGCGTTCGCAGAAAGCACACGAGGACGTTATTTGCTGCTCAATTATTTGCTGAATTACAGTGCGTTTGATTTATTATCATAGGAGCTACGACATGATAATGTTTAACGGTGTGGCAAATAGATCCCTCGTCTGGTAGCTCGGCAATGAACAAACACAAATGGCGAATGATACTACCTACCTAGACTTTATAGAGCCTTGACTTCCTAAGACGTAAGCAAAGAGGAGGAGTCACGCCGGGAATAACAGCGTCGCGACTATAAATGCACTTATTATTTATTACAGTTTCATTTCAACAATTAAATGTATACAACTATGGGCAATAATTTGCCACAAATGCTATAGAAAGCATTCTATTGGAGGTATAGCCAGTCTTACGTTATATTCTTTCTGAAGGCGTTTTTCAGAGTATGATACAATTCATCGAAGCTGGGAAATGTCATTTTGAAGTTAATTAAAATAAATTGATTTCTCCTTGCGCGACTAGTTAAACAACACATAAAAAGTTCCTTGTAATAAAGGACTGCTGACTATTGTAAGTACTCAATGTCTTCATCTTTACTTTTCTTATTAATAATTGCATTTCGAAGTACACCAGTAATGCACGGTGACTAGCATTAATGCGTCTGTCCACCTCAAATCCTTCCGTCCGTCTTTCATCCGCTCGTGTGGCCTCAGAATGGTGCGGCCGTCGCGCGACTGCCGTTCCGCAGACATTCCGCTCGTGTGAATCGGGCCTTAGATATCCCTAATAGGTAATCATTGCCTTTTTAGTGTGGTTTATATTAGCATCACTTAGTGACGAGTCTATGTTAATTTTAAAAATATTGTGTGCATTTTTATATCAGAAAATGGTTACAACAATATTCCTATTGTCATACTAATGTGGGAGATAAATTTATTTGGTAATAGCTCTTATTCCTTTAACAGGAAACCCGTTTGAAAATTTGGAGGAATGTTTACATAATGAAGTTCTGCAACGCTGTCGGGTAGCAGTGTCGAGGATCCATCACTGATCGCAACAGCGGGTCACCTAAGCTACAATTATTTTGTTTTATATCTGCCAGTGAGTGACCGGTAAATTTCAAATGGCTTATCTTGGACGTGGGCGTCAGAGCATTAAAAAGCATTGCAAACTTCTGTTATCTCTTTTCCACCTCTACCGCAACTATGACATTGGACAGAGGCCGAGAGATACAGAGTGATCCGTTTGAGAAGATACGAGTATAAAATAGAAATGTGATAAAATGAGAACTGTTGCTATTTATTTTAAATAATTTGTACGTGCATTCTAGAAGAATGGGAGTTTTGTCCAAATTAGACCTCAATATATCCACCATTGCGAACACGAAACAGCAGTCTACATATCTTGAGGTTAATTCCTCCCATGTGTGGTCTAACATTTCAAGGGTAACTTTCTCAAAAATTGAGAAAATCTTTGCTCTGAAATCATGAATATTCCTGAGTCGCTGTGCGTACACATCATTCTTTACGAAACTCCAATGAAAGAGCTCAGGTGTCAGGTCTGGGGATTTTGAAGACCACATAATTGGCTCTCCTCGACAACACCAGTTGTTACCAAATGTGTGATCCAGATAATCACGGACGTCTATTGCTCAATGAGATGGTGCATCATCTTGTTGGAACATGTTACCCATGTTGTTTTTCTGTTGCAGTTGTGGTTCGAAAAGTTTTTCAACATGTCCAGGTATGGTTCTGATCGAACTGTTTCCTCTGCGAAGATAAACGGTCCATACAGATTATAGCGACTTACCGCGCACCATAAAATAACTTTAGGACTAGCCCGTTCCAGTTCATATCGTTGTTGTTCCTGCAATAACTCCTATGTGCAAAAATATAAATCTTTCAGGAGGAAGGAAAAACACATTTATTCATCCTATGGCATCCGTACATAGAAGACTGTGAATTCTTACATTTTCGAAACAAAGATATATAATTACCAGACAGTGTATGCGGGATGACTTAAGGAAAAGTGAAGTTGTTTCGTATCAGAGTATATAGCACGTGCCGCGTCGTATGTCTTTTGTGTACCTGGCGAGTACAGCAGCGTACAAAACGAAGGAACCCCGGTCCGTTCATAGTAACATTGCAATGCAATGTGTGCAGTTGTGTTATCCTACTCAAATATATAGTACGCTTTGAATAGTGTTGTGCTGATTCATTCATAATGTAGAAGGAAAAACGTTAAATTCGCTGAGATACGAAATGCAATTAAGAAGTATGAGAGTAACATTTTATGTATTAACGGAGATAATATCGTGTGTAATGTATGTAAAATTGAAATAAAAACCATAACAACTTAGGCTATAGAGCGACATTGCAACAGTACATCGCACAGGAAATGCGTTGAAATGAAATCTGAGAAACCATCTACATCATCATCATCATCATTTAGTTGTGCGGGTCTAACGACACGTGCAACACGATGCTCAGTGCAAATATTCCTCTAAAGAAATTGAGTGATCCCCATTTTATAGGTTTTCTTCAGAAATTCTCTCGATACAAAGACTGTTTAAGCGACAGGCGAAGACGATTCAGCTTCGACAACTTACGAGAATATATCGTTTACTGCAACGCTGGTAATTGCATCAATGATGACGAGGACTGAACCTTGCAAGGTATGTACTACAGTACGTTATTTTTCTTTTCCTGCTCACTGTACGGAGATACAGTAGCATGTTGACGTCGTCTGTTTACGTTTAAAACCTGTTGAGCCAATGGTCTGAATGAAAAAATGTAACATATAGTAAATGTGCACCTACATTCAACGATAAGTCATCCCGCAACCACTGTCTAATAATTACATATAGGAGATTTTATTATTTGCTGTATCACTACTTGAGTTATTTAATAGAGCAAACATATGAAAATCGATAAATATTTTACATAGGAGTTATTGCAGGAACAACGACGATATGAGACATACGGATTTTCACGTCCCCGTACGATTGAATTATGGGTATTCACTCACCCACTGACATGGAAGACACATTTCACTCGTTGTTGTGCAGTAAACGGCATTTTGTTTATTCGGTCGTTGCTGAGTAACTTCTTTTGTTTCTTATGCGATAACAATGATGATACAAAATTCTCGTGCTTCAGTACCACATTGAAATTGAAATGAATTCTACAGCGCCTCCATTATAAATTTTATAGTCATTTTATTTTGTCTTCTGAAACGGATCAGACTGTATTACGAGATATGTACACGTCTGAATTCATCTTTTTATGCCGTGTTTTGTAAGCGATAACTGCTTAGAATCTCAACAAAGTGGCGGCGTGTGAAAAGGCCATTAATTACGGCACGTTTGGACTAAAACAGCCATGTTCAGCGCGGCATTTCAAGCCGTTAAACGAGATGCAACAGTGACGGAGGATCTCAGAATCGCATGCAGGCAGACACACGCTTAAAAGATATTCTAAGTCACTGTTGCACCTCGTTTAATAGCTAGAAATTCCCGCGCTGAACATGCCTGGACTATAACCTCAAGAACCTAAGTGACCTGTCACCTGGCCGGCTCGAGTTGCCTTGCATGGAGTCAGTGTTGCCAACACATAAATTGTATCCCTGTCAGTCTAACACCTGGAAATCCGTCAGAATCCGTCAAAAAAAAAAAAAAAATGCACTCAAAATCACTATATACATACATACATACATACATACATACGTACGTACGTACATACATACATACATACATACATACACATACAGTATACACACACACACACACACACACACACACACAAATAAAAAGCAAATTTTAACGTAACTTACTTACCAATCCTAATTCAAATGATAATTCGTCCATCTCTGACTTGATTACGAGGAAATCTGAAACGGGGATTCTTAAACATGGTACGGAACAGGCAGGGCTCTTCAAACAAAAAGTAAAATCTCCCAAAAATTAAACAATTAAATATGACAGCAGCTAAAAATCTCAAAAGACGATATAAATCGTAATGTCCGCCAGAAAACCCGTCACCCGTCAAAGTCATTCTTTTCCCGTCCGCTACGTTGAAATTCCGTCAGTTTTGACGGCATTTCCGTCCAGTTGGCAACACTGCATGGGGCATCCTTCGTGAGAAACACTTTAACCAGCATCGGAGAAATAAGCAATAACTTTATAGAGTTCGATCTGCACTATTTTATCTTACAGACCGATTATTTAGTCCTTACAGCTCAGTGACGCGAAAGAGGGGAAGTAATAGGAGTAGTGGGGAGAGCTCCGGAGTACAGATAAGGGCGAGCAGTCGGTAAAGGAATGCAGTACAGCTTAATTGTACTAGAAACATACCGCTCTACCGCACGCATGACATCCAATCGTTCCGAAGACAAGCGAGTGACTAACTCAAACACCCCTTGGCGTAACTAAATGGACTCGCCTGACCCAAGCGCACATCTTCGGCGACTGTTAGGACTAAAATCGTACTGTACCTTCGTTTATTCCTAAATTCAGTTTGGTTTCAAGTTCTCAAAACACAAAAAGAGCATAGCGAATTAAGAAAAGCAAATTATTTATTATTCTGATTCATTATTTTCAGCTGTTCGTGCATACAGCGATACGAGTATCAGGACCGTAAATAAAACCGAAGGTTACGACCTAGTACCTGAACACCTCCTGCCGACCATATGTGAGTGACCAGCTCTGGCTCTGACGACAATTGGACTGCTATCGTCCCACTCATTTTGCAAAGTTGTGCATGATTGCTCGTTCATTCCTTCACGTTTACAGTTATTTTTTATTTTTATCTTGGGTCAGTACTTTTCCACTTTCCTCAGTATTAAAAGAATTCTATATTTCAGCTCAGTGACTACTTGCCATCTCCTCAAAGGCCAAATAACTCATCGATGTAGCTTGGTGGCTAGAGAGCTAGACTCGTGCTCCGAGGTTGTGCTGGAGTGGGAGTTCGAATCCCGTTTGGCGTAATCATATGGCAAGTCCTAGCACTCAATCTCGCCGAATACCATCGAGGTTGTGCTGGAGTGGGAGTTCGAATCCCGTTTGGCATAATCATATGGCAAATCCTTGCACTCAATCTCGCCGAATACCATCGAGGTTGTGCTGAAGTGGGAGTTCGAATCCCGTTTGGCATAATCATATGGCAAATCCTTGCACTCAATCTCGCCGAATACCATCGAGGTTGTGCTGGAGTGGGAGTTCTAATCCCGTTTGGCGTAATCATATGGCAAATCTTTGCACTCAATCTCGCCGAATACCATCGAGGTTGTGCTGGAGTGGGAGTTCTAATCCCGTTTGGCGTAATCATATGGCAAATCCTTGCACTCAATCTCGCCGAATACCATCGAGGTTGTGTTGGAGTGGGAGTTCTAATCCCGTTTGGCGTAATCATATGGCAAATCTTTGCACTCAATCTCGCCGAATACCATCGAGGTTGTGCTGGAGTGGGAGTTCTAATCCCGTTTGGCGTAATCATATGGCAAATCTTTGCACTCAATGTCGCCGAATACCATCGAGGTTGTACTGGAGTGGGAGTTCTAATCCCGTTTGGCGTAATCATATGGCAAATCCTTGCACTCAATCTCGCCGAATACCATCGAGGTTGTGTTGGAGTGGGAGTTCTAATCCCGTTTGGCGTAATCATATGGCAAATCTTTGCACTCAATCTCGCCGAATACCATCGAGATTGTGCTGGAGTGGGAGTTCTAATCCCGTTTGGCGTAATCATATGGCAAATCCTTGCACTCAATCTCGCCGAATACCATTGAGGTTGTGTTGGAGTGGGAGTTCTAATCCCGTTTGGCGTAATCATATGGCAAATCCTTGCACTCAATCTCGCCGAATACCATCGCGGTTGTGTTGGAGTGGGAGTTCGAATCCCGTTTGGCGTAATCATATGGCAAATCCTTGCACTCAATCTCGCCGAATACCATCGAGGTTGTGTTGGAGTGGGAGTTCGAATCCCGTTTGGCGTAATCATATGGCAAATCCTTGCACTCAATCTCGCCGAATACCATCGAGGTTGTGCTGGAGTGGGAGTTCGAATCCCGTTTGGCGTAATCATATGGCAAATCCTTGCACTCAATCTCGCCGAATACCATCGAGGTTGTGTTGGAGTGGGAGTTCGAATCCCGTTTGGCGTAATCATATGGCAAATCCTTGCACTCAATCTCGCCGGATACCATCGAGGTTATGTTGGAGTGGGAGTTCGAATCCCGTTTGGCGTAATCATATGGCAAATCCTTGCACTCAATCTCGCCGAATACCATCGAGGTTGTGTTGGAGTGGGAGTTCGAATCCCGTTTGGCGTAATCATATGGCAAATCCTAGCACTCAATCTCGCCGAATACCATCGAGATTGTGTTGGAGTGGGAGTTCGAATCCCGTTTGGCGTAATCATATGGCAAATCCTTGCACTCAATCTCGCCGAATACCATCGAGGTTGTGTTGGAGTGGGAGTTCGAATCCCGTTTGGCGTAATCATATGGTAAATCCTTGCACTCAATCTCGCCGAATACCATCGAGGTTGTGTTGGAGTGGGAGTTCGAATCCCGTTTGGCGTAATCATATGGCAAATCCTTGCACTCAATCTCGCTGAATACCATCGAGGTTGTGTTGGAGTGGAAGTTCGAATCCTGTTTGGCGTAATCATATGGCAAATACTTGCACTCAATACCATCGAGATTGTGTTGGAGTAGGCGTTCGAATCCCGTTTGGCGTAATCATATGGCAAATACTTGCACTCAATCTCGCCGAATACCATCACGCTCTCATTAATTCCAACGACCGCAACGATAAATAACCTATACTCTATACCAGATATTTTTGGAGCAGACCATAACAAGGATCTCGATGCATCTCATGTTATCGCTGCGCTTCCATTGGTTGGCGAGTCATTACTTAGCTGAGAGCGTTGTAGACACTAGCGCGTTCATATCCTGCTTACGAGACGGTATTCAGAGACGCGTCCACTACTACAGTTCTATTGCATCTAGCATCTGTGCGGTCTGTGAGCAGACGACAGCAGTACAACTAATGACTGATGCAAGGAGGTATGTTCAAAGACACATTACTGTAATTTTCACTTTTCGTTATATGAACGTAGTCGGTCACTTAATTCATACACAGACATTTAGTATCGTGTGAACCGCGCTCTCTTGCATTACGTTCCGTTGTTTACATCTGCTCCAAAGACATCTGGTATAGAGTGTAGTAGTTGACACAGTGTTATTAAACCTTAAACAATCGCGCCAAACTTTGTAACATTAGAGCCGCGTGGGGTGTTGCTGACACTCCAAATATAATGGGTTCTTATGGGCTATTCTTTTTTTTTTTTTTTGTAAGCAATTAAAGTATCACTCGTTTTTATTTATACAACTAAATTATATGAAATACTTCAATACCTATCACAGTGTTAATGTGCAGTAATGGTAATATTTCGATGTTGGTTCACATGTAATATTGGAACGTCTATTCACTCCTAATCCTAATTTAATTTTCAATTGTTTGCGTTCATATTTTCAAATCTTACTGTTACAATTTTGTGCTATACGTGTTTATTATTGTAGGAAAAAGAAATTTGAGTGAGGAACAGTCAGTTATTGTCGGGTGACAGAAGGTATAAGATCGGTTAGCTAGAATCATAGGCGGAGTTATGGGGGGGGATAGGGGGCACTGCCCCCCCCAAACTTGGCCGAACTGTTTTTTTTAACGTTACAAAATATTCAATTCAAAATGTTTTTCTTGCTTTTGTTTATGATTAAGTTTCTGTGCTTAAATTGACGAATTAATGTCTTCAGACCATGTGTCTGGACTATAATATTATTTATTTTAAATTTCTGAATGTAAAAGAATTTCTATACCTCATTTGAGGAATGGAAGCACTGTAATGTTTCTTTTGTAACAGCCTGTACTGATGTGTTAGAACTCTGCAGGTGTTCAAGCCGCCACTTGGAGAAATATGAATAACATACTGCACAACAATGCAGAAAAAAGAAATGTGATCCCGATATAATGTGTAAACTTAGAGATGAGATTAAATAAAATAATTAAAATTTACATTTCATATGATAGCTTGGGTTTTTAAATAAACAGATAAATTAAATGTAAAATTGATCCACCGCTGTGGAGTAATGGTCAGCACGTCTGACCATGAAATAAGCGGGCCCAGGTTAAAATCCTCGTTGGGACAAGTTACTTGGTTGGGGTTTTTCCGGGTTTTTCCTCAATCAATTGAAGCTGAATTGCTGGGTAATTTTCGGTGTTGGACCTCGGACTCATTTCGCCATCATTAATTCACATATCATCATCCATACAATAGCCCGGATTAAGTTCACGGTGCGGCGTGCTGTATTTGTACAAGAGCGTGGCCGTTCGGGTACCCAATCATTCACAGAATAGGAGTGGTAAGCACAATAAGCCTCAGGCTGCAGTGCAAGCCTTCGGGTCTCTCCTCCTTACGAGAGGAAAAAAATAAATAAATTGTCTGTATATTTTGTTACAATTTTACTTTATTTTACAATACCTTTATTAAATGATCATATTCCGATATACTGTACAAAGGTCAAGCTATAACGGGGGAGGATATAAATTATGTCCCCCATAATCTCGTTTTATCAGAATTCTACAATTTTATTTGCCCCCGCCCCCACCAAGGAAACGGTTCTCTCTTCGCCTATGGTTAGAATGCCTAAATTCAGTAAATCATTGAAAAGTAAACTTCATGCTTACGTTGTGAATTTGGTATCCATGTGTTTTCAACCGATGGAACAGTTTTGTTATATAAGGTTTGTGAAAAGACAGTTAATCACGAAAAAAAAAAAAAAAAAAAAAAGTATTTTATAAGTCAACATGTGTCACCTACGAAGTAAATGTGTGAGTTATGTTGATATAATTTAAATTTATTGCTAAAATATATCATGCTTTTTAAAAATTTATAATGCCTTTTTGAAAGACTATTATACCTTTTTTTTAGGTTTTTATTGCCTTTTTTATCTGCCTATTTTAACTGTTATAAATGCCTAAACATCCGGGCTCTAGTGATTAGGTATGGAATCAACCAACTTCTCCTAAACTTGGCATTTGTCTTTGCTGATGATGGAACCTTCAAGTACAGTCAACTCCGGATATAGTGAACCTCTGCGGACTTGCATATTTCGTTCACTATATCCGAAGTGTCTCTCCCCTAACCTTAAATGACAGAAATGAGTGAAATTGTGAACAAGAAAATAAAATATTTGATTTTTGTGAAATAGATTACACTGTATACTGTTACTCACAGTTGATTTACGTAAACTATGCTGTCGACCCACGTCCGCTTGCGAAAGACCACGTTCAGTGTCACTTATAATATTCACCTCATCTTCCAAAGAAAACACTTTACGCTTCGACATTTTCATACAGTACATTCACTGTTCGAACACTAGAAACAGACGATCAGGTAGAAATGACAAACGCTGTTACGATGTGACTGCGTACTCAGCCTTGGAATTTCCCGAGTCACTAATGGAAACTGGGAGAGGGTTGGAGTTTGAAAGCCATCGTTTATGCTCTGGACATAATGTCCATCCTCTTTTAATAAAAGAGGCAATTTCATTTTCCGTTGTTTGGATGCTATCTGTCATAATGTAAATTTTCTGAGAACAAAAAGGGAACCCTGTGACGGTGGAGGATTAGAAATATTATAACAGCAGAGTAGTGTGCCTGAGAACAGAATGGCAACCCTTCGACGGTGGAGTAGGGCAAGGTCGTTGTCACGCTTTACCTGGATTTACAGTACAGCTCATTGTCTAGGAATTACTAATCCTATCTTTGTCCTTTGACTAAAGGAGTAAGAAACTTAGAATGTTGTTCTTAACACATTCTTTCAATTTTATACAAGAAGGTCTGACTTCAAATAAGAATTTCTCAGGATACAAGGCTCACTATAACCGAAGTGAGGGTTCAGTATAAACGGAAATATTAATGTATTTTTTAATGTATACTGGTCGGGACCAACGATTTAGGTTCACTATAGCCGAATGTTCACTATAACCGAGTTCACTATATCCAGAGTTGACTGTAGTTAAAAAAACGTTGGAAATGTCCACACCTGTGGAGTAACGGTCAGCGCGTCTGGCAGCGAAACCAGGTGGCCCGGGTTCGAATCCCGGTCGGGGCAAGTTACCTGGTTGAGGTTTTTTCCGAGGTTTTCCCTCAACCCAATACAAGCAAATGCTGGGTAACTTTCGGTGCTGGACCTCGGACTCATTTCACCGGCATTATCACCTTCATTTCATTCAGACGCTAAATAACCTAGATGTTGATACAGCGTCGTAAAATAACCCAATAAAATAAACGTGGGAAACACTAATTTTAAACATACTGTAGAAACCCAAAATTCTTCTTCAGAAGTTGCAACTCATCGAGAAGTATGGTAACACTCACAAAGATGGAACTACGTATGTTTACATCAAGTGCAGAGCATGCACTTAGGATCAAGGAAGAGGTTAAGTTGCATATTTACTCCAAGTGACACATGAAACTGAACAATTAATGGGGATCCAAATATAGAACGCATAAAACCATGCTTAACTGCTGTTGCGCTGTCTGATATCTCGTAATCAAAGCGGGAGTGGAATGGCACGTGTTAGTTTGCCAGACTGTTCAAGCACACCTCTAAATAGGGTTTATTCACGTACGACGCATAAATCTACACTTAAAACAATAATAGGAAACCTTACTATTGCGTTTTAAACTGCCTTCCTTTTATTGTCGTGCCATATAAACAAAATCTGTATGTGTGCTTATTGATGAATGGCCTTCAGAAGAGACTCCACGTGTTGCGTGCGCTCTTTACAGCCAACAAAACTGTTCTACATTGCCAAACACTCCGCAACGACTCGCTTTAGAACTGAATACTGCACGTCATGTGAAGTCTATACGTTGCTTCACATATAAACACCGTGTTTAAAAGTGGTGGGAACACTTTCATATGATTCTTATTAAACAAGACAAGCAGAGGCGGCTCGTCTATAAGAGCTGCGGAGCTGCAGCACTCTCTGCTTTGACAGGAAAATAAAAATAATATTTATTTTAATTTTTAGAAGAATTGTTACAGCTTTTATTGGTAAATTGCTTTATATTTCATCTGGTCGGGAATATGTACTATTATCTTATGCATAATCTTTTTGCGCGTCGACTGTATTGGAATTGACACTGCATTCAAAGTCGTCCTGGAATCTGCAGGGTGATCAGCTCATAGAGAGTGTGTCTTGCATGGTCAGGGGGTAGAGAGGTGAAGGGAAGCAGAGGGAAACTGCCGCTGTTTAAAACCCATATCTCGCTGCAGTGACTTGCAGAGCCAGGCTACAAGGGATCTTTCCTCTCCTCCCACACCGCTATTGTAATGCTGCGTCAAATGAATTCTCTATTCACTTGACACTTAATGGCAAAATATTTATTTTCTTTTCACATACTTATTGTTGTAGAATCTTATCGAGTTAATATAACGAAATTAATATTCTCTTTTGCCTTATTATATATATATATATATATATATATATATATATATATATATATATTCAGCCTCCAGCCATGATTGCACGAGTAGAATCCTTTTGATATAGCACGTAAAATACGAAAGAGACTTCTTTTCCAGTTTTAGAAAATTGTTGACCATCAGTATATCTGAGTGTTGCTTCGGTATGACGTCTTAATACCGTAACTTAACCAGTGCAAATTTGCAAGCATGAGTGTGTGTGAATTGCAGAATATTAATTTTATTTTTCTCAGCTTTCCCTTGCGGAGAATATTGATGTAATGAAGTGAAATTAAAGGGTCGTCCGTTACCCGACTTAAATCTTACTTAAGCTTCATATAGTGCATATATGTAAGGAAGTATAACAATGAAATTTACGCTAAGCATTTGTGGTTACGTGGATGTGAACAAAAAAAATCTGTATTTTGTTTTCCTTGCCTCCTCTTCGGTGGTGATTCTGCATGGACTAGGAGTGGTGTGACAGATTTAGGACATTTGCCCCTAAAAAGCAAAATGCACGAATCTTCGCATTCTCACCTGAAAAATGTTGTTTCATTGGCTATGTTACGCAACTCATACTACTGTGCAATTCAGCGAAACGAACAGAACAAACATTCTCAATCATAATCAAGAAGTGAGAAAAAGTCGTGAAATTATTTTTAAAAAATATTGATTGTATCAAATTTTGTGGCCAATATGAACTTCCCCTTAGGGGACATGATGAAAAAACGATTCGAAGAACCCTGATGTGTTTCGTGGGTTGCTACAGTTCGTGAGTAATCTAAACGAGCCTCTCAAAAATCATTTGGAACATGCCACTGTTTAAGGTTATTCTAAGTCAATTCAGAATGAACTGGTAGATTGTAAGTTGAGTATCTGCCGATCTGAAATTCAGACTGAAATCGATGGTATTAGTTTTTTTTTTTTTTAGCGATTAGCAAATGGTCCCACAGACATCTCCCAACTAACTCAGGAAGTTTTGTTTTTACGAAATGTAGTTCATTTATTTTTGTCCTATACTTATTAGTAATGGTATCAAGAAGTGAAATTTGTATGTACCGAAATCTACTGCAGCTCTCCCAATCCACAAGTTCACGAGCCGCCATTGAAGACAAGTATTCATGAAAAATTAACATGGTACATGTAGTTAGTGGTTAGTAGAGTTCAAAAAGGGCACGTCAGCTACTTTGGCTATTTGCGCCCTTATCTAAAATCCTTCACAAAACAAACACAATACAATAACCAGAGTGCTTAAAAGAACTATAAAACGTTGTCACAGTTAAAACGAAGTAAACGAATGCAATTTCAACAAGCTGGAGCATAAAAATCACAAAAGTGAGCAGTTCACAACCTTAGCTGGTATTTAAAAAGAAACAATAAAATAATAAAACAAATGCCACCAGGAATAAATTATCTTGTGCATATCTAAAATGCTCGGATGTAAAAGTCCGAGTGTCAAGATTGTTAAAAACATATACTAAACAACAAATGGAGCCTCCGGATGTAAAGGGTCCGGAGGATAAATAAAACAGGCCAGTAAAAAACTAAATCACCCTGTCAAGTCCTGTATTCGACAAAAATCTCAGAACTGCATTTGTACAATTAAAATCGTTTCCAAGTGGTACATGTAATTTGATATTCAGATTATCAAAGTTTCAAGCTTTATGTTTCGGAAAACGTATTATTTCTGTTGCGATGGGAGACACTGTTAAAAAATTTCAACCCCACAACATAAATCGTTTTATGTTCTCCATCCTAGGAAAACGAATTCAGCAACAGTAGCACAAAGGTTGTTTCGTATAAATTTCCAAATTTTCCGTCTACCACACCGTTGAATAGGACGTGTTAATGCCGCTGATTTAGACTATCGTCCTTGACCTCTCAGGTCATCAGACTTGGCAACTTGTGATTTCTTTCTTTGGGATTATGTGAAAGATTTGGTTTATGTATATTGTTCCGTCGATACAGGAGAAAGCCATTGTCTACTTAGATATGTTTACAAATGGACAATCCTGCCTCAGACTTGAGAGAGCCAGGTCCTATCCTCAAACTAGTCAAATGAAAATGAAAAGCAAAACCCAAAAATTAAGAAAGCTTCGCGGTCTCATAACACTTACAAAAAAAAAAAAAAAAAAAAGTGGGCTGTATTAGGAATACTCTGGCAAGTAGAATACGTCACCCAGTTTCGGGAATGAAACTACAGTTGTGTTCGTTTGAACGTTTAATTTTTGTTTCGGTTTACAAATAGAGAGTATGGGTCTATGATAAAATAAGTAGACTACGCAATTAATAAAGGGCTTGCAATATTATTTTCTCTTGATATGATGCGACATTGCCAAATATGAAGGATTCAGAACCATAGTGGGCCAAGCGCCATTTACTAAAACCTTAGAAAACAAGGTTTAAAATGAAGTTATTAACATAATTCAATGGAAACATATAGCAAGTAATATAAAGTGTACACATAAAAACTAAATGGTATGTCAATTTTAATTAAATTGTGGTATTCACTTAACTTTAACCCTTGCTTTCTCCGTTTTTAATAAATGGCGCTTGGCCCACTATGGCTCTGAACCCTTCATATGTTAGTTCCAGCTCACAACAAATTTTTCACTATGATTGTCTCAAAGTACATCATACGTGTCTACCACTTTAATATTGCATAACTCACCATTAAAAATCAAACTAGTGTCGCACAGGTCTGTAACTGCTCTCGATGTCGAGATATTACTGAGAGAGCTCGCGCGGCACGGCTAATCTTATATACAATTTCGGTGCCCTCATGCCCGTAGCGAGGGGAGTGGAGTAATTGAACTTAGACACAAGTTACATTGGTTCACGGCCTAATTACTAGCAACACTAGCATTCGACAGAGGCTTATGATCTTGTTACAATAAGCACGTTAAATTATATTTCTTTTCCCCACGGATCCCGGAACGGGTACCCGTACTCGGTGCGCGGAAAGACTTCGGGCTATTTTGCGTCAAAAGTAATTTGATTTGTCGGGTATCGCGGAAAAATCGACCGAGAGCCAACTCAAGTCTAGCAGGAATGGAAATCATTATAATCTGTCACATTCTCTAAAGATAAAACAAATATAGTCCTTGAATTTCGTGCCTCATTAGACCTTCGTATATTTGTGATATTAATTAGAGAAAGAAATTCCTAATATGTAAACCTGACTCAAGAACAGATTTACACTACCGGTCAAAAGTTTTCAGTCACCTATCACAACTATGGATTTGTGGTTAAAACAGGGATTTCGTTTTGAATATTCTATCATATCATAATGCTAGAGAGAGAAAATATTTATTTAGTTTGGTCTATTTAGTTTTTCCGATGTGTTTGTACATTGAAATAAAGTATAACTTACAGTTGTTTTCATAGCTGATCGAAAACTTTTTACCGGTAGTGTATTTACGAACAGTTCCGTAATATAACAATCCACACCTCGACGCCAGAGGCACATTATACGAACTGACTAAAATCACATTTGAATTAATCCTCATTGAAAGACCTCGACTAATATAATACGAGTATATGTTACATAGGCCTACTGACAATTTTAGAGCTAACAAGGTTAAAAATTGCAAACAATTTCATTTCTATCTTTTGCAATTTTATCGTACGCATATTTTTTTTTGTTCTGTCCTTTTTGTCTTTATGTATTTATAGCTAACAAAGAACTTGAAACTAAAAATTAAATGTACGGTATTTATTTTAAAACAGGAATGTTACAGACACTAATGAACTATAAGACGCTTCTACAAAGCAAAAGCCACACCAGTGTTAACATACAGAAGTGAAAGTTGGACGGTAAACAGAGCACAAAAGAGAAATATATTATTTAGTATCTAAATGAAATTTCTAAGATGCTATATATAGCTGAATATACTAGAATGGACGAATTCAGAAACCTCACAATACGGAAGGAACTAAGAATTTTCAATTCAAATAACCTAACACCACAAAACGTAAATGAAAAAAAATAATTTATAAGCGATTAACAATAATTACCTTTAATAACAATTATCTACTCCAGAATACTTTAAGTAGATAAAAAATTACGATGTTACGAGACAATAATTTAACCAGCGTCAGTACGAGTATATGGGGCAGAAACACAATGATAAAAAGAATGGAAAATACTCGCTTAGTTTTATTTAATTAAATTTTAAGAAACATCTTTGGGTCCATTAATGAGAATGGAGTATTGTGAAGAGTAAGAAAATTAACTGGCTGGAACACATTCTCAGAGGAGACAATGACGTCTTACATTAAGAGACGACCAGGGTAGACGGAGACCTCTTGGCAGACAGAAATTAGAAACGAGACAAGGACCTCATCTTCCTAGGAGGACGTGAATAAAAGGCGGAGGACAGAGTAAATGTAGGGAAACTGTAAAGAAAGCCAAATATTTCCTGCAGTTTGATGCGTCACAAAATTGAATTGAAATGTCACAAAACTAAACTGGAAAGAACACATATGTAGTATGAAGAAGGGCTCACGTATAAAAACCTAATGGGAAAATACATGGGAGTCGATGACGAAAAGACAATTTGATTGCTAGTGAATGAAACGCACAGATGATGATGATGATGATGATGATGATGATGATGATGATGATGATGGGGTGACTATACGTCCCGATTAATCGGGATTGTCTCGTTTTTGATCCTTGAAAAGCCTGTCCCGACATTTTCTTTTCAATAAATAGGTTTTGTCCTGATTTTTGGCGTAAGTTTGCAACTCATAAACTTTTTACAAGTGTGCCGATAAATTTTGTCGATATTACTGTAATACGATGGAAATTTTTAGGTTGGTATTACCTGTTTTGTTTATCGATAGAACGATGATATTCGAGATCTTGTACCTTTTTATGTTCAGTTGCCAAGTTCAGCTAAGCCGCAGCCATTTCCAACTGTATGTTCTGTGACGTCATAGCGGGCTTCTCTCGTTCTCCGTAGCAATCCGAGCAGTGGCGTATGGCAAACCAGTAGTATTTACAGTAATAGACTAATATCGTACTAGATACAATACATGCTATTACAGTTAAATAATTCTGGTATCTTTCTGCCACATTTAATGCACACTGAGTTCATATGAGACTTACAAATCATGTTAAAACAATAAATAATTATTAGTAAACTACTTCTACAGAAATGAAAATGTACATTACAACTTCCTTGCTAATAATATAATAACAAACAGAAATAACTTGAAAATATGAGAAACGACAATTTTAAAACAACGTATCAATGAACTTCTTGTATGATAATTAAAATGTATATATTACAACTTTGTTGCAAATAACAAACAGAAGTAAGTGGGAAAAACAACTTACTATTTATGCCTACTTTATACTGTTACATTTTATTCAGTCGTATTTCCACCTGTTTGTTCTGGATTTCTGAATTCTTTTCGATCTTATTAGTCTCTTAATATTAGGGCAAAAAGATCGAGTCACAGATAACCTAAGTGTACAATCATAGTACTTTCACCTATAGCCAACGAATAACATATAAATTTATTTAATGTATTTGCTAACTACATATTTACGTCTTCAGCCATTTCTTGAATTCTGCGCGCCACAATCTGGTTGGCTAGACTAATTTATTCAAACTCTTTTAACTTTCCTGGGGATAGTTCTTCTGCTGCAAATATTGAACAATCTTTCACAAATGAGCCATCACTGAAGAGATTCACTACTCGCGTGATTTTCTTCTTCTTCTCCTGAGTTTCTTAGCAATGTGCCTTTAAGTTTCATGATTATTTCAGCACGTTTTTCTCTTTGATATTTATCATATTCAGTTGCATTGGACGAATAATGTCTCTGTGGATTTAATTTTTTCACATATTGCGTTTTCTTGGTTCACACTAAACATTTTGCTACTGCCCCACAATCCATAAACAGAAACAACTCTTTCCAAACAGAAATAAATTTTCTACTACTCGTTGAAGCCATGACTCTACACTGCACACACTACCTCAACCAGAGCTGGCAGCTCCGGCTTTGTACGATCCGTCATAGCTCTGAGCTATAGTCCGGATCAGCTTACTTAATACCCTAAGGGTGAAACCTAACCATTTTTCCACTATTACTAAATATGGTAGTGAATTATAGTGATTTTCTAGCTTTTATGTTGAATTTTCTTTTACCAACTTCGAATTTCGGGTACTGACAAATACTACAACTGGCAGTTATTCTCTAACTGTTATGTTGGCAGCAATGATTTCGGTTTAAAGTAAAACAAACTGATGAAAATGTAAGTAAGTAAATACATTTTTAGGTTAGGTCTCATGAATCGTAAACTCTTTAGTGAAAGCAATAAATTTCATGTTGCCTGACAAAATACATGATATGCGAGAAATCCAGGAGGAAAATATAATATTTCATAAATCATTTATTGAACCATTTAGGAAACACCTTGCAACATAAAGATGAAACGTAGTAAATAAGAAAGACATTGCTATTGTTAACACTATATTATTATTATTATTTCAGTATGTAGCATTGTGATTTTACCCTCTTTGGTGATATCTGGTATTAGTTGGCAACACTGAAGAGACGGCCAAATTAGCCTTTTAGGAACTATTCTTACGTGATCCTGACTATATGCACTGACTATTTCTCCTGGTCTCTTCTCCGAGAGCGAAATCGTGCTCCGACGTCACAACTCGGCCAGTTGAAAATGACTGAGATAAGGTTTTAATCAATTTAATGCGTATTTATAGTGAACATTAGAACTTTGTTTTACTCCCTATAACAATGTCAAAGAGACAATGTACATAAATTGACAGAAGAGCTTGAAAAGAAATTTTCTTGTTTTAGAGCTACGGCAAATAAATATTTAGGTGAATATAACTGTAATGATTTTTATTCATATTTGCTTGCAAAACGTGAGTTTCTGAATGTAATAGCAACTTCTGCTAAGTATGATTGGAGTCAGGGTGCGAATTAAGATTTCTGATGGGGGGGGGGGGACAGAATCCTAAGATAGAGAAACCTCGTTGGCGTCGAACCTCGGACTAATTTCGCCACCATTAATTCACATATCATAAATTCATCATCATGCATACAATAGCCTGGGTTAAGTTCACGGTGGTGCGTGCTGAACAGTAGGCCTACAAGCATCCAACAATATTGGAATTTCTCCGAAGTAAACGTATTTACATATTGCATTATTTCTCTTATCTTAATACACACAAACTGATGACAAAGGAGTGACAGAGGCGACCTCAATCTCATTCAATACGGCTCAACGCTTGGTTGCACTGAGTTGCTTGTCTTGCATCTTGATCATAATAATAATAATAATAATAATAATAATAATAATAATAATAATAATAATAATAATAATAATAATATCTATGAGCAGGCTTAAGATAAGATGTGCAATTCCTAAGTAATTGATTGTTGTCAGCTTGCCGGTGATGATAATACATCAATATTATTTTTATTTTATTTTCTTACTTTATACTTTATAAAGTATACTCGTATTAAAACAATTATATTTTGTGAGGGGGATAGAAGTTATCCCTGGCAGGGATGTTAATATGAATTTATAAGAGGGGGATAACATTCCAACAGGAGGGGGGATATCCCCCAGGTGGGAAAATTCTCCCCATCCCCCCCCCTTAATTCGCACCCTGATTGGAGTAAAGAAAGTGAAAAACTCTTTTAGAAGACTAATTTCTGACTTGAGCTAAATATTAATAAATTTGTAAGTGTATTTAATTTCTTCTTATTGCTATAATACTATTTTTAACAAGTATAATTTGAAATTAGCATTAATATTTGTTCCTTCTTTAGTGTTATTTGCGTTTGATTAAATTTAAATAAATACTGGATTTTAGAAAACATGGTGTCCCACTTTTTCGTTAAAGAAAGTGATTGAAGTCCCACTTTCGCTCAAAGAAATTATGGTCACCCTAGATGATGATGGATGAGGAGGAGGGGGAGGGGGAGAGGGGGTGGGGAAGGAGGACAACGACGGTAAAGCTGACCATAGATTCCCCATGTAGCAGTATACCCTTGGCTAATATGCGCGTAGGCCTACATGCGTGACGTAGCACTCGCACTGCTTGGAGTAATTTATAGAGGCACGCGACCTCTGATCTACGTTAAATACTCGGAAAACATGGAGGGAAGCCTGTGCGAATGTACGTCATTAGAGTCGTTTAGTAACAGACTACCAGTTCAGTGCGCTATTTGCATTAGTTACTTACGGAGCCGTTGTACTGTCAAACAAGCGTAGGAAGAGGCGGACTAAATGTTCAATTAATAACACATTAAGTAGCCTAACCTCTGAAAATAGCCTGCTACATTCTTCGCCCACCTTTCCTCAGTTTCTCTATTGCATTATCCTGTGTTCGTATCATCGTCACATTTTACTCCCCTTTTTATGTCTGTCAATGACTTCAACATTACGTTCATTATCTTGTTACACAACCACTGGGCGGGGAGAAATCACTCGTTTTAAAGATCTTTACATTACGAAACTGTTAATAAGGTAAGAACTACCTTATTGTTTTAAATAAATTAATCGAATACTGTACATGTTTACAGTGCGTTCATTTTATTTTCTTATCGCTAAGTGACAATTTTACTGTCCGCAGGTGTGCTACCGGCGTCTGTCGTGCTGCCCACTAGATAGTAACAAAAGAATCCTTTTGACAGTTATCCATTACAGTCATTACCATCAATTATTATTATTCACTTACTTTTGGCTTTTAAGGAACCCAGAGGTTAATTTCTTCCCTCACATAAGCCCGCCATCGGTCCCTATCCTGAGCAAGATTAATGCAGTCTCTACATCATATCCTACCTCCCTCAAATCCATTTTAATATTATCCTCTCATCTACGTTTCGGTCTCCCCAAAGCCTTTT
The DNA here is from genome assembly GCF_040183065.1 of Periplaneta americana. Lineage (NCBI taxonomy): Eukaryota > Metazoa > Arthropoda > Insecta > Blattodea > Blattidae > Periplaneta > Periplaneta americana. The sequence continues at coordinate 60,998,761 of NC_091123.1, read as the reverse complement.
TCCCTCCGGTCTCCCAACTAACAGTCCATATGCATTTCTGGATTCGCCCATACGTCCTACATGACCTGCCAATTTCAAACGTCTGGTTATGTATACTTACTTACAAATGGCTTTTAAGGAACCCGAAGGTTCATTGTCGCCCTCACATAAGCCCGCCATCGGTCCCTATCCTGTGCAAGATTAATCCATTCTCTATCATCATATTCCATCTCCCTCAAATCCATTTTAATATTACCCTCCCATCTACGTCTCGGCCTCCCCAAAGGTCTTTTTCCCTCCGGCCTCCCAACTAACACCCTATATGCATTTCTGCATTCGCCCATACATGCTACATGCCCCGCCCATCTCAAACGTCTGGATTTAATGTTCCTAATTATGTCAGGTGAAGAATACAATGCGTGAAGTTCTGCGTTGTGTAACTTTCTCCATTCTCCTGTAACTTCATCCCTCTTAGCCCCAAATATTTTTCCTAAGAACCTTATTCTCAAACACCCTTAATCTCTGTTCCTCTCGCCTGTTACTTTCGCCTATTATTCAAAATTAAATAGGCCTACTTAAATGAAAACAAGTAAAGTCACGTTAAGTCCATTCTTTTCTGAAGGAATTGAAGTTTTAATTTTTATGTCAATACGATTACTAACAAAGCTTCATAAATTACAATTATGTCATCACCTTTTCTAAATGGCTCTATATGAAATAAGAAATTCTATCGATACCTATCCTTAAGAGGGTATTAGATACAGATGTAACAATAAAATCACTTACTACTTAGGAGAGCGCCTTCTGGTTGTTAAATATTATCTCCGTCCTTCAGCTGACATCATTGAATGCATTTATTTCCAGCATCATTCTCTGGCAACAAGCTGGAAAAACAAGACATTATGCCTTATATAGATGCGGTAACCTATTACGTAAGCTTTTACATATTATACAGACCTTTCTCCAGAAGAATACGTTCCATTATTTACAGACTTCGAAAGCGATAGAATTGACTGTTTTCTCAGAAGAACTGTTTGTTCAATAGTAGTTTATTAGTATTATATCAGTAGAAGAAAATAGCCTGTAGCGACTAAGATAGTAATAGATGGAAAGGTCAAAGAAAAGATCGATTTAAATATGTGGCATGCTGCTTTCGTATGGGACCGATAGAGATTTAAATGAGAAAATAAATTTTCGAAATATTTGTGGGACAGTTCATGTTAAATGTTAAATGTTATGTTTTATTTAACGACGCTCGCAACTGCAGAGGTTATATCAGCGTCGCCGGATGTGTCGGAATTTTGTCCCGCAGGAGTTCTTTTACATGCCAGTAAATCTACTGACATGAACCTGTCGCATTTAAGCACATTTAAATGCCATCGACCTGGCCCGGGATCGAACCCGCAACCTTGGGCATAGAAGGCCAGCTCTATACCAACTCGCCAACCAGGTCGACGGAACAGTTCATAAGAACTTTAGAAGTACAAAATATAAAGCTACACAGGGTAAAAGGGAAAAACTTTTTTTTATTGGGTTATTTTACGACGCTCTATCAACATCTAGGTTATTTAGCGTCTGAATGATATGAAGGTGATAATGCCGGTGAAAGGAGTCCAGGGTCCAGCACCGAAAGTTACCCAGCATTTGCTCGTATTGGGTTGAGGGAAAACCCCGGAAAAAACCTCAACCAGGTAACTTGCCCCGACCGGGATTCGAACCCGGGCCACCTGGTTTCGCAGTCAGACGCGCTGACCGTTACTCCACAGGTGTGGACGGAAAAAATTTTAACCCAGGCAGTGTTAATGAAGTGAAGCCAGAGTAATTGGCTGGCTTTTCGAGGGTCAGAACCGATATTGATCCCGACACTTAGACTCTTATTATCCATTGTGTAATAACTAATGAGTCATAAAATATGACCCAAGCTTTAGGAATCACTTTATACGTAATTTTGAACAAAAAAATCCATATCAACCTAGAGACGATGTTCAAAATTTAAGGAGCTACATCTGTTAGAATCCTAAGAAAGTAGAAGCGGTTGTGAGAAGAATCAAAGGGAAACAATTAAAAATGTTATAGAACAAAAATAAGCATACTTATTTAATTTTTTAATCATATTTTCAAATACACCGCCTTCCGCTAGGTCTTTCATCCACTCGTAAATGCAAAAATCGAATGGGGTTAAATCTGGGAGCCGATTTCGTAAACCACCACGACCCATCCATCGTCAAGGAAAATGTTCATGTATGTGGGCTTCAATTATTAGCAAAATAATAAATAAATAAATAAATAAATAAATTCTTTAACGGTAAGAAAAAAAAATTCACGAGAAAGGTGAGGAGGGACACATTCATGTTGTTAATACATACGTCGTCTGGTTTCTAAAGAGCTATCTTCCAATGTAAGTATGAAATGTGTAAGTTAAATCAACCCATCGACAGCTGAGGTCATCAGATTTCACCTATTCCCCTCCTGTACTTCACGTCACAGCATAACTCCACTTCCCTTGGTGTAGACCCGGATGTTTGTAATAATAAAGAACAAGTTACATGACTGGTTCTCAGTATGACATGATTTTTTTACAAATAAAAAACTAGGCTAATGATAATAACACTGATTAATGCCAAAATATTACGGAAATCAAATCAAGTATTCTTTACTAATTTCGTGATTTTATTTACGAATATAACATTAAAAATGGTCATTGTGGTCTAGTTTTCAATGCTATTATTCATTTTAGAAAGAATATTGACAGTTTCTCAATTAAGGTCACCGTGCCACCACTCAGACATGAGTGGGGGAGAAAGATTGGCCCTAAGGTGTTACTTTTGCTTCTAAAAGAATTTTGGTTCAGTTGGATGTGAGAATTTTCTGAGTTAATACTGCTTATTGTCTTTATTTAGCATTAAATTCATAACAATTTTGTAGTGTTGTGCGTAGATGTGGCTATCCATTTATTTCGCCAGAAGACTCATTTTTTAATTCTGCATAAGGACAAGTGTTTTAATTAAATATGCCACGTCAATGTGTAAAAGATGCTGATAATTTTCGCTGTATTTGTGGAAAAGCAACTTCCGCAACGCAAAAGCGAAATGTAACTCCATTAGTAAAGAAAACGTACGGTACCATATTTATTTTGGGTGCAAAATAGGGGACCAAAATAAAGGGGGGCCACCATGTTTGCTGCAATGATTGTTCTGCAAATCTTATGATTGCCTGAAAAAAATGAAATGAATGCCCTTTGCTGTGCCAATTATTTGGAGGGAACCAAGCAATTATGTAAATGATTCTTATTTCTGCATGGTACCATCACTGAAGTTTATTTCAAAGAAGTAATGATTGGCTGTGAATTATTCAGATATACCTTCAGCTATTCGCTCATTGCTCCACTCCAATAAACTTCCTATTCCACTACCACTTGAGTCCTATAGCATTGATTCTAACGAAGAACCAAAATCCAGTACATCCACATCCCATGATCCCGACATCACGATTGAAAATTCACCCAGCCACATATAATGACTCAAAATGAATTAAATGATCTTGTTCGAGACTACAAACTTTCAAAGGCTAAATCAGAGCTCTAATCTTCTCGACTTAAACCAGGGCTGGGCACATTACGTGATTCTGAGAAATGAGCGCTGTCTGCTTTAAAGAGCGGTTCTTCCGAGCGCTGTGACGTATGCATATTGTACGTCATTCAGTGTCGGTGCAGTGCTGATTCTGCAATATGATGGCGAACTTTGAAGACGGAGCTTCCGCTCATACATTAAAGCGGCTGATGAACATGATAATGATGATGATGATAAGTACTGTATCACAGAATATTCCGAAATGACATTAGTAATGCAGTATTTTTGTTTGAATATAACCTAACTGATTAAGAAGTTCAATATCCAACGGCATTATTCTTTACAACATGCTACTGAATATGACAAATATGTTGGTAATGAACGCCATAAATTAATACAACTTAAAGAAAAGGTTTCTCGGGTACATTATATCAGAGTATCTAACTGATATTTATATTGCATTATAAGTTATTATATATTTAGTAATATATAATTTTAAATTATACAAGTATTATTTTATATCACAGTATTTTATATTACAGTTTATGATAAATATCATATATTATATTATATTATATTATATTATATTATATTATATTATATTATATTATATTATATTATATTATATTATATTATATTAACAGGATGATAATAATGCACTTAGTGAACCGGCTATGAGAATTAGCTACAAAATTTGCCACGAAATTGCAAGGGAATTGAAAACATTCAACGAAGGTGAATTCAGCAAGCGATGTTTAATAATTATATTGGCTGATGAACTTTGTCCACAGCAAGTAGGGGAAGTGGAAGCCATACGCCTGTCTCATAGAACCGTGGTGAGGAGATTGCAGTATGTGCCTATGGGTTATGTAAATAAGCCTAATGATTTGTATGTGTGCATAGAGCGAAGTTTATTCCATTAAATTAATAAGAGTGTTATAAATTCTGTACTGTACAATGGATTGATGTAATATACTTATAAACTATTATGTACTGACAGACTGAATGACTAGAACAACCGTGGCTCTTGTTATATTAATGCAGGGAAGGTAGCTGTAATGCGAGTCCGCCACTGCGTGAGCGTTCTGCTCTGGCTTGGAATTGAAGTGCCTTGCGGAGCGAGAGCAGCTCTGGCCGACTAAATGGAGCCGCTCTCATGCTCGGCCCTGACTTAAACAGTACAACTATCTTGCAAAAAAAAAATGTGAAGGTGTCTGTGTACAGAATGCACCAAACGCTTTTAGAACAAGTTTTCGAAGTAAATAACGACGTATATTGTATTGATGTGGAAGGCATAATGGAAGCCATGAATATCCAATACACACCAGAAACTGCATTGCAAGTGTTTCGTGGTATCACTACAGGGTTGTTTCCGATCTCTGATAACAAATTTTAATGACGTCATGTGCGTCAGGAATCACACCGACAGCTGAATTGCGGCGAGAGGTGACAGGCCAGTAGTGAGTGATTTCATAATGAGAGAGCACGGTGTATCACAGTAGCAATGTCCAAGAAAATCGAGCCTTTTTGGGAAGGGTACACAACAACCCTTTCCGATGCCAAGTACAGTTACGTGAAAATCATAGGAGCCTACAAAAAACGTGGTTTCGTCCAAGAAAGGCAAAGCTCGGATGAGATTAATTCCAGAGTGGAAAAAGCAAGCAAATCCACTCCCACGTCACAAGTCGCCGTACCCACGAGATGATACAAATTAATTCCATTCGAGCTTTACTAATCTTATTAAGTACACAGACGATGCCTTTCTTGGAAATAACGAAACCTTGTTTATTGCAGGCTTATTTTATTTTCACTTAACTGTACTTGGCATCGGAAAGAGTTGTTATGTACCTCTCCCAAAAAGGCTCGATTTTCTTGGGAATTTCTGCTTTGAGTCGCCGTGCACTCTGACTATGAGATCACTCACTACTGGTCTGTCACCGCGCGCCACAGTTCAGCTATGGTGTGACTCCTGACGCACATGATGTCATTCAAATTCGTTAACAGAGACCGGAAACAACCCTGTATAGATTAAAAGGGCTTCCGCGGTGGGGAAAGTTTTTGAGAAATATTGCTGTCTTATCCTAAAAGAAAGAGAACCATAAGCAACTTCAAATAGTCATTTTGTAATAATTTTAAATAACATCCATTATTTTGGTAACACCATGTATTGTGAGTCCCTATCACCACGGCATGGCGCGTCCTCAGGTTGCGGATAGAGGAGACGGCCTCTAGATATGGAGGGTAGCTGCGAATATATTGAATAAGCAGTCGTGGACAGCCGATAAGGGGTGGTTCTCCAGCTTGGGGGTTGGGCGAAGGGCTAACAACCCATCACCGTAAAAAACAGCTTGTTACGTATCCCTATAATAAGCCTCGGAATAGGACTGATTATCTGGCACGACCACAGCAAAGGAATAAGGATTTGAGATTTGGCACTTGGAACGTAACTAGTCTTTATAGAACAGGAGGGGTAACATTAGTAGCAAAAGAACTAGCTAGATATAGAATAGACTTCGTAGGAGTACAAGAGGTTAGGTTAGATGGGAATGGCATATCACAAATAGGAGATTACTTGTTGTATTATGGGGAAGGAAACAATAATCACCAATTAGGAACAGGATTCTTTGTTCATAAAAGAATAAAATCAGCAGTAAAAAAGGTCGAATTTATCAGTGACAGGTTATCATATTTAGTACTTAAGGGTAGATGGTGCGACATCATAGTTATAAATGCTCACGCCCCTACAGAAGAGAAAGACGACCATATAAAGAATAGCTTCTATGAGGAATTGGAACATACTTTTGATCAGTTCCCTAGATATCACATGAAAATTTTATTGGGGGATTTCAATGCTAAAGTAGGACGGGAGGATATTTTTAGACCAACTATTGGAAAAGAGAGCCTACACGCAATTAGTAGTGACAATGGAGTTAGATTAGTCAACTTTGCCACATCGAAAAACTTAATTGTCAAAAGTACAACATTCCCCCATAAGGATATACATAAATATACTTGGACTTCTCCAGATGGATTGACACACAACCAAATAGATCACATCTTGATAGATAAACGGAGACATACTAGTATAGTAGATATTCGAACTTTCAGGGGTGCAGACTGTAATTCTGACCATTATTTGGTGATTGGAGAATTAAGAGAAAGATTATCAGTAGCCAAGCGAGTAGAGCAACAAGTTAATATTACTAAATTCAATATTTTGAAATTAAAGGACGAGGAAGCTAAGCAAAATTATCAGGTCGAAATTTCGAATAGGTTTGCCACTTTAGAAAGTTCCGACGAAGTTGAGAAAGAATTAGATGTTAATAGCGTGTGGGAAAATATCAGAGATAGTATCAAAATTGCAGCTGAGCAGAGCATAGGTTATTATGAAACTAAGAAAAAGAAACCGTGGTTTGATGAAGACTGTTGCATGGTAGTAGAAAGAAGGAAACAGGCAAAATTGAAATTCTTACAGGATCCAGTTGAGGAGAAGAGAGATAATTATTTCAATGAAAGACGGGAAGCAAGTCGTACACTTAGGAATAAAAAGAGAGGTTACTTGAAGGAAAAGCTGAATGAGGTAGAAACAAATAGTAAGAATAAAAACATTCGAGATTTATATAAGGGTATAAAGGAATTTAAGAACGGATATCAGCCAAGGGTAAACGTGATCAAGGATGAGAATGGTGACTTGCTTGCAGACTCTCCATCAATCCTAAACAGATGGAAAAACTATTTTGCGCAACTACTAAATGTACATAGGCCAAATAGAAATGATCGGGACGAAATTGAAATACAAACTGCTGAGCCATTTATACCCGAACCCACGCTTTCAGAAGTCGAAATTGCGATAGAAAATCTGAAAAAGTACAAGTCTCCAGGTATCGATCAAATTCCAGCAGAATTAATACAAGAGGGTGGGAGTGCATTATATAGCGAAATTTATTAACTTGTACTTGCTATTTGGGAAAAGGAAATTGTACCAGAACAATGGAAGGAGTCCATAATTGTACCTATTTTTAAAAAGGGGGACAAAACCAAGTGTGGTAACTTTCGAGGAATAACACTTTTGTTGACGTCGTACAAAATTTTGTCCAATATTCTTTTGAGAAGATTAACTCCGTACGTAGATGAAATTATTGGGGATCATCAGTGCGGTTTTCGGCGTAATAGATCGACTATTGATCAGATTTTTTGTATTCGACAGATAATGGAGAAAAAATGGGAGTATAAGGGTACAGTACATCAGTTATTCATAGATTTTAAAAAGGCTTATGACTCGGTTAAGAGGGAAGTATTATATGATATTCTTATTGAATTTGGTATTCCCAAGAAACTAGTTCGATTAATTAAAATGTGTCACAGTGAAACATACAGTAGAGTCCGTATAGGTCAGTTTCTATCTGATGCTTTTCCAATTCACTGCGGGCTAAAGCAGGGAGATGCACTATCACCTTTACTTTTGAACTTTGCGCTAGAATATGCCATTAGGAAAGTTCAGGATAACAGGCAGGGTTTGGAATTGAACGGGTTACATCAGCTTCTTGTCTATGCAGATGACGTGAATATGTTAGGAGAAAATACACAAACGATTAGGAAAAACACGGAAATTTTACTTGAAGCAAGTAGAGCGATCGGTTTGGAAGTAAATCCCGAAAATACAAAGTATATGATTATGTCTCGTGACCAGAATATTGTACGAAATGGAAATATAAAAATTGGAGATTTATCCTTCGAAGAGGTGGAAAAATTCAAATATCTTGGAGCAACAGTAACAAATATAAATGACACTCGGGAGGAAATTAAACGCAGAATAAATATGGGAAATGCGTGTTATTATTCGGTTGAGAAGCTCTTATCATCCAGTCTGCTGTCGAAAAATCTGAAAGTTAGAATTTATAAAACAGTTATATTACCGGTTCTTCTGTATGGTTGTGAAACTTGGACTCTCACTCTGAGAGAGGAACATAGGTTCAGGGTGTTTGAGAATAAGGTGCTAAGGAAAATATTTGGGGCTAAGCGGGATGAAGTTACAGGAGAATGGAGAAAGTTACACAACACAGAACTGCACGCATTGTATTCTTCACCTGACATAATTAGGAACATTAAATCCAGACGTTTGAGATGGGCAGGGCATGTAGCACGTATGGGCGAATCCAGAAATGCATATAGAGTGTTAGTTGGGAGACCGGAGGGAAAAAGACCTTTAGGGAGGCCGAGACGTAGATGGGAGGATAATATTAAAATGGATTTGAGGGAGGTGGGATATGATGATAGAGACTGGATTAATCTTGCACAGGATAGGGACCGCTGGCGGGCTTATGTGAGGGCGGCAATGAACCTTCGGGTTCCCTAAAAGCCATTTGTAAGTAAGTAAGTAAGTAAGTAAGTAAGTAAGTAAGTATTTTGGTAACAGGTCCTAATTACATTTAACGTGTAGATCTATCATTTTTGATGGGCATTACTTCTAGATACCAATTATTAAGAACAATATCTTCCAAATAATGTAGGATAAAGCATTGGACGCAGACACATACAGACAGACATCATAAGGGGAACAAACACACCGTGAACTACGCCAGTATTTCCGTGAGAATCACGTAATCAGCTTTTGCATCACACTATTTTTAGCTTCGCATAAACAGGAATACCTGCCACCTTTGTTCTATGGACAGTGTATTCGCTACCCATCTAAGAGGTTCGTGACTCGATTCCTGGCGTGGTTATTGGAAGAGATTTATCTGCCATCTGCAGGACTGGGTGTTCGTACCGTCATGTGATGGCCTGTGTTGTCTCAGCGATGGCCCTGTACGTGCTAATAACACGACCAGAGAGGCCTGTAATGCGTACCCTTTCCTACATTGGATTGTAAATCTGTAAGGAAGGAGGGGAGCATGAAGAAGAATTGAGATAAAGAGGAAGTAAAGGAATAAATAAACATAAATCTTGACGGGTTGTTCCAAGTACAAATAATATCAAGTTCGGTTTCCTTAGAAAATCAAAGCTACAATACATGAAATAGGCAACGTTGAGTTGCCTCGAAAGTATTGGATCGATGAAGCATGTCATGCTGTGAGTCTATCTAATAGCTAAGAGGAGAGAAGAAAAGGTCTGGTGATTCGTGTTTACTTCAAGAAGAAAGTCCATTAATTTAAATTAAGAAAGATCTCATTGCTACAGAAACTCTTTATGCCCAAGAAATCTTATTCTGTTCTAAAAGGAGTTTTAAATGCTTCGCGTCATGTACCCTAATACTGTTGGAAAGCGTATGGAAATCTGTGCCTAGATCCCCCTTACAATCAAAGTTAGACTTGATAAATTCTTCGAATAAACGCACGCCACAGTGTCCTCGAAACAGCGTCCTAACATCACAGTCTAGTACATACAGTCGCGAAGCTTGATTTGTGAGGTTGCTAGGAACAACAGACTGTACCGGTACTATTTCGCATTGTCTGTAATGAGACGATATTAGCGATCCTAGCGGTTAGGAACTATCTATGGATGCATATTTATTACGTATTGAGCTTCGTGACTGTATAATACTAGACTGTGCTAACATCCTGACTGTAAGGCCTCTTATTGTGTATGTAAGCGACTGTGGGTCAGTGAGGGTTCTCCATTGCTGGGCTTGAATCGCCAAGTCACCTAATTTTTAGTATGTATATACAGAGTGGAAGTGAAATAATCCTGCAGATTTTCAGAGCGAATAGCTCATGTTGTATGTAACAAAGAAAGTGTAACACCATATTCGTTGAAAGTTTATAGTTTTCTCAGACAAAAATATTTGTTACCAAATTTTTAACGGACTCTTATTCGGTAACTATTGCATGTAGTATCGTAATTTGATCCATATCAGTAAAAAATATAATAAAGAACCATTTATTCCTCTGACTTATTTCAACATCGTGGACGGTTTTCGTATAAATTTAATTTAAAAACTTCTAATTTCAAGCCACTGAATGATACGAAGAGATTGCAAAATTGTAGTGAGAGAGGCAGTTGGGAGATAGTTCACCTAGTGAGACAGAACTCAGTTCGTTTCTTTTTAATAGGTTATTTTACGACGCTTTACAAACATCTTAGGTTATTTAGCGCCTGAATGAGATGAAAGTGATAATGTCGGTGAAGTCCACACCTGTGGAGTAACGGTTAGCGCGTCTGGCCGCGAAACCAGGTGGCCCGGGTTCGATTCCCGGTCGGGACAAGTTACCTCGTTGAGTATTTTCCTGGGTTTTCCCTTAACCCAATATGAGCAAATGCTGGGTAACTTTCAGTGTTCGACCCCGAACTCATTTCACCGGCATTATCACCTTCATCTCATTCAGACGCTAAATAACCAGAGATGTTGATAAAGCGTCGTAAAATAACCTACTAAAATAAAAAGAATGCCAGTGAAATGAGTCCGGGGTCCAACGCCGATAGTTACCCAGCATTTGCTCATATTGGGTTGACGGAAAATCCCAGAAAAAACCTCAACCAGGTAACTTGCCCAAACTGGGAATCGAACCCGGGCCACCTGGTTTCGCGGCCAGACGCGCTAGCCGTTACTCCACACGTGTGGACTCCTGAGTTCGTTGACCTCTTACATTTATATTACGAGAAGAAAAAACAGTGTGTTAGCAGTGATGTTGCAAGATTGCTGAACTTCCAACTCAATTTTCTAATTAACCGTCCATTTAACCACAAAACGTAATATAGGTTTTCTGCCCATTTAAGTGTACTCTGTCGTACATTTCAATCTTCGATTATTTCACTTCCACCTGTATATATTAAAGTTATACTAATTATACCGGGCGGCCTGAGTAACGTAGTCGTTATAGCGCTACTCTGTGCTCCAGGTTGCGGGTTCGATCCCGGCCCAAGTTGATGGCATTTAAGTGTGCTTAAATACGACAGGTTTGTGTCAGTATATTTATTGGCATGTAAAAGAACTCCTGCGGGACAAAATTCCGGCACCGTAATTTAAAATGTTTCATTATACCGGTTAATTATTATTACAATTTGTAATGTTACATTGTCTGTTTCCATTAATACTTGAAAACCTATTTCCTTGCGCTCGCGCTCGGCCGTTTAAGAAATACATAGTAGCCTATAATTACCTGCATGCAACGATGCGTTTTCAGAATGAGAGACCGAACACATCTCAGAGCGTATGTCCAGCCAGAGGGGGATGAGGAAGTAATTTGGTTGCCATGGCAAGTGGCAACCCAATCATAACTGACTCGTTAGGTGTTGACCATGTTTTTCGTGTCAGTGTTCTATGGGATTTCTTCGGTTTTCTTCACTTATTTGAAGTGAGATGTGCTGGCATGCGTGCCATTTCAATCTTTGGCGCCAGGTTACCAGTTGTAGCGTGGTAGGCTATTTAATATTAGTACTTCGTATCTCTGTGATTATAATTATCACCATAATATGTGTGCGGTTGTACGTTAGATTATAGTTATTTCGTCAATTAGGCCTATAATTAATCCAACAGATTATTTAGTGTGTCCCTTATTACAGAAATAATTTTCTTTATGGAAAAACGTCGACAAATGTGTTGGACCTACGCGTTGGAAGACCATCGCCCAACCCGGTGCTTTGTTTTGTTAAAATATATAGCAGTGATGTCAAATGATGCTCATAGGAGCAAGCGCGCGCTTTAGAGCCGAGGAGAGCCTGAGCACTTTACAGCGGAAAGGAAAGAGACAGACGAAAGAGGTAGTATATGCCGCTTGGTCGAGCTATATACAGGGGTGGCCAGCACTGATTCAATGGATAAAGGGAAGAGAACTTATTAAAACTGTATCCATGTCAATTTTTAGATTTTCCTGAGAAGCATAAGTGCATTATAAGAATGTAAGTTTTAATTTTAATGTTCATTTTTCACAAGTTTGCTTTTTTATTCAAAGGGAATATTTTCTCAACTTTTTTTTTTACAGAAATGTGAAATTTTCAGATATGTTTGTTTAGTAGCCTTACAGGTACTAAAACAATGTTTTCGTAAATATAATATATCGTAAATACGTATTACTGAAGATAGTGTATTAAAATGTTTGAAAATATTCGCATGGAAAATGTTTGTAAGGAAATGAATTAACAAAGCAAATACTGTTACATCACAAACAAAAGATATGTGCCTATGTGTTAGTAAAACGTCAGCTCTATAGGTTCAGCAGATTTCGAGATAATGTAATATTCTGATAACAGAAAGTTGCGCACCAATATCACCTAAAAGCATAATGCGATAAGAGTTTTATTATGTAATATTAGTTACAGTTAAAACATATACCTAGGCAACTTTGCTTTGTACTACAATATTGTTTTGATTACTTTTATAAGGCTAAAGATACCATCAATATCAATTTCAACTTATCATGTCATATTCAGTGTCTTTCTTTGGGATAACACTTTCTTTATGAAGGATGTGTTTAATTCACTTAGTACAGTATAGTTGTAGTTATTATGGAATTTGTGTGATTATTCCTTCTTTACTCTTTATTATGTTATTAACGTTTAAAACACAACTGCAATATTAGGCTAAGAAATAGGTGTTAGTACTTTTGTTTTACAGACAATATAGAAAATAACAAACAGAAAGAAGCCATATAAAATAACGACATAAAATTTCATGTTCCATTTGAAGTTTGTCCACCACTGTTTTCTTAATCCAACAGACTGCTTATTCCTCCTAGCATACCTAGCGCTTAATGCCCGCGCACGACGTCAAGGTCAGAAAAATTCGCTTCCTTTGACATCACTGATGTATGGTATTCAGTAGGCTTGTAATGTTGGGACCGAATACACAAGTTGACTGCAGCATGGTACATACACCGGGAATGTGAGCTAGTAAGAGGACATTGACTTGGTTCTGCGATTAATTACACGAATAACAAGGTGTACATAAACAAATCTGGACAACTCTAAAAGTAAATATACGCTGCATAGCATTACAAAGATATATTTTTACGTACCTTTCGTTATGAGCAGAAGAATTATTACAGAATTATTCGTGGGTTTGAGTTTCCTCCTTTCTGTTCTTGTGCTACAATGTCTCTGTAAATAATATCGAATGTCACCTCGTATTTTTGTATTACATAATTTATATGTAATGTTACAGTCATTCACTTTTAAACACTCACCAAATTCCGCTGCAAAAATATGCGCCTGAGAACCTTCAACCTTCGGCATTATTATTCCGCAGGTACACTGTTTACGCATGCTACGGTAGTGACTGGCGAACGGAGTATTCAGCAAGTACACTGTTTATGCATGCTAGGGTACTGACTGGTGAAAGGATAGTCAACCATAAACCACCGTAACGCACCTATCGTTTCTCAACATTACAAGCCTAGTAATCAGAGTGCTAGTTCCAAATTTTGCACTAGAACATTTAAACCTCGTTGGTATGAGGAACATAAATGACTGTCTGACATCAGTTATTCCAAAACCTTTACTGTTGGTTGTGTTTACTAATAATAAATTGGCGTCAAAAAGGGTGCATGGAACTATAATGGAGTGGCAGATTTGAACAATGTTACATGAAAATTTCGCAAACACGATTCTTCTTTAGAAAGATTCTGTCGGCTTGACAGAGCTGGAAAAAAAAAAAACTCGAATAAAATTGCGGATGCACTTAGAGAAAGTTTACGACAGTACATTGATATACAAATATTAAGATGAGCTCTATTTTAATTGATAAAGTAATACATTCGTAGTTTCATGTAGAAAATAGTAGTAAATCCGATTCTTGGTGAGATTCTTCCCCCAGCCGGTTCCTTCTCGCCCTCCGTGATGATGATGATGATGATGATTATTATTATTATTATTATTATTATTATTATGTATAGTCCATTTTATATCATGGAGTGCAGTTCGGTGGCTCCTTTGAACACCCACTTACAGATTTATGACTTCTTACATAAACATCTCTGACCAGCCCATACTGTCCCTCATCCTAACATTGCACAGTTGCCACAATCCTGGCGACCCTCGAAATGAAAGGATTCGTGGCCAACATCCCCATCTGGATGCCACGTGTTTCGAAGAAGAGATCGTAATATCATACGCTGACCGCTCAATGAATACTACGAATACACTCTCATTGACACACTCGTGCTAACTGACGGGATTCTTGTAATTCAGAAAAGATATGGCAACTCTGCTTCCACGTGGATTTGGCGGGAACCTGTCAATTCTTCTGAACGAGGGTTGTGATTGGTTACTAACAGGCGAAGACAAGATTTCAATCACAGTAAGGAAGACATTTATTTATGACAACCAATTAGTAGGGGGCAGTAGAAGGTCTGTCGGCAAAGTCCTTTCTATGAAACTGCACTCCATGAAATAAAATGGACTATACCGAACTAGGTTTTCCCTTCCGTAGCGTCCTGAAGTAAGCATTTGGGATTAGAGTTTGAACCTGAAACTCCAGGATATACTAACCGATAACTTTCCTAATTTGTTTGGGAACAAAAATGCGCTCTCTGGTGATTAATTATGTTCGAAAAAAATCATTTGATTATCAAAACACACACACAATTTTCTAAAAATATTTAAAACTTTAACATCAATACCGTTATAATGTGTTACCTTTTTACGTACTTGTTCTAAGAACCTACACAAAATTTTAGTGCTGTAACAGTTTGGTTTTCCGGTGGATGTACTAAATGCAAATTTATTAACATATTTTGTGATAAAGAAAAAACTATACAGCTAAAAACTATATCTCACACCTCCACGATCCATTATAATGGTGTAGAAATTACTTCAAATTCTGGTTGTAATGTTTTTTTCTTCATCCGTTCACGTAAAAGTACTCTTAAATGAAATGATTTATTTTGCCGATCTTAATAAAAATTACTCTACAATAAATTATGTCTGAGCTTACTTTATACCCATTATCTCTCGACCTTATCCTCTAGATTAGTGCATAATGTAGAATACTAAGAAACCTGTTTATTAATGTCACGTCTTCCATGAAACTTTGATAGCAACGACATAATAAACATGTCCACTATTTTGTTATCGCTCTGCACTAAAGAACATCATTCATCAAGCTCTTTAACATAAGATATTATATGTACATTGAGGTTAGTTGGGGACGCTCGGGCTTTGCAGGAGCCATTCCCCGCCAAGACATGACATGATCACCGGGAATAATGCGTTCGCATTCTCGGCGCGCAAGCTATGAGTGACACTGCAGTTTCGCTTTAGTTGTGTTGTGCTGTGAGAAGTAAGTTGGCGGTCAAAGCTGTAATCTTAAAAGTTTAATGAAGGATGAGTGGAACGGAGAAAAATTCTCTCCGGCACCGGGATTTGAACCCGGGTTTCAGATCTACGTGCTGACGCTCTATCCACTAATCCACACCGGATTCCCATCCCGATGTCGGATTGAATCCTCTCGGTTTAAGTTCCACCTCTTGGGTTTCTCTAGTGGCCTACCCTCATGCACTGCGTCATAGATGTATGACAGTGGTACAATGTCCACAAATGTGCAGAGGTACACTCGTTATAAGTGGCTAAGTGGCCGGGATCCGACGGAGTAAGCGCCGTCTTAAATCACTAAGTGATTATTTTTCGCATATCATGTATTACGAGTATTACGATGTACCGAAGTAGGCCTACATATGATATTTCCGTGCAGAAATTCTGCGTCATCATATGATGAAGGATGAATGGAACAGAGAAAAATTCTCTCTGCTGGATAGAGCGTCAGCACGTAGAGCTGAAAACACGGGTTCAAATCCCGGTGCCGGAAAGATTTTTCTCTGTTCCAGTCATCCTTCATCATATGATGACGAAGAATTTCTGCACTGAAATATCATAACTGTACTTCGGTATATCGTAATATTAAAAGTTTAAGTTAAGTTTAAAGTGCTCCGTGTAGCCTACTGTTGTAATGACTTATTCATTACGTGAACGTACTTATCTATGCAATACATACAAACGGAAACGAGAATCTTGTGTGGCAACAAGACGCAAATTTTGGGAAAAGTTTCCAGCGATACCTGTTCCAGCTGATAATAAAATAAGAATACTTTATAAGAAGTTCATGTGGAGAGGTTCGGTAAACGATGAAAAACCGAAAAGAGAACGCCATATTCTGTCGGAAGAGAAATTAGATGAGATTGATGAAAGATTGGAAACACCCCTCAAAATCCCTCAGATGTTTAACGCAGAAAACTGGAATAAGTAAAAATTCTGCTTGTGTAGCGACAAATTTACTTAAAATAAGGCCCTACAGAGTGACTGCAAATTTCATAAAAAGGATGTCAAATGTGTGTTGCAGTAAATGGAGGACATTTTGAGCAACGAATGTGAGCTTGGTAAGTACTGTAACTTTTAAGCACTGTAACAGTAGGATTGTAGGGCTAAAAGTGCCGGAGACGCGCGCGTGTTCCTCGCGGTAACCAACACATTGATAGCCGAGCGTCCTTAACTAACTTCACTGTAGATTATTCCTTTAGCAGAACGTTTTTCCTATCTTCACGCTCTTCAAGATGCAATAAGAATTTTTTGCATTTCAGGACCAGTATTTTTGCATATTTTTGTAATACAAATACTGGTGCTGAAATGCAAAAATTCCCAAAAAAAAAAACTACAAAAAATTATATTTAAAATGTAATAAAAAATATTTTACAGAAAAACACTGGTTCGTTCCATATTGGTCTTTGAAGTGGTGAGAAGAAGTTTTTACCTAATTTCCCGGAACCGAAGTTCGTTTGGAAAAGTCCATTCTGGCAAAGAAGGGGTTGGTAGGTTGTTCACGTTAGGCAAGAGTTTACAAATTAGTTTTCGCCTCAATGCACCCTCGTTACGCGAAATGAAACTAATCAATTAGCAGTCAGTCTCTTTCACTGATAGAATTTGAATCTTCAGTTCATTAGCACTTATTGTCAATACCAGTTCTGTTCTTTGTACATAAATTCCACATAAAATATATTTATTTCAATTAAAATTATTAACTGGGAATTCTTTACAAACTACTAAAAGTCCTAAATTATATTCTATTAAGTCCTAAATCCAGAAATCGGTTCCCTAGTCATCAGTTACTCAAGCTCATTGCCACTTTAAAAAGAAAGCTCCATAGTAAATACGAGTAAATAACAAGTAATCTAATACTCCACATTAAAATTTCACGGTTTGTGGGTAGGAAAGCATATTCATGGCCTATTTGAAAGTACTTCCTGATAATACTGTCCTACAAAGTTAGTGGAAAACAAACTGAACTCGAGATAAGGTAATCGAGCAGCAGTTAAAACTGCCGAAAAGCAGTGACGGTCAATATTCATATCGAGCTTCCATTTGAAGCGTGACGTTTTCCCTGTACTTTCCCAGAGGCCTTCTTCGTCGTACAGTAAATCGTCTGTGTTGGCAGAAGTGAGACAATGGCACGGCAGAAGTAAACAAGTCTTGACGCAATACAATATGCCATCGCTTTCACCGTCATCCAGACAATATTTACTTGGAAATCTACCGCAACTAACAGGAATTTCCATTATCTTCCTCTTCTGCCTTTCTACAAGAAGTCTGTTCTCAAAAATATCGTCGCATCCCTGGAATTTATTACACTACTAACGATACCCAATTTTCACAAACCATGGATTCGCGAAATGCGATTTTTCAGCTGATAAAAGCAAAAATGTTACGTTTCAAGTTCTTCCAGGTCAAAATACCGTAAGTTTAAACTCGCGAGGTCATCCATTTCTCTTTATTCAGTGTCAATGCCAGGCGCAACTAATCGATACGAACATATGAAGACTGTCAGCTATGGATCCCGAATTTCTTTTATAATTTATTTCCTACAATTTATAATGACTATTTCGTTTATATGACGTCATTCCATTTTCGACCAATGAAGTGTAATGAAATTTTGAATTCCAACCAATCACAGTCAGACTTTGCGATAATTTCTGCAGCTAGATTTATCGCTATCAATTTATCGCATGGTCGTTCTTTTGTTTAGTCGTTGTCGCCAACTGTTTCCCCGTAAATTGATGATCATGAATACATTAAGATGCAACTACACGGTTAAACTTTTCTTTCAACTTTAAAGCAATGAATGCAAGATTGATATTTAATATTAATTAATATATTTACGCAGTGAAGACCACGTTCAAAACGGTGCACCATGTAGACACAAAATCCTTATGCATCTTAATTGAACGTACCTTTTAAACTTGATTCTATTCTTCCCAGATTGCACGCATACGCGATTGGAATATTGAACTGTGTAGATGCAGCTTTAGTTCCGTTACACACTACAGCGAGAATGCGTTTGTCGAGCTATAAAAAATGCTTTCGTGTAGCACTCATTGTAACGGTCGAAACAAGGCACAGCTGACATTGGTCCTGCTTCCACAGGTAGGCCTAACGTAACCTATAAAATTGTAGCCTATAACATTTGTATTGAAATTAAACAATTAATAGACGTTCAAATTTATGTAACATCATCGCATATCAAACTCGACCTTGCATAGTAATAATGTCTTTGATCAAACTGCCTTTCGTATGGCGTAATAGAATTCGTATTTTAATTAGGCCTATCTATACAGAGATGGCTTCACTGTGTAGCAACATGTCTCGCTGTGAATACATAAGCATTGGTATATAGCTGTCCCCACTGTTACTGTTAAATTAAATTATAATTTCAGCAGATAATGAAAATGTATTTGTTATAATAATAAGAGAAAAGTGCAGTACATGTAATTAACAATGTTAAACCTGTATTTCGATTTTCGCAATTGGCATTACTGAATAATAACATCGAATTTCTTTATTGCAATAATCGATATTCATCTCACAATGTCTGTATAGGTTAAGAATTCGTTAATATACAATTATTAACATTTTGTGATCGAATTTTAGGGATATATTATTTAAATTTTTATTTTATTCACGAAATAGTCCTAATAAATGTCACTCGAGGTCTGAGATTTCCCAGATAAATCCACTCGCTTCGCTCGTGGATTTATCCGCAGATCTCAGACCTCTCGTGACATTACTACAGATAAAACTCCATAAAGTGTTGTATCCAACTCGTGGATAATTTTACTATGACATTCGTGAAAATTGTCGCACGAACTCATTCCATAATCATCAAGAATATCTATCTACTTGTTGCGTAAATAACTATTATGTCACAATATTGAACGCAACTTACTGCCTTTTAAGGAACCCGGAGGTTCATTGCCGCCCTCACATAAGCCCGCCATTGGTCCCTATCCTGTGCAAGATTAATCCAGTCTCTATCATCATATCCCATCTCCCTCAAATCCATTTTAATATTATCTTCCTATCTACGTCTCGGCCTCCCCAAAGGTCTTTTTCCCTCCGGCCTCCCAAGTAACGCTCTATATGCATTTCTGGATTCGCCCATACGTGCTACATGCCCTGCCCATCTCAAATGTCTGGATTTAATGTTCCTAATTATGTCAGGTGAAGAATACAATGCGTGCAGTTCTGTGTTGTGTAACTTTCTCCATTCTCCTGTAACTTCATCCCTCTAGCCCCAAATATTTTCCTAAGCACCTTATTCTCACACACCCTTAACCAATGTTCCTCTCTCAAAGTGAGAGTCCAAGTTCCACAACCATAAAGAACAACCGGTAATATAACAGTTTTATAAATTCTAACGTTCATATTTTTTGACAGCAGACTGGATGATAAAAGCTTCTCAGCCGAATAATAACAGGCATTTCCCATATTTATTGTATGTTTAATTTCCTCCCGAGTATCATTTATATTTGTTACTGTTGCTGCATATATATATATATATATATATATATATATATATAGAACACAACAGTATTTAAAAGTATACAGGTTTCTCAGTTCTAACTTATTAAATACTTGTCAACAGGATACTGCAGAACATTATTAATTAATTTCTGTATCTTGCTATGCAATCTGGATAAAAAGAAACATTTTACAATCATAAATGCATAGTTATATCAAAGATTACAGGATCACTGGAACATAATTACATTGATTGGCAGCTACCAAACTATCAATATTAATGTCAGTTTATACCGGAATGCATTTGACGGGTTATTATTATGGATTACATTAACAAATTGGCGATCATGATTGTTTAGGCAACTGTCCGCGGACAGGTCTGAACCTCACATGTGATACCAAGAAGGCAGCTCTATGAGGCAGCTAGACTAGAATATAATAGGGTAGGGTGACCAGTTCCTTTCCCCTTCCATTGCATACATCGCCGACTAGCTACATATTACACTATAGTCAGCGCATTTCGAACTACCGAATCAAGGTCACGTACAAATGTATGGCTCGATTCAGCGTTATTGGCCTTTGTCCTTGGTTGTTTGGCTAGTGAGCGAGCTGTGTGTTGCGTCATAAGAAAGAAATTTAATCACAAATGTGCATAAGAGGGAAGAGGATGAATGAATATAATATCTCGCTCGTAGCTGAGGGACACTTAAGTCATGTCAAGAAAATGTAAGTCATCATGACATTGTTTAGTCAACAGACATAATAGTTAGTGACGAGATGCGTGGAAGAATACCTATCTACCTTGCCTCCAGTTTCAGTTACCTGTCATCAGTTCACTCGCACGCAAAATAGCTGCATATTAGCCATACCAACACATAAGACATCAGCGAATTCAACATCATACACAATCTCGCTCTCGCGCTTGTGAAATACCCTACCCAGTGACATCAGAGACTGTCGGAATTTAGTAGCGTTCAAAAGCAAACTTAGTAAGATTTTATTCCTGCGTAGAGTAGGTTTACTTTTTACTTAATTAATAAAAAAAAATTCTCTCTCTTCTTAACTTTTACAATAAACTGTCTAGCTATTATTAATCAGTTAACCTTTTAGTACTTTGATTTTTATTGTATTTGTAAATTTAATATTAATTGTAATTATAATTGTAATTATATTCTTAATATTGTAGTTGTAATCCCTTGGTAGAGGGGAAGAGAAGGCCTGATGGCCTTATCTCTACCAGCTTAAATAAATAAAATAAATAAGAATATTGTGTTTTAAGACGGAGTGTACTGCGACATAATAAGAAGGAAGCGTTAGGTGTTATGACTGTTTGGCCTGACCTGTGTGACCCAGTCCGCCAGTAGTGATAAGCAACTCGCTCTTAAGTTTATCTATTTACTTTTTGCAAGGGGCAAAATCCCTGAATCAAGCTGTACAAACCAAGCACGAGTCACTGAACTGAAAACTGTACACTGAAGCACTGGTAATCCCGGTTGTCCCAGTTGACTTTAGTTGAGGAGAATGGTCCAGCAATGGAGTAAGCACGAGTGTAAAAAGCAGTCCATTGCTTGAGCTTGATCCGCCAGTTCGAAATGCACTGATGAAACTGAAATTAAACAAGTTAACCAGGCAAAATACCTAGGTACAATTATAACTAAAGCAGAAGAGGAAATAAAAAACTGAATTGAATAAAGTAAAAAAGTTATAACATGTTTAAATTCTATATGGTGGGATAAAGATCTTTGGAAGGTTATCAAAAATATATTGGCAAAATGTTAGTTGAATGTGTATTAAACTACGGAAGTGAAATATGGGTAACGAATGCATATTATAGAAAAAGAATTTTGGCCGTAGATATGGATTATTTGAAACGAAGTGCTAGAGTCTCCCGCTTGGACCACACTGAAAATGAAGAAATTAGGCATAGAATGGATGCTGAAAAGACAGTGTTAAATAGAATAGAAAATAAGAGTTTGAAGTGGTTTGGTCATCTGATGGGAATGGGCGAAGATAGATGGCCTAAACAAATTTACCAGTGGAAACCTCCAGGAAGAAGAGGAAGAGGTAGACCAAAAATAACTTGGCACAACGACGTAATGGAGGTCATGCACAAGAGGGTGTTGAGGACTGAAGACGCACAAGACAGAAGGCTTTGGAGGATTGGCACAGGAAGACGGCAGTAGCTGAAGAATCCTGAATATATATATATATATATATATATATATATATATATATATAGTCAGACTTCAGATGCATACAAACAATCGAACATGATTGATAATGAAAAATACGGGAGGATTAGAAGATCAACACGGGAGCCATGAGGATTTAAAAAGTAGGCAAATACGGGAGTTTCCGGAAAATATGGGAGAGTTGGTTAAGGCCGGTTCACAATAAACCGGGAACGGAAACGACGAGAACGAGAACATTATTATTTAAATACATTTATTTTAATAATATTTCCGTTCTCGTTCTCGTCGACATTTACGGAAACAACGAGAACGGAAATATTATTTAAATACATTTATTTTAATAATATTTCCGTTCTCGTTCTCGTCGTTTCCGTTCCCGGTTTATTGTGAACCAGCCTTTACCCTACAAACACAATAAAAATATGTTCATTGATTTCTTAGTGCATTATTTTATGCACACGGCGTATATAGTGTATACTTAAGTAATGAAAAACTCTGTGTTGATTACCGACATTCATTCTTTCATATAGTAATTCTAACCTTCAAGTATTTCAGTCAAGTTCACTGATAGAAAAGGGGGCCACGCGACGCGACGAGTATTTTCAACACACGCTTCCCCTTCTTTCTCCAGCAGTACGGTCTCACGCCCACCGCGGATGTGAGGTGTTAACTATATTCCCGTGAGACGCTGGCAATACACTTGCAACGTCATGTTTACCAAGCACTGATTCGTTCCGTCTCATCAGTCAGCTTTATTCATAGGTCAATTCTGGGCGTTTCTTCGATGTCAACAGAAGCGTGCGGATCAAAATTCATCGTTATACCCGACGAAAACATAAGTCCACTTAGGAAGCTTCCTCTAAAAGAAAATTCATTTCCATTCATCATCTTAAGACAGGACCTAAGGTCTGTTCCTAACAAACCGGGTGTTCCAACAAACTTTTGACAAATGAAATTAATGCTTCACTTTGAAGAAATTTGGGAAGGCTTTTAGACAACATTTGCAAGGTCTTGAGGGGTGCAAGGAATGAAAACGAAAGGTCGCGTTTAGTTAAACGACACTCAATCATGGTGATGAGACGAAAAAATCATGAAGATGAATGATAATGATTAAGTGAATGAAAAAGGAGATACTGCCGCTGCTAATTATTATTATTATTATTATTATTACTACTACTATTATTATTATTATTATTATTATTAATATTATTATTATATTATTACTTTTGTAAAAATGTAGGTACGGGTGGCAGACACACTGAACTATTGCAACGAATCCTGCTGAAACAGCATCTTTATATAGCAGAAATATCATTTGATGTCGAAGATGAAGAAGAATGCGAAAAAGAGAACAATGAGAAAAGAAGAAGAGAGATGGTAGGAAAGATTATAATAAAATTATGAGGAAGAAAAAATGATTGTAATGTATGAAGAAATGGTGGAATGGTGTTACTGAAATACAGTAGGTATGCAGCTATGTACTTGTAGGAGTTTCATTGTCAAAACAAAATTAACGGTTCAGTGAACTTGTAAACATTTATATGGTTAAGTACACTTTGTCCCTTGTGGCAGCTCACGAATAGTGAGAAGATTTATAAATCCAATTATTTCAAGCAACAGTTTTTCTTCAGTAGAAATATAAATTGGTGACGAAAACGAAGGAGAATAAAATAACGATTAAAGATAAAGTAGTGATGTAGAAGGAGAGGTGATTTTTTAATAAATAATGGAAATAATGCAGAAAATGGCGAAAAGGAACAATAGTAAGATGGCGAGGAGTATGAAGATTAAAATGACGGGGAGAAACAAGACTAAATGACGAGGATGCACAAAGGTAAAATGTTGAGGAGGAACAAGAGTAAACTAGCGAGGAAAGAGACAAAAATGGCGAGTAAAAACAGTAAGATTGCGAAGAACAAGAAAATTATGAGGAAGAAGAAAATAAAGGTAATGGTGACATTAATTATAGTAATTTATAGACAATGGTGAAATGATCGCAGTGAAAACAGAAAGCCAGCATAAGCTACTTTTTTGTACACCGGAAATATTATTTGATATTAAATATTAAGAAGACATTGATGAAGAAAATAATTAAGAAGTAGCGCGATAAATTATAAATAAAGATGGTGACGAAGATAATTATGAAGAGACAAGGGTACAAATTATCTTGGATAATAATAATAATAATAATAATAATAATAATATACTGTAAAACTTCCTGACAATCGTTGGTCACTCATACACGTAGCTGTATGTAACAATTCTTATGAGTACTTCCCTCTCACCTGATGAATATAGAACTAATCTTTGAAACATCGTGAAAATTAGATTTTATATTTTTATCGCTAGCAATGGAAATAATCCACTTCACTCCAATAATAATAATAATAATAATAATAATAATAATAATAATAATAATAATAATACATCTTTTATTTCTACTACCCTTGAGCTTCCAATCAAATGCTATCTATCCCTTCTACTATAGCCTATTACTACTGGCTTTACTTGAATCCACATCCATTTTCTTTTCTTTATCCCTTCGCAAAATGTTTCTTGATTGAATAACCGCTAGATGCATGACGGCAAGTGAACTGACTGATAGAAGGCAGAGATCGAATTAACAACAACAATGTGCCGCTTCAGAAAGCCAGTCGACAGTCTTGAAATGACCTTGATATTGAAAAGACTGTAAATGAAGTCCGAGATTAAATAAAATCTTCTGAAATAAATATAATTCCTGGTTAGTAATGAAATTTTGCCAGGAAACTGTAAGTACCTGGTGGCAGAATAAACGAGAGTGCTCCGAAAACTGCTGAAATCGTCTTTGGCCGTAAGAAATGACATTTGGTGTTGAAAATGGGGTAGACAATGAAGAAAACTATTAAGAAGAGAATACTAAAGCAAAAGATTAATGTGATAATAATAATGATTTATTTTAGCTGGCAGAGTTAAGGCCGTAAGGCCTTCTCTTCCACTTAATCAGCAAAAAGTATACATACATATGTATGAACTTACAAAGAATTCAACAATTTGATTTAGATAAGAGTTACATGTATACAAGAGTTATTTACGAATTAAACAGCAAAATACTATGAACTATTAATTAAACAATGAAATACGAACTGTGTAGCAGAATTAAGCTAACATACATAGAATGTTAATATATTTCAAATAATGTTAGATAAAAGAAAGAGATTATTATGAGACAATTTTGAAAATATAACATTATCAGGATGCATGTCTAAAGGAAGAAGTAACAATGTAGTCAGTGATAGTTTAAGTCAGTATGATTGGAGTGAAATGCTAAGAAGGTTATCTTTTAAGTTGTATTTAAAAGTGTTTATTGTCTTGCAGCCCCTAATACTTTGTGACAAGGAATTCCATTGTCGCGAGGTGGATAACAAAATGTTCTATGAAGAGGTATACTTAGTGATCTGGTATTTACGTCGTGGTTAGAGTTTAGATAAGAGAAACGAGACGAAAGGTAATTTGGTGTTGAAGTGTGCAGAATTCGAAAGAGTAAAGACAAAGAGTTTAAAGTTCTACGTTCTTTAAGTCAGAGCCACGAAAGACTTGCGAAGGACGGTGATATGTGATCACATCGTCGGATGTTGCACACGTATCTGACGCACATATTCTGAACTCGCTGTGATGGAGAAGTAATGAAAGGATGGGAAGAATATGAAGATAAAAATGAAGAAGATGCCGTTATTGATGTAAGTTAGAATGAGGAAACTGCCGGGAGTATATATCCATTACAGATTCCGTCTTCAATTCAAAGCCAGGTCCTCCAACGTGAAAATTCGACGTGTACGATCAACTACTGACGTTTTAAATAGAACAGGTACAGTCCGCGATACGTGTTTCAAATATATATAAACTAGAATGAAACACAAACTTTGGCAAATGTTCCGCTTCGCTAATTTTCATCCGTGATGTCAAGCATTGCTAATTGTACAAGTTTAATCCATTTTCCATTATTTGTTTTAAAAATTGTGGTGAACGTACTGAACTAATATTGCTAATTCTGATTATTGCAATACGCACTTAACGGGACAGATTAAAAGAATGTCAATGTAATTTGCAGAGTGGCTGATGTACGAGTTTTACCGCAATCTCTCGAACCTCGCCAACTTCCCAGAACACAATTATTAATTGAAAACCTCCCTGGAAAAAAGGATGTAACATCAAATTAATGAAATATGTGACTTAGTTGGAAAAAAATAATTTTGAAGTATTCATTTATAACAATAAATTATTGCATCCAACAGCTGAATAAACTTGAATCCTTCATTAGTCAAATGTGTCTTCTAGTAAATAATGGCCTAATGAAATATGCCCCTGAAATTATTTTTCTTACTCCTGAAACGTGATTTATACATCTGTTTGTTACATCCTTATTCCAGTGAGATCTTCAATTGAATCGCTGATTGCAAAAACACCCTAAGTCACATTTTGATCAAAAATGAGTTATGCACTGTAATCGCTACCTTGCATATAGATGTATCAATCTGAGTATAAAAACAACCGAAGTGACAATAATAATACAGTGAAGGAGGGGGACCAACATCGTGTTGAGCGTAAAAACATGCAAAGTGCTGGATTCCGGTTGTTTTTACGATCAACATGTAGCAGCTGGCTTTACTGGAGAACAGCTGTTTACCGCGCTTTATCAGTGCCTTCATTGTAATCCAAGTCAAGTTGCTTGTGTGTTTACAATGGAAGAGATCAGAGATGTACTAAGGGCCAACAAGGTCCAAATAATATATTTCACCATTTTTGCTACATGTCAACACCAGGAGTTGTGGCTAAGAAATTCATTCATGGTCTTCAAAAATCACAGCTTTTCCTAGAAAATAGACCCCAAGAGAAAACCAGAGCTACCAACAAAAGAAGTCTACACAAATGGCAGAGTATCAATATGTGCAAAGAAACTGGGAGACATTAAAAAATGTGTTCAATATATCCCTGATGGTGAATCATTATCTTCTTTCTGGAGTGATATACTGGCATGGCCAACAGCTTTTGTGTAATGTGTTAAAAGATATAGAATGCATTTTGTTTAATATCAGTTTTGTAGTGAGTTTAACCTAAGGTTTTTGGAAAAAAAAATGTTTTTGTCAACGTTCAGTTGCAACTGGGAGATATTAGAATGTGTGTTCAATATGTCCCTATGATGAATCATCATCTTCTTTCTAGAGTGAAATACTGGCATGGCCAACAGTTGTTGTGCAATGTGTTAAAAGATATAGAATGCATTTTGTTTAATATCAGTTTTTGTAGTGTCTGTATCCTAAGGATTTTGAACAGAAAAAAAAGTTAGCCAATTTTTTAGAACTGACTGCTAAAACAACCTAAGTCCAAGTAATTCTTTTTTTTTTTTTTTTTTTTTTTTAATTTAAATTTTTAGGACATCGTGTGAAACACTGCATTCTATAATCATTTAATTTTTTTAACTTTTTGTATTAATTCACTTAGTCGATATAATGTTTCTTCAAGGTTTTTGAGAATTTGTATTTTGTGATTTAGGGTGTTCTTGCAATCGGCGATTCAATTAATAAATCAATTGGCTTTATTGTTGAATGTTGTCTGCATCAGACACGTCGTGATTTCTCCGATGTCTGATGGCATTCTCGACTACGAAACGAAACAGGAAGAAAATGTCGACGGCCGCTTCTATTTCCATCCAGTAATCTGCTCAGAACTCAACAACCGACCCAGATACACAAGATTAACTCTTCCACCTCTTACCGCTCTACAGATTATTGATTTCACGCTAACTACATTATTTCCTCGTAATTCTAAATGTATTTTCCCCGCTGTTATTCGAATAATAGGAATTCTGACGTTTTAGTCCACAAGTTCAGCAGATTCTCGATAAGGAAGACAAATATATATTTTCCATAGGACTGCGTTCGTGCCATTTATCTTTTGCCTTCCGTATAATAATAATAATAATAATAATAATAATAATAATAATAATAATAATAAACCATCTTCATTTATGTTTCGTCCGTGCTTTTTAATTCATATTATCACATTTACTTGAATTTAAAGGCAGAAATCGGCTCTGGGTGACGCAGTTGGTACAATTTTGGCTTTCTGTGCCAGAGGTTGCGGGTTCGATTTCGACTCAGGTTGATTGCATTTAAGTGTGCTTAAATGCGACAGGCTCATGTCAGTAGATTTACTGGCACCTAAAAGAACTCCTGGGGGACAAAATTCCAATACACCGTAGATGCTGATATAATCTCGGCAGTTGCGAGCGTCGTTAAATAAAACATAATTTACCATTTTTAAATTTAATGCTGTAGTCTTTATTGTCTATATATTCCAACTTTTCAAGATTATTGTCTGATTGAATATTAAATTCGAGTACACTATTTCGCAGCCAGCAGAGGTGTGATACCGATAAACCGAAGTTACACTCTATACCAGATGTCTTTGGAGCAGACTATAACAAGGGTCTTGATGCACCTCATGTTATCCCTGCGCTCCCATTGGTTGCCGAGTCATTACTTAGCTGAAAGCGTTGTAGACACTAGCGCGTGCATATCCTGGTTACGAGACGGTATTCAGAGACGCGTCCACTACTACAGTTCTATTGCGTCTAGCATCTGTGCGGTGTATGAGCAGACGACAGCGGTACAACTCAGGGCTATAGAAAGAAGGGCTGGCTCAATGCTTTGTTGTTCAGCTTGCCGCCTTGAGTCTCTTCCTCTAGCCACCCCACCACTTTCTGACGTCACTGCGGTACAGTTGGTCTCGGTGAGTGTTGCAGAGTTACGAGTGTCGAGAAATGTAATTCAAGTTCACATGCACCCTTTCGTAATATAGACCTATTTGGTTGTGTAATTAGCGTATATTACAGTTCTTTATGTATAGAATAATTATAAAGGTACAGTATTACATTATTAATGATAGTATTTTAAGTTTAAAAATGGTGAATTGTGCTGTAGCGAACTGTTCGAATGACTCTCGTCACACTCACGAAGTAATTTATCACTGTTTTCCGAAAGATGTGCTTTTAGCTAAAGAGTGGGAAAGCAAGTGTCATAGGCAGGACCAAGTGAATATTAAGTGTGCACGCATCTGTAGTGATCATTTCGAAAGTGTGACCGATTGTGAAGATGATATGAAGAACAGGCTTTTGGGGTTAAAAGAAAGGAAGATATTAAAGAAAAATGTGCTCCCATTTCTAAATATTCCAAGTTCCAAGGCTGCAAGTGACTCAAACCGAGAAGATAGATATCAGAAGAGAAATATTCGAAAAGCTGCTCTTAATCACCTTCAGACATTGGGTCCAAAGAAGCCAAGATTAGAACCTAGTACTGGCAGCTCTGAATATATAAATATTACACAGGGATCTGAAGAAGCGTCTGTAGTGTCTGAAGTGTGATGAACGCGGAAAACAAATTGATTTACTGAAAAGAAAGGTAAATATTTTAGAATACAGTGTTAAAACTTTGCAGTCAAACAATAAAATACTGAAAAAGAAGCTTACTTCTCTCAGCTGCATATTTTTTAATTATTTCCTGCTTACTCCTTGCACTCAGATTTCTTATTGGTAATAAATGTTCTGGTTTGGTTCTTACATACAGTACTTAACAAAAGTTTAAGACCATGAGCAAATTTCATATAATTATTTTCTGGTCCTATATTTTTGTTTCTATTTCCCTCATGAATATTTTGTCAATTATTTGGACTGTGAGATATCTATCGACGCAAAGAAAGTAAAATTATGACATTTAGTTTTCGAGTTATGATTTTAATGAAATATTTTGTTACTGTAAAAAATGTTACATTTATAATTACGGAATAATTTATTGATGCTAAATCATCATGTTTATTGTAGTCATGATTTTTTTCAAGCAATTTGAGAAGTGTGAGAACACATTGGTACCAGAAAGAAAAATTTCAAAAATTTTATTTTCGTTTTGTAATTTTTTGCATATTTTTCCAAAATAAGGAAAATAATAGTAGAAATAACGTTAAGTAAAGGCATTCATAGCTTCACTGAGGAATAAGCTAACGTAACCGGACCTACGCCAATCGAAAGTACGAAATCACGTGACATTACTACAGATACTACGTTAGCTTATTCCACAATGAAGCTATGAATGCCTTTACTTAACGTTATTTCTACTATTATTTTCCTAATTTTGGAAAAATATGCAAAAAATTATAAAACGAAAATAAAATTTTTTAAATTTTTCTTTCTGGTGCCAATGTGTTCTCACACTTCTCAAATTGCTTGAAAAAAATCATCACTACAATAAACATGTTGGTTTAGCATGAATAAATTATTCCGTAATTATAAATGTAGCATTTTTTATAGTAACAAAATATATCATTAAAATCATAACTCGAAAACTAAATGTCATAATTTTACTTTCTTTGCGTCGATAGATGTCTCACATTCCAAATAACTGACAAAATATTCATGAGGGAAATAGAAACAAAAATATAGGACCAGGAAATAATTATATGAAATTTGCTCATGGTCTTAAACTTTTGTTAAGTACTGTACAAGAAAATTATTTTGTTATAAACACTTGGGTAGGGATTTGTCTTACGGTGGATTAACTGAACCTTCCGAAGAGTGGAAAAAAACTATATAAATGTCATCATCATCATCAGTAGCTATCAGGGTTTAGGCCATTTGGTCTGTTCCGTCTCAGGTGAAAAGTTAGTCTCTCCATCGCTTTTTCCGGCGTCCACGATCTCTGTATCCAAGGGGTCTGTAATTTAATAATCTCCTGGTAGTCTATCATTTGGCATCCGTAGAACATGCTCATGCCAGTTGCTCCGATACTGTGGATTGTCTCTGTAATGGCTGCGATATTTAGTTCTTGTCGGATGTCTTCATTATATTTGTGGTCATAGAGAGTGTAGCCTGCTAGCGGTCTTAGTAATCTCATCTCAGCTGCTTCTATTCTTTTCAGTTGACTAGTTGTTAGAGTCCAAGTTTCTGATCCATATAGCAAAGTTGGAATGGCCATTGTTTTGTAGAAGTTCAAAATTGTCTTGCCGGACCTTCTTAAACAGTGTATTTCTAATTGTTCTCAGCAGCTGTTGAAATTTGGCTAATTTATTATCTATATCTGGAGAATGAATATAGGAGAGATTACAGCCAAGATAAGTAAAAGCATTTACTTGCTTTACTCCTAAGTTATTGATAACTATTTTAGTTCTTATAGAATTTTTACCAATAAAGGCCGTGGTTTTTGTTTTATGTATAGAAATTTCTAAATTGTACCCTTTTGCTTTTTGATATAGCCTATGAATTGCCATTTGTAAGTTGTCTTCGGTGTTAGCTAATATAATTAAATCATATGCGTAGAGCAGAGTATTAAGGGGTTTGTTATCGATCATAAAATGTCTCGCCAAATCAATTTGCAAGTCCTTAATAAGTGCATTAATATATATATATATATATTAAATAAACGAGGAGACAGCGGACAACCTTGTTTTACGCCTTGATTTGTTATCCTAGTCGTTAAACTAATCTTGTTATTAATTTTAAT
Organism: Periplaneta americana; assembly: GCF_040183065.1. Lineage (NCBI taxonomy): Eukaryota > Metazoa > Arthropoda > Insecta > Blattodea > Blattidae > Periplaneta > Periplaneta americana. The sequence goes on along the minus strand of NC_091123.1, from coordinate 60,966,772 downwards.
TTTATACAAATGTTTGAAGTTGAATTTAAAACTATGCACGGAAACTCCATTGCCGAGGCTATCAAACTATATGCACGTGTGAGAACATTTGTGAGACTGAGGTCCTTGAATCGGGGGCAGAGAGCAGAATTCCTGAGGAACAGCGCTAAGAATAATGCCAAGTGGATGAAGTCGTCTAGAAAACAGCAACTTCATTAGATGAGTGAAAAAATAAAATAAGCTGAATCATTATAGAATGAAGGTAAGAATAACGTTGATGTACTTGATAATTTACCAGTCTTATGAAAATTGACTACTCTGCCACAAATATACATCCGTAACTATTAACTTAGCAAAAGGTAAACATTTGTTCCATTATTTCCATCTAATGTAGTTAACTGATTATTTAAAACCATTTGATTTCATGAACTTCCACCAGGAGTGAAATTATTGGTTATCGAAATAATAATAATAATAATAATAATATACAGTCATTCAGAGTTTTCTGTATCAGGGCAGATCTTTCACTGCAAACCCAAAATTATCCAATCTCCCCAATTTTCTGCCTTCTCAGTCGCTTCCTTATATCTTAATGTTATAATATGATATCTTCTGTCCCGAACTTTACTTCTTTCAGTAAGCAGTTTCTCTTAGCCAGTGACGCAGACAATTTCGTTTTCTCTTCCTGATTAGTTTCAGCGTTATTCTTCTTCAACCACTCTTTCTAGCACAGCTTCATTTCTTATTTTGTCTGTCCATTTAATACGCTCCATTCCAGATATAATATAATATTCGTTCTTGATAGATTTTTTGCCCAAGGGCAGATCTTTCACTGCAGACCCAGCAGTCACGTATATTTATAATATAATATAATTATAATACATAATATAATATAATATTTAACAATACTAATATTATAATAATAGTCTAATTATCATTATCGTCATTGATGTGTTCTAGCGCGCAGCTTCAGTCCACATGTCCCATACTATATAGCAACCTTGTCCATGTATGAATAAATGCCTCTCCTTGACCTGGGATATAAAATTTAATCAGCAGGGAAACGTGACACGTGAAAGGAAATAAAAGTCTACCACAAAATATTTAAGAAAGAAGCTATAGCTCAGTAGGCACATCAGTTAGAAAAGCAACGAAATTGTTAAAACTGAAGTCTTTAAAGACAACTAGCGTTTATAAAGTATTGAATGAAACAGGCCATATGCCTAGGGTTGAACTTTATAACTTGTTATTGGGGGGTGTTCACGATGGTCATATTAATCCACAGTTGATTTTAGGCCTATATTTGGTCGATAATTCCAGCACTTATTGCAACGGAGTTTTACGTTGTATTTGTGAGCGAAGGACTTGCTGTGTACCGTGATGACGTCACAGCGGCTGGGAGGACAGCATCACTTTCCTACTCGCTATGAGCCAGCCCTTCCTTCTATAGCCCTGAGTACAACTAGTGACTGATGCAAGAAGGTATGTTCAAAGACACATTACTTTAATTTTCACTTTTCGTTATATGAACGTAGTCGGTCACTTAATTCATACACAGACATTTAGTGTCGTGTGAACCGCGCTCTGTTGCATTTCGTTCCGTTGTTTATACCTGCTCCAAAGACATCTGGTATAGAGTGTAATGTCAAGATTTTCGGACAAATGTAACGTTTTAAAATTCCTTTTCAGAACGAAAAGTTATATTTGTTCAGATCAAATTTCTGCACACTTTTAAAGGACAAAACTAAGATTCTTTAGATCATTTATTGTCGTAATATACTGCTCTCTTAAATTGAGTGAATATATTGGGAATTAAATCAATGGTTTTCCCGAAATACGCTATGAAATGTTTCATATAAAAGAATTTTTATCTCGAAAAGGAAGCAAAAACGAGCAAAATTGTATTAATTTTTTTGGTTTGAAATATCTCAAAGAATAACCACTTCAAATTAATAACATTACCTACGCTTCATCCTGTATAGACTAGATCTGTCTTTCAGTAAAATTTGTTCCTGAGGCCTGAAACGTTCTGGCCGGGTCTGCATTTCGAATGTTTTCGTGAGCTTTGGGCTTTGAGGTTTCACTTGGAAAGCTGTAACTGGGCACATTTTTTCTGGCCTTTGATCTGGCTGGTATTCATCTATTAGTTCCTCTTCAAGGGAGTGAACGGACTGGGACTGTCCTCGCACGCAGGCCGCTCGAGTGGCCCATTGTACTACTCGGGATGGAATGGTATGCATGCCCTAAGGCCCCCTCCCCGCTACATATCCCTCTGTGCGCCGCCTCCGGACCGTGCTTGTTGCTGTCGAAAAAAAAGAACATTGTTTCTACTTAGTATCTAGTTAAAATTATTTTTGTCTCAATGTTTCTGTATTCATCATTGGAATTAAAATTAAACAAAATAACTTAGTAAATGAAACTGATTTTCTATTTAAGAGTATCAACCAAAAAAAAAAAAATGGTTAATACTGTATCGGTCTAATTTCCACGTCGGTCCACAAACTGTCTAAGAATATAAAATGAGGTTCTTACTGAACTTCAATTTGAATAGCTCTTATTTAGGTTTGTATCACGTCTTCCATATAAGAGACAGAGGAAACTTCTTCAGAGCGAACTCCCACTCTTGTTGATATTAGGCTAGTAACTTAATCCATGTTGATATTAATAATAGTATACTTATCGATTGTAAACGAGAATTCTTTATTCTGCAATTTCGAATCAAGACAATGTCGCTCATCGGCAATATTACCGAAAATCTGGAAATCATATCTTTTAACAGTAGTCTATGATTTTTGCTTTTATTAGACTGTTTGTTACTCTGCTGGCACACACCGAGTCAAGTAAATTACACATTCCTATGCTACGCATTCTAACTAATCAGATGTACAAATAAACACGAACACTTATATATACAATAGTAACCTGTACTTACTTAGGAGGAGCTCTTGAACACACCGGCGTCGCTATGGACCACTGCACGAAATCGTTTACATAAACAGCGGCTACTACGCATCACTTAAATGTACAACCCCGTCTCCCTGTTGAACCGATACTAGCGCCAGTCATTTAAAACCAAATGAAAACAACTGCAGTATACACACAGTCTAGTATATACAGTCGCGAAGCTCAATACGTAGTAAATAAGCAAACATTAGATAGTTGCTCACCACTAGGATCGCTAATATCGCCTCATTACAGGCAATGCAAAATAGAACCGTCACAGTCTATTGTTTCTAGCACCCTCAAAATTCAAGCTTCGTGACTGTATATAGTAGACTGTGGTATACAGTAGCCCACAGATATAGAGTTTATCTGTGAGTTGGTCTACTTGTACTATTCTAACTTCGGCTATGAAATGATAACCTACAAAGTTCTTTAAGATGATCAGAATTCACCATTATAAGATGTATTTATCATTATATGACTAGAGTAACTAAAATACAGTGTCAGCAGATTAGACCTGAATTGTGTATTACAAGTCATCGGGATAATAAATACCTAAATTTAGTACGTAAGATTATAAATGAGAGGAGAAATGAGACAGCTAGACATGAACTGCACAGTAATGTAAGCAAATTACGGTCATTAACTGATTACAGAGAAATGAAAATCTTGAGCACAAGAAGAATACAGACCGATTATTTAGTCCTGACAGCTCAGCGACGCGAAAGAGGGGAAGTAATCGGAGGAGTGGGGAGAGTTCCGGAGTAGAGATAAGGGCGAGCAGTCGGTAAAGGCAAGCGAGTGAATAAACCAAACACCCCTTGGCGTAACTAAATGGACTCGCCTGTCCCACGCGCACATCTCCGGCGACTGTCAGGACTAAATAATCGTACTGTACGTATGAATTACATAACTCCAGAAAAGAACTGATGGGTTTGGCATGGTGGCGGTTAGGAATTTGGAGAGTAAGGAACAGAATGGGAAATTGTAAGAAAGATAATATGAGGAGCTTGGAATCAAAGTTGGACAACTCCACTTTTGCTCTTTTTACAGGCGAGGCGAAAAACTAGGTCCTTGGAAACCAATGTCACTGTTATACGTACATTTTTTTCAAACATTCTCTTGGATCATAGAAATATTTTTTCAGTCTCAAAATGTGGTTAAAATTAATATTCAAGTCGAAATTTAAGTTTAAAAAGTGGAGTTGTCCATCTTAGAAACCAAGTCGTGGAGCTGTCTGTTTTTGAAACCAAATGAAACCTCATTTAAAGTGGAATTATCTGTTTTTGAAACCAAACTAAAAGCCATATTTAAAGTGAAATTGTCTACTTTTAAATCTAAATCTCTTTTAACTCGGTTTCAAAACAAATTTACGTAAAATAGTACTTATTCATCCACAAACCGATTATATAAACAATCAGCCATGTTGGATTCCCGATGCGTGATGAGAAAAAGTGGTACGAATGTGGGCTTCTCATTGGTTACTGAAGGAATTGTCCTAATTTGAAGCCAAGCAACAGTGGAATTGTCTACATGTTGAGTCTAAAGCGCATAATTAAGTGCTATTTTCGCTCTGTTCTGTCCGTTTTTGAACCTGAACAGTTCCAGAATCGCATTCAGCACATAAAATTCTATGAAAAACAATCAATATCTCGAAATCGCAAAAAAGTGAGTTGTCTAATTTCGATACTATGCTCCTCATATAGGCTACATTATACGCTTTGCAGACAGAAAGAGACGGTCTGCATATAGATTATCATGTCGCCCAGAAAATGTGTGTGTATCCAATCCCTACTCACTTCACTTGCGTGATACATGGCAGAACTGTGACCATTTTCAAGTTGCACACCACTTCGGCGGATCACGCTGTGGATGATGTGTATCTGTGTGAAGAATTATGATCGTGTACTAGGGTGAGTGTAAGTGTAATGCCCGTGTGCACCATTCTCGATCATCTAGCCCGTTTATCAGCAATCACGGAAACATGGTTAATTTTTTACAATGATCAAGTTACAGATGCGGTGCACCGACATTTTCCCTCGATCAATTCTGTACCGTCAGCTGACGGCACGCTCGCTTGAGAAGAATCATCTGAGCGCTAGGTTACCGCGTATAAAACAGCGAACGAACGCACTCTATCAATTATCGTTTCGTTTTTGTTTGTCGGACTGTTTCAAACATCCTCGCAGTTTTCAAATAACAAGTTTCAATAATCATGGAAGAAAAAAAAGAAAAGAGCACCGAACTTCTCACAGTTCGAAGTGGGAATTCTTTTAGAACTCGTCAGCAATTCTGCATCCATATTAGAGAATAAAAGTACTGACGGAAGTTCTCTAAGAGAAAAGCAGGCTACCTGGTTGGATATAACCTCACAATTCAACATGAGTTATACGTGTTTACATAATTCCACATAATTTGTAACGTGATTTATACAGTAGTTATTTCATATTACTGATAATAATTGGGAAAAGTTCAGTATACGGATACCTCACTGACAATTATCTTGAAATAAGCTACTAAAAAGAGCAGATTTGTATCTGTTTGTCGAATGCTCATCATCTTGCTTACGAAAAGACACATTTCAGTGCCAATCATTTATTTGGGAACATTTCAGTATACGGATACCTCGCTAACAATTATTTTAAAATAAAAAAAAGAAGCAATTCGTCTGTGTATGTCGAATACGCATCATCATGCATACGAAAAGAAAGTTTTTAGTGTCAATTTATTTTGTGTGCACAAGGTTGGAATTTTGGAGTAAGAGGGAAAGGAAAGTATCCTTGTTCTGAAATTTATCCATTTATTTTGTGTTCACAAGGTTGAAATTTTGGAGAAAGAGGGAAAGGAAGGTATCCGTGTAATTTCCCTTATATCAAGCGTAAATAACCTAATTGTCCAAAACGTCATGTAGGTTCTAATAATTTCAAACGGCAAATCTATAGCTAATAAGTGATAATCTCGCATTCTACAAAATGGTCATTTAGTTTTACTATATTATTACCGGCATAGAATAACTACTTTATTATTATGTTAACAAAATTGGACAGTTAGGCCTAAATAATATTTTGTTATCAAGTAAAGTCCCGATCTTCCAAAGCCGAAATATATAAAACATTAGTCTATTTTTAGAAAAAAAAAACATTTTTATTATTCATCTACAAACTTACTCTTTCTACGATAACACCATTTCTGTTATTTCCGCAGTGATTTGCGTGTTCAAGATGCATCATTTCATCTTCAATTCCATCAAGTACGTCAAATCGTGCCGCCATTTTGGTTTTTTCGACTTGACCATGTTCAATTCAAGATAATCGGTCCCACACCCGTGATCAAATTTGATCATCATCAACTCGCTTGTTTAACTTTGATCGAGATTGATACTCCGCAAATTGGCGTTGAAGATGGTCAAGTGCCGACTTAACTATGGTCAAATTTTAATCCAGAATGGTGCACACGGGCATTAGTGTTCGTTGTCAGAAAATGTTAGGTTAATTCTAAAACTAAATATCAGAGTGGCTTATAAGAAATTGTGTAGATCCCTAAAAAAAGAAACTCCAAGAAAGCAGGAAAATGTATACACTTATAGTGAAGAAATGGGAAGAGAAAGTTGAACCATAAACATAAACTAGGGGTTTATGATAAGAGTAAAATAAATTCTTATAATATTGTTCATGTTATAATAACGATTAGCTGTTAAAGGTAAACGTATGTTAAATTTAACTTAGATCAAAAGCGTTATCTAAACTGAATAGTATACATTCAAAAGTATCCTAAAATAATAATAGGCGAGTGTCTGGAAAACAATGTGACATGACCGCATTTCACGGATTGTTTTCGTTAGTCAACTGTTCGAAGACAGGTTTGAACCTCTTAAGTAACGCCAATAAGGCATCACTCATGAGGCAACTAGGCCAGGAGATAATGGGGTAGGGTGTCCACTTCCTTTCCCCCTCTAATGCATACATCGCCGATTATCTACATATTCCAATATAATCAGACTTCAGATTGATATCAACAAATTGTTCTTCCCCTGACACATATCGTCAAGTAAGATGTACTGCCTGATAATATATATATATATATATATATATAATATATATATATATATACCTATATATATCACGGATTATATTTATATTTAGGGCTATATTTTCATGACAATAACCTTATCATATTATATTATATTATATTATTATGGCGGCCAGGTGGCTCAGTAGGTTGAGCAGCTGGCTACGAACTGAAAGGTTCGGGGTTCGATCCCGGGTGGTGATGGGATTTTCCTCGTTGCCAAACTTCCAGAACGGCCCCGAGGTTCACTCACCCTCCTATAAAATTGAGTACCGGGTCTTTTTCGGGGGTAAAAGGCGGTCAGAGCGTGGTGCCTACCACACCACCTCATTCTAGTGCCGTGGTCAAAAAGGCATGGGCTCTACCTTCATGCCCCCAAGTGCCTTCATGGTATGTAAAGGGAAATCTTTTACCTTTTTTCATATTATATTATATTGCATTATATTATAGTATATTAGCTACCGGCGTGGCTCAGTCGGTTAAGGCGCTTGCCTGCCGGTCTGAAGTTGCGCTCGGGAGCGGGTTCGATTCCCGCTTGGGTTGATTACCTATTTGGATTTTGTCAGAGTTTTTTCCCAACCGTAAGGTGAATGTCAGGTAATCTATGGCGAATCCTAGGCCTCATCTCGCCCAATACCATCTCGCTTTCACCAATCTAAACAACGCTAAATAATCTAGTAGTTGATACAGCGTCGTTAAATAACCAACTAAAAATATTATATTATATTATATTATATTATATTATATTATATTATATTATATTATATTATATTATATTATATTATATTTACATCTGATTGAGGTTCTGGCTGATATGTACATCTATTATGAAGCAGTACATCTCATTTGACGATATGTGTCGGAGGAAGAACAATAAAATTGTTTGTACTCGTATTCATCTGTAGTCTGACCAGTAGCTAGTCGGCGATGTATGGAGTGGAGGAGAAAAGGAATTGGCCATCCTACCCTATTATCTCCTAGCATAGTTGCCTTGTTGGTAGGACTTGTGAGGTTCTCACCTGGTTTCGGACAGTTGACTAAACAATAAACATATTCTTACAGACAAACTATAATAAAGTAATTTGAGTGTTTCTGACATTATTTTGTGCTGTTTATTCAATGAAAATTTATGAAGATATCAGATGGAGGGTAAAACCTTACCTAACCGAAGATACATAAGAACAAGAGTTACTTAAGGGCTTTCGAAACAAGACAAAATTAGACCTGCGTTTATAAGAGTTTTATCGCTTTAGATCCTGCATTCATCCCAGAAACAGTTCTCAAGTGCAACGATACGCTCTGTGCATTTGCTTTGGCGAGTTTGCAAAGTAAATAATTTGTTATAGTAAAGCGTTAGCCGATTCGACGTTTCGCGTCAGAGAACAGTTTTAAAATTTCGTCTAGTCGAAGTGGAATTTCCGCTGAACAAAAACGGCATTGGAACAAGTTTGCTCGAAGAGATCATATTTCCTCACCAACATTTTACCTCTCCTTCACAATCAACCCAAAACCTGCAGAGAAAACGCGTTGTATTATATTTCTGGGGATATCTACTCCACAAGATCCCACGCATAAATGTACCACAAGACAAGCAACCATGAACTGAAGTCTGTATCGTTAACAATATCCTTGTCAGTAATTTATTTATGCCCACATGCATCAACGTCGGTTAGTGTAACCACCGGTTAAAATTGCCACCTAACATCTGGTTAAGCATTTTTACGGTGCATCGACCTCAGTTGGGACCTAAATAGAAGGTTAACTATGGTAATCTCTAACCGGTCATATTCGAGCTGTTAAAGGAGATAACCAGTGATTAATAGGCCAAGTAAAACAAAATAGCGGCTAGACCCACAGGTGATTATTTCTAAGACGATTATTATTTACAGTGCTTAAATAAAATTACTTGGATAGAGATGGTGGTGAGCGTGAAATTTCTTTAGTGGAAAGAGAGAATTCTTAGGAGAAATTAGGTGACAGAAAATTTCAGAAGAGATTTCGTTTATCAAAATCTACAATGTCATTTCTGCTGCAACAAATAGGTCATAACAAATGTTAAAATAACACAGAAAAAGTTGTATTTCTCCTATGCATCGGCTGCTTATATTACGATTCTATGCAAGTGATATTTTCTGTAGGTATTTTAAGACGGAACACTCGAGTATCTCTTTCTCTACGTCACTGGTTCAACGAAGAGAGGTTATGGATGACGTTTTATAGTTTATAGTGGCAGTGCAAAGTATTTGAACAGTCAAATGTTTTTGAAGTGTTAGTGAAGTCAGGATAGAATCAGTGAAATGTGTCGTAGTTCTAGTGCAGTGAGTGAGTTGACAGCGAAATGAGTGTAGTGCTGAAAGGTACTTGTGCATGTATGAACATATCATACTCGTGGGTTTTAGTTCGAACTTAGGGTGAAGATACAAATTAGATTTACTTTAAATGTTATTTTAAGTGATCGTGCTTCATGTAATTTAGGATGCTCATTATTATTATTATTATTATTATTATTATTATTATTATTATTATTATTATTTTATGCACCAGAATTTATAAAACATTGGCCAGACCTATATTCTGTTTTGGTAGTGAAGCTTGGACGATTCGTAATATTGATTTACAAAGATTAAGGGCGGCAGAAATGAGATTTATGCGTCGTACAGCGGGATAGGCCTACACAAGAATGGATCACATTAGAAATTTTGACATTATGAAAGAACTGCAGATTGAACCGATTACGGAATACCTACAGAAATACAGACAAAACTGGAGATCATATGTTATCAGAATGCCTCGTTCTAGACTTCCACAACAAATTTTAAATTACCATCCTGTGGGCAAGATATCCTTGGGCAGACCGTTCAAGCGTTGGCAAGAGACCGTAACGGGCCACTAGGCCCAATACATACAAGGATGATGATTATTATTATTATTAATTATTACTATTAATTATAATTATTATTTATTGTATTTTTATTAATTGTGTTTATTATTAATTGTCATTATTGAGTGTAATTAGTTACCACTGCCACCGGGTATTTATCCATTGGCAGTGAGAATAAATACATACATACACATTCGTACATCGTACTAATTTTCTACACCATTTTCCTTTATGTATATTCCATCTTTTTAATATATAATATATTTAAATATAGTAGTTAAGTCTCTCAATACCTCATACTCACTTGGGATATAGCCTAATCATTTTTGCATTTAATTTTCCATTTTGTAAGATTTTAACCTAACAGCAGTGAAAAAAAGAAAACCAAAGAAATGCAACTCGCAAACATAACAGTGCCAAAAGGCAAACAAATTCAACGCGAAAATATAGGACACGTTCGTTTCGATGTAGAATGGAGTAAACGCAGTCGTTTTTAGACGTTGACTAATATCTTTGTAAAGGAACGGATAATTATAGTCTTTACGCTGGTTAAATGAAGTGCCAGCTAACCATATTTAAGTAATCAGTGATTATGAATGGTGCACAGAAATTACATTGTAACCACGATTACTGTTTAACCGTCGTTTCGTAACCTATGATTATTGCGTTTTTAACCGAGGTTGATCCACTTCGCCATTAGTCTGCCGGTCGCCCTTGACAACTCCTTTTATATCCACAAAAACAATTTAAGATCAGATGAAAACATTGTCCATACTGGATTAATACAATCATCCGAACCTGTTGTGCGACAGCCCACGGAGAGATAAGACCGTCCAGCTGACTCCTGGCTTCACATCCACATGCATGAGTAAGCAATGATGAATGATCGTTCAACCAATACATGGGAACGTGTGGTCAGAACGATGATCTCCTCCAGACGATTATTTTGCTTACGGAAACGAATTACGCTACTCAATGCCACTACGCTACGCAACGCTACTCCAAATTCCTCATGATACTGGTTGGGCACCGGTCCCACTGGCCAAATATCATTCCGTAAAGCTAGTTCCAATCATTACGTCTTAGAGCACGCAGTTACGGCACGAGAAGTGTTTTAATCAGCTATTTAATGACGATGTATCAGTTACTTGGTTATTTGAATCGATTATTTTTAAAACTCCGTAAGTCACTTCGTTTTATGTGAAAAAATGAAATTCGCAACTTAGACGCATCATTTTATGTTGAAACAGCGCAAGTCTGGTGTAAAGAATGCTTATGAGGACTTACAGGGTTTTTCGACATAAACATGTTTCACCGCTCTAGAGTGTGTTCCCTGAAGGCAGCTGTTGATAACACGCAAGTCACTCATACAGTAAAGCAAGTTGTATTTAATTTGCTGTAGTATTTGTTCTGATTGTTTATACTAGGCCAGAATGTTTTCAGTAGGCGACAGTGAGATAAATAAAGCCGTTAAAAATAAAAAAGGAAATAAAAATAATCATTTGTATAAGTGTGAAAATGTTAAGTCAACCATTGTTATGCCAGAAAAAATTAGCATACTTGCACAGTCTTCCAATAAATGTAAAGAAAATGGAGGATTTGAGAAAATTTCAGGAATATTTATCTAATTAAGAGAAAATTCAAAGTTTCTCGAAGAATATGTATGATTGGGACATAACTAAAGAGATAATTGAGGATCTCCATTCCTGAAGCATTTACTGTGTAGTTTCATGAAATATTTTTTTCTAGTGTGCCTCAGCAAAACTTATTAATAATTCAAATATTTATAACATTTTGTATACTTGAACAATATAAGTAAACAAGTTATTGCAACACATGTTATTTTATAAATGAAGTCTGAATTTATTAATTTCCTTAATAGAATAACAAAATACTGTGCATCACTTTTTGAAATTCTTTAAGGGGTTAGGTACAGCTTACAGCCGTAAAATGTTTTAGAAATATTCAACATTTTTTTCCTCCATTACTGCATCTTGTACAATAATGAAAATTAATGTGTAAAACACTGTCCTTCTGTTATATGAAAAAAATTCAAAACTGTGGCAGTTCACTGTGCAGTGATGAACTCATAAACTTGTTAACTTTTTCATGTTCTCTCTCTTTTATTTTATTGCTGAAACTCATGTTACAATATCATGCTCTTTCAACTACATTCTTTAATAAATAATATGTTTTTTTATTATTTTGTGTTAGAAGGCAATACTGATATTTGACCAATGTTTTTAAATGAATTTATTTTTTATCAGACAATCTATCAAAGGAAGAGAAGTGATTTTGCATCATGTTGTAGATATGACATGCATAAATACACGCAAAAAATGTCATCACAGAATGTTGGATACTTTCTGAGTTATGAGTGAAACGCTTCATCACTGGATAGTGAATTTTGAATTTTGAAATTAATAAATAAATAAATAAATAAATAATCAATTTTTTAAATCGTAAAAATATTTTATCGTATAGCAGAAGGACAGCATATTATTGCATAAGATACAATAATGAAGAAAAAATGTTGAATATTTCGAAAAATTTTACTCCTTTAAGCTGTACCAACCCCTTAAGTCATGCACATTTTAACTTGTCTAGTAACAAATTTAATATTATATAGAAGTTAATAGCATACTTTCATGACTTATTCACTCAATATTTAACTTTCAGAAGTAAAACTTTTTACAAATACATACTAGTTCATAAATTATTGTGTGTGTGTTTTTTTTTTTTTTTTTCGTTTTCCCACAAGTTTACAATAATTCTTGACTTATGGGATTTCAATAATAACCGATTCATTTAACGTCGACGAAATTATTTGTGATAGCGAGATGTTTTTGGCGAGATGAGTACTGCTAGAGCTGTCCAGCGTGAAGATTGCGATTGTAAGTGACCTGGGGCCTGTTTCACAATGTTTACAAGCTTTGTAAATTGTAAACTTTGCTTGTAAATTGTAAACTTCTGTTTCGCAATCTTTGTTTGTAATGTTGAACTTTACAAAGGAAATCAAATCTTTACAAATTAAATTTTGCTCACTTTACAAGTATTCTGTTTCACAATGAAGGGTAATTTTACAAACGTGAAAACTTTACTCGTAAAATTAGCACATTTTCTACAATACCTCTGAGATGTGTAAAGGTGTAAAGTTTGATATTGCAACAAATTATGAATAAATACAATAAAGAAATACTTATTAAATTAATTTTTGAGTAACTGTATAATATTAAGAATTAAACTAACGCAGTTTTGATGTTATTAAGGAGTTCTAATGACTCAGACGAAGATATTAAATTTAGGCCTAATCAAACGAAGACGTATACGTAAAATTCTCCGGCCAAGAATTAATAATACGTTCGTATCATTGTATGAATTTAATGAAAGGTTTCGAATGAGTCCCGCGCTATACTTCAGAATACCGCGTAAGTATTTATATACGAAGACTGTATTTAATACATACTCGCACCAAAAATAAATAATTCAATAATGCAATAACGATACTACTTATGCGGTATTCTGAAGTCGTTTCCAGTCTCTTAATAAAACGTTACTCCATCTCAGGGGCGGCTCGTCCATAAGAGCTGCGGAGCTGCAGCACTCCCTGCTTTGACAGGAAAATAATAATAATATTTGTTTTAATTTGTAGAAGAATTGTTACAGCTGTTATTGGTAAATTGCTTTATATTTCATCTGGCTGGGTATATGTACCATTATATTATGCATAATCTTTTTGCGCGTCGACTGTATTAGAATTGACACTGCATTCAAAGTCGTCTTGGGATCTGCAGGGTGAGCAGCTCATAGAGAGTGTGTCTTGCTCGGTCAGGGAGTAGAGAGGTGAAGGGAAGCAGAGGGAAACTGCCGCTGTTAAAACCCATATTTCGCTGCAGTGGCTTTCAGAGCCAGGCCGTAAGGGAAGATCTTTCCTCCGCTCCCACGTCGCTATTGTAATGCTACGTCAAATGGATTCTCTATTCCCTTGAAACTTAATGGCAACATTTTTATTTTCTCTTTACATACTTATTGTTGTAGAATCCTATCGAGTTAATATAACGAAATTAATATTCTTTTTTGCCTTATTGTTACGTATATATCCAGTCTCCAGTAGAACCTTAGGATTTGCCTTAACTCAAAATGATTGCACGAGTAGAGTCCTTTTGATAGAGACTTCTTTTCCAGTTTTAGAACATTGTTGACCATCAGAATATCTGAGTGTTGTTCCCAGTCCCGTATCGCTGGAATCTCTCCTACAAGATATGGGACATCATATCCAACATCCAAAAGGGAAAAGTGATGCCCTAACCTCAAAGCGAGAATTGTATTGTTTTGCATTGGTTGTATAGTAGCTGTCAGTTCTGTGCGTTAGCAGATAAGCATGGAATTTCTAAGATGTCACTGTGCAAAAGTGCCCACAGGGTAGTTGATGTTGTTAAGAGTTAAATTCGGGGCAGGTTTTTGATCACCAAAATGTTATTTACTATAGCACAGAATTTTTATGGTGCTGCTGGGAGCACTAATGTTTGTGAGGTTATGGATGAAACATTAATAATTACTGATGGATCAACACAAAAAATGAACCTGATTTTGTAGTTAGACATCGTAATTATTTTATCAATTGCATATTTGTACGTGCAAATATTTGACTGAATTTGGTGCTAACTTTCGTCATTTAAGTGATAGACGTATTGATATACTCGACCAATCACATCACATGAAATTCCATTGTCGCCAATATATAAAAATCTAAATACTTTTAATTTTCTTTAACAATGCTTTATATTTTCTGTTGGTGAAATATGAATCAGCAAGCTTAGAATAATCTATTTTAGTACAAAATATAAACATATGTATCGATAGTAGTAAAAATACAGCGACTTTAGCTCTGCTCCTTAGCGATTTTTGTAAACTGTCGTTGGCGACATTGTGTAGCCAATAATGCGTATTTGTAAATTTCTTTAGCTGATTTTGTAAAGTTCGTCAAACTTTACAAACTAATAAGATAGCATTGTGAAACACAATTTACAAGCATTTGTAATCTTTTACTTGTTATTTGTGAATTGTTAATTTGTAATTTGTAAGGATTGTGAAACGGGCCCCTGGTAAGTGGAAATGCGTGAGTGTAAGTTATGGTACTATCATGCATTAAAAAAATATAGACTTAGCACCAAGTTAAAATTAGAAAAACAGTGTTAATATAATATTGTACAGTACTTTATGCTTATTCAGTGTCGCGTAGTTGTGTATTAACTTCATCACACTCACAACAAAAGCAGGTTACTGAATGGAACTGCATTGTGCATAGATGATATACATGTGGTCATACACCCGTCGTGATTCGCAGATAAGATAACAGTAACAACCCTTGTCCCTCATACGTTACAAGACATTTCGTCAGTTCGTAAGTGTACCAGGATTAACTTAGTATTAAAGTCGTTCTTTGGAGGAAATGAAAGAAAGGAAGAGAAGATTTACGCCATACCATATGAAAAACTTCACCGTGTGTCTACGAACATTTTTAGAAGGTGCTAACTTTGGAAGCAGGAAGTCGACACTTGTGGACACTGATGTTCGTATTAATACAAGGAACGTTTTACTTCGCCGGAAAACCGCGTCGCAAATCCTTGGCTTTATCCCAGCACGCTATACGAGATAACCAAGTTACCAATCAAAATATTTTGTTAGAAAATAGTGGTCTGCGTTACACCAGATGATGACACTGAACAATGGAAAAATTGTAGAATTTTTTCATGGAAATGGCAGTACTCTGCGGGGGAAAAACTTCAACAAACACAGTTTTTATTCACCACAAATATCACGTGTACTTGTCGAAATTCAAACCCGAGTTCCCGACGTCAAAAGTCTACACTGAATCTGTTCGATTTACTGTGTGACATGATGAAACGTGAGAAAAACTTAAATCAAATCAATACTACCGGAAAACACAATGGCTTCTTGAATAATATTATTTTGATCGCAACTGTACGAACACGACAAAGTGTATTAACCGTTTGTTTACAGCGACTTAATGCGTTTGCAACGAGCTACATCACATGCAAATGGAATGGAACGAAGTTCATAATTAATTGAAGTTCTGCTGACGTTGGAAGGATCGACCAAGTAGCACGAGGAAAGGAAGTTTACCATCAGCGTTGAGATAGTTGTAGTGCGTCACAGTGTTGGGCTTCAGTTACCAAGGTTTTATTGATCATCGAAGAGGAAATTCTTTGACATTGGAGAAAGCAGGCGGTGTATCCTACGTATATTCAAAATGGAAAGGCTTTGGGAAGCCATCCAGCCACGAGGGATGAATTTTTATGAGCTTAATCTTACTAAAGTTGTGCCATACTCTCAGATATTACCCAGCTCACGTTGTGTACAAAGAGGATTTTGATTCCCATTTTGCATATAATTTGCCACATCCCTAAATAAATTAGTATAGAGTGATATTACTCAGTAATTGCTAAATAAAATTCAGTGTTTAGAAAATGACGATCAAGAACAGCGCTGCAGGCAGGACAGAGGCTATAGTAACGTTTAATTCAAAATGAGGCAGTAGAGCAAGTGGACAGCTTCAAATACGAGTACTATATATATATATATACACAGGGACATCATTTTATTTTTACTAATATTATTAATATTAACCTGGCTATACCTTTGAATTAACGGATCGAGAACCGGAAACACCGTTTGCTACCCCCTTCCACGACTGGAGTTCGATGATACTGGCGTAAAATACAAACAAATCACTTTACTAGGTATAGGAGGGAAGAAAAGTAGTTCATCCATTTACGTAAACTAGGAAATATCGCAATTTTGAGTTTGATAATTTTCATTAGGTTTTTTTAATCAAAATACAGTACAGTATTAACAATAAGTGTTTTTACTCACGAACTGAGCTATCCATGCGAATGTATTCATTATGCAGTGTATATTATACTGTCTACAGCACATTAGCTACAATATAGAGAATGAAGTTAAATTGAAAAATAATAATAATATGGATATTTAAACACGTTTTTGAAACTGGTGGCCGTTCATTTCGATACAGGCTTCAGTTCTTTTGTGCATATTATCGCACGATAGATTATTGTATCTAATTCCAATTATTACCTGTTTCGTTCTCCGTACTAGTAACTCATATTGAAACAATTCTGTACCTACTCTATAAAAGAGTACCTTACGTACTGTAAATTCAATCTTCACTTCTGCCCGACCCGCACAGATAAAATTATTTAGACATGTTATCTACTGTCCTCCAAGTGGTTATGTCGTAGGGTCGTAGAAAGGGAGGAAATCATGTGACAGTTAATTACTCAACAAGGCCCTTTTATTTAAGTTATTTTAAACAGTTGTATAATATTAAGTAGACGTCCAATTCCTAACAGAAATTATTGTTTTCAGAAAAGATCTAAGACAGCCCACCCACTGGTCCTTACAGAGGGGCGAGCAGAAGCAAGTGGTGGAAATCGGGATGCGACGTAGGCAAACGGACGACAGTACCTGTGCTAAAATATGATTCAATATTCAAAGCTCTTTCGTCACTGGAAAACGCGAACATATTTCTAAAACATACTGTACTCACTAACTCACTGCGGCCTTGGTTCTGTGTGCAGGACAGTTGGAACGTCATTAGTAGAAAGGGTGGGAGTGAAGTACATTCAAAAACTCAGGTACAATAAAAATTGAAGTAAAAATAAAATGATGTCCCTGTATAAGCAGTAACATGAACTGCTGCCAGAAAGTCAAAAGGAGGATAGCAATGGCCAAGAAAGCTTTTAATAGAAAACGGAGCATCTTCTGCAGACCTCTGGAAAAATAACTAAAGAAGAGACTAGTGAAGTACTTTGAATGGAGTGTGGCATTGTATGGGGGCAGAAACATGGACATTACGACGAAGTGAAGAGAAGCGAATGGAAGCATTTGAAATGTGGATATGGAGAAGAATGGAACGTGTGAAGTGGACAGACAGAGTAAGAAATGAAGCTGTGTTGAAAAGAGTGGGTGAAGAAAGATTAATACTGAAACTGAAGAGAAAGAGGGAAAGGAATTGGTTGGGTCACTGGTTGAGAAGAAACTGCCTACTAAAAGATGCACTTGGAGGAATGTTTAACGTAAGAAGACTTCGGGGCAGAAGAAGATATCAGATGATAGACGACATTAATATATATGGATCATACGAGGAGACAAAGAGGAAGGCAGAAAACAGGAAAGACTGGAGAGTGAAAGACCTGCCCTTGAACAGAACACTAAATGAATGAATGAAATTCAGTGGTCAGCAAGTTATGAAGTTGTGACGTCGGAGCAAGATCACTCTAGATCCGTGTCTGTGGTTCAAGTGCTACCGCGCTGGTTTTCCATCCAGTCGGCCCGGGCTCGATCCCCGGCCCGGGTGGACAAAGCAGTTTTTTCTCGAGGTACTTTCGTTTCAATGTGCTGCGTTATATTCTACTGTTCATACTACAATCTAGTGACAGTGCAAAATGAAGTAGGATACATACCTCGCAAGTTTCCATGTCCTTCGGCGACGTTGAAAGCGTTAGCGTTACAATGAACAACAATTTACATACTTGCAACTAGTTCGAAAAAAAACTGTCCACTGTGAATTGAAAATGCACTGTGATGGCCTGAGTTCGTTTCGTAGGGAGAGACGGAAGAATACTGTACCTCTGATCACGAACCGGATTGTACACTAACGCACAGGTAAACAAAACTCAACGCGCCACCTCGCTCCATCTGTAGTCCGTTGCACTGTAACTTCACTTCATTCTTAAGTTGTTCCGGATCCTAAGCCTGTTTATAACTATTGACAGATTTCTTTAATTATATGTTCAGCGTTGTTTATGTTTCTAAATGAAAAATAAATGTATGTTAATAAGGCGTCTTTGTTTTATTTTGTAAATCATCTCGCAACTCTTGTCACCTTTTTACATGACCCCCTGGGGGGTTTTGACCTTCACTTTGAGAAACACTGGTATACATAAAATACTGATCACGTACATCTTTTTATTTTAACTCAGAACTATTATCCGGCCTTCGAATGTGTATATATATCCAAGTGAGACATCTCTTTAAGAGACAAACATTTCCTAAAATACAGCAAAGTAAGGATCGCTCAAAAGAACATTATTGAAGAAGAAAAAGAAAATAAAAAAGACAGCTGTGAGATTCAAACTCTAACACACATTATATCATTTGATAGCTCCACGCTATACAGCAGAGCTAATAAGTATAATGCAATATGTCTTATGGCGGTGATGAAATACTACAGTTTGAAACTAAACAAAGGTTAAACTATCGTCATCAGACGTGCAATTTGCCGTAGCTCATGCGAACCGCGTGTTAGGACCAGTGGCGAGTCCTCCATGGAGGAATGAGGATGATCCTACAGTTTAATTTCATGCCTCTGAGGATAGAAAACATTTTAATTACAGATTTTGATTTTCAATGCGTCCCGGCGTATTAAGTTCCTTTAAGCTTCCACTTTATGTTCTGAATTGTCGCCACTGCACAGCTCAGGAATAATTTCCGAGGTACCATCCAAATATCTTACAGCAAACGGTGTTTCTAGCGTGAAGTTAGCGGTCAAGGGAGGGTGCGGAGAGCGGGGTATGGCTTGAGTTTAACTGCGTTTGAGGATATGACAGCGTATCCTAATACTACGACCCTTCTTTATGGGTGATGGAGACCCTGTCAGAGATTATAATAAGAATTTTCAAGTACTCTTATTGCCTCCTTAAATGCAGTTCACTGGTCATTTTAAAAGAAAAGAATAAAGGAAATCATAAATAATTTAAAATGATATGATACAAAAAATAAAACGAATAAAAAAACAAATAATAATATAATAAATACAAGAATTAACAGGACTTTCAGATGACAGGACAGCCGAAAGAATATCTGAAGTTGTATTTGATCATTTAGAAGAATTTAACTGTAGCAAGAAATTAATTGCGCAAACGTACGACTGAACATCGGTAAATATCGGGCAGTACAAAGGCTTAGGAGCCATCTTCGCAACTAAAAGTGAGGAGAATCGAACTTCACTACTAATAAATTGCTAGTTCCAGAATGGTGAGTCAAAGACTAACATAGGCCTACTTATTATTAGTATTAGTTTCTGTTTTGGTTATCAGTCGTCAAACTCATATCCTACATACAAAAAATATCACGAGTCGCCACAGGTTAGGACTTAATAAATTCAACACGAACATACTTCAAATTGATATGAAAAACGGATACATCTCACCTTTCCTGCCGGGGATCGAACTTACATCAGTTCAGTTTGTGAATAGAAATGCTATCACTTGAGCCACAGCAGAGGACTGAAAGAAAAATTCAAATAAAATTCTAGTAGGACAGGAACAAAACCGAAGCCATTTCTTTATCCACGAAACCACCTTGACCTTCCCCACTACTTCTTGTGTACGTGTTTGCAGACACGCATGGACTTAGTACATTTGTTTTGTTTTTGTAGTCTAGGCTACCAACAGGTGCTGAGGGCTCGCTCGATCTCCCGCCAGTTGTGTAGCTTTTATCAAGGGCAAGGATGTTTATTTCTGTACGGCATTCAAGTCTCCAAGCATAATGCAGACTTGAGAGTGGTCAATAAACGTAACGGAAATCGGCTGTCTGCTGCAAAACAATTGCTTGCCGGTCTGTCCTGCTTTCGACATCCCATTACCGTACAGAGAACATGTCTAACCCTGCATCATTATCGCATTCCAGCGGAGCAGGTCTCACGAAGTCAGTCTCTTATGAGAGGTCTCATCCTTCTCTCGACACGGCATCGACAGTCGCCTAATACCCTATTTCCATAACCTCTTTGTTTTTACTTATATAGTCGTCTGTAGACGTATACAGAGAACACTGTAATGCTGCAGATGTTGATTACACGATTTTTATGCAAAATGAACATTGTCAGAGTCTCTGATCCAAAAAAAGTAACATGGAATTTAAGGAAATGACAAAAATTGCTTAAAAGTCTAATAAAATACAGGGTGTTTCAGAAGGAATGTAAAACACTTCAGGATAATGTAGTTTGGATTAATCTACATCCATTTAACCTGATATTCATGTGTCCGAAATGTACCGGTTGGGAAGTTGTTGATGGGCGAACTTTTAACGGGTTAGATACAGCTTACAGCAGTAAAATTTTTGGAAATATTCAACATTTTTTCTCCCATTACTGTATCTTGTACAATAATGAAAATTGGTATGTGTAAAATAATATCCTTCTGCTATATAAAAAAAATATATATATATTTTAAGATTAAAAAGTATATTTATATTTTTTTTTACAAATTCAAAATGGTGGCAGTTCACCATTGATGAAGCGTTTTCCTCATAATTCATAAAGTTTCATAAAATTTTTTCATGTTCTCTCTCTTTTATTTTATTACTGAAAGTCATGTTTACAATATCATGCTCTTTCAACTACATTCCTTAATAATTTTTTTTTTTTATGTTGTGTTAGAAGAAAGTGCTGATACTTGACCATTTTTAAAATTGAATTTATTTTTTATCGCAGAATCTATCAAAGGTAGAGAAGTGATCTTGCATGATATTGTAGGTATAACACGCATAAATACCCGCAAAAAATTTCATCACAGAATGTTGGATAGTTTTTAGTTATGTGGGAAATGTTTCATCACTGCACAGTGAAATGAATTTTGAAAAAAAATAAATAAAAATATAAATAATTTTTTAATCATAAAAATATTTTTTCATATAGCCGAAGGACAGCGTTTTACACATACCAATTTTCATTATTGTACAAGATACAGTAATGGAGGAAAAAAATGTTGAATATTTCCAAACTTTTACTGCTGTAAGGTATACCTACCTAGCCCCTTAAATGGAAAGAGGCATTATAGACGTATTTCTAAGTTTTAGAAATTTTGATAAGATACATTATTGAAAACGTTCCATATTATTCTGTTGTTTCAATAAATGTATGTCATAATTAAGTACAAACTCTGTAAGAAAATAAAATAATTACACAAGGCAAATTACTCGTACTAAGATACCCTTCAATTTTGTCGATATTGTATGGTATTGACCTTTATGTTCGAAACGCACAATCTTTTACAATTTTTTTTTCTTTTTTGTCAGTTCAACCTCGTGTTTCCCAATAATGGCTATAAAATGACATTTACACAGCTTGTACCGAAATTTAGCTACTATACGAGTATATACTGTATTTATAACTTGATTTTGTAGTTAAGTTATATAAACGTAGTTAAGCTTATTTAGCCTACTTGTTTTTATTTGCTTTTGAAAATGCTTCTTTATAACTCTTTTTTATTCACTATATGAAGGGTTCAGAACCATAGTGGGCCAAGCGCCATTTACTAAAACCGTAGAAAACAAGGGTTAAAATGAAGTTATTACCATAATTCAATGGAAACATATAGCAAGTAATATAAAGTATACACATTAAAACTAAATAATATGTCAATCTTCATTAAATTATGGTATTCACTTAACTTTAACCCTTGCTTTCTTCGTTTTTAATAAATGGCGCTTGACTCACTATGGCTCTGAACCCTTCATATAATATGCGGCAAAACAAACGACACTGAAATGTTATTTAATTGCGTTGGTATAGTATATGTTCAAAATGTGTATCATCACGTGCCACACATTGTTCATAACATTGATAATTTTGTGCATATATATTCGATATGTTTTTCCCATGTTAAACTGGAGTCTATAAAAAGTCCTAGAAATTTGGTATAGTTTTGTATGTTGTCCTTTTTTATTACATGACAAGATACAATGATAGGTCTACTGGTTTTCTATTCAAGAGAAATTTTCCCAATCAGTAATCACATATTTTTAGAAAGAAATTTGTGTATTCTTTTATATGAAAATATTTTTTTTACTCCATAAACATGAACTCCACATCTGGGAAGTGTGGCAGAACGTAGAAAACACGATCCGGCATTAAACAGCGCCGAGGGGCATCTTCTGCTCCGAACTGAGACAGCTGGATCATGGAGGAGCAGTGATCCCTTTGTGCGAGGACCTTGAAGTTTTTCTCTTCAAACATCACAGCGCAGCGTAGTCTGGATGGGTACCGATAATAGTTATTGTTAAGGTCTTATTCGAAGCAAAGTTGAATAGAGGAATTTGCATCAAGTCAATATCGTCCTTATAATACCGTAAGAAATAAATTAAGAAAAAAGAATAACAAAAATGTCAAGGAATTTATGAAATACTGCGGGAAACGTCTTCATTCTCGGTGTGTATCATAATAGTACATTATGCAACGAGCCTATAATGATAGTAATTAAGAAGCGAGTATGGATGTTTATAAAAATGTTAAATGTTATGTTTTATTTAACGACGCTCGCAACTGCAGAGGTTATATCAGCGTCGCCGGATGTGCCGGAATTTTGTCCCGCAGGAGTTCTTTTACATGCCAGTAAATCTACTGACATGAGCCTATCGCATTTAAGCACACTTAAATGTCATCGCCTGGCCCGGGATCGAACCCGCAACCTTGGGCATAGAAGGCCAGCTGTTTATAAAATGAGCGCTTGCGCTCGTTTCATAATTTTCATACGAGCTTCTTAATTACCATTATAGGCGAGTTTCATACGACTTTTTATGCTTGACCATATTTCTAACTTGAAATTATTCAGATGTATACATTTTATTTGTATCTGACAAGATCGGAAGTGACCTTGTTCTAGGTCGTGAATTGTGAGATGTGCGCAGACGCGAAAGTATTGATTTTTTCCGAGGAACAATAATGTCATTGACCTTGATGTAATCCCTTTAAACTTTATATAACCTTGATTATTGAATTCGACATTGAAAAACGAGATGACAAATTGAATTTATTTGAATATTATTTACAATTAACGCTAATTATTATAGTAACAGAACATAACCTTCTGCGACAGTATTGGATTTCCAGCCTCCGCGACTTTTCGCTAATTCTCTTTCGATTGCATATCCGAGAATAATCGACACTTGCGGTTTTATAACGGTAGAAAGCTGACCTGTCATTGGCTGAACAGTTGTAACCTGAGTCGTCATTGGCTGAAAGACCTGACCTTTAATGAGTAGGTGTACTTTAATGACATGCATTAAAGGTCTGCTACCAGGTGTATAATTACTACATTTCGGCATGGTCGAGCATAAAGTTATAACAGCTATTGATATTGTTCGTGCCACAGCTGTCGCACACATTACAAAATGTAACAAAACTTACTGTTAATAAAATTTGTATTACAATAACTAAAAGATTCTTTATAACATTGTCTTTCTTTAACATTGATCACGTTTAGTCTATAGGTTGTACATTTTAAACTTTATAGATGCACTATTATATTTTATAGCTACTACACCTTGTAAAGCTTTGCCGTTCCTTTTTGCCTTGTCTACACTCACATGTTCTTTTCCTGTCTCTTTGATACGTTTTGGCTTCATCGTTTCACCATTATTATTTTCACTATCTTGTCTTTTTCGTTTGCGATAAGCATGCATGTATACTTACTTTGCATGCAACTTTTTTCGCTTCCATAACAGATTAAAATTGACTTGTGTAAAACTTATCAATTTCAACCTTCACTTTTTAAATTTTAGATTCCAACCTTCCTTGTATAAGTGAACTCATCTAGCTTGTTCTTGCATGGTCGATTGTTACATATAAGAGTATAACGTCGTTATTTTATTTTATGCATATTTAATTTGGAAACTGCCATTTATCGACTGATGCCATAACGAAAGCGATGGTGCTGCCCCTATAATCAAATTCAGGGATTTCATCTTACACAAAAGTGTTGAACATTTTCCCAGTTTGCAGGTCGAATATAGGCGATTCCAGTAAAAAGGTAGAAAATTAAACAAACTATAAAAATAGAGAGAAATAAAGAAAAACGAAAGTAATAAAGATTTACATAACACAGGAATGGAAAGGAAAGAAAAAAGTAACTGAAAGAATTAATGAATCGAAGGTAAAAAAATTCTAAAGAAAACAGAAACACAAAAAGAAAGAAAAACAGAAAGAAAGATAGAAGGAAAGATTTTTAATTTTTAATTTTATTCGGTTATTTTACGACGCTGTTTCAACATCTAGGTTATTTAGCGTCTGAATGAAATGGAGGTGATAACGCCGGTGAAATGAGTCCGGGGTCCAGCACCGAAAGTTACCCAGCATTTGCTCGTATTGGGTTGAGGGAAAACCCCGGAAAAACCTCAACCAGGTAACTTGCCCCGACCGGGATTCGAACCCGGGCCACCTGGTTTCGCGGCCAGACGCGCTGACCGTTACTTCACAGGTGTGGACAGAAGTAAAGAGAAAAAAATGATGCTTTTAATTAATGAATTACGCTGAATGAATGAATGAATGAATCAATCAATCAATCGATGAAAAAATAAATATAAATAATAAAAGAAAACAGGCCATCGAAAAGGAGAATTGAAACAAAGTACATATAAAGAAACAAGAAAAGGAACAAGAAATGAATGGATTGATTGATTGATTTTGATCGATCGAACGAAAAAAAGGAAAGAAAGAGAGAAAGAAAGAAACAAAGAAATAAAGAAAGAAAGAAAAAAGAAAGATAGATAGAAAAAAGAAAGAAAGAAAGAAAGAAGGAAGTTTAGTAAGGCAGGAAAAAAGAAAAAATGGGTAACTGAAAGACTGTGATGTAAAGTTTCAGGGTTTTTTCATATTTATAATATTTCGGAGTTACGTGTTAGTTCCATGTACAGAGACGGCATGACAAGTGTAATCTGTTTGTTGGATCATTAACTAGTCTCTCATAGCTGTTGATGATTCAGTAGATACGTAGGCCTGCTCCGGAACGTTGGGTGCTTCTAGGGCTATGACGGGGGCAGAAACTCAAACATCTTAACCCATATTGAAAAGCGTGAAGGTCTTAAATAGTATTTAGGCCAACATTGTAACTGAAATATATTGCATCACAATTAAACATTATTAAGAAACGTTAAACTGGAACTGAGGCTGCCCATAATGTGTTTATCGTGTATTAGGGCCTACTGTAATGTGGTGTAAAAATCTTAGGAATTTTAAGGAAACTTAGATTATGGATTTTTTAATGTGAAGGCTCATACTTTTAAACGATAAGAGCAGTGATGAATTTTTATCCATGATCACACACAACGTAATTAATTTTTATTGCCGTAAATAATTAAGTAAAACGTTGAGGCTTGCAAATAAGCTTTAGAAAATTCATAGCTCAACTCCAAACCTTGGTAACTATTTCTTATTTTAATACTAACGCACATTTTTTCACGATTATTATTATTATTATTATTATTATTATTATTATTATTATTATTATTATTATTATTATTATTAAGGGTGTTTGACAATAAGGTTCTCAGAAAAATATTTTGCGCTAAGAGGGATGAAGTTACAGGAAAATGGAGAAAATTGCCCAACGCAGAACTGCACGCATTGTATTCTTCACCTGACATAATTAGGAACATTAAATGCAGACGTTTGAGATGGGCATGGCATGTAGCCCGTATGGGCGAATCCAGAAATGCATATAGAGTGTTAGTTGGCAGACCGAAGGGAAAAAGACCTTTGGGGAGGCCGAGCCGTAGATGGGAGGATAATATTAAAATGGATTTGAGGGAGGTGGGATATGATGATAGAGACTGGATTAATCTTGCACAGGATAGGGAACGATGGCGAGCTTATGTGAGAACGGCAATGCGGGTTCCTTAAAAGCCATTTGTAAGTAAGTATTATTATTATTGTTATTATTATTATTGTTACTATTTTCATAATCATTTTCATCATTATCATCAGAGCTTCTGTTAACATTTTCGAGACCCTATGCCTCAAAAGCATTTTTTCGGACAACCAATGATGAGTAAGCTGAAAGGTGCACCAGTGCGCGTCCTTGCAAGAGTTCTTGGGACTCAACATATATGTGAGCTCCTGGCTTAAAGGTCACTTGTCTCACTTCGGTACTTAAGCAAATTTTGCAATGGAAAAGCCGAAGCAACCATTAACTCACAGAAAATGGCTGGGAAATTAAACGAATCGTGCACAGTCACCCGCAACAGCATAGACAGCGACTACCGCCGCATCCCAGAATAGCCCTCGTCAAGTCGTCGAGAGGAGAAGGAGAGAAGCACCCAAGAGACAGTCCGTTCCATTAGATCTCCTACTGATCTAGAACCATCGCCAATGTTAGGCAACACATTAGGAAATCTTTTTGTTTTCAAACCGAAGATAATAATGAAGTGGACTGTAGGGAGTGTTGATGGAATGATGAGGGAACAATGAGAGAACACTGAGAAAATGCCTCGCAACCTTAGATGTGTCCACCACGAATATTATGTTTGCCGGAGCAGAAGATTCCATCAAAGCTCGTTTGCATGACAGTCTCACGCTCTAGCCTGAACCACAATCGCGGCTTATGAATAACAATACCCGATGAAACAGCTGTCACTGTGCGGTCAGAGTATTTCATCCATGTCCAGAGGAATGGAGAGCATACATCCCTCGAGGATGCAGTTAAACTGTAGATGAGGAGACAAGACCTGCGTGTGAGCAGAGCAAGAAGGGAAAGAATGGACTATCAGAAAGAGACTTTGTTTAATGAAGGTTAATATCATACGAATCTACCGACACGGAAGTTCATCTCAGACTGAAACCTCCTTTCCTCTCCGTAGCCATTGGTCATATTGCCACGGCACACGATAAGGCCACAGGACAGGTTTTGCCTCGTCTACTATACTTATTATCAAAACACAGCATACGAGAAAGAGACAGTAAGTTACGAATTGAAGTAAGAACGTACATTTTTAGTGAGAAGCCTGAAACTATCACCGATAGATGTCAGTATTATCGATGTGCATACAAGCGAAATAAAAAGCGGCAGTTGCACGATGGTGGCACCTCTGCACGAGTGTACCAATGGCGATTTGGTCCGAGCATTGATGTACGCTTTGTCTCGAGCTGGTAATGATGCATGCAAGACTCATCATCTCTGACTTTCCGGGCCAGCATATCCAAGTTGCCACCCTGCTGTACATTTGCCTTTTGTGACAATCTTCACTTTTCCGACCTATTCAGTGTTCGAGTCTACCCTTCAGAAAACTCTCGCATCCAATTTTAGACAACTTGATGTGACGGGTAAAGCTCAGCATACACGGATAGCACTTCTTTATGCATTTTCTTTGCTGCCAGACTTTTGTCCAGAAAAATTGCACAACTCGACAATGGTAACAGTGGTGCCGCCATCTTGCAACTGCTGTCTCTTTGTTTCACTTATGCCACTTGTGTGCACATCGATCATCTTAGTACCTGGATAATACTGCCATCTAGCAGAGATAGCTTCAGGCGCTTCATTACAAAATGTAGGTCCCTAATAAAATTTGTAACTTACTGACTCGCCGGATCTCTCTATTTGTTGGGCGAACAGTGATGGATCACATTGTCTACAGTGTTAGCTAAGTTCTAGTGGTATGCAGGAGTGAAAAAAGCTGACTGAAGCTGCCTTTATTTCGGTGGGGAGATGATGAAAGGAGGGGAGGGGACTTGTGATTCTACCCCTTTTAATTTGCTCTGTAAATAATACAGAAGAAGGAAAGTAAATAGATGGATTAAGTCGCGTATAAAGAATGAACGGTTAAAAAATAGCGAAACAAGTAACAAAAGGTAAGTTTCAGGGAGACGGAAACACGGAACAGCGATGACAAGAGACCGGAACAGGCGATGATGCCTATCCGTGAAGAAAAAGAGAAGAGCACGCAATGAGTGAACAACCTCTACTTTTGTCACCACAACTCTTCTTGGTTGTTTTTCTTGTGATTACATTCCAATCTGCATGTAACTAGATTAAAATGATATCTAAATTCCACCAGAAATAAACACATAAAATGAAGGAAATATTCGTAGATGAAAAACGATTAATTGATTAATTTTCGCGTTCACATGTTCTTTCATCTCTCATTTACGGTTGAGTTTAACCAAGTGTTTATTCGTTAAAGTCCAATGAAGATTGATTCGAACGGAGTGAGTTAAATATAATACAGAAACATGGTATGTCACTAGACAAAATAATTGGTTCTCCAAGACAAATTTACAGGTAAAGGACGTAGTAGAGGAACCCCCAAGACGTTGCTGTTTATCTTACGAAGATGTTCCGAAATCTTCTCCCAGATTTCTTCGAATAGCGAGTGTCTTCCACAGACCGACGTTCCCAATATGCAGTGTTGTAGGAAATGACATGTGATTGTATCTTTTCCTGTCGATAACTCCCCGACACACACTTGGAATCACATACATATATTTACCAATTCTCCGCATGATTACATTTTAATTTCGAAAGTGACAGAATAGGCAGTTATAATCAAGATTTACATGTAACAAAGTAAACCATTATTTGTTTATAAGATACGTACGTATTGCAAGTAATTGACACATGACCGTTTCACTAATGGATGTAATTAATTCCCGTGTATACCAGATAATTCAAGTCGCAGCAAAATTTAAACCGTTATAAATATTATAATATTTAAAGTAGAACAGAAAAACAAAACATCACTGTGTTAGGCAAACAATGCTGTTTGAGTTTTACAAAACATTTGGAAAAATCTGCCATTCTCTTATTCAACAAGCACCATTCCTTCTGCAGCACAATTCACAGCATTTTGCAAATAATACCTTGGAATATTCCCAATTTCTTGCGAGACATCACCTTTCAATTACTGTAAGGTTGTTGAGTACGCCACGAAATCTCGTTTCTTAAGCCAAAATTCGTCAGTTTGGGATCTGGAGATCGTGTAGGCCATATTGTTGGAAAGTGTCTCCTGATAACACAATCGCGAAAACTCCGTATAGCCTAATTAATTATTTTGCAGGGGTGTAGATGTGGAGCGGTGCGCCATCTTGTATGAAGATTATGTTCGCCAGGTTGTGATTCTTCAGTCTAGGGGTGACGAAATTCTGTAGCACATTGTATTGTCGGACCATCGAATCTATGCCCCTTCAGCGCTGTCGTCGTTCTTGGAAAAGTTAACGCCTCTACCCACCCCATTCCACCCGTTTCTCTCCCACTACGTCAAACAGCAGGCCACGAACCTTGCCGAATAGGGATATTGCCAAACTTCCGTCAAACAGTATCATGTCTCTTGAATATTGCTTATAATACTGTAAGGTTAATTATTACTTATTCATAATTTAATTTAAGTAGCTCTAATGACGCTGATTGACTTTTGCAAAATGCTATTACTTGCTTAATAATATTTCTTCCGCCACTCCGTACTACAGTCTTCATGTTGAGTTGACAACACTGGACTGCAAGTGCAAATAAACTGTCCCGCAAGAAGGCTCAAAATTGTGAGTAGTGGGGGAGAGAAAGAGAGAGGGATAGAAAAGAAAGAAATAGGAATACAGGGGGAGAAATGAATTGCCGAGGCTGAAAAAGAATTAAGGTTCAGTTCGCATATCTTACGGGGGCACAGATCCGATGGTCGGACTATAGTAACGCTTCTCCCCATTTACTGCGACATTCTTTACTATTCTATAAGGCTCGAATACAATGGGGGAGGGGTCCAGATCCCGCTGTTATTTCAAAGACGTTCTTTTATTTAAAATGTGGTAAAGCATTATTTCTTAATTCGTACTTCTTATATGATTTCTTCGCTCTCTAAACTTCATATTATTTTGCTCTTTCGCTTTTGCATACAAACTCCCTTTCCAGCTCGCAGTGAATAGACCAGGTAGGTGGTTGCATTTCTTAGGGGTCGTTACCACGGGGTTTAACAATAGCTCAGGCAATGTTTATTAAGCTGACAATGCTAGCATGAAGAAAGCAAATTCATGTATTTTCTGCTTGTAATTTTCTTTGAGTGTGAACACTGGTTTTAGTTCATATGGATGCAGACTATAATGTTTTCTTAGAATTCTCTCAACTATGCTATAACTCATTTCAAGATTCCATAATAATAATAATTATTCCTATTTCATTACTTATTTCAAGTACCTCAGAAGCAATGACACTATTGATTAATCTTGTTCTTCTAGATTTTTTCTTATCTGCAATAGAACCAGTTCCCTCAAACCCCCTGATTGCATCCAGTAACTACGAGTGGAACATGGACCTCCTCTTTAGTTGTTAGGTGTTTAAATTTTCTCAGATCGTAAGAAAAATTCCTTTTGCTTTCATAACAGCATTTGACCAGCTATATCCTAACATTTAATGATAGAATCATGACTTTCAAACTTCTTGTACTAGTAAACCTACTTAAAAAATCATTAATGTTTTAACCAAGAAAGTGAAAATGAGAAAAGTAACAAATGAAAAACCGCATTGTTTGTCCAACACAGTGACATTTTTTTTCTACCTCAAATACAATATTTAACCAAAACATTGAGAATAATTAACAACATTATGAAACTTTCCCTAGTACAAGGGCATGTTAGAAATTCGCCTATACAAGACCTTGGTGAGACCTATACTTTGTTACGGCAGTGAGGCATGGACATTGAGGAAGAAAGACTACAACAGAATAACGGCTAATGAAATGAAATTTATGAGATATACGTCGGGATATACGAAATGGGATCACAAACACAATGAAGATGTGATGGAAGAATTAGAAATAGAACGTGTAATTAATCACGTAAAACATTATCGGAACAACTGGCTAAATCATCTGCATCGCATGCGTAGAAATAATTCCAAAAGTCATGCCCCACTATCGTCCAAACGGGAAGAGATCTCTCGGTCGTCCAAAGAAGCGCTGGATTGAAAATTCAACTGTGAGATCGTAACAGACCATATGGCCTAATATTTGAAAGGAAGAAGAAGATATAATATTTGTAACGCTTTAAGCTTTGAAATGACTTTTGAATGGTCCTATACATTGTGACGTCACGTGAAGATAATTATCCCAAAATTAATACACCGACAGTTGCAAT
Organism: Periplaneta americana; assembly: GCF_040183065.1. Classification (NCBI taxonomy): domain Eukaryota; kingdom Metazoa; phylum Arthropoda; class Insecta; order Blattodea; family Blattidae; genus Periplaneta; species Periplaneta americana. The sequence continues at coordinate 60,934,970 of NC_091123.1, read as the reverse complement.
GGAGATTAGCAGTTGTGGTGACAAGACCGCTCCAGATCACAATTGATTTATCAGAACTGTTATTTTTAATCTCTTATTTGGGGCCTGCTATCCAAGTGAAAGGGAAGACAGAGTAGTTAAGCTCGGTATGGCATAGTTGCGCCCCGCGGTCAACTGGGAGGCCTAGGCATGGCATAATTGCGCCCCGAAGAAACCAGGTAGCAGAAGGGACATGGCATAGTTGCGCCCCGAAAAATCAGGTAGCAGAATGGACATGGCATAGTTGCGCCCCGATGGACATAGTACACACGAAAGTGACTGTCATAATATAAATAAATTACTTACAAATATTACATTGATAGCTGCATTGAAATCAGTTAGGCCTAGCATATGATCAATTTTACTATTTAAAATAACACTTTTTTTATCGATCACACACAATAAATGAACTGCATTTTTTGTTTGTACATCGATATCTTAACCCTACGGTACAGGGTTTCGAAAATTGAAACTTAGAACCATTGTGAATTATTAACTCTTTACCCTTTTCACTAAACTTAACATTCATTTTAAATTAACCTCACTATACGTCACAGACGGTGTGAAAATCATTAATAAAATGTCAAAGACTGCTAAGCCCCCATATTCCAACGGCTCACTCATTTGAATATGTCAGTTAATAAAGTACTGCCAACTTCATGGTGTTCATTTTTAACGGCAGGCTATTGATAATCACTGCATAAACAGTAGAAAAACAGTTAATAAAGTACTGCCAACTTCATGGTGTTCATTTTAACGGTAGGCTATCGATAATCACTGCATAAACAGTAGAAAAACAGTTAATAAAATATTGCCATCTTCATGGTGTTCATTTTAACGGTATCGATAATGAATATTAAATCTCATAAGAAATCAATAAGGTTGGTTGATTACGAGGCTCGAGTTCCCGTAGTGTCTTTCTCTACCTATTTCATCGGAGCGCAACTATGCCATTCCCTTTTCTCTACCTGATGGGAACGGGGCGCAACTATGGCCACAAAATAGGGACCCTTTTTTATATGCTGCGTTTTATCTGATCGTGGGGCGCAACTATGCCCTGCCCGTTAAGCTTACGGAAAAAAAAAACAACTTTACGCATTTTAATTTACAGCAATTCGCATCTTGGGGTACTGCGCCTGGCTGCTCGCAGCGATTTGCAAAATAATAGAATATCCTCGGTAGAATTTTTTTATTTACTCTCATGACGTTATAGGCGCACTTTATATCACTGCGAATGATTATTTATCATTTGATGTATGAGCAGTGAGAACCAGGACTGACGTCAACATACGGGTGGGAAGTGTTTACGTCTTGTCTAAGAACGTTTTATTGTACGTAGACTATAATGATCTTTCACCTATCCAATGTCATCCGCGCTCGAAATACTGCGTAGCCTATAGAATGACGTCTCTAGGTTGTTAATTCATTACATGCTGACCATTTTCATAATTGAGAGAGGCGACCACTCTCAGTCATCTGTAATTAAAGAAAGCGCACCTTCGTGACCGTGCAAAGGGCGTTGTTTCAGTCTGTCCTGTTAACACGCGCCTCTCTGTCTTAACACGGGCTTAATTACGGTACTGGGACACATCTGATAGAGCGTTTCTTTTTGTCTGTATTCTTCAAGAAATTGCTTCATAATAACATATCACAGAACTTCTGACTACTAAATGTAACTTGCATTCTTGTTACACAACGTATTGTGAAGCTATTATGATATTGCTCAATATAGTCTTGGGGGTTTTGATTTAAATAAAAGTTTTTAGTGACTGGAACTGCCTAATTTCAAACTCAGATGAAGGCGTAACTTCAATCTAGCCCACTACTCAAACTCACTAAATTATATCCGCTCCTCAGTTAATAAAGTACTGCCAACTTCATGGTGTTCATTTTAACGGTAGGCTATCGGTAATCACTGCATATGTAGTAGAAAAACAGTTAATAAAATATTGCCATCTTCATGGTGTTCATTTTAACGGTATCGATAATGAATATTAAATCGCATAAGAAATCAATAAGGTTGATTGATTACGAGGCTCGAGGTCCCCTTTTTCTCTACCTATTTCATCGGAGCGCAACTATGCCATTCCCTTTTCTCTAGCTGATGGGAACGGGGCGCAACTATGCACACAAAATAGGGACCCTTTTTTATATGCTGCATTTTATCTGACCGTGGGGCGCAATTATGCCGTGCCCGTTAAGCTTACGGAAAAAAAACAACTTTACGCATTTTAATTTACAGCAATTCTCTAAAGCTACAAAATTGCACGTTACTTTACACATCTCTGTTACGATCTGTACTACTTTACGCTTGTCCTGTCTGGGAAGGAACTGCAATAAGTAAAATTAAACACATCCAGTCATTTCAAAATAAAGTCCTACGAATTTCATTAATTTCTCCTTGGTTTGTCCGTAACAGCCAACTACACAGAGAAACTGGTATTGACACAATCAAACAGTTTATTCATTCACAAGCTAAGAAGTTCTATAACAACCTAGAAAATGATCCAGGCGTCATCCACTACTCTTTCAGAAGGAAATTCCACATTTCTCACCAGAATCAAGAGCCGACTTCCAATGGACCTCATATTATAACCAAAATTTATTATCACACCAACCTATGTATATAATTTATTAACAATTTTTTTTATTCATTGAGGAGCCCAATCTAGCCTGCCCTCAATTCTGTGCCATGTACTATATTTATATTTTATTTAGAAATGATCTGTATAGCGCTAAATGCGCTGATCGATCAATAAATTATTTTTTAAAAATCTAGCCCAGATATGGGAAAAACTGCGCTATGCTCTCCGTTATTGTTTTACCCCCGTTTCCGCCATTTAGTTGGATCACATATCTCTATTACCCCCGCACCAGCAGTCCATTATTTAAAACAATAATTGAATCGATGATTCCAGAAACGACCTGAGTCACATTTTTTTATGGAATTCTGTAGGTATATTTGGCATGCCACAAGGATTCTGAATTCTAGAAAACAGAAATTTCCGAGTGTTTGAAAAATAGTAAATAATATACTTATTACATTTCGAAAAATGATAGCAAACTTCTATTAAAACTGAACAATTTTGAATCTTTCCCGTAAAACACTACGCTAATCAAATACACTACGTATTATTACAATATACTGTAATTATATAGGTTGAATCTTTCCCGTAAAACACTAGACTAATCAAATACATATTATTATATATATATATATATATATATATATATATATATATATATATATATATATACAGGTTGTCTCATTTATCTTGACCACCCAAAAGAACTTTGTACGCCAACACCAAATGAAAAAATGTTTCATACAAAAGGTGTACAACTGAAAGGGGAAAATAATACTAATAATGAAAACTTATCAAATGTACCACTCACTTAGTCATCAGTGTTCAGCGGAATAAAACCAAAGCTACGTGTAATGGGTTACGCGACCCGAGTATCATCTACAATGTACTACGTATTGTTTACACCAATTTAAAGTTAAATCACTTCATATTATGCACAGGAATCATGGCATCAAGACACCAATAACGTTTCGTTTATTAACGTTTTGTTATCAGAATTTGAAAAGGTTTTTACGATCTTAATTGAAATATTGAATAATAAATACATAGTGTTATTTAAAAAAAACAATGTTAATGCGCGTATATCAGTAATAAATAATGCAACAATGTTGTCTCTCCATCAGTATTATTTCTCCCTTTCAGTTGTACACCTTTTGTATGAAACAATTTTTAATTTGGTGCTTGCATACAAAGTTATTTTGGGTGGTCAAGATAAATGGGACACCGACACCTTGTACAGTATATATAATAATAATAATAATAATAATAATAATAATAATAATAATAATAATAATAATAATGTTTTATTTTAGCTGGCAGAGTTAAGGTCATAAGGCCTTCTCTTCCACTCAACCAGCCTTAATCAATACAATACATATTTAAATTACAAATATTTACACTACATTTAAAAGGTCCTCCAGCAATATTCTTCAATTTTAAAGACTAGTAGACTACATATGTATTTATTAAATTTAGATAAACCTATAAGGTAAAGTAGTAACTTAATTTATGAGCTAATTTAATTCAATCAATTATAATTAATTTAATATTTGAGATAGCTAGCAAAATGATGAAAATTAATTTAATATAAGCTTACTAGAACTTACTTACTTATAGGCCTAACTTACAGGGTGGAAGGGAAATAACCCTGTAGATTTTCGGAGAATAGCACATGTTGTATGTAACAAAAAAGTGTAATACCATATTGGTTGAAAGTTCATAATTTTCTCAGCAAAAAAAGTCTTTCCCCAAATGTTTAACACCCTCCTATTCGGTAACTATTGCGAGTAGGATCGTGATTTCTGTCCATATCGATATAAAATCTAATAAAGAATATTTAGCTCTATGGCATCGTTCAATAACATGGACGGTTTTCGTATAAATTTAATTTAAAAACCACTATTTTCAAGCCAGTGAATGATGCAAACAGATTGTAGCGACGTAGCGAGAGAGGGAGGCTCGCGGACAGAGACAGACCCGAGTTCGTTGACCTCTTACATCTTCATTACGAGAAAAAGGCGACTGTGTTATTGGAGATGTTGCCAGACTGCTGAAACTTCTAACTTCATTTTCTAATTAACCGTACATATAATCACAAAACATATTACAGGTTTTCTATTCCTGTAAGTGTACTCTATCGTCCCTTTCAATCTGCTGTGTTATTTCAGTTCCAACCTGTATATGTAACAAATATTAGGATTTAAACTAAAAGTGATAATTCAAAAAGCTCAAGAAATCTTTGATGATGCTTCTAGTATTTTTTTTTCAGAATTTTGTGTTGAAAACCAAAAATGTTTAATATGCCCCATCTAAATTTGGATATACTCGTACTATCCCTACTATCAAAAAGTAGTCCTTTAACTGACCAGTTTTTAAGAAGTATGCCGTAACGAATGCTCAAGTCAGGAATACATGGTTCATAAATACTTTTATTTTCCAAATCAACGTCCTTTGCCTGATCAAATGTTGTTTCGAAACTAACTGTAGGATCAAGAACAAATCACTGCTTTACAAATAGTTTCTTCTGATAGCTCCTGTTGAAGAGGGGCATTGCACTTCTTTGTATACGTGTCAATTTTATATATATTTCAAACTTCGTTAAATTCTCGGCTGCGAATTATTACAATCTACAGAGTGTAAGGGGTATAAATGCCGTCCTTTTCACAGTCGTCGGAGACGGTCTACAGCAGTAGTGTCAGAGTTGTAAGCTCCGAAACCGGTTGTGGTGCTACAGACGTCCAGTCGGAGCGTGAACTTGCTTATGTCTGTGGAAGCACCGGAGCACGCAACGAGTTATAGTGGAGCACTCCGCTCCACGTTTTCTTCGGTGCGACTATTGCGATGATCGTTCAACGATAATCGTTGAGCACTATTTCTTTGTATTTTCTATGGAGCTGGTTTCCTCCGAGCGACTGCCGCGACTCTAGAAAATACAAAGAAATAGTGCTCAACGATTATCGTTGCACGATCATCGTTGAACGATCATCGCAATAGTCGCACCGAGGAAAACGTACCTTAAGCTGTGTCTGACAACGCTGGTCTACAGGATCAGAAAATGTCCATACAACAAAGGGTCAAAACTTTATATTTTTCTCAGAAAAGAAAATATTTCTTTTCTTATTTTATTTGCGTTATACTGCTTATATCGTTAGTAAAATTACGAAAACAATTACATCAGTAGGTATATCTAGCAAAGAGTTAATATTAATTTAAATAAATATTTGTGTGTTCTATTACGTTTTCGTGAAATTAAATAATAATGCCTGCTTAAATTTGTTAATATTCTGGTGTGGGAGACGCGGCAACATCTTTAACAGATTAACACGCAATCGAAAATTCAAGAAGAACAAGCAGCAACTTGAGTGGCATTAGAAAAAACCAAAGGTATGTGTCGAAAATCCCAACCTATCTATGCTGGATGTCCGATCAAAGATTATCGTTTTTGAAAACTCATCTATTTAAATTAATGTGAAATCTGTGGTTGGTGGCTTGCACAGAATTTCTTTACTCCTGGCCTTATGGTTGAAAAACTGAACTGAGCATTGTTGCAGGTGTTCACTTTTCATTGGTAAAGCCTGTCTCAAAATAAAATGTGCCATATCAAAGACTTCACTGCAAAAAAAAAAAGTATTATAAAAAGTCTTTCTGGATGGCATAAAATTTATTTTTCAAATCCAAACTTTCGCGACACACTCCATTGAGCTGCGTGACACAACGATGTGTCGCGACACACAGGTTGGGAACCCCAGCAAATGCTGGGTAACTTTCGGTGCTGGACCCCGGACTCATTTCACCGGCATTATCACATTCATCTCATTCAGACGCTAAATAACCTAAGATGTTGATAAAGTGTCGTAAAAGAACTTACTTAAAAAAAAAGGATTCATGCTGCTGACAGCAGTCTGTACAGACGTACAGATCAGCTTAGTTCAAGCTCTTTCTCTCCATAGGTATCCTGCCGAGCGGGTAGTAGTTCAGTACAGGTAGGCCTATTCGATAAACAACTTACAATGTCATTCACAATTCAGGAATATCATGGTATGTTATTAATTTATGGAGAAAATCTTTGTAATTCAAGTGCGGCAAGAAGGATGTACCGTTAACGTTTTCCGCAAAGAAGGTTACCTAATCGACGAAATTTGTAGCAGTTTCTTAACGATTATTAGAAACTGGTAGTCTCCTACCCTGTTTCGAAAATCACACAACGAGGAATTTCTTTAAAAATGATACTGCTTTACGGAAGCGGGAGAGATTAAAATTTTGCTGTAGAGAAAAGTTCGTATGATTTTGTGCAGTAAACCATTATTGTTTATTTTTTAGACATAGAAAAAAATGGAGCAATATTGTTAAATAAAATGCATCCTGCATTTTGTGCCATCAACAGGAAGACATGGATAGACAACATCTTGCAAAATGCCCTGCTCTGAAATCCTCCAAGGAAGTCGACCGCTACTGGGAAGCCAGAGCCCGAATGTTTTTAATTACTTAATCCATAGTTTTGTTCACCACTTTCTTGTTTTTCCCTCAGTCAATGATAGTAAATATCATGTACTAGCCATTAGACAAATAAATAAATGTTAAATAAAATGTAAATTTAACATACTGTAATGTTCTATTAATGAGATTGAAAGTTTGTATTTGCTGCTCGTTTTATGTAAACAACAATTGCCCTGTCCGTCCCTGCATTAGAACAGAGCATCCTATTTTGTACCGGTATGTCTGTACCCGCTTGAACTGTACTGTGTACTTCTAAGCCCCCTTCCTCTCCGCTTGAGCTGTACCTTGTACTTGTAAACCCCCTCCTCCCCATCCAGCAACGTTGCAAAACGTATAATATTGTAAACTTTAATAATTAGTTAAATATTACAATTAAAAAATTGTGAGGACATTTTTTCTTCCTTATGACATGAATAATCATCAGTTAAAATAATGGCACTTATACCCCTTACAGTCTGTATATGATATAAAATTTATACTGCCTGTCTGTTTACATTGACTCGTTCTAGTAGGGTATTTGAATTAAAGGAAATATCAACAGTGTCACCAGAGGAAAAACTGTAAGCTAATAAAATAAACAAATTACATCCAGAGCTGGCGGAACCTAAAAAAGGCACAGAAATGTACACAATTTCCTTTACTACAATGAGAAATGTACTCAAACGTGTTTGTCTTTTTTCCATAAAATATGAACTGGGTCATCTCGCACGGTGTTTGAATGGAAAGGGTATGTACACAACGCTCAGCATGAGAGAATGGAGATAGCATCATTTCTCATTCATTTTATCAACCCAATATGACTGAGCTACATTGTAAAAGTTCAGCGTATATTTATAACCTCCAGCTTGCAAACATCCGTTGAAAAACGGTCAAATATTGTTTCCCACATTGATTTTACGTAGATAAATACGTCACATAGACATTTCGTTATCCATGTGTTTTGTAATAAATGATTGCGGTTATTTTGGAAACAGCCTATCATGTCCAACATATTGCGGTCATTTAAACGCCATTATATGTTGTTTATGATTCCCACTAATAGCCCAGTAACAACAACAGGACATAATCGCTGTAGATTAGTAATTGTACTCTATTGTCTCCGAGCCAATTTTTCATTTCCGCATTTCTTTTCATCTATTTCTGCGATTTATTATTTTGACGTCGTGTTGCCTCGAATTCCTCAGTCATTCAAATTTTGCCCTCCGCTATGGATGAGATTGTTTTATATAAATTTTGGCTACAAAACTGGGAGACCTGGTATCGATTTCCGGCAGATGAATCTCAATCTCTGTACCAGGAATTGAATCTGAAACTGCGCCAATTCTAGCTAGAAATTTTACCACTTAACCCGCAATACGGCCCAAACAGAAACCTTTGTGAAACTACCAGATACAGTAGTGGGCGGCAAAGTAGCTCATTTCGTAGAGCAACTGGCTACGGACTACAAGGTCCAGGGTTCAATTTCTGGTGATGGTGATAGTGGTGGAATTACTCTTATTACAAAACTTCCACAATGAGCACCGGGCAGGTACCCGGGCGAAAAGGCGGTCAGAGCGTAGAGCCGATTACACCACAACAATAAAACATTCAAAGAATATGTATGTATGTATTTATTTACACTGCAAGTGGGCAAGCACCCGGTGGCAGTGGTATATACAATATTAACAATACACAGTTAAAATGATAAGCAATACACAATAAAATTTACAATACATAATACAATTTACAACACATATACAATTTTATACACAATACAATAAGAATACACAATGCAATTTAACACAATAATAATAAAACATAAAATAAAACACCTAATTTTACAACACAACCTACATAATTATGTATAGGTCCTACATAAGTTTCAATAGTCTTTCACTTTACTCTCATCTCATTCCCTGTAGTGGCACTATGACGCATTTCACTGACACTTTAGCACACATTTCACCGACACTCTGTAACACATTTCACTGACACTATAGAACACATTTCATTGACGCTATAAATTATCACTGATCGGAACTGTTCACTGCACTGTAAAACCATAACTTCACTGACTCACCTCGCTTCACTGATACAGCAGTTCAAATAAGTCAAATAATTGCATTCTTATGCATACTTATAAACAGAACTACATTTAAACTAAACATTTCTAGTCTAAGGCCCTCTTACACGCTATTTTTAAATAATTTACAATTCAAACCAAGGAAGTAAACTCGTCAGGCTAGATAAATACATGTCATCTTAAAAAATTAAATGTTGAATGTCACCTTAATTTTAATTTTCACTTTATACACAACTCTTTAAATTATTCTTGAATCTCCTTAAGGAAGGACAGCCCTCAAAGACCGCTGCAGGTAGGTCATTCCAATCATTTATAGTTCTATTTAAAAATGAGAATTTACCTACATCCGTTTTCTGTTTCCTACATTTGATTTTAAAATCATGATCGTTCCTACCATAGTACGTTGGCTTTTCTAACCGAGCCGTTATGTCTACCCATGCTTTCTGACCTAGATGTGCTCTATACAATGATGTTATTCTAGTTTTCCTACGTCTGTTTTCCAAAGTTTCCCATTTAAGTTCTTTTATCGTATCGTTTCCATCTTCTCTTTTACCTTTAACAAATTTAGCTGCCCTATACTGGTTTCTTTCTAAGGAATTTATCTGATATATTCTATAGGGATCCCAACACGTAGTTCCGTATTCCATTAACGGTCGCACTAACGTTAGATATGCTATTTCCCTCGATTTGGGGCTAGCCTTTCTCAAGATTCTGAATATAATAAAATAACAACCAGTCAAAATAAAATGTCTATGGTGTGACCAAAACTACTTCCGACTTGACAGCTTACAGGGAAGGGGGAGCAATGTTGTCATGTTGTCCATCTTACGTGTCTAAGCGTGCGCGCTGCCGATAGAGTGCAGTACCGAACAGCTGACATGAACGTATACATTGCTAACCAATTTGTTGAATACTATACATTAAAATTAGTGTACATTATTATTTCTAGTAGTAGTAGTGGTGGTGGTCTTTAATGTAAAGTAATATGTTGTTAGAAAAGCGTTGAAAGTACTGAAAACTAAAAATAAGTTTAAATTTAATACGATACCTTTACTTTTACGAGTGGCAGTATTCGTCCATGTATAAGATAGAAAAGCATCTTGCTGGAAAGCATTTATATTTGTTACACTTTTCTCCATTTTTCCCCATTCCCCCCGGAGTTTTAAGTCTTGAGGACCCTGCGTCTTCATCTACACGGCCTTTTTCTTTTCCAGTATCGTTAACAGTGCTCTTATTAATTTTAACACAAGCAGCAGTTCTCATTACGACTTGCGCCAAAGGTAAAAGAGGCCCGCCATTATCTTTTTCCCTCTCAAAATACTCTCTTACGTTACACATCATCTCTTGCGCTTGACTCTTTAACGGGACACCTTGTACATTATTCTTTGTTCGCCGCTTGCCGTTCCTTCCTTCCGACATTGCACAAGTCACCTGTCTAGAAACTCTCGCACAAACTATCACACTAGTCACACACTCCACCAATGACAACGAAGAAAATACGTGTAATATAATTTTAACACAAGAATTATCGATACACTAAAACAATAATAAAACCAAACAATATTTTTAATTCACAGAACGCACGCGCTAACCAGCCAATTCAAAGTCATCCTGGGCAACATGTAAACATAGACACGACAACACCTTCCTGTTACCATGGTTACGCGTCTCTCATGATTGGTTGATTTGAATGATTACCATGGTAACATACTAAAGGCGCCATTTGTCAGGTCGGAAGTAGTTTTGGACATACCATAGTACCGAGGTCATGAAAGTATGCAGCTCTACCCCTATACCCTCCTTCACATGTAAAGGGGAATATTCTTACCTTAAGGGGAAGGACCTACAGAAAATATCTTTTTCTTATATTATTTTAAGTAGAACCTCTATTTCCCTAACATAGTTTCACATCAATGTATGAAATCTTTTAAATACAACATTTTCACGTTTGACCTTTATGGTGCAGCCGCAGACATAAACAATGCAGTATTATAAAGAAAATTATATATCTCCTCTCAAGACTATCACAGAATCACTGATCTTGTCTTAAATGAAAGCTAAATGACTGCTAATCAATTTTGTTTGATGATTTTTAGAAATTTTAATTTACATATTTTTATTTTGTATTTTTATGAACAGAAAGAAAAATTGCACGTCTATTTTTAACTTATTCTTTAATTTGCAATTTGACAATTTCCTCTTGCAGAATTACTCGTGTATAATGTGAGAATATGTCTTGAACAACCAGAATTTGAACCGGAACCCGCTCGTTCACGTTCATGCAGGCTAACCGTTACTCCACAGAGGCCCTTAGACGATCTCAGAAGAGCGACTTGTACTATTCCTTTGTATGCAGTCTATAGTAGGACCTACATAGTTATTTGTTGTTCCATTAAATCATTTGCAAGTCTTGTTATGCGTAACATTCAAACAGCTGTATCTTCATACCCATTGAAATTTGGACACTTGTTCACATAAACTTTTTTACTCAGAATAGTAGATACTACGGCCCTCTAAAATATTTACTGTTTCCCATGAACCACTCTGTTTATTATAGCATTAGTATAAAGGCCCAATAATCTAGTGTAGTACCGGTATTTATAGAATAAACAGAGGGAAGTTAAAAGCTTATAAACGTGTTATGATTGTCTGAATGTTCAGAAAAAAATATAATTGTATCACATGTATAAAACTTAGCGTCCAATTTTATTATAAGACTTGACACCAATAAGCTAACAAAGTTTCTTAATAACAGGAAGATTTTCAGAAAAAAATTTTATCGCTACTGTACATATTGCGCATCTGCAAGTGCTGCATTAGACATTCAGGGAATGAAACAAAGGCTGATGCTAGTAACGAAGTATAACTCGACCGAGGCGAGTGGAGACGCGGACGTAATGTGAACTATCGCGATGACGCTATACGAATGCAGCAGAAGTACAAGTGGCGCTCCGAGCTGCAGGACTCCACTGGCCTCTGTCGAGAAATACCGTAAATCATGCTGCAGTCCACAACCCTTTCCACAACAAACTTTCTATCCATGTGCGCCTGAATAGCAACGCTTAAACATCGAAAGGTGATGAAATCAGCCTTCCCGTAAGATTTTCAGTAATCTCAATGAATAATTTCTAGTGTAGTAAGTTATGTACATATTTTAATAATATATTATTAAAATAAACTACAAACAATAAAGTCATTTCCAGTATAATAAAAGTAGTGATTTTCTATGAAACGAATAAACGTACAGTAGTACACTTTGTTGTGAATTTCAATTATTTTTTTTTATGGAATTGTCATTCTATGAATAATTTCTAGTAGATTTTTGGTTATCAAAATTCGAGTATGATGATGAAGATGAAAACTACAACGGTAATTATAACGGCTAACTCAAGGAGCTGGTGTAATTATACCTGCTTTGCCTGTCCAAGACAACTGCGTAGTTTGCGTGAGATGTATCGATGTCTGCGACTCCTTCGAGCGAGCGAGCGGGGAGAAGAATCGCGTGTCTGCGGAGCATATTGAACAGGAAACTTTGCGCTGGGTGGAGTGAGCGACTCTTCATGGTCACTGCGGAATGGGGGAGTATCGCGGTAAACGTGTAAACCTGATTTTTATTCTCTGATGAGGTTGTGGGAGGCAACCGATCATGAGCAAACCTAATTCCGCTCCTGTTTACGAAGCGTAGCGAAGGGCATGCATGGTTCTTCCATTTTCAGGATAAAGGCAGACATGGCACTCAATTCCCAAGGCCTCACAGCAGTAAAATCCCTTATATTAACTTGTGTTGCCTTTGAGATCTAGTGAAGACAGGTCCCTCCTCCTCCCGACGTGTGTACAGCTGCTTCTCAGTTCTTATTGTGCTTTCCTTGCTCTACCTTATTTCAGGAAAGCCATTCCGATATCTCAGAATTCTGTGTATTATGATGGACTGTACAGAGTGGGCACAAAGTTCCGTTACTCCCTATAAATACCTCAAATATACACACTATTTTGTAATTCCGATCAAAATGCACTTTACACTAACTGTGTGTCCTAAGTCTTCAAAAGGTCAGTTTGTCCCCTATCATTCTCTTCACAAAAAAGAATGCATCATCAGATTCGGTGTGACATTCGCCTCAGTATTGCTAATGTAATCTGTTCGAAAGCGCGTCACACGGCGTCAATCAATTCAAATGGTGTCGTACCGTTCCAGTGCAACAATGCTCTTGATGAAACTCCACAATACATTGTCGCAGGTTTTGAGGTCAGGGCTGCGAGGTGGCCAGTCGAGAGGAGCTGATAAGATGGGTGACCCATTATGCCATTTCCTTTCGTGAGTAGGCTACCTCAATGAGATGTTTTTCATAACGCTGGATTGGCCATGTTATTTATTAGGCTAGAATCATAATTGTATACTTTGTCTGTTGTTTTTATATCTATGGATAAATTATTTTAGATTTGGAGTTACGAAGTTTATAATTAGAAATTATTGTTTTTTTTTATTATTATTCGTTTGTTATTTTTTTGTTATAAGGCTGTGGACGATTGGAGCACATGTTTGATTACCACTCGGCTGTATCTGTTTGTCGTTATGGTTCAATGACATTCAGAACTGCACTACTACTGTACTTTTCATTTGGTAAAGACATAGTCCAAGCTCACACAACTTGACAGTTTTGGTACCAACTTCCTAGCTCTAGTTATTACACATAACTGCACCTCGTGATATCAATGTAAAATAATTATTATTATCGTCATCGTCGTCATTATCATCAATTCATCAGCACATTGTGTGTCATACAGATGCGAAATCAGTATTTGGATCGAATGTCTAGAGTATTTCTGCTCGCATTTCAGATCAAATATTCATTCATAGGATAAATTTTGACAATTTTATTTTACGCGATTTCGATATTACGCATATACATGTAGTAAATTAATGATTTGCAACTCTGAAACTTCCTTCTGCTATCAACTCTACTACACTTAATTTTAGTGTTTGTTATGCCATAACTTTAATGTCTTCTATATGTATATTAAGTTACCGATGAAAATATAGCATTATCTCTTATGTATATTATTATTATTATTATTATTATTATTATTATTATTATTATTATTATTATTATTATTATTACGGGCTCTCAAGTATTGTCGGAAAAATTCACCATTAAAATGGGACACACTCACGGACAGGAGAACGCGAATTCGATTATGCGCACTGTTCAAAACTTACAGAGGTGAGCCTGCCTGGAGAGAAATAAAAAATAGGTTGCAGCCCCCAAATTACTCTTCAAGGAACAACCACTCTTATAAATTGAGGGAAAGAAGACAGAGGATGGATACTGGAAAGTTTTCTTTTCTCAATCGTACTATCAGGGACTGGAATGCTTTACCTGCAGACTTACTAAAGGCTTTACCAACAACCAAAAAGTATTTAAAAATAGGCTTAAGGACTTTACTAATAGACGATAATTATACACAGTATTTAAAGGATGTAATTGATATTTTGTTATTGAAGTGTTCTATCAGTGAAGAATTATGTTGTGTCAGTGAAGTGTGTTGAGTAGGTGAAACGTGTTCCTGTCAGTGAAGCTTTATAGTTTATAGTGGCAGTGCAAAGTATTTGAACAGTGAAATGTTTTTGAAGTGTTAGTGAAATCAGGATAGAATCAGTGAAATGTGTCGTAGTTCCAGTGCAGTGAGTGAGTTGACAGCGAAATGAGTGTAGTGTTGAAAGGTACTTGTGCAGATTTGATCATATCATACTCGTGGGTTTTAGTTCGAACATAGGTTTAAGGTACAAATTAGATTTACTTAAATGTTATTTTAACTGATCGTGCTTCATTTAATTTAGGATGTTCCCTGTTATTATTATTATTATTATTATTAATTATTGTTAGTATTAATTATTAGTATTATTATTAATTGTATTTTTATTAATTGTATTTATTATGTCTTTATTGAGTGTAATAAGTTACCACTGCCACCGGGTATATACCCATTGCAGTGTGAATAAATACATACATACATACATACATACATACATACATAACTATAACGCAACAATACGAATAAAGACATGTTATACGATTCACAGGCAACAGAATCTCGCAGTAAGAACACGAATTATATATAATATTATCCTTTTCATCTTGTTTCGTTCGCAAGAATAAGCGTCGAACTTCATTTAAAAACGTGAATCCTTCATAAGAAGAAACTTTTTTAGCCGAAAGCAATGCACTATTCCAGTGACGAAACGGCACGTCTATCTTTCAAGGGCAAACATCTTATTCCAGATCTGCATATCTCAGAACTGTGAACCGGAGCGATATAAAACAATTCAAGGCACACTTGCACCGCCTGATATCGTATAATGTAGTCGTTTTGTTCTATTTTAAGAACGTTATTTCCAGTAGCGATTTATAAAGTCACTTTATAGAGAGATAACTGCATTAATTTTAGAAGCGATTCTTTGTGTGGGAGGAAAGCGAACAGTCTGAGCCCCGACTTGTGTGCAGTAATGAAGAGAAAAAATTATGTACACAATTACGCACGGTCATGCCCCATGAATGAACACTGAAGTCAATGGCTGCCGAAGCTTGAAATCTTTTAAAGCTAAGTTAGAAAATTATCATAAGACGAGTTGCCAAACTAACTTACTGTTATGACAAGTGTTATATATTTCCACGTATTCTTTAGGCCTACATTTAGATATTATAGTGAGATTTACCGTATTAACTTATTTTAAATTTTTTGTTAATCTACATAATTTTTCCTTATATCATGTAAGTACTAGTGTTACTTATTATCAGAGACCGGAAGTTTAGGCATTATGAATCATTAAAATATGCAGGAAAAAAGGCATAAACAGCTAAAATAGGCAGGTAAAAACACATTATAAATAGCTAAAATACACAATGAAAGGTAATTACAAAAACCTTGCACTAGACCCACAACCTTGCACTTTCCACAAAGGGATTTCGGCAGCAAGAAAAGCTTTACGTAGGCCTAAGTCGAATGCAAATTGAGATTTTCGACTTGATGTTGCAATTACTGTTGGAAGCAAAGAAATCTTCTTCCCAATAGCCTTGGAAAGTGCATTTTTGTGTTTGGTTGTACTGATATGTTGTGATATGAAATATTTAGCTAGCTACAACAACGTCGCAATGAAAACTGAAAGAAAAATAACCGTTAAAAATAACGTTAGACCAGCACTCATTGTTGCCTTGTCAAATAAACACAAGCGATAATTAAAACGCTTACTGTTATACATTAAAAATCAGAAACAAAATTGGTACTAACAAATTACAAGAATGACTAATGATAGATTACCAAAACAAATTATAGATTATGCACCAACAGGATATAGAAATGTCGGAAGACCGAAAACAAGATGGACAGATGATTTAAACCAGGCCTGCAGAACTCGCAAGTAGGGGAACTATGACGTCAGCCTCACTCCACTTGTATTGGGGATGATCGACTTCGCCGCGAGAATGAATGTTGATGTAGCTGAGCGTAACTAGAACCCCGTGACCGCACAGGTAGAAAAGTTGGATGGGGTAAGAAAGAGGAGGAAAGCAGTCGCTCTCAGGAGCTACAGTTCTGCAGGTCTTATTTAAACCTGGAAGACGGAACAGGCCAATAGGCCTAATCCCTACAGCTGAAGAAGAACTGTTATACATTTTTGCACGGCAGCACTCATTGTTGCAAAGTGAATATGAACTGACTGAAAGACAATAATATACATTCAGTGAAGTCACTTTCATTGTAGCGGTTATAGAAATAAATTAAAATATACCTGTAGGCAACTTTTAATAATAGATTAATGAATAATAGATAAATAATAAAATAAAGACAAAAAAGCATCTATTTTGTAAATTAGGCACTTATATTTAAAAAGGCAGAAAAGGGGCAACATAAAACCGTGACGTTTCAATCACAAAGGTATAATTCGTACAGATTTACTTTCAAAATGAAGATAGATTTAACACATTTAAAGCCTTGGTTTTTCTGAACCGACGTATGCGACGTGCGAGATGCGAGGTCCACCTCGCTCAAATCTGGACTTCACGAGAGATAGTGAGTGGTTTCTATAACTGCGAGATGCGAGGTCTGCGTACCTCAGACCTTGCATTTATAGAAACCACTCACTACTGTACTCCAACCACGAGAAAATCTCTGGGAAATGAGACGAAGCGCGGTAATGCTGTGAATGAATGTTGATGTCATAAGATGTCATAAGGTCACACATGTGGGTACTCGTATCTCCATTGGCTAGCTCTCACAGCACAAATTATAACATTGATACACACATATTTATATTACCCTAGTTACAAAATTAGATCACGGTTAATCTCCTGGTCT
Source organism: Periplaneta americana (assembly GCF_040183065.1). Lineage (NCBI taxonomy): Eukaryota > Metazoa > Arthropoda > Insecta > Blattodea > Blattidae > Periplaneta > Periplaneta americana. The sequence goes on along the minus strand of NC_091123.1, from coordinate 60,917,459 downwards.
TTTAATCCCTCCATACAGGAAATAACATATGCAGGAGAGCGCATGTTTTTTTGAACTGACGTTATAACGGTAATATTATCTATCTACTTCGTTCCAATAGATGACGCAATAGTAAGCACATTCCTTTTACGGTTGATCTCCTGGATGGAGAACAGTATCTCTTGCCTAGTCCGGATTTGTGTGAGGCGGGCCTCGCAACTCGCATGCGTCGGTCCAGAAAAACCAAAGCTTTAAAAGGCATTCTGCCAAAGTTCCAGTCTCTGCTTATTATCATAATTTTCTCACTTTTGTGTGTGTATCTAAAAATTGTGTTTATCATATGTTCTATACTTCGCTATAGTATAATTATAATTATTATCATCATCATCATCATCATCATCATCATCAATAACTTCAAGGTTTAGGCCGATGGCATGTTCCGCCTCCAGAATTTTATCCATCAAACTGGTCTCTCCAACGTCTCTTTGGTCTTCCCACTCGTCTTCTTCGTGTAGGTCTATAACACCATGTTCTGAAAGGTATCCTGTCGTTGGGCATTCTTGTTATATGGTCGTACCAATTATTTCTATATTTTTCAATTATAGTTATTACACTCTCGATATTCAGTTCTCGACGTATATCTTCGTTTCTCTTATGGTCCTGTAATCTAAATCCTGCTAGTGGCCTTAAGAGTCTCATCTCGGCGGCCTCAATTCTTCTCTGTTGGGCTCTAGTCAGAATCCACGTTTCTGAACCATATAACAATGTCGGAATTGCCAGTGTCTTGTAAAATTTGAGTACAGTTTTTCTGTCGACTTTATTTATGAGTGTACGTTTAATTGTACCAATGAGTCTTAAAAATTTATTTAACTTGTTTTCTACGTCTGTGGAGGATATGTAAGAGAGATCGCATCCAAGGTAAGTAAAAGAATTTACTTGTTCAATCATCTTATCCTCTATTACAATTTTAGTTCTTATTGTATTATTTCCGCAGAAGCCAAATACTTTAGTTTTCCTGTGTGATATTTTTAGATTGTAGTTATTAGCAACAATTCTCAACAGATGGACTGCTCTCTGTAGGTTGTCTTCAGAATCAGCCAACACCAACTGGTCGTCTGCGAAAAGTAAGTAATCTAAAATGATATTATCTATAAAATAATGTGTTTTTAAATTGTTCTGCCATTCTCTTACGGCTTCGTCCAGGTACAAATTAAAATGAGTAGGTGATAAGGGACACATTATTATTATTATTATTATTATTATTATTATTATTATTATTATTATTATTAGATCATATTTCTATAAATTGTCAATATCTCACGCATTTTAACTCACTATTTACATTTTATTGTGTAATGTAATTCGCACCATCATAATAAAGAAACTGATTTGTTACGAAACGCGTAAACGTATTCGTGACACTAATATTCTTTTGCTAACAAGTTTTTAAAGTTTAGAATATAAATATATGTACATTTATCACATTTATCGAACATATACTCTGTAAGTTACACCACCTCATAGGCTTTTGTATCTGGCTCTGAGAGAATACTGTATTATTTTATTGTGACGTTAAATTTTATGTGATGTATTTTTGTGAGACTGTACATTCGTATTTAAATATGCAATAAAAGTTTCAAGGCAAAATTATTTTAAGATTTAGCCGGGCATATCGGTGCTCATTATTAAGGCAAATTAATGTTGTTTTTAATTTCTTATCCAACAATAGAGGAACACTGCAACCAATAACCTTATTTACTATCTGTAGACTCAAAGGCCTTCCTTTATCGGCGTAAGAATTAAGCGACAGTGTCGCAAATAACCATTAAGATCTATATAGGCTATTATAACATTTCGTTCAACTTGAAAAACCAAAATAATGTAAGTACCAGTATAATATAAAGATGGATAAGTGGCAAGATTGCCAGATATATAAAAACCTTCTTCTTTTTTTGTCATATAGTCCTCAAAGTTTTGCCATTTCCGCCTTCACAACTGATGCATAATGTCCTCTATCCTTGGCTATCTGTTTACCACCTTCTGACCTCTTAATACCTATCAAGGTATAACTAATCCATATTTATTTTATTTATTTATTTTTATTGCTAGTAAGTTTGAAATGAATACAAATTAATAAATACAATGAAAGATAAACTAGCTCACTCCTGAATGAGGGGATTCCAATACAGACAAAAATAAAATTAAAATTGAGAGTGAATACAGTGTTTAATATGTTTAAACCGATACTATAAATCCAATACAAATTTTTTATTTTATTTTTTTTATTAATTTGGAGAGGATTCGTGGTTGAAATATTATTGGAATAAAATTTGTTTAATAATCTGGGACCTTGACTCATGCTATGATAAAAAGCTGCATTGATTTTACATTTTGGTTCAGACAAACGCAGAGAATTCATATTTTTAGTTCTATATTTATGTATATACCTTTCAAAGTTATTAAAATTTCTATGAAAATATTTTAATAAAATAAAATAATACATTTGTTTAATGTTGAAAATTTTGAAATGTTTAAACAACAATTCAGTTGGGTAATCTTTCTGCTTTTTTAAACAGATTTTTAATACTGTAAAATACTGTAGTAAAATTAACGGATAAAGGTTGGATTTATAAGTTCCACCCCAACCTATAATACCATACATAAATATAGATTGAAATAATGCTAAATAAATTATACGTAAACAGTTAAGTGAGAAAATATTTCTTAGAATAACAAAGTAACATAATGTTTTACGTAATTTATTACAAATATAATGAATATGATTATTCCATTTTAAATGATTATCAATAATTATACCTAAGTATTTATATAGTAAAGTAAATCCATGGCGCTACAGCCCTTTGCTGGGCCAAGACCGATCAGCTGGTTGCTGGCCTCACATCCACATGCCGAAGCAGAGGTGGACTATCATGCAACCAGAATGGAGGTATCGTGTGGTTAGCATGATGATCCCCCCAGCCATTATAGCTGGTTTGCGAAACTGAAATAATCCATATACATACTCGTAATTCAATTAAAACGAATTAATATTAACAATAATCGCTTTAAAATAATCACTGTTCATTTTATAACAGATATTTGAAGGCTCACATTTAAACTCTTGTGTTCCTCAGTTCTAGGTTATCCTCTAACAAGTTCTTAATCAACACGGCTTCTCAGCATCTTTATTAGCTTTCGCAGAACAAGTTATTTAAATAAAAGTAGTTTTAATTGAACTGTACACCGTGTTCCGCTCAGAGGGATCGAGAAATAAATGCTCACCACTTAAAACCAGATAAAGATATCGTTGAGATTTACATCTGACAAGACAGAGAAACTGTCCAAGTTTATGCAACAAAGTATGAAAACAACTGCATGCGAAACTTTCGTTTGTTTGTTGCTAAAACAAGCCTGGCGCCATTTTGTAGGAGAACACGCCATGTTCAACATGTGGACACCACAACAGAAAGTTCAATGTGTGATATGGGTAGTAGAAGAAAAATCTGTTACGCGAGTACAACGCCGTGTTCGTCGTACATGGATAGGTGGATCGGAAGACGAGGACCCATTGCCTGGCCAACCAGGTCACCCGATCTGACTCCCTTGGACTTTTTTTTTTCTGAGGCTTTGTGAAAGATGCTGTGTACCAAAGAGGAAGAGCTAATACTTTGGAGGAACTGAGGCAACACATCACAAATACAGCTGCGCTAGTGAGTCCACAAATGCTAGAGAACACTTGACGGGAGGTTGAATACCGTTTAGATGTCTGCAGGGCAACTCAAGGCGCACACATCGAGTTGCTTTGAGCATTCTCCGAAACTCAGACAGTTTTTACATCAAGTTATGTAAAAAGGCATGTTAATAAACCATTATTTACACTTGAAATTATCACTTATTTCTTTACCCCTCTAAGCGAGACACGGTGTATAAACAAATGTTTGTTATGACCGAGCATTTAAAATTTATTTCAGAAAATAATCTCTCTAAAACTTGCTAGTTCCGTAAATTTTGTAACTTTATTGCCTAGATTATTAAAAAGTACCACTAACATTTGGTTTTGTCATTATTCCTGAAAAATTACAAAGAATCTCTGACAATGCAGTACTTATCGCAGAGTTCACCTATTTTTCATTTCATACAAAAAGACTCCGCATGTTAACAAATACACGTGTCTGAAGCCCTTCCTATTGTCTACAGGACAAAGAATCTCATTATGCCGCCTAGATCGCAATGTTGATTAGTTTCCTTCTAAGTCTTTTTGGGAAAGTTTCTGTTTTAATAAACACATGTAGAAAATACAATATATGAAGCAGTTGAAAACTGATGAAAGCTGTGAAGATAGAATGTGAATTGTAGTGGAGTCGAGCACGGACCGAAGGTAATGAAGTGTGATAGCACAACAAGTAGGGTATGTAATTTATATATGGCTACGTCACCTCTCAAAATCCTAACTCGAACACAGAAATGGAAACGGTGGTCAGTCAATCAGTTTCTGTTATTATTTTCTCCTTGTAGGCCTAGCTACTGTATTAGAATACAGTTTCAGTGCTGTTCTGTGTTAAATTGCATGTTAATGTCCTGCTACATATGTATAGTAATAGTGTAGGCTATAGGCCCTAATGGCTGATCCAGTTGTAATTCAGAGCTCAAACATAATAAGGGGGGGAACCCTTTGGAAGCAATCCGTTACCTGATCTAGACGCTTCATAGCCCTAATGTAACTACATTATTGTAAAAAAAAATATATATATCGCATGCATTCGAAGTCTTCCCCCCCCCCCCAATGGCGGGTACTTGGCTGTTCGTCATTCACCCATAACAGTAGCGGTTCACAGTAAAAAAAAAGAGCTGAAGTGCTGTTCACATACTAAATGCATGAACAGTTTTACCAATATAATGAGTAGAACTACTATTCGTAAACTAAGTACAATTTTACTAGTTCTAGAACATATGCAAGAAAATTAATTTATTTCAGGACTCATCCAATTTCTTGCATACCAAGTCAATCCTCCTATCTTTTAGTGATGTAGCATTCTGAGTGAAATTTTCAATATTTTCAAACAGAAAAGTTTCTTTCATCGGAAGAATTTTTTTAAGTTATTTAATACAACTTCTCTATTTTCTTAGCACGTTTTAAAACAAAGAACAAGTGGAACTGTAAGTCGTCGAGAGTTTAAAACATATTTTTTATCCTCATATTTAAGTCTACAAAACGGAATTTCTAATATATTACAAACCGTGTCATTTCGCACTCATTCATCTATATTTTCTGTGTACTGGTACCCAAGTGTTTGTATAGTAGCACTATAGTAATTAAGCATATAATATACACTATGGTATAGGATTAATACACTATATACACTTATCACTAACATACTCTAAATACATTAACTTAAGTAATAAGTAGAGCTAGGATTTATATGTAGTATAAGTTTAGAATGACGCCGTCTAGTGTTGAGTCGATGTGATGCCGGTTAAGAAGGTTTTAAGCCTGGTTGAAAGATTCGAAATGCAAGAAAAGTCACAAGGACTAGACAATACAGCTTTTAAACCTCTGGTATTTTGTAAGTGGTGGTTAAGAGGATTAAAGACCCTTAGCGCTAAATAATGGAAATACTGAATGACAAGAATGGCAAGTATAAGGAGTGGGGGGCATGACTTGCATTTTTATAAACTATACCGACTAAAAATATTAGGTTTTAGTACATACGAATCCTAGCTCTAATAAGTTAACATAATAGTACACAGTATTAAACTACATGTGCACATTTACGCGCGCGTTAAACTTTCAAAATATAAGAGCTGGAACAAAACCGGCAAGCTCATGAGCTCATGAGAAGAAACAATACACGCCGCGGAAAACAACTTTTAAACTTTGCGAATGTATGTGGGGTGTATTCCTGATAAAATAACATGCAGCCAGCTAATTTACAGCTGTTTGGACACAAGGAATGAGAATACTATTCTCGAGTCAAGTAGTACATGCTGTAAAATTTCACAGCCCTTCAACAATAGCCTCCGGCCTTGGAGACCAGCTTCAACCCTTCTCTATTATTAGTACCGTTAGATCTGCAAACTGGTTACTCCATCTACAAGTCTGACAGTTCTTCGTAGCTGAAAGACTCAGAAACGCACTTCACTCATACAATCTTTCTTTAGTGCGTGACGTCATGTTACCATGGAAACCAAGTTCTGTATGAGAATGGGAGCCCAAAAGCGTATTCCGAATCTCATCGGTGAGCAATCCGATGGCATCACGGTGTTCCGAATTCCACCGATGACGTCATTGATGCTCCACCGGTGTCGCACCGGTGCCATCAACTTGCAGAGGTGGTGGCAGTCTCCATCAGCCGCCAACAGTGAATCTGATTGGTTCTTGTATAGGGCGGGAATTAGCAGACGAATAACATCGTGCACTGTTGTGTCATGGCGGTGTGTTCTGCTTTAGTTCTGCTGTATTGTTTGTAATGAGCACAACGTAAAAACAATAATATGTTAATGGATTATGAGCGAACATGTCAACGGACCCGTTATTACTACCGGTTCAAGAAATAAATTGTTTATGCTATCTTTTCTTTGAACGAGATGGGAGTACGAAAATTTCGCAAAATTTTGCTAGCGTAGCACAGACAACAACTTGTACAGTCGCCATGACAGCCATCGATCCTTCCAGCAGTTTTGTTCCTTATTTCGCTCCAACGTGACGTCACTGATGCCACCGGACCGGTGAGATTCGGAATACGCTGCAAATAATTTCACCTCTACAGTATTGTAAGTTCTATAGACACCGCTAGACGCTCGTACCAGTTGACATTATTCTATTCAGCGGACGGTTACAGGTACTACTTATACAACTAAACACTGTTCAAAACGACTGAAAAGAAAACTTTTATTTTATTTTAGAAATACGGTACCGGTAGTAACTAGAATTAATTATTAATAAGAGACAAAATTTTACACATAAATAGGTGAAGTGGCACTTCACCTACTTCACCTGAATAGCCGCCCCTGACCCATAAGGAGTGCAAGTGCGGGAAGTGAAGTTCTAGACCAATATACCGACACAGTCGTAACCCAGGGTGCACCAAAGGAGGTTGGTCAACGCTACACTCGCGATGATATGATAAATAATGGAGATTTGTTGGGATGCCACAGGGAACCGGGCTCCCGGAGAAAGCCCCTATGTTAACTTGGAGTTAACTTGGTGAGAGAGTGAGTGAGTGAGTGAATTTATGAAGGATGGAAAGAAGTGAATGAACGAATTAAAATTAATTAATTAATTAATTATTGACGGAATAAAGATATAAATCAATAAATAAAGGATTAAATTAATTAAAAAAAAAAACAAATAAATATTACCTTACTCTCTCCAGCAATATCCTTAACATTTGTGCCGTTTTCAAGGCGATGAATAATATTATTTTGTCAGAAATATTCATACTTGAAAGTGTTTGCGACGATGCCTTTCGGTATGCGGGGGCTTGGATTCTCGTCACAACAGACCACATTGTACTGTTTTCTGCTTTCTTAGACTCAAACGCATTCTACTATGACGGAGCAGTGTATCGCGCTTAGTAAAATATTTTTCATTGTTACCGATCACCGCAGGAATTTTAGATATAAAGGAAAATTTCCAGACAGGAAACGCTACCTTACATGGCATTGAGGATGAAAGCAGAATTCAAACGGCTTTAAATCCTAGCGAGTCGATAACTAAATACACTCTCCAAAGAAACAAGCCAAGCAGGTATAAGTACAAGTCATTAGCACGAGATAATAGTGACTTGTTCGTCGGGTACATCCTGAAACAATTAACAATACTAGCAGACACCGCACTAAGAGAGAGAGGCCTTGACTGAAAAGCCCTTTGTATAAAATGCCTTTCATTAAAGATTCTCAACAGGAAAGTAAGCTGCAAATCTTCTATGGTTTAAGTGGCAGTATTTCCTGTTGCTTTAATCCAGAAGACCGGGATTCAATTCCTGACGAGTGGTAGATACAGTTTTAAGTTTGTTTAGACCTATATACAAATTCTAATTTACCAGTGCTGACAGATTAGCAACATTAAAATCCACCCACGTAACAACCAAATCCCACACAATTCCTCACATGACTACAGAATACATTTTTGTGCACTATAATCATACTGAATATATAGATATGTTATTTAATGTACTATACTTACATAGCTTACTGCATTCAAACACTGGTTTAGTGTCCCGCGGTATTCATGCTTTTATTATCGCTACACTACTTTTAAAAGTAGACCTATCTTCCACTACATAAAAGTTGTTTATATAGTGTTTAAACTTGTGTATGTATTATACATATATTATTTATATATTTATTTATACTCAGTATTATTTATTTAAATATAATATATATTAATCCATGTTGAATCTTTTGTGCACTACTTTTAACACTTGAATATAAATAATTGATTAAATGGCGATCTTACTCGTGTTAATTGTGTAAGCATGTGCGGCTTACAGCTGTTTCGGTGTTTCTTCACACCATCCTCAGAGCCTACTAGATCTTGCGTCATCTCGAACTTCACTGCCTGTTGTGTGGGTGCGTTCGATTGTTGAAAAGTGTTGAAATGTGGTGTCAAATAGTGTGTGTGTTCTCTCAACTCTCACACTCTCTCAACTCTCTCAACTCAACACACTAGAACAATATGAAATAGACACACCAAAACACACCCTGATCAAATTCTCAACACACAGATCAATTTCAGAACACACACACTATTTGACACCACATTTCAACACTTTTCAACAATCGAACGCACCCACACAACAGGCAGCGAAGTTCGAGATGACCCGAGATCTAGTAGGCTCTAAGGATGGTGTGAAGAAACACCGAAACAGCTGTAAGCCGCACATGCTTACACAATTAACACGAGTAAGATCGCCATTTAATCAATTATTAATATATATTAAACTATTTAATCTTAGTTAACAGAAAATGCATTGTAACGGGGAGCAGAGTAGAGAGACGGGGAAAACCAGACAAGTGACTGAGATTATTGCTATTACCCTCTCAACGTGATCCATACCATCGGTAAAAATTTGTCTTCGAAATCTACACCATCCCCTTCAAGTTCACTGTCAGGCAACTGTCAGAATCCATTAGTGGTGTCCAGTATTTCATTGCCACTTACAATCAGAACTCTGAAAGCCCGGAGAAAGTCTATAAAAAAAAAAGGTCAAAAACTTCTAAAAGGATGACAAAATTCAACCTAGCCAGCCCCTACCGATTAAGCGCGGTTTAGATAATCCACCTACGGCTACTCTAGAGTCAACTCATTCAGTGTTCTGTCCAATGGCAGGTCTTTCACTGCAAACCCAGCTTCCTCCAATCTTTCCTATTTATCTGCCTTCCTCTTTGTCTCCTCATATGATCCATATATGAGTATATCTTAATGTCGCCTATATATCTGCCTCGAACTCTTCTCCCCTTCACCATTCCTTCCTTCAGAAGGCAGTTTCTTCTCAGCCAGTGAACGAACCAATTCCTTTTCCTCTTCCTGATGAATTTCAGCATCATTCTTTCTTCACCCACTCTTTCCAACACAGCTTCATTTTTTATTCTGTCTGTCCACTTCACACGTTCCATTCTTCCCCATATCCACATTTCAAATGCTTCTCTTCACTTTGTCGTAAGCAGTTTCTCTTGGGAAAGATAAATGCGGTAGCTTGCAATTGCTTTCCACACACCACTCTCTCTTTCGCATCTTAAAAGATCCCAGGGGGCCTCAGCGTGGATGTGAGGAGAGTGAATTTGACTAATTAGGCCCTCCGGACTTTACCGAAATTCACCGTAAGGGTTAAATATCAGTTCTATCAGAGTTTTTGATCCGACCAGAAACCGGGAAATCCCAATTAGCCTCTGCCCCCTAGAGTCAATTGTACCGGTTTTTTCACATACATATTTATATTTTAATTTACTAAAAATTTAGTGGGCCCAGCTGTGAAAATTTCACATAAACTCCACACAACCAATCAGTCCACACAGCAATACAAATTCCACACAGGTTGGCAACATTGCAATTTACTGCTGTTAATCCATATTCTCTTGTTGACACTGACATTGGCTCATGTTCAAAACATCTCATTCAATTTTTCTTCGTTAATTATAGTGCATTTGAGGGTATTATATTATTATTGTAAGTTATTATACGTGCCCACTTTGATTTTACAGAATATATCTGGCTTTAACAGGTTTCGTCATCCTGACTTAGAGATCACGATCTAAAAATTTATCTTCTGTTTCTTTTCTGCATGCTGCTGTTTTTTCATTCCCTCCTAATCGGGCGTAGTCACTTTTTTTTTTTTTTTTTTGGTATCCAGATGAGGAATTCTTTGTTTATTTGACTATTCTCTTTTCGCATTATTTCTCCACATCGTCGCATTGGTAGATCTTTATTTCATGAAAGAAAGGACAGTCGGCTTAAGCAAAACACATTAAGTCAATATTACTTCTGAGAAAAAGGCGTTTGAAATGAATCCTCAAAATACTGTATTATTTTTAGTAAGTTTTCTTTATGTGTATTTAATTTTCCAAGTTGTTTATACACATACATTATGTTTCTCAGAAGTAATATTTTTAACTTAATGCGTTTTGCTTATAAACCTATGACGAGGTGATAGTTGCGTCTGAGGAAAATGGAAGGAGAGAAGGGTGACAGTTGCGTCTGGGGATGACGGAAGGAAAGAAGGGTGATAGTTGCGTCTCGGGTTAAAGAAAGAGAAGGGTGATAGTTGCGTCTGGGGATAAAGAAAGAAAAGGATGATAGTTGCGTCTGGGGATAAAAAAAAAGAGAAGAGTGATAGTTGCGTCTGGGGATGAAGGTAGAAGAAAATTGTGAGAGTTGCGTCTGGGGACGAAAGAAGAAGATAAGTGTGATAGTTGCATCTGGGGATGAAGAAAGAAGAGAAGTGTGAGAGTTGCATCTGGGGATGAAGAAAGAAGAGAAGTGTGAGGGTTGCGTCTGGGGATGAAGGAAAAAGAGAAGGGTGATAGTGCGTCTGAGAGTTTCTGAGTTTTCATTTACTTTATTAATGATTAATTAAGTTTAAGTACAACAAAATTCACACTTAAATATTTCTGTAGCTGTGAAGTTACTGCGATATTAAGTTGCCTTTTTAAAAAAATATCAAAATTAATTTTAGGGAACAGTACGCCAAATTTCCGTCAATGCAGGAACGTAAAGTAACAGTATGCTGGATATTTTCAGCAATAGGGAACATATATCAGGATATTTTATTAGCGAACTTTAATTGGAAATAGATACTAGACAGATTCCATTAACCATTATTGAAGAAGGTCCTAATTTCAAAACACGGAATAGTGAATACTCACTGTCAGTTTAAAGGAAAATTAGGTAAGATATTTTAAGAGACGACATTCGATATAAGCTATAATTTTACACCCTTTTTATGATATTATATGTTTATGCCATGCAAGAATGATTTGTCAGAATCGAAAGCAATTCTGGGTGGAGTCGAAGCCGGATGTGGAGTTTGTAAAAACGTACCGACTTCGACCTCGATATAATGTCTTTTAACAAAATATATTGCTTTAGTACTTCCGCCATCATGTCAACTGCAGTTGTAAGCGTTACGGAGATTCAATGAGTCATAAGGTGTGAGGATAAGGCTTCCTATCTGTTCTCAAGAACAGATCCTTGTTATTATCCGGAATAACCATTGGACATATATTCAGGTTATAAACCTAAAAATAGCCCGATGATTGAAGTGATGGTGATTAAATATCTTGCGGTTAAAAGTTACATAAAAATTTAAAACTAGCCTGATGATCCCAGTGAAATGCCTTATGATTACATTTGTCTAAAAGTATATGGTAGATTTTTAGAAACTTAAAATTAAAAATTTAGCATTTAAAAAATTAGAATTAGCACTTCATAACATTTTTAATATTAGAATTTAGTATTTTGTAACGCTGTGGAATGGAACATTTTTTATGGAAAGTCTTTTGGTAGAAATTCAATGTCATCAATGTTTTAACAAGTGACTTAACTGCATTTTGCTGATAAAATTCTTTAAAATAATAAATAAGTAAAGGCACATATACCCTAGAATTACAATGAAATGGTGAACATTAATAAGCATTCCAAAAGGTAAGGACCCGCTAACATAGAGTCCGATATGCATTTAAAATCAAATCAGTATTCAAGACAAAAATCGTTTCATTTCCTTTAAATACACTCATTGAAAATTCAACACAGAACATATTTCAACATTACTCTCCTTTAACCTGTTTTGTCTGTCTGTGACAATTAAATTGAACTTATTAAAAACATTGCATTACATATGGATACATTCCGTCGTTTTAAACTTTTAGGGCCATATTCATAGACATTCTTAGCGCGGGCTTCCGGTGGATGATCAGCGAATTAATGTTTTTCGTATTCATAAACCAGTGTTAGCGATATGATATGATATGAATCCTGTACAAATAATCAGTCGATAGTCGTGACTAGTTTAGCACGCTCGTAGCGCGGGCTAGCGAAATGTCTATGAATAGCATCCTTAAATATTTTAAATTTAATTTTAAATATCGGTACACAGTTTGTTATTAATCACACAACACTTATGGAATTAATCCAAGTGTGGTCGCTTTTTACAAGATTATTTTAACTCATACAGTATTTTATGCTGTTGTGACTTAGAGCCACAGTTATGCTCTTGCATAATGGGCATGCATGTTTTTGTAATGCATATATTATTGTATAGCCATCACCTGTGTTCAATTTTGTTTGCTGAAGATGACTTTTTATATAACTCGAAAATATTCGTGAAATATAACTTAATGTGAGACCGATATCACATGTCGTCAGCACGTTATCAGAAATCTAACTGCTCGTTATGCTACCTAAGTCAGAATTTCCAAATCTATTCTTATTTGCCTCCTGTCTAGTAATCATATTTGCTTCCACATAATGCTTTCAAATTTGAATCAGATTTTAATGCAAGAAAGAAATATCAAAACTCTAAACGTACAAAAAGATCTCAGGGGTAAGTTTATTTTATTTTCCATGTCATGTAAAACAATTACTTCCTTGAATTTTTGATTGTTTAGGAATATAGGATAATATCTTCTAAAAATAAGAAGCATACTCTTTCATGTATAAACACTTGTAAGCTCTCACGTTCTATGTTTCAAATAAGATAAATATTAACAGATAGTATAATAATAAATAAGTGCTACAGTTAGCGGTGTATTTGTTTTAGCTTGAAACGATACTGTTCAATTATGTTTTCAGTACTACATAATATCGTATTGTAATTAAGAAAGCTTGGCAACAATAGAATTTTAGTATTTGTGTATATAAAACTACTATAATCATAGTACCGTGCGTCATTCTGATATACAAATCATTAGACGTCACGACAACCTGTAAGAGCCGCCACAGCGCACCGTGGCAGTGGACTGTTTCTGCAGCATAAATACAAACAACTTCTAGTTGCTGCGGCTGGCTCCGTCTGTCTTTCTTTACGTCAAGATTTTCAGCACTTTGTGAGCACGAGTTGCCCAGCCATGAGCATGCTGCTGGAATTCTGTTCCCGACCACGCTTCTCCCGACAGTACCTCACCACAGTCTAGTATATACAGTCGCGAAGCTCAATACGTAGTAAATATGCAAACATTAGTTAGTTGCTCACAACTAGGATCGCTAATATCGCCTCATTACAGGCAATGCAAAATAGAACCGTCACAGTCTATTGTTTCTAGCACCCTCTAAGCTCAAGCTTCGTGACTGTATATAGTAGACTGTGACCTCACCTTGCAGAGATATGGAGCAGAAACGCAGAAAGTACATATCAAATCATCTTGCATATCTTGTGCGATGCTCCCGTATTCCTTAATTTTCACGAGTACGGGCTAACTTCAGGAATTCCCGTGGTTGCTTGCTTCCTGCAAGGTTCATTATATAGCTCCCATAGAAAGATGGCTCACTGAAATATTTTCACGCTGTTCTGTTATGATGAAATGGAAATTTTGTAGCGTACTAGTAGAATATAAATGCTCTTGTGTGTAATAATAAATACTGACAATATTTTTTAATGTTTCAGATGGTGCATGGGGAGTTTGGAATACGTGTAAGCAGTGCGATCGTGTATGGTGAGTTGTGTTTTAAAATAAACCAGTTCTCGGATTGTTAGTCAGCTACCGTATATAGCTCATGATACAGCCATGAACGTATTCAGTGGAATTAGGGAACATATCAAGAAGCGTGGTAGGCAGAGGAGCAGGACCACTATCAGTATAATAGTTTTTTTTTTTTTAATTTCATGCTGTCTTCTTTATAACGCCAGTTTTCATTATTTTTATAATATCTGACAGAAACATAAAATAAACCACTATATATTCTAACCCAATCTGCGCTTTCAGACGTAGAACAATTTGTCTCGGAGTAGAGAGAAATAGCAGAAAATTTAAGGAAATATTATTTATTTATTTACCTATTTATTTATTTACTCACTCACTCACTCACCTACTTACCTATTTATCTATTTATTTATGTCTTTATTTATTTGTTTATATAATTATATTTATTTATTTATTTAAATACCGTTAAATATACGTACTTACAAATGGCTTTTAAGGAATCCAGAGGTTCATTGCCGCCCTCATATAAGCTCGCCATCGGTCCCTATCCTGTGCAAGATTAATCCAGTCTCTATCATCATATCCCACCTCCCTCAAATCCATTTTAATATTATCCTCCCATCTACATCTTGGCCTCCCCAAAGGTCTTTTTCCCTCCGGTCTCGCAACTAACACTCTATATGGATTTCTAGATTCGCCCATACGTGCTACATGCCCTACCCATCTCAAACGTCTGGATTTAATGTTCCTAATTATGTCAGGTGAAGAATACAATGCGTGCAGTTCTGTGTTGTGTAACTTCCTCCATTCTCCTGTAACTTCATCCCTCTTAGCCCCAAATAGTTTCCTAAGAACCTTATTCTCAGACACTCTTAATCTCTGTTCCTCTCTCAAAGTGAGAGTCCAAGTTTCACAACTATACAGAATAACCGGTAATATAACTGTTTTATAAATTCTAATTTTCAGATTTTTTGACAGCAGACTAGATGACAAAAGCTTCTCAACCGAATAATAACACGCATTTCTCATATTTATTCTGCGTTTAATTTCCTCCCGAGTGTCATTTATATTTGTTACTGTTGCTCCAAAATATTTGAATTTTTCCACCGCTTCGAAGGATAAATCTCCAATTTTTATATTTCCATTTCGTACAATATTCTGGTCACGAGACATGATCATATACTTTGTCTTTTCAGAATTTACTTCCAAACCTATCGCTTTACTTGCTTCAAGTAAAATTTCCGTGTTTTCCCTAATCGCGTGTGGATTTTCTCCTAACATATTCACGTCATCCGCATAGAGAAGAAGCTGATGTAACCCGTTCAGTTCTAAACCATCTCTGTTATCCTGAACTTTCCTAATTCCGTTTTTTAAATTTATCTCGGAGTAGGGAGAAATAACAGAAAATTTAAAGAAACATTATTTATTTATTTTATTTATTTCAATTCCGTTAATATAGGCGCATTTAAAATTTGTCTCAGAGTAGGGAGAAATAGCAGATATATATAGGCCTATTTATTTATTTATTTATTTATTTATTTATTTATTTACTTACTTAAATTCCGTTAAATATAGGCGTGTTTTAGCTGCGTCACGCTCCCTGAATATTTTTGAAGTGAAACTTTTTAGGCACGATACGAGTGGAATTCTGCATTGAGTATATTAATATGGTACAAGTGTGAAAGTTTGCACTACGAGTGTGTAATCAACTTCTTATTCCACTGAAAATGAATGTGATAAGACACTACTACGTTACGAGTGTAGATAAATAATAAGGTTATAGTCACTAATTGCCGTAGCGACTAGTGAGTTTTGTTCATTTTTACTACTCGTTGTTCCTAGCAACGATATCATATTTTAAATTTATATATCTTCTCACCATTTGTGAGCTGCCACAAGGTACTTAACCATAGAAATTTTTACAAGTTCATGAAAAACCATTAATTTTGTTTCAACAATGAAATTCTTACAAGTACATAGCTGCAAATATTTTTTTTTAGATTAGTGGAAATATACGTAACTTTAATATAATTATTATTTTAAGTATCAACATAGCAACTGGCCATTTCTTGTGTGGCTGTTTGCTAAAATTAGATGTAATGTCACCGGTACCCAAGTTCTGACAGTCTGTCATGCCATGAGATTTACTTGAAGCAGTTCCCGTGTATGACTGCTACAAAGAACTGTCACAAACATTCATTAACATTACGCTTATGAGAACTCCTACAAGTTAAAGTTAGATGCTAACTTAACTGCTGAATGAACAGTGTGGACGACTGTGTTCAACTGCATGACGTTATAATATCTTCATAATGTGGATAATTTTTTGTCTAGTTAAAGTGATGCACTGCAGATATGCTGGGCGTAATTAGTTTCACAGGCAGTAAGGAGATGTAGAGGTGCTTACCGGGCGAGACATGCAACTTCCGTATTCGCTGAAACATACAGAAGCTATTTTGTGCACCTCTGATAGATTGAGTTGCATACCAATTCTGCTGTCGGCTATGTCGGTCCCAACATACGCTACAGTACGCATTCTTCTCCAGTCATCATATCCGTATATTATACTCTATATAAGAGTCGTCATGACCCTGTCAGATGATGAGATCCTGTGGGGGTTTCGGTACCTCTTTATATAACTGAGTCAACTGAACATCACTGCCATCTACCAATCTCTGGACAACCGCGAGGAAGATCCATTGTAACGGATGGTGGTTTCGACGTTACGCAGCACAGGAGATGCCCTATTTTTCACGACCTTACCGAGGATCGAACTCCGGGTGCCTGGATGGAAGACCAGCGCACATTTTAACCACAGACGGGACCATCATAACACGTAATGGCACCGTATTGTTTCCACCCGACAGGAAAGCTACAAAGAAGCGTGAATTCCATTCAAGAAATGCAGTAGGTAGAGAAATCTGCTATCCACACCCTCAGTTCACTTGTTTTATGTTCATTACGTTGATAGAATTTGTGGTGGAAAAAGCTGGCATATTAGTGGCCTTTTTCGGAGTACTCCTGTTTCTCTCTATCATTTCTCTAACAATCTACATCCCCCATTTCATCATCTATTATCTACTATATTAAAAATAAGCTGAGGTGCTCTTGGTGATAATACAGGTTTGCAATGTTGGTATAGGAAGGGCTTGGGGCACCGGGCCCCTGGGGCTTGTTAGGCTAGTCGTATGCGAACAAGAGCTGGCTGTATCAGTGATGAGGCAGGATGGTCCACCTGTCATCTAACGATGACAGGAAGGTATTAGAGCTTATCAGGCCACACGTCCGCGAAGTGGGACCTGGCTGAGGCAGAATGGCCCACCTGTGAGCATCGGATTCACGAATGCCACCTGGGCCACCTGTTTGACCTGGAGAATTGCATATATAAGCGGAAAAAGGGCCTACCATTTTTCACAGAGGAAGACCCCGAAGGCTTCCACCGCAGCCTGAAGCTTATTGTGCTTACCATTCCTGTTCAGAGTGATATTTGCCCTAGATAATTCGCGTTGTTGTGCAGTCAGCGCAGTGAATATTTGGAGAATTTAAACAACCCATAGTCTATTCCTTTCCCCTAGGGTCCAACCACACGGGAAGGTAAAGAGCATATGACCTTGTCTGACAGTCATACATGCTAATCTTAGCATGTAGGCTTTCACTGCGTTTGTGTGATGAAGATTTTCGGGGCTGAGATGTCATGGTCTACTGGTGTTGTTTCCACCAGACGTTTCGTCTGCTACTGCGGCAGACATCGTCAGTGGTGAGGTATGGTTGGGAGAAGTGTTCTCCTTGGTGTAGGCAAGCACAACATTACACGTTACAATCCCAGCATACAGTCGTGCTACAGCTTGTCCAAGTCAAGTCTGCGAGTGGGGATATCGGGATGGAATGTAGAGGCAAAACACAGTTGCCACATAGGTCACTTGACGCTCAGATTTCAACGTGTGCATATCGTTTAACATACACTACGGAGAGCACGCATTTTTTGTCCTTGTCTTCAGATAAAGGCAACAGTTACGCTGCCCCCCCCCCTCATGCAACTTTCTCTCCTACGCCCATGCATGCCAATCAGAACGCCAAACCTCACTGTCAAGAAGAAGTAGAAGTACAGTCTATTTCAAAGCGTCTTAAATTGTTACCATTCTATGAACTGAAGCGCAGTAGGAAAACTTTGCTGTCATATGAGACTGTACTGGTCTCCTCTCGTTACCGCCTCCTTTCACTACAGAACTGCCTCCAACTTCCCCTCTCGGCTCGCAGACTTAACTTGGTCGAGCTGTATATCCAAATCATGTGCAACAAGTGCAGGCTCTTCAACAACATGTAGACTATGCAAATAGATCAATATCACAGTCTAGTATATGCAGCCACGAAGCTTGAGGTGATTTTTTGCGTTTCTCGCGATACAATGCTCCAAGCGATTAGCAACTGGGAGTACTAGGAACAATAGACTGTTCGATAGTAGCGATCCTAGTGGCTAGCAACTGTCATTGGATGCATATTCCTTACGTATTGAGCTTCGTGACTGTATATACTAGACTGTGTTAATATGCTGTCAATGCTCAATGGCTTATTCAACAAGTGGAACATAATCCAAATATACTGTCTGTGGTAATGATAACGGATGAAGCAACATTTACACTGAATGGGATAATTAACTGCCATAATAAGCACATCTAGGAATATTAAAACCCTCACACCAAGATATTAATGCACCATCAACATCAATTTCCTATTAATGTTCCGATAGTAATTATTGGAGATATTATGGTTGATCCCTTCGAGCTGTCAGCACAGTTAACAGGCTCCGCGTACCTGCATTCTCTTCAGAATTAATAACCAACATTGCTGGAGGACGTCCCGCTAGAAACCAGGATTATTCTCTGGCTTACTATAGCTGCGCAATGAGAGAAAATTTGGATCTGGCATTTCCAGGACGATGGATTGGGAAGAATGAACCTGTTACGTGGCCGGCAAGGTTACCCGGTATCACACCTTGTGATTTTTGGTTTTGTGGGGACCTAAAAGGAATGGTGTATGCTGAAAGGAATTCTACGTGAAACAATCAATTAATTTTGGATACATGTGCTGAGAGTTGGAACTTTCCACCCTTCTTCCGAAATGCAAGAAATTCATGGCAAGGACTGGCACGCTCTTGCTGCGATTGTAATGGTGTACAATTTGAATGCTTACTATGCATTTCTTTTATTGGTGTGTTTTTCTCTGTCATACTTCTGTACAAAGTCGTACAGACTTTTAAATCATGTGAGAATTTGGATAGTTTTTAAATGTAGAATCAAAGAATCAATGCACATGACATTAGTACACAGCATATGTGTATATTTATTATGGAGGTGGACGCAGTTTCAGTACTAGTTTCCATGAAAGACCAATAACAATTCATTTGTGAGAATTGTTTTTTTATTTTTGAACAGGGAAAGTTAATTCACAACACCTGTCAACAGTGAGCCCAATAGCTCTTTAAAAACGTCAGACGCATATATTAATGTAATATTTCCGAATCCTTAAAAGTGGTAAAAACATGTTTTCATGTAAAGCTTTCTGACAAGTGTTCAATGATCAATTTGTCAGCAGCGTTATAAAATTCGACCTTGACGGGGAAACGTTCTCAACAAGTCTACCAAAACTTATTAATTGTTCATTGTATGACATTGGTTATCAACTTGTGGACCGTAATCCTTCACTTGTTTTAAATAAAGAAATACAATATATTTATTTAAATTACAGTAGAACCTCTATTATCCGTGCTAATGAAGGGAATGCACTGAACGGTTAATCGAAAAAATCGGATAATCCGTACCATGGAAGATTTTGTAATTTCCTCGGTGGTCTTGTATTTAACTCGCTATGTAGTGGATCAGAAGTTCGCTAATTTAGGTCTGGTTGTCAACGACAGGTTTTTAAGGGGCAAGGAAACACTTTGTAATGACTATCTCAGGAAAGATAAGAATAAAGGAGGTCTCATGTTGTAGATTTATGTACCTTTTTTACACTTCATCCTTGTTTTTTTATTAAATCGCACAGTTGTAACTCCTATCTCGTATTCTGATGCAAGATGGGCCACAATTTCCGTTTCTCAAACCATTCAATTATTTCCATTTTTTCGATACTTAGCACAACACGATTTCTGTTAACACCCTTGGAAGACATTTTATATACAAGTTATATTATAGAATGGCAATTCGAACAGTGAACAATGTGTAACGATAAAGCCTTGTAATAACACTCTCTATAAAAAATATATATATGTAGAACCTACTAATATTATGTAGGCCTAAAAACAGTACTTCATATAAGTTATTTATTTCTGAAGCAAAAAAAAAAAATGAACGAAAAATAGAAAGTCGGATAATCCGCCAATCGGTTAATAGGGTGACGGATAATCGGGATTCTACAGTATATTTTTGCTAAATAAAAGTTTTGCATTGCTGTCCATGAACCTACAGTTCGAGGACCATTAGTGATGCGCGAAAGAGCTCAATAAATGTTCTGTGAGGAACAGTCAAATTAAATCGGGTCACCATGCGTATATATCACGGCGGGCAAGTTGGCACCACTGGAATTTGATTTCTGAACTGACATCTGGTGGCGACTCGCGAAAGCACAGTTACAACCTCTGCTTTCACACTAATCGTTCGTTTATTGTGCTGGAAGTGAGATTAGAGATATGTGTGTTCGTCCAACATCACTAACGGAGGCAGGTAAAGAAGAACAGCGAGGTGTAGTGCGATTTTTGACTGCTGAAGGAGTAGGAGGACGAGAAATCCATCGTCGCATGTCGCATGTGTTTACGGCGAACGCAGCATGTTATGTTCGCGTGTACTGGAATGGCACAAGAGATTCCGAGAGGGACGCGTGTCACTGCAAGACGATGCTCGCCCAGGTCAGGCTCTTCGTGCCATCACTCCTGTTATTATTGCTGAGGTTGATGGCCTTATACAGGGAAATCGACGGATCACTATGGAAGAACTTCGTCGTTTGGTGGGAATAAGTCACGGTTCCGTACACGTCATTGCGACGAAGCACCTACATTACCCAAATATCTGCGCGCAGTGGGTTCCACATCAGTTCACGGGGGAACAAAAAACAAACAGAATGACTGCTTCACTGGGGCACTTGCAATGATACCATGAGGAAGAATATGCATTTCTGCTCCGTATCGTCACTGGGGACGAATCGTGGTGTCACCATTTTGAACCGGGGAGCAAACGGCAGAGACAACAATGGAAACACATAGATTCTCCACCACCAAAAAAGTCCAAAGCAATACACAGAAGTTCCGGTAAAGTCATGTTGACATTCTTCTTAGATTCTAGCGGTCCTCTGCTTTTGAATTTCTCGAGCATGGGTCCACAATCAACGCACAGTGTTATGAAGAAACTTTACAGAAACTGAGACGCGGCATTAAAGTCAAAGCGCCCTGGAATGCTATCGAACGGCGTTATCCTTCTTAATGATAATTCCCGCCCACATACTGCCAACTCCGTGAGGAATACGATTCTGATATTTGTTGGGAAACGCTTCAACATCCCCCTACAGCACATATCTCTCCCTATGCGATTTTCACATTTTTGGAGTGTTGAAGAAAGACTTCGTGGACTTCGTTTTGCATCGGACGAAGACGTGTGTGACTGAGTAAAGAACTGGTTTGGTAGACAGCCCACAAGCTTTTTCAAGAATGGGATTGATCGTCCTGTCTCGCAGTGGGATAAATGTATAAACAATTTTGGAGTTTGAGATAATAGTCTAAATGTTCTATTACACTTTTTGGCATCTGACCCGTTTTCATTTGACTGCCCCTCATACTTGCGGTTTTCGTTCGCTAGCCACGTGCTGACAATGCTTCTTCACTCTCATTGTAAGTAGCAGGTATCCTTTGGCAAGTTGGCTACTGCTGGTGCATATTAGTGAAGTAAACACAAAGTTACGTGAAGTTGCAAACTCGAAAACTCTGTCTACCACAATAAAGTCAATCTTCACTCCGAGTTCAAAGTTACGGATTGGTTGTTGACAAACATGAGAGTGCATTGTCTCAGCTTCTTACATTGGGGTCAGACCAAGCCCAAAGTGACTAACCTGTTGCTCACTTCTCCCCTCCCTCTCTGTGCAATCGTGTAAAGATCTATAATGTAATACAAAGCGATGTTGAAGATGGAGCAGTAGTTGTATCGGTAAATGTAGAAAGGACGTGCTAAGTAGTTGTCAGACACTTTCTTTTACCGCACGAACTGTATGCCCTTAATTAACGTATAAGAGATATCATATAGCTTCAATGATATATTTAATTTTAAATTCTATAACTTATCATGTTACAAGTATTGACTTGTTAATACATAGGCTAACGTTCATAAAATGAACATATGAATGTTTGCGCCTATTGCCGCATCATCAGATATGATTTCTATACTACGATATCTAACTAGGTTACGTAATAGAATTGTTATAATCATCAAATTGTATAATAAGTAAGTGAGTCACGAGTTTTATGTATATTACATAGGTAGTATATGTAAAATATATGTTGAATATCTAATTGAATTGTAATTCAGGAATTTATACTGTTTAAAATGTGTTTATACATAAAGCTCGTGTTACCAAGTATGTTATATGCATGAATTAATATAATTCTAAGTTAAGATATTGTAAAGTTTGGTACACCAATAGTCGATATTTTTACATATATTACGTAATATACATAAAACTCGTGACACTCATTTACTTGTTCTACAATTTGATGATTATGACAATTCTATCATGTAACCTAGTTAGATATCGTATTGTTCAAATCATATCTGATGATGCCGCAATAGGCGAAAACGTTTATATGTTCATTTTATAAACGTTATAATATAGTAATAAGTCAATACTTGTAACATGATAAATCGTAAGATTGAAAATTAAAGATATTGTTGAAAGTATATTAATATCTAACTAATCTGACAAACAGCATGAAGTCCACACTTGTGGAGTAACGGCTAACGCGTCTGGGAGCGAAACCAGGTGGCCGTTCGGGGGAAAGTTATACCTGGTTGAGGTTTTTTTCCGGGGTTTTCCCTCAATCCAATATGAGGAAATGCTGGGTAACTTTCGGTGCTCATCTCATTCAGACTCTAAGGCCCGATTGTATAAACCATTTAATCTTAGATCAGAGGTTAAATTGATCCTTGTTTCAGCTGAACTTGGAATTTTGTGTTGTATAAAGTATAATCTGAGATTAATTTGTCTCAAACTAAAGTCAACTTTGACTGAAGAAATTTCTCCGATTAAGTTAGATGATCCAAGTTCAGTTATTTCTTTTCTGTTTGAAATATACGAGTGACAGATTGTGCAAATAAAATATCCATTATTATTAATAGTCTTTTAATAGGTATGTTAGGTACATTTATATATATTTCTTTCAATTTCTTGCCTTAATACACAAACATTCTTATATTTTATAAGGCTCTATCGTGTTCAGCAGTATCAAATAACATAACCTATAATTAAATTATGTTTATAACAATCATTAATTATTAATGGATATGAAAGGTACATTCATAAATGTTCAATTAACTGTATTACTAAACGAAAATTGTCGTTTTATAAAGCTTTATTATGTTTAGCAGTATCAAACACCATAACATGATAACAACCTGGAGAACAGTCAACCTTCTTCTTATTGTCCGCCATTATTTACATTGCAAAAAAAAACAGTGTCTCCAACAGAGTGTAATACGGAAAGTCGCGAAAAAGTAGTTGTAAAGTCACTAGATTTCTCATTATCAACAAAGAAAGATTAAATTTTGTCACTATGGGGTGCTAAAAAGGTCACTAAATCTCTATTTAAGCAATATAAAAGTTAAAAGAAATTGTTGTTGAAAAAGAGTTAAAATCGCTAGATTGGCAACACTGAACAAACCTGTATAACATGGTCCGCGCATCACGTATTTCACCTGTTTATGCGATGTTGCCAAGTCCTTTTCACGTGAACTTAGATTGCATTTGAACCAAGGTAATTTGATCGCAGAAAAATTTTATACAATAGAAGAAGTGTCTGAACTCGGTTTACTTTTCGCTCTTCGATCAAAGTTGATCTTTAGTCAGGGAGTTTTATACAATTGGGCCTAAATAACCTAAGGTCAACACCTTAGGTTATTTAGGCCCAATTGTAAAATGACCTACTAAAAACAACATGAATTGCAAATAAGAGATGTAACATATGTTTGTTATAATCATTGCCTATTTCTGCAATTTAATAATAACCTTAAACTTCTAATTCCACACAAGTCGGAATTCGACCATATTGCTAGATTACTAAACAGTGGTCAAATTGAGCTCGTATGGCATACAGCTGATATAGAGAATAAAATAAGATGACATAAAGTTTACCCGTAATAAAGCAAAACTAATAAATTTGTATGAAGCTACATAATAAATTCTCTCTTTAAAAACAATACTGAGCTAAAAATTTGTGGCTCCAAAACAAAACGTGATGTCATTTCTAGTAGTTTTTCAGGAGCGAGCATTTAAAGTCTGAACGACCGTATAAAATCATAGGGATCATGTTTCACAACAACAGGTTAGAGAAAAAAAAATATAAAAGGTACGCATGCCATTTTGTGCCACAGTAGATACCGTCAGGATGCACAACATATCGCTAAATCTCATTTTCGCCAAAAATTGGCATATCACCTTTTGTCTCGGAACCAAAGAAATAATACTCATATATCACTCCTAAGCTGTAATAGTAAACCGAGCACAGTAGGCTAATGGTTATCATTCTCGCATTCTATTACAGAGTCCGGAGTTCGATTCCAGGAGTCGGTTATCCTTTACTTGGTTTTTCGTAGTTTTTCAAGTTCGTCCAGGCGAATTCTGGGTTAGTACCAATTACAAAGGGTTACGACCCCCCTCCCCCAATCCTAATTAATTTTCATCACTTCTCATATATCACTTTATTATCATTCTGCCATAGGTCTGCCACCTATATGTGAGTGTATCACCCCAGGCCACTTGCTTCCTGACGAGCATGGCAAGGAGTCTATTTGGGATGAAGTGCTTTAGGATATTCCATGTCCCGCGGGATAAACACATCTTCACCTCTAAGTGCATTTCTCTCATAGCATGTAGGACTAAGAAAGTTGAAAAATGATCCTTCTTCATAAGAAATTTGTAGATTATGCAAAAAACGTAACGAGATTTTTTTTTTAAGTTATGTTTTATTTAACTGCAGAGGTTATATCAGCGTCGCCGGTGTGCCGGAATTTTGTCCCGCAGGAGCTCTTTTACATCCCAGTAAATCTACTGACATCTGCCTGTTGCATTTAAGCACACTAAAATGCCATCGACCTGGCTGGGATCGAACCCGCAACCTCATACTGGATAGCCAGTGCTATACCAACTGCGCCAACCAGGCGGACGTAACGAGATATTTCATGACCAAAATTTTTATTGGTTAAACAAAAACAATATTATAATGGGTGTTGGCTGGGTCACTGGTTGAGAAGAAACTGCTTTCTGAAGGATGCACTGGAAGGAATGGTGAACGGGAGAAGAGTTCGGGGCAGAAGAAGATATCAGATAATAGACGACATAAAGATATATGGATCATATGAGGAGACAAAGAGGAAGGCAGAAAATAGGAAAGACTGGAGAATGCTGGGTTTGCAGTGACCTGCCCTTGAGCAGAACACTATGAATGAATGAATGAATGAATGAATGAATGAATGAATGAATGAATGAATGAATACCGGGTGTTTATTAATACAGTAGAGAGTCGGCAGAGGGTTTTAAGCAAACATTTTTCATTAACCAATAAGTGTCCGTCGGTTTTTGCGTCGTTATGGTTCAATCCATCAACATAGTAGACATATTGTGAATGTAAACAACGACGTCAATGTGCTGCGTTATATTCTACTGTTAATAGTACAATCTAGTGACGGTGGAAAATGAAGTAGGGTACATACCTCACAAGTTTTCATGTCTCTCGGCGACGTTGAAGGCGTTAGCGTTACAATGAACAACCACGTACATATTTGTAACTAGTTCGAAAAAAGACTGTTCACTGTGAATTGAAACTACACTGTGATGGCCTGAGTTCGTTTCGTAGGGAGAGACGGAAGAATACTGTACCTCTGATCACGAATGAAGATTCGTTTACTCCGCTTCAGAAAGAAACACAGTCAAGCACTCTGCAACAGTGGTGGACTTTGGGCGACCAGGGAAAACTATGATGTCTGCCTTTTACAATTCGTCACTCAGCAATACTTGCCTACCTGTCTACTCGTATCGGTTCAAAACATTACTGTCTTTGCCGGGGAAGGTGGAGTGGGGAGTTAAGGGGTAGTCTGCAGTGACTCAATCGAGTTATTAACGTCCAGGCCTGCTCTAACTCTTTGTTAGCTACGAAAATGCAGGTTTACGCTATTTTAGGAAGATGTTTTTTTCTGCTTCACAGTTAGTAGTGCGGATAACTGTTTGTATTTCATTCTTCCTCTGCAATGTGTACCCACTTACGATTTTGAACAGGAGTTTCGACTTGATGATTCTGGAAAATTCTCGCTATAGTATTACTCATTATGTCATCCGAATAGGCTAAGAACGAGCAGACAAGGGATATTTACAAGAGTTCACCTCTGTCAGCTGTAGCGAGTAGTGACGATTAAAAGGAATTTATGTGTTCGCAGATGATTACTCATTTGACATTACTTAAGATATCAGGTTTATTAACACTTACGTGAAAAATAATAAGAAAATATGTAACATTAAGGCGTATATAGTACCTTTAGTTTTGTAGATATTTTGCTATATAAAATCGAATGCAACCATTGTACACTCCCAGTTCTGATTCTTGGCACCACATCAGAACGCTGTGCGCTTGCCAAACAAGTAATGTTTTTATGACTCTAAAGTGACTTTCAAAACAACGTATAGAACACGATTTTGTCGTAGGTTACACAGGTATGTTTAAGAATTTAGCACATTTTTTAAAGAAATGTCTTACATTTCAATACTGTTTCTTATTGTTACAATTGTGGTAATGATCCTGGTAATGGCGAATGCAGAAACCTGATTCTAATAATTATAAATCGAAAAGCACTGGGTTTGGTTTCTACTAGCCTTGTGGAAAATTGTAACTTTTGTAAGAGACTGGCCATATGCCCGTTGTCTTGTGCAGACTTAAGATTTGATTCAACGCAACGTCGTCCATATGAAGAACTATAGGGGGTTTCAATTGCTCGTATTTTCTTCATTTTCTACACAATTTTACAAATTCTAACACTGGCATAATGTACAGTAATGGCAAAAAAAAAACCGGACCGACCCTTGTAGCTGATTTCAGAGCCTTGTTCACAATGACAGAACGATAGACTGGTAACTAAGACTTCCGTGGTTCGAATCCTGTCTGGGAAGGAAACTTTTTCTTGTTCCTTTTCAAATTTATTCCCAATACTTTTCGATTGCAGCGATATTTTACTGCTTAATTAACTTATTATTCTCAGAACATGAATTTTACCAGCTTATTTTCTAATGGCTTTCGAAATGGGCTACGTGAGCAGTCGAAACTACAACAATTTCAATAGATTACTCGCTGTCTTGTGAATGCTGGCGTGGCATACGCAGTGGCTCATTTCGGGGTCTTTGATTATTCCGTTGGTCCATTTTTTTATTGCCACTATGTACATATAAGTTGTACCCGAAGTGGCCAATCGTAGAACTCTACTTATTGCACAAGAAATTGCATTTTTTGCATCACTATGACAACGAGTTTGTTTGTTTCTTACTGTTGTGGTCGTGTTGTAAGCAGGCACTTTTCTGTAACTTGGCCTGCAAGATCAATTAACAAACTTATCGGAACAAAAAATGGGTATAAAATTCTTATGAATGTATTTAAATAGTACATTATGCAACGAGCCTATAATGGTAGTAATTAAGACGCGAGTATGTTTGTTTATGAAACGAGCGCAAGTGAGTTTCATAATTTTCATACGAGTGTCTTAATTACCATTATAGGCAAGTTTCATACGACTTTTTATGCTTGACCATATTTCTAACTTGAAATTATTCATAAGTATTCATGTTATGGTTATGTAAGTGAGGAGCGGAACTGACCTGAATTGTAAGATGTGCGCAGATGCGAAAGTATTGATTTTTTCCGAGGAACGAATGTGTCATTGACCTTGATATAATCTAGAGAATAACATGAACATTATATTTGATATAACCTGGAAATTGGTTTAGAATTGAAAAACGAGATGACAAATTGAGTTTATTTGAATATTATTTACAATTAACGCTAATTATTATAGTAACAGAACATAACCTTCTGCGACAGTATTGGATTTCCAGGCTCTGTGACGTTTCCCTAGTTGTCTTTCGATTGCATATCCGAGAATAATCGAAAACCTGAACATTAATGAATAGGTGTGCTTTAATGACATGCATTAAAGGACTGCTACCATGTGTATAATTACTACATTTCGGCATGGTCGAGCATAAATAATATAATATAACAATTTGCGAAGAATATAATTATAAACTGAGCTCAATTTATATTTCTGACTTTACAGTAAGCCTATAGGCTACTGAATGGTAAGCTGTAGAATTAATGTTACTCAAAAACCTGACGTACTATGACACATCTGATTACAGATCTGGAATCAGCGCATAAATTTCAGTATAAAACACTTAAGAGTTCCTCAGTAGCAGACAAAAAGGTTTTTTTTTTAGACCAGTGTTATTAGTTACCGATAATTCTATTTAATTCAATTCACTATTCATAATTTTCACAAGTAAGACAGACTGATAGTGATAAAAGACAATGAATGCAGCCGTCAGTTACAAGACGCAATAACTGTGCCACTGTGCATGGGAAAATGTTCAAAAGACATTTGAAAACAGAATATTTGGCGGGGTTGTAAAAATAAGTTAAAAAAAAAAAACAAAAAACAAAGTTACTAGATTTTCTAATTAAGTACTAGCGTACTAATTTTTTTAAAAGTACTAGAGCTGGCACTAAAGTACTAGGGGTGGAGATCCTGGACAGCTCTAATGAGCTCACGTAATTGCTTCGAGCTTATCACTGTGGCCTCATACACTTTGTCTTTGACATACCCGCCAGGAATAAATAAAAAATGCGAATGGATTTGCGGGGACTTCTTTCAAACTCGCCGGCGATGCTCTGCACGTTATCTTCGATGTTCTCTGTCTGCCATCATCATGCCTCTTAGTCACTGATCCCATACACAAAAACGCAACTTTCCATGCCTTAATTCTCTTCGCATCAAATGGGTCCCTATTGAATACCGCACGGAAGCGTCGTTACACCGTAATGATCGAACCATGTTCCACATACCACATCACACAACTTGAGCTTTCTACTTATCGGAAGCTATTTACGCATTTCCTACTGCCAATACTGCTACCTGTCGTTTCTCATGAAGTAAAAAATTCCAACATAGCTTGGAGAGGTACCTTACCATTTTCCACCTGAAAAAATACAAAAATCTGGTCACATTAATTTATTATCAGAATTTTAAATTAGAGCGTTACAGTTGGGACACTGGATTTTATTTATAAAACCCCACAACATCATCTCTTTAACGACTCCCGTTTTCCTGGAATACACATTCCAAAATTCAACTGAAAATGCTACTTTCTCAAAACCCGATCACAGAAGACCACAACGATATTAGACTTTTTTGCTTAACTCACTGTCGTCATTCATCTCTCAAAAGGACCGCATTTAATCCCCTTCCACTCTGAAGACTTATACTAAGGATAATAGTGCGACGTTATTAGGCCTACCTGCCTTCTTGAAAGCAGAATGCATATACAGAGAGGCAAGGATAGAATTTATACGTACAGTATATCGAATAAGAAACGAGACAACGAAGTCCATTTCTTGAAAACTATGATAATTATTATTATTAATATGCTATTACTTACTTACAAATAGCTTTTAAGGAGCCCGCAGGTTCATTGCCGCTGTCACATCAGCTAGCCATCGGTCCCTATCCTGAGCAAGATTAATCCAGTCTCTATCATCATATCCCACCTCTCTCAAATCAATTTTAATATTATCCTCCCATCTACGTCTCGATATCCCTAAAGGTCTTTTTCCCTCCGGTCTCCCAACTAACACTCTATATACATTTCTGGATTCGCTCATACGTACTACATACCCTGCCCATCTCAAACATCTGGATTTAATATTCCAAATTATGACAGGTGAAGAATACAATGTGTGCAGTTCTGCGTTATGTAGCTTTCTCCATTCTCCTGCAACTTCATCCCTCTTAGCCCCAAATACTTTCCTAAGAACCTTATTTCTGTCAAGACGGTCGAAAGCTTTTTCATAATCAATAAAGGCCAAGTGAGTTTGTTTATTAAATTCCCTATGTTTTTTCTTCAAAGTAGAATATTCATCTGCGCAAGATCTGCCTTTTCTTCATATATTATTATTGTTATTATTATATTATTATTATTATTATTATTATTATTATTATTATTATTATTATTATTATTAAGCCACAGAAAGAGAAAAGTAGCATTACTTGTAGCTAGCGAAAGATTGAGCATCATTTCACAGTACACAGATATATGCCGACAGAAGATCAAAATTCGCGTGAAGGCCAGCCACGGCGTTAGGTAAAAACCGGATCTTATTGTAGTGAAATGCCGAAAAAACTTAACTAATAACATTATGTGAATTCAGCTTGCATTTACGTTCGTCCTTGACAAACTGAGCAAGTATTGAGTCATTTGTGCAACTTCAAAAGATGGAAGAGGCTCACTGTAACCTTTGGATCTAAATACAGCAAGTTTGTAGGAGCAACATTTTTATTTCACTTTATTTTAACATGTATCTGTTCAACCTGTTTGCTGGCACTTGTATGGAATTCGCCAGTATGGGCAATAATAGGGAGTGTTATCTAACTGTACATTTTGTTGATCGTACGAAGTACAGAGAAAATAGCAGCTGCTGTTGCAAAAATCGACCTTCGGATTTTTAGAAAATGCACTTTCTCAACATCCACAGTACCGGAAAGATGTATTCTTTTCTTTATCGCTCTGTCTCGTTTGCGAACAGCTGTATCTCCGAACCTAAATGTAACAGTAGTAGTAGTGGTAGTAGTGATGATGGTGGTGGTGGTGGTGGTGGTGGTGGTTATTGAGCACCCACATTCAATAATGGGGTCAGTAGTTACGAAATCCATTCATACTTACCCCATTATTGCACGTGGGTGCTCAATATTATGTTCTTTCATGTCCTTCCAGTCAAAATACTAACAACAATACGGCCTACCCGAAAGTTCTGCGGAATTTTGGATGTGAGTGTCGAAATATAATTTTAATATTTTATTGCTATTGGTTCACAGAGGATTTGGAATTGAACGGGTTACATCAGCTTCTTGTCTATGCGGATTACGTGAATATGTTAGGAGAAAATCCACAAACGATTAGGGAAAACACAGAAATTCTACTTGAAGCAAGTAAAGAGATAGGGTTGGAAGTAAATCCCGAAAAAACTAAGTATATGATTATGTCTCGTGATCAGAATATTTTACGAAATGGAACTATAAAAGTTGGTTTATCGTTTGTCTTCGAAATAGGCCTACTTTTTATAAGCTACAGCACATTGTCTTCTTCTGTAAGTAGTAAGAAAGGACACAAGAAATGTCGTGAACACAAAAAGCTATGCTCGGAGGAACACAATTTATCTCGTTTCATATTTATTACCTACTGTTTTACCAGTTCATTTTTTTTTAAGAGAATCTGCAAGAAAAAAATAATACTCTAGTACACACGGTATGTATGCCGGGCTTTGTTACGCATGAAAAAAAAATGCCGCTAATTAACAAAACTATGGACTTAACTTCATAAAATTTACCTGAAATATGATATATCAGTTGTCTTTTTCTTTTTGATATTCCTTTTGATTTTTTTCCCCGTACCTCTACCTCCGTATACACAACGTTGTAAGCAGACTAATTTTTACAGCGGTAGGCGCTTAGTTCATGTCTGCCGTGTTTCACGGTGGCATAGCAAAGAGTGCTGTACAGGACAACTTGGTCACTCTATATTCTCTAACTCGTTGGTGTCACCGCAGCCGTCTACGACGACTTAGACAGTGAATCCAGACTTTACCAAATTTATTGTCTGTATACTGTCGTTATAATGAAAACCTGTTAAGGTTTAATAATTTTCTTGATTTGTTTCTTTAAAAATTAGGAATTTTAAATAAAGGATGTCGTATGGATTAATTAATTAATTTATTTGAGGTAAAAGTCCCTTTGAAATATTTGTAATTTTTACTGTATCTAGTCTGTAACTTTGCCTTGTAATCGGTTTTCATTCTTTAAGCATAGGCTTAACGCTATACTCTATATTCAATGAACAAAACGAATTCAAAATATTTCTTTCGCCAATTTCGCCCAGAACTGTCCTCGCTGATAAATATAGTTCTATGTCCATAATCCCTTCAGCTCACTTCACTAGTTAATTCTTTTAGTTAATTTAAGACGTTGTAGGCCTATCAACTATTAGATTACTTCACGTCGATAGAATTAATGATAATTAGATGTATTTATTTGACAAGATGAGGCCGAGTATTCGTCATAGATTACCTGATATTAGTATTAGTAGTATTTATTTAACCTTGTAGAGATAAGGCCGTCAGGCCTTCTCTGCCCCTCTACCAGGAGATTCCAACTATAATATGAAGAATAAAATTACAATTAGTATTAAATTTACAATTACAATTACAAATAAAATTACAATTAGTATTAAATTTATAGTTACAATTACAATAAAAATCAAAGTACAAAAAGATTACCTGACTAATTAAAGCTAGCTAATTTACCATAGAAAAACAAAGAATATTTTATATTTACTGAATTACAAATTAAACCTAGAATAACAAAATTGTATAGTGATGAAATTACTGGATATTGAAATATTTTGTGATAGATTAAGGAAACTATTTACAAGAAATCAATTACTGACCAAGTGCCTAGTAAGTCTGCGTTTGAATTCAATTTTATTTCGACAGTCCCTGATGCTAGCAGGTAACGAATTCCAGAGTCTTGGCAGAGCTATTGTGAAAGAGGATGAGTATGAGGAGGTGCGATGGGATGGCATTGTTAGTATTGTTTCATGACGATATTCGCCTTGCGATTAAGGAAAATCTCGGAAAAAACCCAAGTAGTTAATGGGCCCAAGAGGTAATCAAACGCACGTCCAACAGCAGAAGTATCAGGCAGACAAGCCTACCGCCTGAGCTACGCCAGTAGCTGTTCAATGACATTATGTAATATATTAGTTACAATATAATGTAGGCCTAAATACTACAGAATATTATAAGTTTATGAATTATTCAAAAAGAAGTAATTTTTTTTGGATATTGTGAGTTGTAATGATTCTAGAGGACTCAATTGTTAAAAACTAAATATGACCGCACAAAAATATATTTAAAAAATATGTGCTTATTTTGGGAGAAGACTAAAAATTCAAGGCATTTTCCTCCTCAGGAGGATCAGCAACAACAGGAACAGAAGAACCAGAAGCTACACAGTTTGTTTGATCACCGCGCACAACCAATCTTTACGTAAATTTGGGAAGAATTTACCATAATGTTTTATATAATTTTGTTTCCGTCTTTAACTATATCCGATGTAGATTTCTGAGAGTAGGGCGTACTAGGACCACTATCACTATTTTCTGATTCCATTTCTACTATTTCATGTCAGAACTTACCACAGTAACACTGATTTCTTACTGTCCATGCACTGTCACAGAACAAGACTGGCCAAAGGAAGTACTATTACAGACTTTCGTGCTCTTTTGTATGTTTTGTGCATATCTTTCTTTTCTTTTCTCTGTTCTGTGGTTCGCAAAACATTACAACCAACTTATTACATGCTTACATGAGAATTTATGTTTAGATTTTTGAGATTGCAGAGATCATTAGGCCTATTCTCTGAGATGTTTGGAAGTAAACGAGAGAACTTTGTCCTCGTCATTTTTAATAGCCACAAGTAATGATTTCTTAACGTGTCACTATAATAATGTTTAGTCTACCAAAATCAAGCTGTCTCTTGGACCTAAGCACATAAGGAGAGCATTGCTTATGCCTTATAGGAATCTATGTTGCGCCAATCGACTGTGCAGCACTTATAACGCAGAAATGCTACACGCAGAAACTACTTTAAGTGGAATATAATACTGCAGAGATGTGAGAATAAAATTTCAAATATCGTAAATTGTAACAAATGTTTAAATTAATTGATTCTAGTTCACGTTAACACTTTGTTTAAAAACTTAAAATTGTTTAGTCGACACGTTAAAAGTGTTATTTTTTTTTCTAAGGTACATAACCTTAAAAAAACACTTTTAACGAGTCGAATAAACAATTTCAAGTTTTTTAATGTATAAAATTCCCTCTTTTTGACATGTTTTTCCCTCTTTTCTGACAGATCGTACATTTTGCGTACTATCCGTGGGTTGGATCGTACGATTGTACATGATACCAAATTATCGCAAATGTACGATCCAGATCGTACGGTTGGCAACACTGGTGACAGAAGAGAATGTGCAACGGATTCTGCAGGCGTTCGCTCGCAGTCCTAGAAAGTCAACTGTAGTCGGGAACTCTAATGGCCGTGTGCACCATTCTCGATCATCTAGCCCGTTTACCAGCAATCACGGAAACATGGTTAATTCTTGACAATGATCAAGTTACAGATGCGGTGCACCGACATTTTCCCTCCATCAACTCAGTACCGTCAGCTGACAGTACGCTCGCTAGAGAAGAATCATCTGAGCGCTAGGTT
Source organism: Periplaneta americana (assembly GCF_040183065.1). Taxonomy (NCBI): domain Eukaryota; kingdom Metazoa; phylum Arthropoda; class Insecta; order Blattodea; family Blattidae; genus Periplaneta; species Periplaneta americana. Next base: position 60,882,513 of record NC_091123.1, on the reverse strand, counting down.
ACCGCGTATAAAACAGCGAACGAACGCACTGTCAATTATCGCTTCGTTTTTGTTTGTCGGACTGCTTTCAAACATCCTCGCAGTTTTCAAATAACAAGTTTCAATAATCATGCAAGAAAAAAAGAAAAGAGCACCGAACTTCTCACAGTTCGAAGTGGGAATTCCTTTAGAACTCGTCAGCAATTATGCATCCATATTACAGAATAAAAGTACTGACGGAAGTTCTCTAAGAGAAAAGCAGGCTACATGGTGGGATTCAACCTCACAATTCACATGAGTTATACGTGTTTACATAATTCCACATAATTTGTAACGTAATTTATACAGTGGTTATTTCATATTATTGATAATAATTGGGAAAAATTCAGTATACGGATACCTCACTGACAATTATCTTGAAATAGGCTCCTAAAAAGAGCAGATCTGTGTTTGTCGAATGCTCATCATCTTGCTTAAGAAAAGACACATTTCAGTGCCAATAATTTATTTGGGAAAATTTCAGTATACGGATACCTCACTGACAATTATCTTGAAATAGGCTACTAAAAAGAGCAGATTTGTGTTTGTCGAATGCTCATCATCTTGCTTACGAAAAAGACACATTTCAGTGCCAATAATTTATTTGGGAAAATTTCAGTATACGGATACCTCACTGACAATTATCTTGAAGTAGGATGCTAAAAAGAGCAGATTTGTGTTTGTCGAATGCTCATCATCTTGCTTACGAAAAAGACACATTTCAGTGCCAATAATTTATTTGGGAAAATTTCAGTATACGGATACCTCACTGACAATTATTTAAAAAAAAAAAAAAAAAAAAGCAATTCATCTGTGTATGTCGAATACGCACCATCATGCATACGAAAAGGAAGTTTTTAGTGCCAATTTATTTTGTGTGCACAAGGTTGGAATTTTGGAGTAAGAGGGAAAGGAAAGTATCCTTGTTCTGAAATTTATCCATTTTATTTTGTGTTCACAAGGTTGGAATTTTGGAGTAAGAGGGAAAGGAAGGTACCGTGTAATTTCTCTTAATTCAATCGTAAATAGCCTAACTGTCCAAAACGTCATGTAGGTCTTAATAGTTTCAAACGGCAAATCTATAGCTAATAAGTGATAATCTCGCATTCTACAAAATGGTCATTTAGTTTTGCTATATTATTACCGGCATAGAATAACTACTTTATTATTATGCTAACAAAATTGGACAATTAGGCCTAAATAATATTTTGTCCTCGAGTAAAGTCCCGATCTTCCAAAGCAGAAACATATATAAAACATTAGCCTATTTTGATAAAAAAAGAACATTTTTATTATTCATCTACAAACTTACTCTTTCTACAATAACACCAATTCTGTTATTTCCGCAGTGATGTGCGTGTTCAAGATACATCATTTCATATTCAATTCCAACAAGTACGTCAAATCGTGCCGCCATTTTGGTTTTCTCGACTTGACCATGTTCAGTTCAAGATAATCGGTCCCACACCCGTGATCAAATTTGATCATCATCAACTCGCTTGTTTAACTTTGATCAAGATTGATACTCCGCAAATTGGCGTTGAAGATGATCAAGTGCCGACTTAACCATGGTCAAATTTTAATCGAGAATGGTGCACACGGGCATAAATGTCTCAGCAGACGGTGTGAAAAGTGTTGCGAAAATCATTGCTTTTCAAACCATATAGGTTCACCTGGTACAACATCTTACCGAAAATGGCAAAGAACAGATTTTTGTGAGTTTGTTCTCATTCGGGTCGCGGAAGACGATTTCTTTCCATGGGGGTATATAAAAGATCAAGTATTTGTTTCACCACTTCCGGCTAACATTAACGAAGTAAAAATGCGAATATCTGCAGCTATCCAAACAGTAACCCCGGATGTGCTACGAAGAGCGTGGGATGAGTTTGGTTACCGAGTTGATATTGTTCGGGTTTCTCATGGCGGTCACATCGAACATTTGTCAAGTGGAAATCAAACTTTTGTGAAGTTATGGTAATTAAAATTAAACTTTACAATGTAATTATTGAAGGGAATGCAGCCATTCCGGGCAAACTGGGAATTCCAATGAAAAAGTCTTCTTCAGAAATATTTGTTTATTATCAGTGTAAGGCATAGATAACGCTCTGAATTTAAATATTCTAATGTTTTATTTTCAAAAGAAAAATATTTTACGAGTTTTATGGACATTGGATCTAAAATGGTCTTGGCTGCATAATAGGTACTCTTTTGTTTCCCTAAAGTTTGCAGCACTTACCAGGTGTTAATGTATGTTTTTTCAAGAATCCATTGCTGAATAAATATTTTGAGAGTCTGCACTGTTAATTCCAGAGCTCCAGGATCAAGGAACGTTTTACCCTGTACTATATTATTTCTGCCACTTATTTTCAGTAGTTTGTGTTGGAAATAAGTAATCTTATAGTTAAAGTAAATATTTTGACTTAGAGAAATGTCACACTTGTTTTGAAACTGGAAAAACGAAGGACAACTCCTCTGTAACATCCGTGACGAAATGGCCCCGAATTGATTCCAAAATGTACGTATTGATTCTCATTACCTGTCACCGTATTTATCCGATAACGTACGTGTTGATTTCCAGTAAAACAGTACCATACCATTTTTCTTCTCGTTTTACACAGACTTAGGACTGTTTATTTGCAGGAGATATGGTTAAAATGTTTGGCTTTTTGTTATTCTCATAATGTACATTCAAAGTTGCAATTGTCAAGCATAAGTAATAAAATAATTATGTAGATGGAAGAAACTTATAGCAGATTCTTTTTTAAGATATTCACACCATGTAATGGTATAATCAAATAGATTTTCCATATGTTCTTTTATGTAGTTTTGTTTGTCCCGTATTTTTTGGGGAGTAGTTTTCTTCTCGCTTCTCATTTTAACGCAAGTTTCAGTTTGAAGACCCGTTAATGTCTCTAATAGGTGGAATATGTTGGGATAGGAAGAGTAAAAATTAGCGTTCAGTATAGAGTGGAATGTCTCACAGCAGTTAGTAGTCCGTTCAGAACTACAGTCCGCGTCACCGTTTTTGGCATGTGAAATAAGTAATGTGAACGTTATGTGCGAGTGTTTTACATTTGGCGCAGTCAGTCTTACAACTGTGTAAGGCAAATGGCTGATGTGACGTGTATAAGAAATAGTACCATTCTCAACTGCACTAGCAACATGCTCACAAATTGGGCACTATATATCTAGGACACACGTCAAAAATGCTGACGCCAGCTGTACTATTAAAGTCGGCCCGAAAGTGAGCGGAATCAACACGGATGTTATTGTTCGGCGAACTTATCGAAAGCGGGAATCAATTCGTTCATTGTTCGAACAGCAGGGGGACGCAAAACGGCAGCAGCGGACAAAATGTGTGTAACATCCGTGACATTGAAGAAACAGCTATAAAATATTTAGCGATTATATTTTTGTGAACTAATTAGATGCTATGAGATTTGCATAGCTTTCACATGGATACTATGATAATGAATCTCTTTTTGCTTGAGGCATGGACCTGAGTTTTGCACTTTCTGTTAATAAGGTGTGAAGTGAGTTCACAAATCTTGTAACATCCGTGACGAAACTTTTTCTTTAATTTTTGCAATAATAATAAATTTTATTCAACTACTTTTTTTCTGTAAAATGATACTGATCTTCTAAATTGATATTAATAATAAGAGCTGACAAAAGTATTTTCATTTCCAATACATACAGTTTGAAAATAGTAAAAATGTACCATCCGTGGCAACTAGAATGGCTGAATGGTGAACCCAGGTTGTATGTTTTCCAGTATTGTAAATATGGTCTTTAAAATATTATTATTATTATTATTATTATTATTATTATTATGTACCGAAGTACATATGGATATTTCCGTGCAGATATTCTGCTTCCGTCGGATCCCGGCCACTTTCACTCGTAATGAGTGCACCTCTGCACATGTGTGGACATTTTGCCACTGTCATACATCTATGACGCAGTGCATGAGGGTAGCCACTAGAACGAACCCAAGAGGTGCAACTTAAACTGAGAAGATTCAATCCGACATCGGGATGGGAATCCGGTGTGGCTTAGTGGATAGAGTGTCAGCACGTAGAGCTGAAAATCCGGGTTCAAGTCCCGGTGCCGGAGAGAATTTTTCTCCGTTCCACTCATCTTTCATCATATGGTCTTTTAAAGTTGTGGTATTCTTTTGTAATCAAGCTGTATGATTGTGGTAGTGGTGGTAGCGGTGATGAAGAAGAAGAAGAAGAAAGAGAAAGGAAAGAATGAGGAAAAAGACGACGACAATAACGATGGAATTATTACTTTTGTCTCACTGGAAATACTCGTATTTTTAGCCCCACGTAGTGCTGTACAGGTGCGTTTTGAGATTGCAATTGTACTATAAACTCAAGTTTGAGAAGTTAGTTCGGACTGTACATACAATTCATGAGCTATACGAGATATCGATCTTATAATTGTGCCCCTGGCGAGGGGTCGGGTACACCTGCACTCACCGCATATCGAGCTCCATGAATCGTGGGGCACGATGTATTCAGTGTTAAACGAGTCGTGGGTTCAGGTATGTGAGCGCTTGCACAGTCTTTAACACGATCACCAGTTCAGAAATATGGGACGACGGAAGAATGTCTGGCATGCATGCTGTAGTAGAAAAGAAGCGACGAGACTGGTTTTTGACCGAAAGGCACGTCAGGGGTGTGAGAAAACGAGGGTTTCCAGACCCTCGAAATGCAGTGGCGTCTCGTGGATAAAGAAGTGTGTGCTACAGACTAAATGTAATACTATTTAAATGTCGTTCCAGTCTTTACTTTTTCATTATACAGGGACATCATTTTATTTTTACTTCAATTTTTATTGTACTTGAGTTTAATGTACTTCACTCTCACCCCCTCTACTAGTAAACTTCCAACCGTTCTCCACACAGAACCAAGCGTATACAGTCAAAGTCGCCTTACGGTCATAGTAAACACAAACAGTACTGAGTTAGTGAGTATAGTACGTTCCAGAAATATGTTCGCTTTCAATATATTGAATCATATTCTCATACAGGCACTGTCGCCCGTTTGCCTACGCCGCATCCCGGTTTCCCCCAACGGCTTCTGCTCGTCCCTCTGTAAAGGGTAGTAGTTGGGCTGTCTTAGCTCTTTTCTGAAAACATTAATTTCTGTTAGGAATTGGACGTCTACGTAATATTATACAACTGTTTAAAATAAATAAAAGGGCCTCGTTAATTAATTGTCACGTGATTTCCATCCTTCCTACGGCCCTGCGACAAAACTACTTGGACGAACAGTAGATAGTATGTCTAAGTAATTTTATCTTTTCGGATCGGACAGAAGTGAAGATTGAATTTACAGTACGTAAGGTAGCCTACTCTTTTATAGAGTAGGAACAGAATTATTTTAACATGAGTTACTAGTACGAAGGACGAAACTGGTAATTGGAATTAGGTACAATAGTCCATAGTGCGATAATATGCAACAAAAAGGACTGAAGCCTGTATCGAAATTAACGGAAACTTTTCAAAAATGTGTTTAAATATCCATATTATGATTATTTTTCAATTTAACTTCATTTTCTATATTGTACGATAATGTGTTGTAGACAGAATAATGTAGGCTACACTGCATAATGAATACGTCCGAATGGAGTAAAAACACTTATTGTTAATACAGTACTGTATTTTGATTAAAGAAAAACCTAATGAAAATTATCAAACTCAAAATCGCGATATTTCCTACTTTACGTAAATGTATGAATTACTTTTCTTCCCTCCTATATCTAGTAAAGTGATTTGTTTGTATTTTACGCCAGTATCATCGAACTCCAGTGGAAGGGGGTAGAAAACGGTGTTTCCGGTTTTGAATCTTTAATCCAAAGGTATAGCCAGGTTAATATTAGAAATGTTAGTAAAAATAAAATGATGTCCCTGTATGAAGCATAAAGGGAAAGTACGGTATTGCATTAAATGCAAAAAAAAAGTTGATTTCGAGATATTCGAGCAAAACACGTTTCATATCTGATGAAAAAGTTGTTTTGAACATATCCGCATGAGTTTGATTTCTACACTATCCATACAACACATCAGTTGTATCAGATAAGACACGTAATCAGTGCTTGTAGCTTTTCTTATAGATGCGCCCATTCTTACTTTAATTTTAACGTCCTCTGACGTCATCAGAGTCGCGATGTAGGCTATACTGGTCCAATCATGTTCATATTCAATACCTTGTATACCTACGACTCAATATAACCTATAATCATGCACATCAAATGTAATAATTTAATCCTCAAGATTCAAAACCGTCTAAAGACCATTTTATTCGTAATAATTGATTTATGCCCACATATTGCTTGCTAAGAATGAATTCGAATTATTTATATAGTTTGAATGCAAAAAGTCACTAAATTTAAAGCAAGAGGTTTGTTAAAAAGTACATAAATATTATTTTAAGAAATATAGGACACGAATATACAGAATATAAAGTATTCTGTGCATAAGAATCTATTTTAATCTTACCTGTCCTCGATTCACTCAGGAGTTACCGTAATAACATTATAACATCATGTCCATCTAGAGAAACTACACTTTCCAATGGTGAAATAATAATTATACAAATCGCTTAAGTAGCTTCTGACATTACTTCATACAAACACACAAACATTCTCTGTATGTAAATATTGATAAACATATTTATATATTCCCGTCATGCATTTACGTAGTCTATATCCGTATAAAATAGTGTTAAATAAATAGTTTCCGTTTGTTGTTGTGCAAGGCCCCTTATATACGAAGCCACTTGTTTTCATTTCATTATAGCCTGTTAGTCTGAGGCAGCAATGATAAAACGCACTGTCATTTTAAAACTCGTGTATCTCGTTAAATATCAGTCCTATTAAAGTTTTTCATAGAATAAAACGTATCGGAATTCGTTTTTAAAGAAACTTTTGTTATGTAATATTTTTCGTAAAAATCAACAATAAGAGAGATATTTAGGTTTATTTAATTCAGGCCCCCTTATAAGCCCCTTTTAAATAAAGTATTCTGAATGTAATATAGCCTAAAATCTAAGCTAGAATAAACTTAATTTATATTCCAATTTTCATGTAAATCGGTTCAGCCATTATTGCCTGAAAAGGTAGCAAACATCCAGACAGACAGACAGACATAGAAACATAAATAAAAAAAAAAAAAAAACATTTTTGGTCTCAGACGTTAATTATACACGTTGATACCAATTATTTTTGAAAAAAGCGAAAATTACCAGAAACATTTTGGTTACAGATTTACTATTAGTAATATATTTTAGTAAAGATTTAATAGGTTTTAATTTAAAATCGAAAAATGAAATCGATTTTAGGAAATCCCTATGATTGCGTGTAACGTATATACAGAAATTAAGGTATTGGAATTACGATTAATAGGAGTACATTATGCAACGAGCCTATAATGGTAGTAATTAGGATGCGAGTATGTTTGTTTATGATACGCGCGCATATTTCTAACTTGAAATTATTCATAAGTATTCATGTTATGATTATGTAAGTGAGGAACGGAACTGACCTGAATTGTGAAATGTGCGCAGACGCGAAAGTATTGACTTTTTCCGAGGCACGAATGTCATTGACATTGATATAATCTAGAGAATAACATGAACATTAGGCTTGATATAACCTGGAAATTGATTTAGAATTTAAAAACTAGATGACAAATTGAATTTATTTGAATATTATTTACAATTAACGCTAATTATTATAGTAACAGAACATAACCTTCTGCGACAGTATTGGATTTCCAGCCTCCGTGACTTTTCGCTAATTGTGCATATCCGAGAATAATCGATACTTGCGGTTTTATAATGGTACAATGGTGATTTCTCATTGGCTGAACAACTGAATTATAATGAATAGGTGTACTTTAAGCAGGTGCATTAAAGGGCTACTACCAGGTGTATAATTACTACATTTCGGCATGGTCGAGCATAAAATACAATTTGCTTTAACATTAGTATCTAATAAATGGAATGAAATAAGCTATGAATAACTATCGATACTCCAATAATATCAGTTTAAATTTCTTAACATTTTGTTTTGTTAATTTCTAATTTATTATTATTTAAGTATTTTATTGGAATGTGTTATTAAATTATTATTTGTTTATAATTATGGTGAAACATTTGTATCTAACGAACGGAATGAAATAAGTTATGAATAACTGTCGACACTCCAATAATAATAATAATAATAATAATAATAATAATAATAATAATAATAATAATAATAATAATAATAATTCGGGTACTTAACGATGCTGTATCAACTACTATGTTATTTAGTGCCGGTGAAATTGGTGATAGCAAGATACTATTTGGCGAGATGAGACCAAGGATTGAACAGGGATTACCTGACATTCGTCTTACAGTTAGGTTAAACCTTCGAAAAAAACCCAAGCAGGCAAACAGCCCAAGCAGAATTCGAAACCAAGACCGAACCCAGCTCTGGATCAATAGCCTAATGCGCTACCGCCTGAGCTACGCAGGTGTCATCATAATCATCACCATCATCATCATCATGCATTAGAACTGTTTCAGAGCCGCAGACTGTTGGCAAATAACTGGTAGGGTAAAGTTGCCTAATTCTGTGATACTCCTAATTCCGTGATACATTTATTTCACTGAATTTCACGGGATTGGGTATCTTGCTATGAAGTTCACCGATGTCTCAAAAGTAGACAAAAGATGCACTCTTTCTCGAAAGATCTGGGACTATGGTCGAACGGCAAAGCTTTGACTGACATTCAATTTTAAAAAAGGATCACGGGATTAGGGGTATCACGGAAATAGGCAACTTTGCCCTATACTGTTGGCCTATACGCGTATAGTATAATTACATACATACAGTGACCTTATCATGTTCCACGGCTATATCACCAATTGGCATGGAGGGGGAAGATAGGTTTTATTCTGAGAAGAACTTTCGTGTCGGTAGGTTTGTAGGCCTGTAATATTAAACATCATAAAACAAACTCACTCTTTAGTTTAAATTGCCCTTTAAATGTGCATAAATTTGACCCAAACAAATACAACATTAAAATTTATTTTCGGAACGAAAAGTTACATTTGTTCAGATTAAATTTATACACATTTAAAGGACAAAACTAAAATTCTTTCTATCACTTATTATCATAATACACTACTCTTTTAAATTGACTGAGCTTATTGGGAATTTAATCAATTGCTTTCCCAAAACATAATAAACAATAATAATAATATATTAATTAAATTCATTTCCTGAAAAACCAGAAACCATTGAAGCCAATATTAGATTATTATTTGAAATTTTATTATGCAATTGGATTTAATTGTAATTTAAATCCGCATTCAAAAGGTGATATTTTTTCTCGGTCTTCAATTTGTTTTTTTGATAATATTGTTGCTATTGTTATGATAACTGTTGATAATAATATAATTATGATATGAAATATTTCATATAAAACAATTTTTAACTCGAAAAGAAAGGAAAAACGAGCAATATTGTATTCAATTTTTATGTTTGAAATATCTAAAAAAATAATAATAAAAAAAAACATACTCTGAAATTAATGACATTACTTACGGTATTGTATAGTCTACTGCAAAAATGAGTGAATCATTATGAATGGTATCTGGAATAGTTTAAAAATTAATGATCAATTCTTTATGAATGCTATCTGGAGAATAGTGTGTGCATTGTGCTCAAAATGATATTTAGAACAGATTAAAAAATTACTCTCCGGTCTAATGCACCTGGACGAACGTGTATGAAGAGAGCTTGAAATGACACCCGGAGATACGCGAACGAATCAGTCATGCTGACACTCCGTATTACATCATAGAATGTTTAAAATAGTAGAAAGTTTTTTAATCTTTTTGATGATGAGGTCCCTCTGTGTCTCACATTAATTGAATGCGACCCCCTGGCCTAAAGTGTTGAATATAGAATTCACTCTGAACTATCTAGTTTGGAGTTAAGACGACAAATGAACATTCAGGGAGAGATAAGGCGTGTGTAAGTTATGTAGGCCTGCGTATTTGTCTACGAAGCGCGACAGCTGCTCTAATTCATTCCAGCAATCTGAATGAAAAGTAGACAAATTAAGTCTCCTTTCCTCTTTCAATCTGTTCTAATGAAAACATGTTGCCTTTGTTAGAAATTGGGGGAAGAGTAACTTAGGGTACTATCAATAATAATAATAATTTAAAAAGAAAACAATTTAAAGTATGTTATTTAACGCAGTATTCTAATGTTTAAATTTTTATACAACGTTTTTAAAATGGTTATTCATTCATTCATTCATTCATTCATTCATAGTGTTCTACTAAAGGGCGGGTCTTTTACTGCAAACCCAGCATTCTCCAATCTTTCCTATCTTCTGCCTTCCTCTTTGTCTCCGCATATATGATCTATATGTCTTAATATTGTCTATCACCTGATATCTTCTTCTGCCCCGAACTCTTCTCCCGTTCACCATTCCTTCCAGTGCATTCTTAAATAGGCAGTTTTTTCTCAGCCAGTTACCCAGCCAATTCCTTTTCCTCTTCCTAATCAGTTTCAGCATTATTCTTTCTTCATCCACTCTTTGTTCCTTATTCTGTCTGTCCATTTCACATGCTCCATTCTTCACCAAATTGACATTTCTAATGCTTCTATTCGCTTCTCTTCACTTCCTTGTAATGTCTACGTTTCTGCCCATACAATGCCATACTCCGCACAAAGCACTTCACTTCTCTCTTCCTTAGTTCTTTTTCCAGAGGTCCGCAGAACATGCTCCTTTTTCTATTAAAAACTTCCTTGCTAGACCTATCCACCTTTTAACTTCCTGGCAGCAGTTCATGTTACTGCTTATAGTATAGGTCTCGCAAGCAGGGAATACCGACGGTAGGAATGCGAACGAAACAACGCGATAAGAAAGAGCGGGCGATAGGGAATATCACGAGATAGCTTGAATGATATTCAAGAGAACATTCGTAAAAGAAACGATATCGATGGAATCACTCTTGTGTTGTGATAGTTACAATATTGTTTTATTCAGTTCCACAGCATGTGAATACGTGTGTTGTTCCAAATGCGTTTATTTTATTATAATATGTAGTGATGGAGCGTTCCCCTCGCAGGTTATTATTATTTTATTCGTAAACATATGTTGCGCGTTTAATTCGCTTCGGATTATTTTCTTGCTACGCTCTTTATTTTCACAGACGATGTCCCCATCTGTTCATCTTCTTGGAAGAGGGAGTACCTACTTCTATCGCCCCTCGGCGTGCCTACATACACACGTCAAAACAAACAGTAACGCCACCATTGCTTTCAGTAATCGTTCCTTGCGCGAGCTATACACTTGCTCTGCTATCTCATTTAGTATTCGCACTTTACCTTCTTCATTTTTTCTTCCTATGGCCATGGTCTTCATCTTATTTGCATTTATCTTCATCCCATGCTGCTCACAGTTGTCATTTAGCTCCAGTAGCATATCCCTTAGTATCATCTCTTCTTCTAAAAACTCCATATAATCAGCAAATCTTATGCACTCTATTCTTCTTCCTCCGACTACCATTCCTCCCATGTTCTGAAAACAGTTCTTCACAAGTAAATGTTCAACAGGGTAGGTGATAAAGGGCATCCTTGACGTAGCCTACTTCTCTCCCTATTTTACTTTCTCCAGACATTTCTTCTCCTATCCTGACTTTGACTCGTTTCATAAAAATATTACTGAACAGCATTCTCTCTTTCCAATCCACACCAATTTTCTTTAGGATTCCCATCAGTTAAAATTATTATTATTATTATTATTATTATTATTATTATTATTATTATTATTATTATTATTATGTTCGCGATCTCTCATTATAACTGTTCTTCGGCTTCACAGAGGGTCGCGGCCCCTCAGTTGAGAATCACTGACGTAATATGTTTTGTGAGGCTGTATATTTGGTAAGCCTGCGTAGACAAAGTTGAGGTACAAAAGCTTCGTTTACGATGATATTGTACTCAGTAGCGAATCGTGACCGAAATGTATAGTAGGCCTGCAATGCGTATGACATGAATATTTATGTCACGTGACAGTTTTACCACCAGCAACAGCACTATTACAAGTCAAATTCACACGGACTGGAAACGATGTCAAGAATGATACCCATCAAGTGCCGGAATGACTTTGCGAACACCCACACACATAACTTGCTTCGGAACTCTGTAAACCAACAGACAGAATGTCTTGAGATAGAGATCTCACTGGCAGTGAAGCCAGCGTTGCCAACCTGTTTAGACTAAAAATCCCTAAAATGCCTCCTATTTTATCCCTAGATTCCAATTAAAAATATGTAATTTTAAAATATAATTTCAACTTAAGATTGAATAGTAATCTTCATTAACATTGTTATTAGAGGAGAAAAATTCGTTCTGGCGCTGGGGATCGAACCCGTGTCTTTGGTTCTACGTACCAAGTGCTCTAACCACTCAGCTACGCCGAAGTTCCATCCACAGCACCGAATCGAATCCCTCTCCTGTAGTGTTTGTGGCCTGACTCCAAGTTCGAATCCCGGCCACCAAGTCACTTAATGTTGTTAACCTTCTATTTAAGTCCTAACTGAGGTCGAGGCACCGTAAAAATGCTTAACCAGGGGTTAGGTGGCAATTTTAACCAATGGTTACACTAACCGACGTTGATGCACGTGGGCATAAGTGCATTATATTAACTGTTTTTATTTTGTCACTAACATGAGACACAACTGTACAGGCGATGGTGGAGACTGTCGCCTTGTCGGAAGTTGTAATGAATGTTTCAGTAGGTCGTCAGGTAGGAGACGCAGTCATTGGAATTTCCCTCCAGTCACGTGCTTATCTGCACGTCTGTCGAATGGACAAGACTGTATAGGCCTACCTTCCGTAAAACCTTTCCATGTTTTGACATAACTCAGCGTTCTTTACAATCCAGTGTTTAATAAAATTCGTTGTTACACGTGGATATCTTATTGCATAGAATGCAGTGGCGGTTCGTGGTATAATTTATATGTGGTTTCAAGTAATTTATAAAACTTTACACACTGAAAACGGTATTCAAATCTTTTAAAACAAATTTAATCCCGACAGAAAGAGGTAACGAAGCATGGGAAAGGCTGTATTCTGGGTAATATAATATGCTATACAGAATACAGAGTTTAAATGGTATAAAGTACCAAAAATACTGGTAATAGAGCATAAATAGCTGAAGAAACGAGTCAAATTTTGCTTTTTCTGTAACTGTTACGGTTTTCCCAGAAAAAAAAAGTTTTGTGAGTATCATTTTTGAAAAAAAGAACAGACAGACATTATTTACGCTACTTTCCCCGGCATGTGCACTGAAGCTGTCGTTTGTTACTCTGATGTGTATTGGTATGTATTGGGTGTTGGGTGCAAGGTCTTTGGCAATAACATTTACGTTCAGTCGAAATGTAAACAAATAATCAAACTATTATCAATCTTAAAACATAGTATTTTACAAATTAAAAATAAAATTATAAGGTTTAATTAAAGTTTACTAGATATTTTGTTCAGTAGATCGATATGTATAGCGTATATAATTTCGGCAGTTTATTTCGTTTACACCCTGTACATACATAGACTATAAGGCAATTCAGAAAACCAAGTTAGCCAACAATCAGCAAATGTAATCTGTAACATCCACGTACAGTCTAAAAATCTCAGTTAAAGAAGTCAAAAGTAATGGTATGTATAGGCAAATATCCTAGAAGATCTAAAATAATAATGTGAGAATGTCGTCTGCTTGAGTCGTAACGTCTCCGCCAAGAGAGGGGACCTACGAGGCTCCGATTTTCTTTGCAGATATATGAGTTATATAGAACTCACCATCATTGCTATGTACCATCTTTGGACAAAGTGACGAATATTCAGAGCGTCATAGCATGCTACGCATGCACTGCATGGCCTGTTATTATTTAAAACATGCTCCCTGTAAATCAATTATTATTATTGTTGTTACTATTACAATTGTATTTACATTTATTTTTGTCGTTTTATTTTTCCCTCAATACTGCTGTACTTAGTAGTTTAAATGTAACCAGATCAAGCTACATGCAATTATTTTTTTTTATTTTAATTTAATTTTATTTATTTATTTAACCTGGTAGACATAAGGCCATCAGACCTTCTCTTCCCCTCTACCAGGGGATTACAACTACAATATTAAGAATACAATTACAATTATAATTACAATTAATATTAGATTTACAAATGCAATAAAAATCAAAGTACTAAAAGATTAACTGATTAATAAAAGCTAGACAGTTTATTGTAAAAGTTAAGAAGAGAGAAACATTTCTTTTATTGATTAAGTAAAAATTAAACCTACTCTATGCAGTAAGAAAATGCTTAATAAACTTGCTTTTGAACGCTACTAAATTCCGACAGTCTCTGATGTCACTGGGTAGGGTATTCCACAAGGGCGAGAGCGAGATTGTGTATGATGATTAGAAATCGGATTTTTAGGCACTAAAAATTGCAGTTTTAGGCGCCTAAAATAAGCTCAAAATTTGTAAAATTAGGCTCTATTTTAATGAAAATAGGCATTTTAGGCACATCAAGGTATCATACTTATTTCTTTCACTGAAATTTTTAGTTATACACTAAAATACGCACAAAAAAGTATGTTTAAACATTAAAAAAGAATACTATATTATATTTATAAACAGAGCTGCACAAATTTAATATATTGAAACTAATGAAATAATGATTATTGATATCAAGATTACTCAATTTAAGTTATTGAAATTCAGTTCCATGCTCAGACTTTATTATAATTATCTGCACAGTACACCACCAGAATTTTTTCTAAATTCTCCACAGTTAACCTTTGCCTTTTGTCACTGAGAATCATTTTGAAAGCAGAAAAACTTCTTTCAACCGAAACTGATGTGAGAGGCGCAAATTTTAAATTAGGTACAATAGAAACATCAATACTTACTGGAACATTTACACCTAATCCTAATTGTTGTATTGCCGTATTTCTATCACAAAGGTAGTGGGTTTGAACAATCAAAATTTTAATGACCTGCAAATACTTTAACTATCGGAATTTAAAAGGTTAAAGTGTAGTGGTCTTAAAAAGAATTATACCTCAGGATAGCTCAGTCAATGTATAAAATTATAAGCCTACTTATTAAAATTAATAGAATTTATATATTTCAACTATTGTTACATACCTGTTTGCTACAAATCTTGAAGAATATTATTTTTCCATCATAAGTGAATTCTGAATATTCTGTTAGCCATTGCCGGATCAATGTAGATTTTGCACTTATATTTTTCGGCATTATCGCGTTAAACTTCACAGGAAAACGTCCTACCGCTCAAAACTTCTCAACACAAATAAGGTGAGGGAAAGAGCAACTGTTAACGAGCATTCAAATGAACCGTTGTTATTGAGATTCAATTGGACAAAAATACAAAGTTCCACTTATTGTTGCATTTCCTGGTAGTGTTAACACTAGGAGGGCCATTCTTTTAAATATTTTGTAACGGTTTACCCTACTAATTCGCAGTTTTACGACTTTTCATAAATATTTCAAAAACACTCTTTCTCCAAAAATTGTGATTTTATGACACTCTGAAGGGCAGTACAGCTAATCGGTTTCAGACCGAAAACAGTCATTTTTATAGTATAGTATATCTCTGAATCGGTAGCAGCACATGTTGTGATTGTTGCCTGCTTCAAAACTAAGGTTGGTTCTTTGTCGGCATTTATGCCTCCAAACATGTTAAATTCGGTGAAATCTATTGCGAGTGTCGTGAGATTCAAAACATTTTGTTTCCTTTATCAATGATTTCATGGCCGGTGTGAAGCAAACTTTCCACTTTTTAAATGCCTTAAATTTCGCAGTGAATGCATGTATAAATTATAGAAAGTAAGAGTAAAATGCGAAACTTTACAGTGAGTTAGACATTTTTAGGCGAATATTAACAAATTAGGCTCTAATAACCGTTTTAGGGCATTTTAGGACACTATAAAACTCATTGAATACCTTTCAATTTCCATGAAACACAAATATTAATAATTATTTTTACTTTTCTCCTAAAGAAACAAAATAGGCATTTGCCCTAGAATCCAATGTCTGATGATGATGAATACGATGATGTCTTATGTGTTGGTATGGCTAGTATGCGGCTATTTTGCGTGCGTGTGAAGAGATTATATGATGACAGGTACGTTCCAGAAATCTGTGTAGTAGAAACACGAAACACCTCAGCGCAAGTAGTATGTGGGAGGGCTAGAGCCAATGACTGCTCTGAAGGGAGGTATTGCTAGAACGAAGCGACCAATCGCTTGCAGGAAGGGATAAGTTCTATCTGAACTCCACCTTCTACTACGAGCATCTTACCCCTTAGCGGACTCGAGCTGATACTGCCCGCAATACACTCCGGCAAAGATAGACTCCGCCCCCATATGCGCGAAGTTACTCCACAGAATCCTGGGATGGACCATATAATATGCTCTAATCGACACTATCATTCATCATTCACCTTTCACAATATTTAGCTTTTAGTGCAGTGTAGCATGATTCCGTGACAAGTGAAGTGCTCAAGTTTCGTTCAGATCAGTGAGAAGATAAAGTTTATCTTGTTATTACATTTAATGTAAAAATGATTGAGTGTAATGAGGTGTCAGTGTGACGTCGGAAAACTTAAATTAGAACCTTTCCGACATCTGAGTTTTGAGGAAAGTAAATTGTATTTTCTCGGGACAGACCAATGTTTAAATTAGTCTAAAAGCGGCTGGATTTCACATACCTATACGAGTAAATATACTGGTAAGTCCACAGATTTACATTTTGAAAGTTAAAGAATACAACTTTATTCTGTGTAATAATAATAATAATAATAATAATAATAATAATAATAATAATAATAATAATAATATAAAAAGGAATACTGTCTAGCCACGCTCACTTCCTTAGAGAAAGTAATTGCATAGTGCATGTTTTGGTCTTGACTTCACGCTTCGCCACTGAGTAACATCCACTGTCGGACAATTGATTCAGCACTGTGCAAACACAAGTGGTGTCCTATTTTTTCAAGACGGAGATGATAATGGAACGGAAATTGTGGAGGAATCTGAAAGAACACCGAGAAAAATCCTTACAGCCTTGGCTTTGTCCATCACAAATACAACTCCCCTATCGCCTATATTTGTACCTGGTCCGCAGTTGTCGTAAGCTTGTCATTTTGCCAAGTTCCAACTTCCACTTCCACTAGCCTAAAAAAATTCTGAAATACAGCTTTTAATCTTCGTGAAAGCCATTTTTTTTTTTTTTTTACCCTTATGGTTCATATTGACAGCTCTACAATAACTAACAACCTTTTTGAAGAGGGTTTCTGCCTTATGAATGATTTAGGAGGGTTCCCTTATGAGGTACAAAAAAGCTGATGCTTCAGATATTCTGATAAGTAAGTTATTTGTAGGAAACACTTCTAGAAACATTTCCACCATCTTTAAATAGCTGAAAGTCCTTTCGAAGCTGCGTATATAAGGCCAGAGACACGGTACGTTACGTCAGATACTGTAGTTAAAATTTAACCTGTGGAAGTGAGGCTCTCTCTGTCCCTTCCTCCTCCTCCCCTGTACCCTCTCCTCTTTACTCACACACACGCACATGCACACAATGATGGCGGGAAAAGGGTTTGTAGGCAGCGAGGAATCAATGGAATCCTAGTATGTCTACTTACGTCACTGGGAGCGTTTGTACTGGTATTTCCGGTCACGATCGCATCACAATGCACGTGGCGACTAGAAAACATAGATCACTGCCACGAAAGCATACAGGGCAGGAGCGTATATTTAGCTTACTTCCCATACAGCTCCACCCCTCTCCACTTCATAAGCAATTGTTTTTTATCTCCATACAGTCATCTGTCGACGCCGCGCGTCGACTAACCATGCTGAGAAACATGGACGTCACTACGCAGGGAAGCCCTCGAAGTTAAAACGGAAAATAAAATAAAATGACGGAATGAAAAATAAGAAAGAAGACATACAGAGGGGGAAAAAATGAAATGTATAGATTGAAGAAATGTAAAATAAAATAGAAAACAGATTAAAAAAACAAAGAAATATAATAATAATAATAATAATAATAATAATAATAATAATAATAATAATAATAATAATAATAATACGTGGCGCAACAGCCCTAATATATTAAGGTCTATTTACTGGATCATATTATCATTGACGATATTTGAGATGAAAAGAAATTGTCGGTAACATACAGTAATCCTTAGAAAACATTAAGGTTTGCGAGGGAGGACTTATGGCCTATCGGCCTTCTTTGAGTTAACATACAGTATTTAAACTTTGATCTTTGTAAAGCAATATGATTGGCGCGAGAGACGTTAAAGCTTGTCGGTCTTCTTTGCGCTAAACTCAAAGCTTGCGGCCTGTTGCCGATGATAGCAACGCGATAATACCAGCCAAATGCCGACAGTTCGATTCAACGTTATTGGCCTCTGTCCTTGGTTGTTTGGCTAGTGAGCGAGCTGTGTGTTGCGTCATAAGCAGGCTTCGAGACTTCGGACCCAATAGAGCAGTTCAGTGGGAAATCCGCATAACGGCGTACTGAGTGTAGTGGTAAAGCGTACAGTGGGTAGGGGTACTGTAGAATGAATTCCAAAAAACACGCAAAGGAAAACGCTCTGGATTTGAAGGTTCTGTCGAATAATTTGGCTTTCATACAAACTGTGTCTGAAACTATTACACGATTAGAAAAGTCGGAGCAAGAGATGCCGGAAGCCCTCAAATTAATTTAGAAAATGAAGTAGAGAATTAATGAGACATCAAGTACACCGGTTACTGAACGTGTAAAACAGAAGTGGAAATCAATTTTAAGTAACAATAACGAATATGGAACATTGTGTAACATAAACAGCAAACGAGTGGACATAGAGTCACCCGAGAATAAAGGACTGTCTCTTAGAGACTGCAATGATGTTAGGCTTCGTTTTGTCCTATCACGTCATGCGAAGTAGAGTGCAGCTTTCTAAAGTACAAACTTTGGCAGATAACCGAAAAAAAAAAAAAATTACGTTTGAGAGTCCACACCTATGGAGTAGCGGTTAGCGCGTCTGGCCGCGAAACCAGGTGGCCCGGGCTCGATTCCCGGTCGGGACAAGTTACCTGGTTGAGGTCTTTTCCGAGGTTTTCCCTCAACCCAATATGAGCAAATGCTGGGTAACTTTCGGTGCTGGACCCCGGACTTATTTCACCGGCATTATCACCTTCATCTCATTCAGACGCTAAATAACCTAAGCTGTTGATAAAGCGTCGTAAAATAACCTACTAAAATAAAAAAATTTACGTTTGAGACACTGAGAATGTATCTTGTAGTAGGTACATTGCAATTCGGTACTGTAACTGCACTTCCTAAAAACGACCAACAGGATAAATGAAAAAATTAAAATTGCTACATGCTTATTTCCACCATTAACACGGTGTATAATTAAACACAAATGCTTATAAAAGACAGAAGAATAAATGCTTTTCACATTCTTTTGACATCGTCATTGTGTAATGTATATTTACTTTCAGAATGTACATATGTGTGTTTCCCCATACTACCGTACTCTACTGTAAATAGCAACGTTGTTACCTGAACACATCTCTATCTACCTGCAGCGATTCAACAACCTGTAGTGCATGCACAGTAAACTTATTGTATCGGGTCCAAAGTCTCGAAGCCTGGTCATAAGAAAGAAATTTAATCACAAAGGTGCATAGGAGGGGAAGAGGGAAGAGGAAGAATATGCTCGTAGCTGAGGGACACTCATGTCAAAAAAATATGTCATCATGACATTGTTTAGTCAACAGACGTAGTGGTTAGTAACGGGACGTGTGGAAGAATATTGTGTTTTAAGACGGAGTGTACCGCGACATGATAAGAAGGAAGTGTTATAGATGTTATGACTGCGCGGCCTGACCTGTGTGACCCAGCCTGCCAGCAGTGATGAATAACTCGCGCTTAGTCTATCTACTTACATTTTGTAGGTGCCAAAATCCCTGAATCAAGCTGTACCTCACCACATGTGAATGATCATCTGATCAATACTGGGTAATGTATAGTCAGCACTTAGATCCCTCTGTCACTGAAATAGAAAACAAAGACATAAAAAGATGAAAAGAGGAAAGAAGAAAAACAAACAAAAAAGGAAGCGAAAGAGAAATAGAAAATAGTAATAATCCGTGACGCAACACAAAGTTGATCTAGGTACATAAATTTGTAAGTAGCGGGGCTTTCTCATCGTACAGTACAACAGGCAATACAAGATTTTAGTGGTCGTTCAGAAGACCAAGACCTGCACGAATGTTAACCTCTCATTGAAACTTTGGCTTGGCTTTTCCTTGCACTAGGCTTAAGACAGATGTGGCTCATTAAAAACTTATGTTTAGACGTTGTCACATTCAGATAAATTCGAAGGTAAGTTTTGTGATGTAGAAGAGACTAAGGTTTTCGTAAGCAGCCGATAATGGTACGCACCTAATTTTTAGAATATGGCACCACTTTATGGCAGTGTTCGGTGAGTTAGTCTAGCGGAAACATCGGTAACATCAATCTAGTCCAGTGTTAGCGCTGTACTGTTGATTTAAGTGCTTCCAGTGTGTCAATCGATTTGTTTGCAGTTATCTTTTAATTTTGTGACTTCATTGTATTTGAAGTAAGTAATAAGGATCTGAGTGTTTTGGATTTTATGTAATGTGTCCTACAAGTACAACTAATTACAAGTTGTGAAGCTCATAAGAGACTTTTGAGGCTTTGCCTACCAAAAAAATTTGAGTTATTATACTTAGTAACAGTAGGCCTATAAGTTTGTAATAACAAGCATCGTAACTTGGTTGCACTCCGATTCTTCCATATATTAAGTTCACTGTTGGCAGTCATTCCAGTACGCAGAGTTCAGTGAGAGACTTATGGCCAGAAGCCTCTAAAGGCATGGCTACGGCCTTTACTCGCAAGTTTGAGGGAGGACCAGGGAGGGAGCATCGATTCGCTACGTGTACGAAACGCGGCGCTATCTTCACTTTCACAATAATACGTTGCGCTATATTGGTGTTCTTTGAATGTGATGTGTTGTTGAGTTTAGTTTAATCAAAAGTGCATACGTGTGTGTGTTTCATATTAATTTTGTGCAAAACGGCTCATATTGAGAGAACATTGAGGGTCGTTATTGGTAGAAATTAAAAGAGAAACCGTTTTCAAGTTGGACGTTGAAACAAAATATGCTTACAAAGATAGGAGATCGACACCACATTTACATATTAAATTACTGTTGGAGGAAGAAAAAACAGAAATTTAAAATTTTCATGGTATAAAAAATTAATATCCTAGGCTAACACGGTACACTGAAACAAACGGGTCTAGGAATTCTCGTCACCGGAGATGTCATTATACCTTCTGGCCACCGATTACATTTTAGTCACCGGCATTCTGGCTACCGATTAGATTTAATAATTTATTAATGTTTTATTGAAAAAAAAAATTAATGACATTTAAATGTCATTGTAAGGTTGTTTCCGTGGTTACGCATATAAGTATAATGAGATTTAAGTGTCATTGTAAGGTTGTTTCCGTGGTTACGCATATTAGTATAATGAGATATAAACGTCATTGTAAGGTTGTTTCCGTGGTTACGCATATAATTATAATGAGATATAAATGTCATTGTAAGGTTGTTTGCGTGGTTACGCATTTAATTATAATGAGATTTAAATGTCATTGCAAGGTTGTTGCCGTAGTTACGCATATAAGTATAATGAGATTTAAATGTCATTGTAAGGTTGTTTCCGTGGTTACGCATAGAAGTATAATGAAATTTAAATGTCATTGTAAGATTGTTTCCGTGGTTACGCATTCATTCATTCATTCATTTATTTTATTCCATAGATCTTACATGAGCAATGAAGCTTTAAGATGTGGAACAAGTCAACATTTTACAATATTACAATTACAATTTTTACAAATTTTTATAGTTTTACAATTTAGTAATTTTCTACAATTTTTACAATTTTGTGCAATTTTTTACATTTTTTTTTCTTTTTTTTTTACATTTTGGCGAGATGTAGTGAGATGAGATGAGGTCCGAGGATTCGCCAAAATATTACCCGGCATTTGCCTTTTGGTGGGGGAAACCTCGGAAAAACCCAACCAGGTAATCAAATCAAAGGGGGGTAATCAAATCAAAGGGGTTGATGCCAAGGACTCGCCATAGACTCGCCATAGACCATCCGGCTTCAGTCCCACGGCTGGGGAAAACCTCGGAAGAAACCAAAGACCAAAGGGGGATCCAACCCAAGCCCGAACGCAGCTCCGGATCAGCAGCCCAGCGAGTCTGCCGACTGAGCTACATCGATGGCTCTAATAAAAGTATACAATACATAGCCAATCAGATTAGTAAATTTACAAACGCAAACGATCATTCATAAGTTTTAGCTATATGTATAATACAAAACAAGTTAATTAAATTTAAGGCATAAACAATTCAACCAGTTGTGATATACAGAAATTGATAATACATATCATGCAAACTACTTCAAATTACAAACACAAACAATTTATCAGTAGAGCTATATATGTAGATTACTATTCAATTTAAAGCATATACAATTCATCGGGCAAAACTATACAAATATATACAATACAAAGTAGCATACTTTCATTAAGCTATACAAATTTGTGCAATTAATATCAAGTAGATTAATTCAATTTATAATCATAAACAATTCATCAGTTGAGCTATACATATTACCATTCAATTTACAGTAGGTCTATATACAATTCATCAGTAGAGCTACACAGACTAGTAATCATTTTAAGAACATATACAATTCATCAGCCAAACTATACAAACATATACAATCAAATTAGTTCAATTTACAAACTTATTTTCGTTAAGCTATACAATTCATATGAAGTAGATTAATTCAATTTATAAGCTTAAACAATTCATCAGTTATGCTAAACAAAAAAATACAATACATAGTAAACAGATTAAGTCAATATAAAAACATATTTTAGTTGAGCTATATAAAATTGTACATGTCATTTAAGTAGAATAATTCAATTCACAAGCATAAACAATTCATCAATTGTGTAGAAGGTATGAGTATGTAGAAATTTGGTTAATTCTTGTCTGAACCTTTTCTCGTGGTTCTTCAAATCTTTAAGATAATTAGGCAGTGCATTGAAGACTGTTATACATGAATAGCGAACTCCTTTTTTAAAACAGCTTAGACTAACAGAGGGTAGATGAAGATCTGATTTATGTCTTGTATTAAAATGATGAATGTCTTGATTAGTACTGAATTTATCTTGGTTCTTAATATACAGCATCATTAGGGAAAGAATGTATTCACAAGGTAAAGTCAAGATTTCTAAGTTTCGGAAAATATTTTTACATGAGGTCCTTTTATGCACACCGGCCATTATTCTTATAGCTTTCTTTTGTAAAACAAAAACGTGTTTAGCTTCAGACGAGTTACCCCAGAATATTAATCCATATTTCATTACAGAGTGAAAATATGCAAAGTATGACATTTTAAGTAAGTTTATATCACCAATAGTAGATAAGGATCTTAATGCATAACAGGCAGAGCTCAATTTATGAGTAATACATTCTAAATGCGTTTTCCAGTTCAAGTGATTATCCAATTCTAAACCAAGAAACTTTGTGCTTATAGATTCTTTGAGATGAGTTCCATTTAATCGAATACTGTAGGAAACCTGAGCACTATTGTGTGTACTAAATTTGACTGCACTGGCTTTATCAACATTAAGTGCTAGTTTATTTGCATGGAACCATTCATTCATTAGATTCAGCACTGTATTAGAAGTGTTTATAAAACACCTTTGGACTTTGGTTTCTTCCGAGGTTTTCCACAGCCCTGGGACTGAAGCCGGATGGTCTATGGCGAGTCCTTGGCATCAACCCCTTTGATTTGATTACCTGGTTGGGTTTTTTCCGAGGTTTCCCCCACCGAAAAGGCAAATGCCGGGTAATATTTTGGCGAATCCTCGGACCTCATTTCATCTCACTACATCTCGCCAAAATGTAAAAAAATTGTACAACATTGTAAAAATTGTAGAAAATTACTAAATTGTAAAACTATAAAAATTTGTAAAAATTGTAATTGTAATATTGTAAAATGTTGACATGTTCCACATCTTAAAGCTTCATTGCTCATGTAAGATCTATGGAATAAAATAAATGAAAGGTTGTTTCCGTGGTTACGCATATAATTTTAATGAGATTTAAGTGTCATTGTATGGTTGTTTCCATAGTTACGCATATAAGTATAATGAGATTTAAATGTCATTGTAAGGTTGTTTCCGTTGTTACGCATATAATTATAATGAGATTTAAATATCATTGTAAGGTTGTTTCCGTAGTTACGCATATAAGTATAATGAGATTTAAATATCATTGTAAGGTTGTTTCCGTAGTTACGCATATAAGTATAATGAGATTTAAATGTCATTGTAAGGTTGTTTCCGTGGTTACGCATATTAGTATAATGAGATTTAAATGTCATTGTAAGATTGTTTCCGTGGTTACGCATATTAGTATAATGAGATTTAAATGTCATTGGAAGGTTTTTCCGTGGTTACACATGTAAGTATAATGAGATTTAAATGTCATTGTAAGGTTGTTTCCGTGATTACGCATATAAGTATTTGGCAAAAAAAGTTAGATGTAAGGTGACGTTCTTACTTATCTTCGTTATTGCCAAATTTATTGTATTGATGGAGCATCACGTAGGGGAAATTCGTTTCACTCGAAGCATTAAGAAACTAGTAATACATCAAGGATATATTATGTATACCAGACATGAAGTTCGAGATTCCGGTGTTATTTGGAGATGCGACCAGCACAGAAGATGCAACGCTACAATAACCTTAACTCCAGATAAAACATCTATAATTGAAGACCTTCTGAACATCTAAGTCATAGTCCCAACTGGGGAAGGATTCTGTCCGAAATGTACGATGCCACCCGAGCCCCATATAGTGTATATGAATTGGAAGATACTGATGATCAATATAAGATAACTTTTAGACGGAAGTAGGTTATTGCATTTCAACTTGGAACAAGATGAAAAAATGTTATTTTTTCAACAGATTGCAGCTCAGAATGCTGCAATATAATAGATATTTTTATTTGTCAAAATAAATTATTATTTTTAAGAAAATGTGTACTGGTGACCAAAATATCGGGTGACCAAAAAGTCGAAGTGACCAAAATACCGGGTGACAAAATTGCGGTGACTAGATGGTACAATGCAGGGAGATGCACTATCACCTTTACTTTTTAACTTCGTTCTAGAATATGCCATTAGGAAAGTTGAGGATAACAGGCAAGGTTTGGAATTGAACGGGTTACATCAGCTTCTTGTCTATGCGGATGACGTGAATATGTTAGGAGAAAATCCACAAACGACTACGGAAAGCACGGAAATTCTCCTTGAAGCAAGTAAAGATATAGTTTTGGAAATAAATCCCGAAAAGACTAAGTATATGATTATGTCTCGTGACCAGAATACTGTACGAAATGGAACTATAAAAGTTGGAGATTTATCCTTCGAAGAAGTGGAAAAATTCAAATATCTTGGAGCAACAGTAACAAATGTAAATGACACTCGGGAGGAAATTAAACGCAGAATAAATATGAGAAATCCCTGTTATTATTCGGTTGAGAAGCTTTTGTCATTTAGTCTGCCGTCAAAAAATCTGAAAGTTAGAATTTATAAAACAGTTATATTACCGGTTGTTCTCTATAGTTGTGAAACTTGGACTCTCACTTTGAGAGAGGAACAAAGATTGAGGGTTTTTGAGAATAAGGTTCTTAGGAAAACATTTGGGGCTAAGAGAGATGAAGTTACAGGAGAATGGAGAAAGTTACACAACGCAGAGCTGCACGCATTGTATCCTTCACCTGACATAATTAGAAACATTAAATCCAGACGTTTGAGATGGGTAGGGCATGTAGCACGTATTGGTGAACCCAGAAATGCATATAGAGTGTTAGTTGGGAGGCCAGAGGGGAAAAGACCTTTGGGGAGGCCGAGACGTAGATGGGAAGATAATATTAAAATGGATTTGAGGGAGGTGGGATATGATGGTAGGGACTGGATTAATCTTGCACAGGATAGGGACCAATGGCGGGCTTATGTGAGGGTGGCAATGAACCTCCGGGTTCGTAAAAGGCCAGTATGTAAGTAAGTAAGTAAGTAAGTAGATGGTGCAATGACAAGAGTTCCGGTGACGAGAATTCCCCTTCCCGAAACAAACAAATTATATTGTTTTATGTGTATTCTGTTTGTGATGAAAATGAGTGGTCATCATGTTGTGGGGTGTGTGTCACAAAAAATATTGATAGGAAAGCCGATAAAAAAAAGCCAGATATTTAATATCTGGTCTATCAAAATATATAAGGTAAGCAGTTTTTTCAGCCTACCCAGTATTTACACCTTAGCTTCGCCTTTGTTAATTACCTGCTAACTTGAGTATGAAGATCTTCTGTTACTTGTTCCATGACCATACATAGGTAAACTATTCTAATGGCGACAGTTGGGGTATTCGCACGTGGTTGTGCTTAACAATACTCCTACTGTGTTCCAACATTCAATCAGAAAAAAAAAATATTCTAACAGTAAGTGCCTATTTTGTGGTGAATTCGGTAAAAACAATTAACTATGTTATCGTTGTGTCTGTGTTTAGGATTGCAGTGCTGCTGAAACTCTTCAAAATTTAATTTGTGACTATTGCCAATCCACATGAAAGAAAATTGAGTGTTAGGTTTCTTTAATTTTTACATATTGTTGCTAAATGATTATATACCTATTAATACATATTCCAATTGCATTTGTATCTGCGTACTACTACCCCAATTGCCTGCGTCCTATTTTCCACTTGGTGGGGTAATGGTACGCATTACAACTGTTTCATATATAAAAAGAAAATAATGTTGTTTAGAAATACATTTTGTAACTTGTAAATATTATTATAACCTAATTGTTTTATTACCTCAAAAAGTTTCCGTATTACATTAAAATTATCTTGGAAAAGTCAGGTGAGCGCAATTACCCCACTCTCCCCTACAGGCCTACTGGTGGGTTGCTATGGTGGGTCGCTGCTGTAGTCGTTGTGTGTTATTGCGACTGCCTTCTTAAAAACTTTGAAATTCGAGCAAATTTCGACTTTTTCTTTCTGCAAAATTCTCTTAAGTGGAACGGTGTAGGTGAGCGCAATTACCCCACTCTCCCCTACAGGCCTACTTGTGGGTTGCTATGGTGGGTCGCTGCTGTAGTCGTCGTGTGTTATTGCGACTGCCTTCCTAAAAACTTTGAAATTCGAGCAAATTTCGACTTTTTCTTTTTGCAAAATTCTCTTAAGTGGAACGGTGTAGGTGAGCGCAATTACCCCACTCTCCCCTACAGGCCTACTTGTGGGTTGCTATGGTGGGTCGCTGCTGTAGTCGTCGTGTGTTATTGCGACTGCCTTCCTAAAAACTTTGAAATTCGAGCATATTTCGACTTCTTCTTTCTGCAAAATTCTCTTAAATGGAACGGTGTGATCTAAGTGAGAGAGGTAGCTTATACGCTAGGATCTCGCATATTATATCAAGAAAATTCCCCAGAACCCTTGCAAGGAAGAGCTATCGTGCACCTTCTATGGTTCGTCCCAAGAATCTGGAGAGAGATATGGCGCATATGGGGCGAAGTCTGTCTGTGCCGGAATGTATTGCGGGCAGCATCAGCTCGAGACCGCTAAGGGGTAAGATGCTCATGGTAGAGTGTTCAGATAGAAATGATCCCCTTCCTGCAAGCGATTGGTAGCTTCGTTCAACCAACGCCTCCCCCCAGAGCGGTCATTGGCCCTAGTCCTCCCATATACCACTTGCGCAGAGGTCTTATTTCGTCTTTCTACTTTACGGATTCCTGAGACGGACCATAGTTTAAATTCCCCCATTTTTCCTTAATTGATTTATGGAGTCATAAAAATATTATTAACTTTTATAGAAAAATTAAACTGAACACGTGAGCAGAATTTGTTTAATACTTGTAATAACAGCTATATATATATTTTAATTTCACTCCAATCTGTGTTGTTAAATACAAAATCGAAAGGCCTATGGTCTGTGTTGTGCTTGACGGTGTGAGCGTAGTGGGAGGAATTGTAGGGCTCTAAGAAATTGTTATGTTATTATCAGACATAGCATCTTGGGGACCGATTGAGGGGAACACTGTGCTTGCAAGTTAACTTAATGTTGAAGCATAAGCTTTTGTGTAGCTGTAAGAGCGGCACATGTACACAACAGACTATATAGGGAGGAACTCTATGAAAAAATCAATTGTTCACCATGATACACACATTAGTTCGTAACTACCCTTCAGTACGCTACTTATCTGCATAAATAGTGCATCTGTAGTTCATCATGACGAAGAAAAAGGGATCTAAGAAGCATCAATTTGTGACAGAATTTGTAGGCGAGTGTTTTGAAGTGAATGGGGAATATAGGCTATTACTTGCAAACTGTGTAGCGTAAACATGCGGGATGACAAACGTCAATATATACAGAGACATTGTAACATAGAAAACACACAAAAAATATATAACTTGCAGCGAAAAACGAAAGTGAAGATCTGCCAACAGGTAGGCTAATTCTATTTCAAATAAACAATCACAATTTCAACTGGATTTGTGTGAGATTATGGTAAAGATTGGCATCCCGTTCTTTAAACTACAAAATCTCCACTTGAAAGTCTTTATTGAAAAATAAAGAAATAAAAAGTTGCCAATCTTTGTTATATTAATGCAACTTTATTTTAAAATATATAACGATAGCACATTGCATTAAATAATACAGATGTATTTAGGTTAATATATTATTTATTTAATTTTATATAAATGTTCTTATGTAACCCAACGTTCTTTGCAAACAGTGTTTATGTTCATTAGACGACCAACATAGTTTTATAATATTAAAACTCAAAGATCTGTGCCCGATTATAAACTACAAGGTCAACACACATTCAGTAGTAAACAAGCTCTTTGAGTTTTGATGTTTCTGTATAGGTACCTCCATCTTCTGTCACTACCAACGAAGTCTTAGTGTATACTCCATGTTGCAGTCAACTTAACTCATCGGTTCCCACGATGCTATGTCTGGTTATTACCTTAGTTTTATTCATGTTTAAAATACTCGAATTTCCATACTAATATTAGAAATTTCAGTCTGTAGGAATTTAATTCTTGGTAACTACAGTATAATAAAAGAAAATCGGCTTCGTATAAGAAAGTGGGAAATGAAGAAGAATTAACTGAATTATTACATTTTCGTAATATGTTCTACTACTGTAAAAACTTGCATATTTCAATTAAAATGTTTAAATGTCTGCAGTGCTCCAACTTAAATTACATGTAAATTAAAGAATCGCTTCTGACTAGTGGTAGAACAAAAGCATCAGCTCTTCCACAAGAAAGTTTGACAATTCACTCCTGTAAGAGACACATTCAGTATTTTCAGTTTCATCTGCGGAATTGAAGTTAGGCCAGTTTGGGTGTCAACATCACTTCCTAACAATGAGTCATAACAGAAAAAACAAAATTTACTTTATCCACTTTAATTATGTAATGTGGATTTTACATCACTAATAAAAATGTTGTAAACACATTCATTACGCAAATGGGTAATGATTTTTCGATTACGCAACTAGTTAGGTAATGATACTGCTTTTACCTAACTGGTTGCGTAATGTGAACCACGTATTAAATTTAATTAAATAGAATTGATTTTATTTATTACAAACATTAAGAACAATGTGGTCACAATTTGATACATTAATTCCTGTAGTTGACGATCTACAGAAGACTGAATAATCGAAGGTGGGAAAACAGGTGATCAGTTACCGGTATGACATTTTTGCGGGATTTCTAGGTGATAGATTGTAAATCTATTAAGGAGAATTACTTCTCTTCTACTATCTTAATGAATAAACTTATTAAAAGGTCTTATATTCATATTTTGTATGATAATAGAATGCAATTCTATAGGAGTAAATTGGTTACTAAGGCTTAAAGAAGTTTAATCTTTATTTATAGCTTTGAAGGATATTAGTTTAAAATTAACTTAAAGCCTTTTAAAATATATTTATTACTAGTGTACATAGTATTAAGCCTAATATGGAAATTGAAGATAAAATTATTACAACTGGAATAATTTTGTTGGTATGAAATTGAATATTTCATTTTGGCTCAACATATAAAATTATGAAAATGGTACTAAATATTTAATTGCAGAATTTGCAGCATTTTCAATATCTGAATTCTCGTTTGAATACATTTTAAGAATACTCAACTCGTAAATAACTATTACAACACTACATTAATTTCTGTTCTCAAAATAATGAGCTAGATCAGTGGTCGTCAGCACTCGCTGAAATGTGCAAAGGGTACGCGGTGCTGTCCCGTGTGCACTGTCGTGCAACAGGGAGAGATAGAGAGCATAAGCAGCTACGGAGTGCACCCTAGTGTACTGCGTTTTCCGCGTGCTCTGTGCTGACGACCCCTGAGCTAGACACTAAATTAAGTGAGAATGGAATATCTCAAACTCTCGATGAGAGTTTTGCCCTACTTCATAGATTAAGAATTATAACAGTGCTGGGAAAAATTATGTTGACAATCATATGAAACTAACACATTTCACATCTGGTGGAGAAGCTTAATTTAAATCCTTGATGTAGCCTACCTAATAAATTCTCAAAATATACCACACAGTAAAACGTTAATATGAATGTATTGTTGTAATTCACTCCCAGGGAATACGCGTGATATTCATAAAGCTGCAGTAATTATGCCCCCAGCATAAAAGCGAGTTAGCTGTTCGGGACTTGATACGATCAACTCATATTTCAACAGAAATTACAACGAATCGACGATGTCATCACTTATGTCCGAATGGAGGGGTTGGTGACTTGTGATCCGCAGGATAGCGCATCGACCTGTTGAAGGCCGCAGTGCGGGTGTCACATCTGCACGTCGTTGGTTGGTCTTCGAAAATGTAGGTTCATAGTTCCAATCCGCTTTCATACAAACTACAATCGCCGTATTACTTCTTCCTAGAGGAAAATGTTCCTGATATATCTTCACAATAATTGCTGATTTCACATTTTCATACAGTAGGGTAGACCAGGGTAATTGTAAACACTTTTTTTTTTTCTGATTTCAAATATATTTAAACATTACACAACCCTCAGTAACGGTAAGCATGACAAAGAAACATTGTGTTATTTTTAGATTTTTCTTTTCCCTGAAAATGGGTTTAAAATAATAAGATTGACTTTCTTTAATCTTTCAATTGCTAGTTTAATTTACCCCACGTGTTTACATTTACCCCTTTGAGAGGGGTAATTGTAAACACCAATTTTCGCACGGGCTATCACACACTGAACATTTTTTGTTCTGTTTCAGAAGAAAGAGCTGTACTCCTTTCAACTCCAATTCTAGTCACTGGTACATTTCGTCCCTTTTACCTATGATATATGATGATATAGGAACTCAGTATCTCTCCTGAGCTTCACGATAACTGTAGTTACTATTTTTCACATCTGTGACAACACTCTCTAAATCCTCTACAGTGTAGTGAGTGGGGGTCTCTCTGATTACTGAAAAGTACGAAATGTAACCATAGTAGAACATGTTTACATTACTCCAAGCAATTGAAACTATGGGGCAAATGTAAACACGTCATAATTTAATGAACTGAGGTTATGAGACATATCAAAACCAATGTAATAAATGTTAACTACTATACATTACTCATAAAAACAACATATTCTTAAAAACTAGCACTGCACATTTACTTACAATGCCAAAAATGAGGGTGAAGCAAAATTCTTTCTCTACTTTTTTTGTAGACTCTTACAAAACATTCGTTCACAACTAAGTTGCTACTCCTATTTGGCGCCAAACTGCTTTGTAGGTTAGCCAACATGTTCATTTAAATATTCCCCGAATTAAAAGTTTTATATTGACAGTTTTGTATTTCTCACAGCATTTGTTTAAATCTGTACTGAATATCTCTTTTACAGTAGCCTAACATGGAGTGTGTTAATGTTGGCGCTGCATACTTTTGAATGTATTCATACCGAATATTTCGAAGTTCTTGAATTTTATCATGTATAACACGAAATTTAATAATAATAATAATAATAATAATAATAATAATAATAATAATAATAATAATAAATTCACAACACGTAACTTAAAATGGTCCGTTCCGGTTCCAAGATTCATCATCGTTATTATCATTGTCATCAATGGCACAATAGCGCAAAGCGAGCCAGGGCCTTCCTAATCTTGATCTCCAGTCTTCCACTGAGCTATTGTAACGAATTATTATTGTTGAATATTATATTTAGTTGGTTATTGAACGACTTTGTATCAACTACTAGGTTATTTAGGATCGATGAAATTGGTGATAGCGAGGTGGTATTTGGCGAGATGAAGCCGAGGATTCGCCTTACATTTGTTTACGGCTTGGGAAAATCTCGAAAAAATCCAACCAGTTAATCAGCCCAAGCGGAAATCAAACCCACACCCGAGCGCAACTCCGAATCAGAATGCAAACGCCTCTGCCGACTGAGCTACGCCGGTGGCTGTTATTATCTTTTAGTTATTTAACGACGCTATATCAATTACTAGGTTATTTAGCGTCGATGGAATTGGTGATAGCGAGATGGTATTTCGCGAGATGAGGCCAAGGATTCGCCTAACACTCGCCTTACGACTGGGGAAAATCTCGGAAAAAATCTAACCCGTTATTCAACCCAAGCGGAAATCGAACCCACGCCCGAGCACAACTCCCGATCAGAAGGCAAATGCCTCTGCCGACTGAGCTACGCCGGTGGCTTTATTATTTTTTAGTTGGTTATTTAACGACGCTGTATCAACTACTAGGTTATTTAGCGTCGATGGAATTGGTGATATCGAGATTATATTTGGCGAGATGAGGCCGAGGATTTGCCATGGATTACCTGACATTCGTCTTACGGTTGTGGAAAACCTCGGAAGAGAACCCAACCAGGAAATCAGCCCAAGCGGGAATTGAACCCACGCACGTGCGCAACTCCGGATCAGAAGGCAAGCGCCTCTGACAACTGAGCTGCACCGGTGGCTATTATTATTATTATTATTATTATTATTATTATTATTATTATTATTATTATTATTGTTGTTGTCGTTATCATCATTACCATAAACTAGAATGTAATGATCAGGATTTAATGATCTCAATGTATGCTTGCCAGCTACAGTACGGCATGTTTTGAAATAGTCTCCCTCTGTATTTCTCTCCTTTCAATCTCAAGTCTAAGAGTGTTGCGGTTATCTTAATATTGACATTCCACTCCGCATGAATATTTCATTCATCTCTTATATTTTCATATGAAAGAAGTCATTTCTTTGATACAAAGTAATAAAATCACTTTATTACTGCGCCTCGTGTCCACAATGTTGTTTTTCCTCTTGAATCTCATCACGTTAACAGTTTTATTGCAGTATTAATTTGAGTATCTTCCTTTATATCCTCAGTGCACAGAATTGCGTATGAGGCAAGCCGAAGTTTGGCCTTGGACTCTGTGTTATTGAACTGAAGTAAGGGGAATGACGACAGATGTTTTGGAAATACTTGTGGGGACGCAGTAATGTGGAATGCAGACAATACACTTTCTAACACGCTTCCTTTCAGGAAGCCTGGCAAAGAAGTAGGTCGTCGGTTGGTGCCTTCAGAATGACGTCGCTGTCTTTCGACAGTTCTCATGGTTACTGTGGGATATGCGAGGTGTAAATTAATAGCTGCGAATACGTCCCACATAGTTTGGTGTGAGAAACCGTCATGCCGCGTGCACCCACTCAAACAGACTCAGGGCGGGGCATGCGGTATATTTTTCCTGCCTCCACATATCGACGGCACGTAGGAAGAACACGATTTCATTCACAACACCGAGGCTTGTAATGACCATAGCTGTGCTTTGCAAAGACATGAGTTTATCCTACACAAAACAAAAAATAATTATAATTTTAATATCCCATTCTACGATGTGTAGAAAAACTGTTTTGATGCTGTATAAAAGTCGATTTTGAAATTTTTTTACAAAAATGCACTCTTCCAACAGACTTGAATTTTCATGTAGGCAAGAACTCATATATGTCATTTTTGTCTCATGCCCTCTCACTTATGATTAGAGCCCGGATGTTTAGGCATTTATAACAGTTAAAAAAGACAATAAATAATAATAATCCGTGGCGCTACAGCCCGTGACGGGCCTAGACCGACCAGCCGGCTGCTGGCCTCACGCCCACATGTCGAAGCAGAAGTGGACGATCATCCAACCAGAATGGAGGTATCGTGTGGTTAGCACGATGATCCCCCAGCCGTTATAGCTGGTATTCGCAACCGGATTTCGCTCCCCAAGTGCATCACTATGCTGGGTGGGCACCGGTCCCATACACTGGCCGAAATTTCATGAGAAAATTTCTTCCCCCATGAGGACTCGAACCAGCGCGCATTCCGTAACGCGAGTCCTAGGCGGGATGCCTTAGACCGCGAAAAAAGACAAAAACGTAAAAAAGGCACAATAAATTTTGAAAAAGGCATTATACATTTATAAAGGCATTTAGCAATAAATTTAAATTATATCAACATAAATCACAATTTTATTTCCTAGTTGATACATGTTGACTTTTTTTTTTTTTTTTTTTTTTTTTTTTGTGATTAACTGTCTTTTCACAAACCTTACATAACAAAACTGTTCCATCGGTTGGAAACACATGGGCACCAAATTCACTAACGTAAGCATGAAGTTTACTTTGCAATGGTCTACTGAATTTAGGCATTCTAGGGTAACCATCTTATACCTTCTGTCACCCGACAATAACTGACTGTTCCTCACTCAAGTTTCTTTATCCTATATAATAAACACGTGTAGCACAAATTGTAACAGTAAGATTTGAAAATGTGAAAGCAAACAATATTGAAAATGCTACTTGACAACTTCTTACTTACTTACTTACAAATGGCTTTTAAGGAACCCGAAGGTTCATTGCCGCCCTCACATAAGCCCGCCATCGGTCCCTATCCTGTGCAAGATTAAGCCAGTCTCTATCATCATACCCCACCTCCCTCAAATCCATTTTAATATTATCCTCCCATCTACGTCTCGGCCTTCCTAAAGGTCTTTTTCCCTCCGGTCTCCCAACTAACACTCTATATGCATTTCTGGATTCGCCCATACGTGCTACATGCCCTGCCCATCTCAAACGTCTGGATTTCAAGTTCCTAATTATGTCAGGTGAAGAATACAATGCGTGCAGTTCTGTGTTGTGTAACTTTCTCCATTCTCCTGTAACTTCATCCCGCTTAGCCCCAAATATTTTCCTAAGCACCTTATTCTCAAACACCCTTAACCTATGTTCCTCTCTCAGAGTGAGAGTCCAAGTTTCACAGCCATATAGAACAACCGGTAATATAACTGTTTTATAAATTCTAACTTTCAGATTTTTGGACAGCAGACTGGATGACAAGAGCTTCTTGTTGGTATCGGGAAAACATACATTATATTTGTAACTGTAGATTGTCGATCATTATTCATGTTACACCAATAGTATTAAAGCACGATTATTACCAGATTAAGCACCGAAATCAATTACTTTTATTTACTATTGCTAGTAAAGTGAGTCATTGTTTCATATATTTAAATTTCATACACATTACATTACAATTAATTAGAAAATTGCAAATAAACAACAAATATTGCATTAAAATGACAAAAACAAGGCATTTATTATTGAATTAGTAAGAAACGTCTCAAAAAGGCAAAATAAAAATTGGCCCTATCACTTTGATTCTCCAAATCACATTTATATATGAAAATAATGATTTACTTGCACCTAGTAAAAAAGGCATTTTGCCGAACATCCGGGCTCTACTTATGATTAATGATGAACATTTCTATTTATTTATTTTTAGCTTGCTGCGGGTAGTGGAGAGAGATTCATCTGATTTTACCCTAGACATCTCACAAATGTGGGTCTCCCTGGTCATAAGCTCTGCATGACGCATGGCCACCACAGAAACATCACATGGCAATCACAAAACAACGGACAAACACCCAGTCCCTTGGAGGAAAGTACGTTTTTCCATTGCTCGCACCGAGAATCGAAGCTCGGATCGTTTGGTTCGGAAGCGCGCACGCTATCCATCCAGCATCTGCTACTGGGGTAGAAAGAAAATAAACTAAAAATATTAAATATCGCTAAAAACATGTTTTTTTCTAGCAGCGGGTACTTGACTTCGTGTTATTCACCCACGCATCCTCATCTAGAAGTGTCGTGTCGAAACTGTAATTTATTTTTGCTGTCGCTTTTAGAGTTTCCCTCGGTGCACCACGGGAGACGAACTACGCAGTACTGCATGGCGATGATTAAAAGAGCAATGGTGGAATGCTGGTAAAGGAAACGGAAATACCCCGCGAAAATCCTACCATCAAGCACCGTCTTTACCCACCACGAATTCCACTTGCACGCACCGGAATTCGAATCCTGATTACTAGAATATAAATGTGACTCTATCTGGTCGGCTAGCGGTGCTTCCTGGAAACATTACTGGGAGCTCAACTGCTGTGAAACTCGTATAACATATAATGAGAAATAATGTATGATTTTCATGACACATACTTCTCTTTAACAACAAGATGCGATTGTACCAAAATTATACAAAGCGGTTGTTCACAGAGTCGTAGAAAACCGGTTACGAAAAAAGAGAAATAAATACTATTATATACTGCTATTGAACGCCTGGCGCTGTAGTCAGTATGCAAAGCTCTTCCGTCTCGCGGAGTGTCTCATGTTCGGTTTAACGAATATTCGAGTTGTTGTTCACTCTTTGTGGGTGGACGGCAAAGGCAGACCACATTGAGCCATGCAGGAGCTCCAAAAGTCTTTGCAAGGACGCGATTACCATCGTGTAGACCTACTATTTAATTGAAAATTCTTCTCCTTTCACTACAATCAATCACCCATCCATTCATTCATCCATCCATCCATCCATCCATCCATCCATCGACTCATTGATTCATTCATCCATAGATTCATTGATTGATTCATTGCCTGATTCAGTGATTCACTGATTGGTTCACTCATTCATTAACTGATTCATATATTAATTAATTAATTCATTCATTCATTGATAGTTGATATCGTCAAGAGCAAAACATATTTTCTTAAAAATAATTTATTAATGAAATAATGCATCTGCTTAGAGTAATTAAAAGACATTAACAACTACTGTTTTAGAGGTACACATTTTGAGTTTAAAGTGTAAACATTACAATAGATTGTATGTAGGGCCTACTTATTTCTCATCTATTTAGTAAGTAATTGTGATTTATTCTGTTCTTATATTTCTTTACACACCAAATTTCATTTTACGCACTACACTTATTTTCTTTGTTGTTACCTGTGTCTATTTGTTCATCTATATAAGTGTAATAAAGTGTAATTCTATATTAAGCAAATACATATTTTAAATTACACAGTGTAAATTTTCTTCAATTGTTACTTCGTTTGTGTTCTCAGAAAATGTCAGTTGTTCTGTCTAGCCTGCAAAACATCAGGGGCAACCGGTTGAAATTCGAACATTCGGTCGGATGCTCTACCTAGACGAATGCTCTCTGACTGGTCGAATGTAAAGCGGTTGTAAGCCATATTCTGCAGCTCTCTAGTTCACACTAAGCTGGCTGTATATAAGAGTATATGTTTCATTATCATTAAATGTACGAGAAGTGTCTCCAAATGGAACAACACAGATCGCATTTCCTCAAAACTGTTTTGTTCAGAGCACTTACAGGTTAATTTAATTGTAACATTACATGCTAGTTAAAGTTTTTGAAGTTTATAGGTTGCTCGTCGTATCAACAAGTTTGCGGTAGAGGATCTGGGGTGAGAGCATAGCTGTTGAACGCTGTGTTGGATTAGGGTAGTGATCCGAGGTGTAAATTTCTGTTCTACCCTGCGGGATTTCTGGTGCATCTGACCTATTTTAGTTGAAGTTTAATGCATTTATAACAAGTGTAACTAAAAATAAAATAAAATAAAAATAATTAATTTACCTCCCTCTTTCAGTAATACGGAAGTGTATTTTTGAATATTATAGTGTTAACTTATAGCAACACACAATACTTAAAAAAAGAAACAACTGCTGCACCGATTCTTATGTAGGCCTAAATTGGTATGTAAAATAAGTTAGTTCCCACTTAGATTTTAGGCTATGTGGGATTCAAAATACTTTCATTTAAAGGGAGTTATAAGGGGACCTAAGTAAATAAATCGAAATATCTCGCTTATTATTGACTTTTAGGAGATGTTACATAACGAAAGTTGCTTCAAAAATGTTTCCGACACGTTTTGTGCCATGAAAAATTTTGATTGGACTGATATTTAACGAGATACAATGGGTTTAAAATAACAATGCTTTTGTCAGTGCCGTCTCAGTCAAATATACGAGTAATAAAGAAACAACAAATGACTGAATTTTATTTAAGGCGGTCTTGCACAACAATCGGAAGATAGTCATTTAACAATTCTTTTTATATGGATATCATTGTATTTTATTATATGTATATACGTGTTTATCTATACTAATATATATATATATATATATATATATATATATATATATATATATATATATATATATATATATATATTTATATATAGAGTATTTGTTGTTTGTATGGGACAATATCAGAAAGAATTTAAGCGATCTGTATAGCTCTTTCACCATTGAAAAGTGTAGTTGCTCTTCTAGATGGACATAGGCTTTATGTCATTACAGAAGCTCCTGAGTGTATCGAGGACTGGGCACAAATACAACACAAGATAGGACTACAACAGATACTAACGCACAGGAAACTTAATATACTGTCGAAACTAAAAGTGAATGAGCGATATGTAATGCTATTTGAACGTAATAAAATTTGATGTCTGATTTGCGTTGCATTTATTTATGAACAAATGAAAATCAGAGATGGAATAATCTATGCTGATAATAAATCTGTAGCCGAAATTTGTCTGGTAATTTTCGATTTTCCAAAAATAATTGGTCCTAACATATATAATTAACCACCCTGAAACCGAAAATCGCTTTTTTGAAATTTTTGTTTGTATGTCTGTCTGTCTGTCTGTCTATGTTTGTTACCTTTTCACGCGATAATGGCTGAACGGATTTCGATGAAAATTGGAATATATATTAAGTTCGTTGTAACTTAGATTTTAGGCTATATGGCATTCAAAATACATTATTTAAAAGGGGAGTTATAAGGGGGCCTGAATTAAATAAATCGAAATATCTCGCTTACTATTGATTTTTGTCAAAATATTACATAACAAAAGTTTCTTTAAAAATAATGTCCGGTAAGTTTTATTCCTTGAAAATTTTTGATAGGACTGATATTTAATGAGATAAATGAGTTTTAAACTTAAAATAACTGCCATCTAAGGCCGTGTAATGAATTAAAAAACAAATGACTTCGTCTATAAGGGGCCTTGTACAGCAACAATCGAAAGCTATGAAAGATAGCCTACAGAGAATGTTTCTGTGTTTGTATGAAGTAATATCGGAAGCTAAATTAACCGATTTGTATAATTAATTATTATTTCACCATTGGAAAGTGTAGTTTCTCTAGATGGACATAATGCTATAATGTTATTACAGTAACTTCTGATATAATATAATATAATATAATATAATATAATATAATATAATATAATATAATATAATATAATATAATTTAAGTTATTTGAATGGTTCAGGACCATAGTGGGCCAAGCGCCATTTACTGAATACGTAGAAAACAAGGGTTAAAATTAAGTTATTACCATAATTCAATGGAAACCTATAACAAGTAAAATGAAATATACACATTAAATCTAAATGATGTCAATCTTCATTAAACTATGGTTGCATGTAATAAAAATTAAGAAACATGTTAAAGGAATTGTCATTGCACCAAATGAGTGTCTCTGGACCAAAATGATCGCATTTTAATTATTTGGATGCAATTTAAATTAAGTAACATATTAAACGATTTATCCTTCTATCAAACACGAATGTTCCCTGGATCAAATGTCCTATTTTAATTATGTAATTATTTTATATTTATTTCTAACGGGTCCAGCGGAGCGCACGGGTACGGCTAGTTTTACAAATATACGCGCGACACATATTAATTATTCAGCATGATACCGATACACATTTTTATTCCTTAATTACATATTTAAGTAAGCTACGGCAATGTATAGTTAAACTTTATTTGGTCCATATAAAATACTCATTTTTACTGCATTTTATATTTTTGTCCGTGTAACATAATCGTATTTTTACTCGTACGAATGTTGTAGTAAAAGCCAAAAGCATTTCCCCTGGACCAAAAATAAAATACAAATGGAGTAAAAATTAGTATTTTACCATGGAGCTCACCAGAGCTCTTCATTTTATAGATTAACCGAGTCATTTTACAAAATGCCATGAAATGCCGTTCCTGTGTTCATGTACCCACATTTGTTTCCTGTGTTTCTTAAGCTAATATTTATGTACCATATTAAGTTCACTTGTTCTTATTTACGTAAACAATTATGCACAATGGGGCCAAGACCATAAATTATATTCGTACACAATCCACGCTATATTCATATGTTTTCAGTTGGTTATTTAACGACGCTGTATCAGTTACTCGGTTATTTAGCGTCAATTGGATTGATAATAGCGAGATGGTATTTGGTGAAATGAAGCTCTGGATTCGCCAAAGATTACCTAACATTCACTTAACGATTGGGGAAACCTCGGAAAAAATTTAACCAGATAATCATCCCAAGCTGGAATCGAACCCACGTCCGAGCACAACTCTGGATCGGCAGGCAAGCGCATCGGCCGACTGAGCTACTACAGTAGTTGCTATATTCACATTTGCTTCGTGTAATTTATTAAGGAATCTATTCAAGACTAATTTAGAAACATATTAAACGAATTATCCTTGCACCAAAAACGGATGTTCGTTGGATCAAATATTTGCATTTTAATTATGTAATTACTTCGTAGTTTCACTTCGCCCTAAAGAAATTGGTGGATGGAGTTTAAGAGAAAATTATAAATACATTTCTGAAGAGATAGTATACTTATGGCTTTTAAGGGGTTAGGTACAGCTTACAGCAGTAAAAGTTTGGAAATATTCAACATTTTTTTCCTCCACTACTGTATCTTGTACAATAATGAAAATTAGTACTATATGTGTAAAACAGTGTCCTTCTGCTATGTGAAAAAGATATTTCTACGATTAAATATATATATTTCAAAATTCAAAATGTTGGCAGTTCACTGTGCAGTGATGAAGCATTTCCCTCATAACTGAAAAACTATCCAATATTTTGTGATGAAATTTTTAGTGTGTATTTATGCATGCCATATCTACAATATGATGCAAAATCACATCTCTACCTATGATAGACTGTCTGATAAAAAATAAATTCATTTACAAAAATGGTCAAATATCAATATTTTCTTGTAACACAAAATGAAAAAAAATATATATTATTTACAGAGTGTTCCGCTTATAAGTATAACAAAAGAAATAGCTATAACTTCTGAATTAATACAAGTATATAGTTGAAACCAACTGCTACAAAGAATGAAAACTGGGAATTTTTGTTACCTTATGTTCCATAAACCTCAACATGGCTTCCATTGGTGGCACGGGAAATATCCAACCGGTATTCAACCTCGACCCAAGTGTTATGAAGCATCTGTGGTGTAACATTGTTGACAGCAGCATAAATTCTTTCTTGTAAGTCTGCCAAATCACGTACTGGCGTCCTGTAGACCTGGTCCTTAACAAACCCCCACAGGAAAAAGTCAGGTGGTGTTAGATCTGGTGATCTGGCAGGCCATGTGATGTACGGTGATCCTCTTCCGATCCATCTTGCAGGGAATTGTTCGTCTAAGAATGTGCGAACCATGTTGGCAAAGTGTGGTGGAGCCCCATCTTGCTGGAAAATTGCTCCATCTGGGAGTTGTGGCACAGCATACAGTTGCAACATATCCAGGTACGTGTTTGCAGTGACTGTCTTTTCAGCAAAGAAATAGGGACCAATGATTCTGTCACGCATGATCCCACACCAAACATTCCATTTAGGGGAATCCCGTTGGTGTTCAATTACGACACTTGGATTTTCCGACCCCCAGATGCGACAATTGTGTCGGTTTACTTTTCCACTGACGTGGAAGGTTGCCTCATCTGAGAAACAGACTCGAGTTAGAAATGTGTCGTCATCGTCCACTTTATCCAACATTGTTTCTGCAAAGCGTTTTCGTTCCAGTTTATCATTCGGCGTAATCATCTGATGATGAATTATGGATCTATGTTCTGCTAATGACAGCACACAAAAGGCTTTCTGCTGTGGCGTCCACATGCTGACTGACTAAAGGTACGATACGAATTCTCTTATTTAATGATCTGCGCATGCGTGAGTCTTCTAAAAATAAGTAACAACAATGGATTAAAACTTCCCAATTTCCTCTTTACAATGGTACCAATCTTAACCCATTTGCATGCATTGTTATGAAATTATAACTATTTCTTTTATTATACTTATAAGCGGAACACGGTGTATTAAGGAATGTAGTTGAAAGAGCATGATATTGTAAACATGAGTTTTAGCAATGTAATAAAAGAGAAAGAACATGAAAAAGTTAACACGTTTGTGAGTTATGAGGGAAACGCTTCATCACTGCACAGTGAACTGTTACCATTTTGAATTTTGAATATATATATATATATATATATATATATATATAAAATTTGTATTAAATCGTAAAAAATATTTTTTTCATATAGCAGAAGGATAGTGTTTTACACATACCAATTTTCATTATTGTATAAGATACAGTAATGTAGGGAAAAAAAATTTGAATATTTCCAAAACATTTACTGCTGTAAGCTGTGCCCAACCCCTTAAGGAACCCGAAGGTTCATTGCCGTCCTCACATAAGTCCGCCATCGGTCTCTATCCTGAGCAACATTAATCCAGTCTCTACAATCATAGCCCACCTCCCCCAAATCCATTTTTATATTATCGTCCCATCTACATCTCGGCCTCCCCAAAGGTCTTTTCCCCTCCGTTTTAAATATTAATCATACACTTTTTTTTCGTTTTCTTTCTTTGTAACGATCATAACAAACTCGTTTAATTTGGAACTACCTCAGCGCTCGTTTAACGTCATATTTTGATTGAGCCTATTTTGGGCATCTAAAAGCTAACTTTTATAAGCCTAAAAATCCTAAGTCAGTTATGAGTTATATGACATATCACTTCGAAGAGCGACAGTTTCCCGTCTCTGATCACGCCAATCATTACTCATATTAAATTATTAGAAATGTCTGCTCTAATTAATAATAATTTCTCCGACAATTATTTCAGTGATATGGAGCACAAGGAAGTGGGATTTCACCCATTAAATTCTGCCCACCCAAATGCTCCCCTCCAGATTAAAAACTATAGTGCCGCCACTGCGATCGTTTACACTCAACTACAGGTTTAGGATTCTAAATGGGCAAATCAATGCAATGGTTACAGTTATGACAACACAGCAATCGATAAGTGATACATAAAGGTGAAGATTTCTCACCTCATCAAAGCTCATTTGTCATACACAAACATGCGAGATAGAATACGAATGGAAGTTGGGGGGGGGGGAGGAAGAGGCAGGGAGAGGTTGAAGTGTGTTTATCAACGCCGCCCATGACATTAAAAGCGACGAGTGAGACAGGATATTTAAATTATCTCATTATTATTATCATTATTATTATCAGGGAACGGATTTATATGGACTAAAAATATATTAAATATGTAAATATATATGTAGTTATTTTTACCAAAATATGGAATTAAATATGGATTTTTACCAAAATATGGAATTAAATATGGACTTAAAATTATAAAAAAATGACTATGTACGTTAAATATTGGTACATTTTAATCAAACTAAACAAAAAATATAATGGACGTACCTTATCTTCCAATGTAGTTTCAACAAAACACAATTTTTATTGTCTGTTACCATAACAATAGGTTACAAACATTTCTTTCAAGTGCTGAAAAGTGAATCTTCTTCTATTGTCTCTGAGGATAGATTTATACTGACTAAAAGAGCGTTCGACGTCACAAGAAGTAACTGGTACATAATTCAATTTCACAATGTCTGCTGGGGATAAGTCCAAGTTAATCTTCACTGTTGATTCACCACTCATCACAGCAACAACCTTTTGTAGTTCTTCATATCCAGGGTTTTTTGAAAGTACAGTGTCCACCTTAGCTCTTACTGCATCTGCAACTTTACCTCTACCACGATTCAGTTGTTCCACAGTACTATTTATAATTTCAAAACTTTCAGATAGTGAAAGGTGCCTATTTTGGAGACTTTTGAGCGTTTTTATGATGCATGAAAATGTATGCTGAATGTGAGCTAAGTCATTCTTCACACTTATGTCACAGGTAACTGTTTTCGCAGTATCAATTGAGACT
This sequence comes from Periplaneta americana, assembly GCF_040183065.1. NCBI lineage: Eukaryota > Metazoa > Arthropoda > Insecta > Blattodea > Blattidae > Periplaneta > Periplaneta americana. Next base: position 60,837,796 of record NC_091123.1, on the reverse strand, counting down.
GCATCTTCAGAGTCCAATGCAAGGAGAACATTGTTAATAGAGTCTATATGTTCGGCATAATATTCAACTGCTTCTAGCCATATACCCCATCTAGTTAAAATTGGCTTTGGTGGCAATGGAATTTCAGGGTACATTTCTTTCAACACGTTAACTCTACTGGGAGCTTTGAGAAATACTTTTTTCACTGATGAAATCAACAAATCTACTTTAGGGAAATTGTCTCTGACCACTTCTGCCACACGATGAAATGCATGCGCCACACAAGTAAAATGAGTCAATTTAGGATATACAACAGATAATGCTTGTCCAGCTTTGACCATATAAGGGGCAGCATCGCTAATAAAGAATAACACATTATCGTACATAATACCCTTTGGCCACAGGATACCCATAGCTTCGTTGAACAGTTTAACTATAGTTTTGTTATTGCACTTTTCTAGAACATCACAATGTAAAAGAATTCGTTCAGAATATTGTTCACTTAACAAACCGATAACTACATTACCAACAAGTCTACCTTCTTTGTCGGGAGTCTCATCAATGGAAACCCAAATTGAACTATCTTTAATTTCATCTCTTATCTTCTGTATTGTCTCATCGTAGATGGATGGAGCATACGTCTTCCTAAGTGTTGACTCATCCGGGATTGTATGTTGAGTATATTTTTCAAGGAATTCCCTGAAGACCTTATTCTTTAGTTTGTAGAGAGGAATATCAGCAGAGATGAGAGAACGGCACAGGTCGATGTTAAACTCAGATCTTACATTCGATGTTGTTGGTTGTGTTAAAAACAATTGTCTCTGCTTGGAATTTAGTTGTTTGTTGGCCTGATGTTTACTAGTTGTAATGTGTTGTTGCACCAGGAACTTTTGTGTAGATGATACTGCACACTGACACAAATTACAAAATAATATTTTATTGTCAGTTGATAAACCATCTTCTTTAAATTCTGAAATGTAACTTGTTAGTTTTGATTTTAAATTGACTGAATGACGTACTTTTGGCATATTTACCGTCTTTATAGTATGATTTACAAAACTGAACCTATGTGTACTCTGACTGGCATTTAACTGTTGAGCTGCACAACTGAAGTCTGTTAAAAATTTTAAATTAAATTAATACAGTTTTGTAACTTACTTTCCCATTATTGATAGGACTGCTAATTTTCAAATAACTCTGATGTTAAAGGGATTACTGAACATGTGTTTAAATCTCTATTGTTGAAATGTATTTTTAAAAGTTAATGGAATTTTGTTTTGTTTTATTGTTAAACCTAATATAATATGGACTGTTTTATATGAAATATGGAAAATATATGGAAATTAACGAAAATATGTACTAAACTCTAAAATATGGAAAAATATGGAAAATAAAAGTAGGATTTTTCAACCCTACACATTGTGAAACATAAAGATAATGCAAAATATAAATTATATTAGCTTTATAAGTAAATATGTATTTACATATAAATCCTTTCCCTGATTATTATTATTATTATTATTATTATTATTATTATTATTATTACTACTATTATTTCTTACCAATGTTTTTTATTGTCTCGCGAACATTACTTATCCAACTTTCATTATTTACTTTCATGTCGTTTTATGGTCTAGATATTAATGTAATAACTACTGTAAGCCGATTGTATTCAATTAGAATTAGAGTCTGGCTGGTCGGAATAAAAGGCCTACTGACCTTAGTTCTGCCAGATTAAATAAATAAATAAATGTATTATTATTATTATTATTATTATTATTATTATTATTATTATTATTATTATATCACTTCGAACAGCGATAGTTTCCCGCCTTTGGTCACTCATGTTAAATTATTAGAAATATCTACTCTAATTAATAATTTCTCCGATAATTGTTTCAGTGATATGGAGCACAAGGAAGTAGGATTTCACGCCATTAAATTCTGCCCACCCAAATGCTCCCCTCCAGATTAAAAACTATAGTGCCGCCACTGCGATCGTTTACACTCAACTACAGGTTTAGGATTCTAAATGGGCAAATCAATGCAATGGTTACAATTATGACAACACAGCAATCGATAAGTAATACATAAAGGTCAAGATTTCTCACCTCATCAAAGCTCATTTGTCATACACAAACATGCGAGATAGAATACGAATGGAAGTTGGGGGGGGGAGGAAGAGGCAGGGAGAGGTTGAAGTGTGTTTATCAACGCCGCCCGTGACATTAAAAGCGACGAGCGAGACAGGATATTTAAATTAGCTCTTATTATTATTATATTATTATTATTATTATTATTATTATTATTATTATTATTATTTCTTACCAATGTTTATTATTGTCGCGCGAACATTACTTATCCAACTTTCATTATTTACTTTCACGTTGTTTTATGGTCTAGATATTAATGTAATAACTATTGTAAGCCAATTGTATTCAATTAGAATTAGAGTCTGGCTGGTTGGAATATAAGGCCTACTGGCCTTAGTTCTGCCAGATTAAATAAATAAATAAATGTATTATTATTATTATTATTATTATTATTATTATTATTATTATTATTATTATTATATCACTTCGAAGAGCGATAGTTTCCCGTCTTTGATCACTCATGTTAAATTATTAGAAATATCTACTCTAATTAATAATAATTTCTCCGATAATTATTTCAGTGATATGGAGCACAAGGAAGTGAGATTTCACGCCATTAAATTCTGCCCACCCAAATGCTCCCCTCCAGATTAAAAACTATAGTGCCGCCACTGCGATCGTTTACACTCAACTACAGGTTTAGGATTCTAAATGGGCAAATCAATGCAATGGTTACAGTTATGACAACACAGCAATCGATAAGTGATACATAAAGGTGAAGATTTCTCACCTCATCAAAGCTCATTTGTCATACACAAACATGCGAGATAGAATACGAATGGAAGTTGGGGGGGGGGGGGGAGAGGCAGGGAGAGGTTGAAGTGTGTTTATCAACGCCGCCCATGACATTAAAAGCGACGAGTGAGACAGGATATTTAAATTATCTCATTATTATTATTATTATATTATTATTATTATCATTATTATTATTATTATTATTATTATTATTATTATTATTTCTTACCAATGTTTATTATTGTCGCGCGAACATTACTTATCCAACTTTCATTATTTACTTTCACGTTGTTTTATGGTCTAGATATTAATGTAATAACCAGGGAACGGATTTATATGGACTAAAAATATATGAAATATGTAAATATATATGTAGTTATTTTTACCAAAATATGGAATTAAATATGGATTTTTACCAAAATATGGAATTAAATATGGACTTAAAATTATAAAAAAATGACTATGTACGTTAAATATTGGTACATTTTAATCAAACTAAACAAAAAATATAATGGACGTACCTTATCTTCCAATGTAGTTTCAACAAAACACAATTTTTATTGTCTGTTACCATAACAATAGGTTACAAACATTTCTTTCAAGTGCTGAAAAGTGAATCTTCTTCTATTGTCTCTGAGGATAGATTTATACTGACTAAAAGAGCGTTCGACGTCACAAGAAGTAACTGGTACATAATTCAATTTCACAATGTCTGCTGGGGATAAGTCCAAGTTAATCTTCACTGTTGATTCACCACTCATCACAGCAACAACCTTTTGTAGTTCTTCATATCCAGGGTTTTTTGAAAGTACAGTGTCCACCTTAGCTCTTACTGCATCTGCAACTTTACCTCTACCACGATTCAGTTGTTCCACAGTACTATTTATAATTTCAAAACTTTCAGATAGTGAAAGGTGCCTATTTTGGAGACTTTTGAGCGTTTTTATGATGCATGAAAATGTATGCTGAATGTGAGCTAAGTCATTCTTCACACTTATGTCACAGGTAACTGTTTTCGCAGTATCAATTGAGACTGCATCTTCAGAGTCCAATGCAAGGAGAACATTGTTAATAGAGTCTATATGTTCGGCATAATATTCAACTGCTTCTAGCCATGTACCCCATCTAGTTAAAATTGGCTTTGGTGGCAATGGAATTTCAGGGTACATTTCTTTCAACACGTTAACTCTACTGGGAGCTTTGAGAAATACTTTTTTCACTGATGAAATCAACAAATCTACTTTAGGGAAATTGTCTCTGACCACTTCTGCCACACGATGAAATGCATGCGCCACACAAGTAAAATGAGTCAATTTAGGATATACAACAGATAATGCTTGTCCAGCTTTGACCATATAAGGGGCAGCATCGCTAATAAAGAATAACACATTATCGTACATAATACCCTTTGGCCACAGGATACCCATAGCTTCGTTGAACAGTTTAACTATAGTTTTGTTATTGCACTTTTCTAGAACATCACAATGTAAAAGAATTCGTTCAGAATATTGTTCACTTAACAAACCGATAACTACATTACCAACAAGTCTACCTTCTTTGTCGGGAGTCTCATCAATGGAAACCCAAATTGAACTATCTTTAATTTCATCTCTTATCTTCTGTATTGTCTCATCGTAGATGGATGGAGCATACGTCTTCCTAAGTGTTGACTCATCCGGGATTGTATGTTGAGTATATTTTTCAAGGAATTCCCTGAAGACCTTATTCTTTAGTTTGTAGAGAGGAATATCAGCAGAGATGAGAGAACGGCACAGGTCGATGTTAAACTCAGATCTTACATTCGATGTTGTTGGTTGTGTTAAAAACAATTGTCTCTGCTTGGAATTTAGTTGTTTGTTGGCCTGATGTTTACTAGTTGTAATGTGTTGTTGCACCAGGAACTTTTGTGTAGATGATACTGTACACTGACACAAATTACAAAATAATATTTTATTGTCAGTTGATAAACCATCTTCTTTAAATTCTGAAATGTAACTTGTTAGTTTTGATTTTAAATTGACTGAATGACGTACTTTTGGCATATTTACCGTCTTTATAGTATGATTTACAAAACTGAACCTATGTGTACTCTGACTGGCATTTAACTGTTGAGCTGCACAACTGAAGTCTGTTAAAAATTTTAAATTAAATTAATACAGTTTTGTAACTTACTTTCCCATTGTTGATAGGACTGCTAATTTTCAAATAACTCTGATGTTAAAGGGATTACTGAACATGTGTTTAAATCTCTATTGTTGAAATGTATTTTTAAAAGTTAATGGAATTTTGTTTTGTTTTATTGTTAAACCTAATATAATATGGACTGTTTTATATGAAATATGGAAAATATATGGAAATTAACGAAAATATGTACTAAACTCTAAAATATGGAAAAATATGGAAAATAAAAGTAGGATTTTTCAACCCTACACATTGTGAAACATAAAGATAATGCAAAATATAAATTATATTAGCTTTATAAGTAAATATGTATTTACATATAAATCCTTTCCCTGGTAATAACTATTGTAAGCCAATTGTATTCAATTAGAATTAGAGTCTGGCTGGTTGGAATATAAGGCCTACTGGCCTTAGTTCTGCCAGATTAAATAAATAAATAAATGTATTATTATTATTATTATTATTATTATTATTATTATTATTATTATTATTATATCACTTCGAAGAGCGATAGTTTCCCGTCTTTGATCACTCATGTTAAATTATTAGAAATATCTACTCTAATTAATAATAATTTCTCCGATAATTATTTCAGTGATATGGAGCACAAGGAAGTGGGATTTCACGCCATTAAATTCTGCCCACCCAAATGCTCCCCTCCAGATTAAAAACTATAGTGCCGCCACTGCGATCGTTTACACTCAACTACAGGTTTAGGATTCAAAATGGGCAAATCATTGCAATGGTTACAGTTATGACAACACAGCAATCGATAAGTGATACATAAAGGTGAAGATTTCTCACCTCATCAAAGCTCATTTGTCATACACAAACATGCGAGATAGAATACGAATGGAAGTTGGGGGGGGGGGGGAAGGCAGGGAGAGGTTGAAGTGTGTTTATCAACGCCGCCCATGACATTAAAAGCGACGAGTGAGACAGGATATTTAAATTATCTCATTATTATTATTATTATTATTATATTATTATTATTATTATTATTATTATTATTATTATTATTTCTTACCAATGTTTATTATTGTCGCGCGAACATTACTTATCCAACTTTCATTATTTACTTTCACGTTGTTTTATGGTCTAGATATTAATGTAATAACTATTGTAAGCCAATTGTATTCAATTAGAATTAGAGTCTGGCTGGTTGGAATATAAGGCCTACTGGCCTTAGTTCTGCCAGATTAAATAAATAAATAAATGTATTATTATTATTATTATTATTATTATTATTATTATTATTATTATTATATCACTTCGAAGAGCGATAGTTTCCCGTCTTTGATCACTCATGTTAAATTATTAGAAATATCTACTCTAATTAATAATAATTTCTCCGATAATTATTTCAGTGATATGGAGCACAAGGAAGTGAGATTTCACGCCATTAAATTCTGCCCACCCAAATGCTCCCCTCCAGATTAAAAACTATAGTGCCGCCACTGCGATCGTTTACACTCAACTACAGGTTTAGGATTCTAAATGGGCAAATCAATGCAATGGTTACAGTTATGACAACACAGCAATCGATAAGTGATACATAAAGGTGAAGATTTCTCACCTCATCAAAGCTCATTTGTCATACACAAACATGCGAGATAGAATACGAATGGAAGTTGGGGGGGGGGGGAGAGGCAGGGAGAGGTTGAAGTGTGTTTATCAACGCCGCCCATGACATTAAAAGCGACGAGTGAGACAGGATATTTAAATTATCTCATTATTATTATTATTATTATATTATTATTATTATTATTTCTTACCAATGTTTATTATTGTCGCGCGAACATTACTTATCCAACTTTCATTATTTACTTTCACGTTGTTTTATGGTCTAGATATTAATGTAATAACTATTGTAAGCCAATTGTATTCAATTAGAATTAGAGTCTGGCTGGTTGGAATATAAGGCCTACTGGCCTTAGTTCTGCCAGATTAAATAAATAAATAAATGTATTATTATTATTATTATTATTATTATTATTATTATTATATCACTTCGAAGAGCGATAGTTTCCCGTCTTTGATCACTCATGTTAAATTATTAGAAATATCTACTCTAATTAATAATAATTTCTCCGATAATTATTTCAGTGATATGGAGCACAAGGAAGTGAGATTTCACGCCATTAAATTCTGCCCACCCAAATGCTCCCCTCCAGATTAAAAACTATAGTGCCGCCACTGCGATCGTTTACACTCAACTACAGGTTTAGGATTCTAAATGGGCAAATCAATGCAATGGTTACAGTTATGACAACACAGCAATCGATAAGTAATACATAAAGGTGAAGATTTCTCACCTCATCAAAGCTCATTTGTCATACACAAACATGCGAGATAGAATACGAATGGAAGTTGGGGGGGGGGGGAGAGGCAGGGAGAGGTTGAAGTGTGTTTATCAACGCCGCCCGTGACATTAAAAGCGACGAGCGAGACAAGGATGGAAACGTGTTGTTGTTGTCTGCGAAAGATATTGGCACGCACGCACAGTTATGATCTCGTCGTCTCCCACAGTCGGGCTGTCGAGCTCGACTCTTCAAGGCTGTAGTTGGTGTGCCCCCTCCATCAGTGTAGTGGCGGCAAGCGGGAGAAGCGCATCCGGTCCGCTCCACGCTAGCTCGCTCTTGTTGTTGTATCGTACTGCGCGCTCGTGTATGTGTGTGTGCGTCTATTTGTGTAGATAAATAACAGAATTCATTTATTTGCTCCAGTGGATTCGGCACAAACACTTCTCGTCTATAAATACACAGGCTTTATTTATACTGTATTTAGAGGTATGTTCTACTAAATTACAGTGAAATATATTTAGTTTCAGAAAAGTTGCCAGTGTATGTGTGTGTTGGTGTGTGGCAGGTTAAGAGTCTGGGTATGCCATGTGGATTTTATGGCTACATCACCATAAGAGTGTTGTCGCAAATCATTTTACACCCTCAACTTATCACCCCTAAATATCGCACTCACTGTTTATGCTCGTAAAGTTCGCATATTGAAAATAAGATCTGTGGTTAAATCTTATTCAAAACGTCTTAAGACTTTTCTACATATCAGCACAGCTTTATTCATTCACGGAGAGAAAGTAACGGATACGTGTATCTACTGCCTGTTTTAAGTTCTGTTTCCACATTTGCTATCATCAGTGTCGCAACAATGGAAGAAAACCCAGCCACCTGGCAGCAATTTTGTGAGTGATTTCTGTGACAATACCATTGAATCCTCGATCTCGCTACACACCACATAACGGGATTGACGTTTGATTTATGTTGCGTTATTTCAGGTTGAAAGGAAACAGACTGTATAATTTTACACATATATCTGAAAAAATAAATGAAGTTTTCGTAAGATCGAGGATGTGACAGGCTTAGTCTGTTCAGGCTTTTGGTAAGCCTTTTGTATACGCTTTTTGGTAGATGTAGTAGGTACATAAATAGATTTACCCAGGGTGCGAATTAAGATTTCTGATGAGGGGGGGATAGAATCCTAGATAGAGAAAACCATACATAAAATTATTATTATCCTCATTCGATACGGCTCAACGCTTGGTTGCACTGAGTTGCTTGTCTTGCATCTTGATCATAATAATAATTATATCTATGAGCAGGCTTAAGATAAGATGTGTAATTCCTAAGTTGTTGATTGTTGTCAGCTTGTTGGTGATGATAATACATCAATATTATTTTCTTTGCTTACTTTATAAAGTATACTCTTATTAAAACAATTATATTTCGTGACGGGGGGATAGAAGTTATCCCTGGCAGGGATTTCTTTTTTATTTTTTATTTTTAAACCTTGTTTACAAGCATGTTCCATTACAAAAATGCAATACTACATGCTAATAGACTACACATTACAATATTGCTAACTCTTACGAATACAATGTATACACATTATTGCTAGCCTATTCTACTTTCCCTAAATATACTATTTACAACATGTTAACATCTATGCTACTGTTGAAGCTTTTAAATACTTTGTACAACACTATTTTAGTACCTATTCCCTTTTTCTATTTACAGATAAAAAAATAATACTATTGCTAATTATTTTAAAAACTATGTTTAGAAATATACTATTTAACAAATTAACCTACTTTCCCTAAATTTACTATTTACAACGTGTTAACATCTATGCTACTGTTGGATCTTTTAAATACATTATACAACACTATTTTAGAGCCTATTCTGTTTTTCCGTTTACAAATTTAAAAAAAATCTATACTATTGCTAATACTTTAAAAAACTATGTTTAGGAGAATACTATTTAACAAATTAACCTATTTTCCTTAAATTTACTATTTACAACGTGTCAACATCTACTGTATGCTATTGTTGAATCTTTTAAATACATTGTACATCACTGGCAGGGATGTTAATATGAATTGATGAGGGGGAATAACTTTCAAACGGGGGGAAATCTCCCCCATCTCCCCCTGGATTTACCCTGGAATGGAGAAAGGAGTGCTTTCCCGCGTAGTGCAGCATATGGTGGTACGACTGGATTGAGTGATGATTTCGAGTGAAGATGTCTGAGAAATGCGTATATTAGAAATGAAGGTATTGGGGACGGATTGCGTGTGAAAATATCGGAGAATAAAATCATCTATCGGGTATATTAGCGGATTTGGTGGTCTTAGCTTTCACAGTGATCACATCGTGTCTTTAGAGTGTGTTCTACAATTCAAAGGTCATTTTCAACTATTTAAGTACGTTTGTTCTCCCATGTGTGGTGCGTAGCGGGATCGAAGTTTCATTTGCACAAACCTGACCTTACTCAATTACCATAGTATTTTGAAGTGTTATTTTGATTTACTTACTACCTAGACGATGAAAGTGAAACAGATAAAGTTGAAATTTTATGAATATTTATTAAATTAAAACGTGCTGTGTAGGGCTATATTGTCAGTTTATGCAGAGCGGAAAGAGAAGCTGTAAAGCTATTAAGAAAAAGTTGTGAATTAAATACTATAACAGTTGTTAGTAAATTGGTTTGAAGTAAGTTTCATCAGTACTTTCACATTTTTTTTAGAATGGGATGGGGAGAAGAAGGCCCACCTGACCCTTTCCCTGTCGCCGGCGCCGTATTGTTGTGCCGTAATATTGTCGCACCATCGGATCTGTGCCCCTTCAGCGCTGTCGTCGTTCTTGGAAACGTTAACGCCTCTGCTCACCCCATTCCACCTGTTTCTCTCCCACTACGTCAAACAGCAGGCCACGAACCTTCCCGAATAGGGATGTTGCCAAACTTCCGTCAAACAGTGTCATGTCTCTTGAATATTGCTTATAATAATGTAGGGTTAATTATTACTTATTCATAATTTAATTTAAGTAGGTCTTTCAATCAAAATACTTCTTGTATTTCTACATTTTTAAAATCTAAATCCCATGTCTCGAATCACTTTCCGTAGCGTTTCTCTCCCTCCTTGGAAATTTATTGCTTCTCTCGCAACCTTCAATAATTTCTCCAATGTCGCAACTTCTTTCTGCATCGTATAAAATTCTTGTATCTTTCTTCTTAAAATACATCTGTCCATATCATCTACAAGAATTAAAGGTTCCCTTGGTCTGTTCTTCCCTGGTGACTCTAGCTTTTCATCTCCTGCACAGACTCCCTCTCTCCTGATTTTCTTTATTAGGCGCTCTGACCTGCCTATATAAATTACATAAAAAAAGTTGTAATATATTTGTAGTAGTTAAGTAAGTAATTTTAAAACGTAATCAATTGAAATACAATAAGCCTCACCTGTGATCGCAGCTGCTCTTTTCGTTGTCTGATTTATAGGAAACAAATATTGACCTGTTTGTTTCTCTTCATCGCAAAATGCTATTACTTGCTTACTAATATTTCTTTCACCACTTCGTGCTACAGTATTCATGTTGAGTTGACAACACTGGACTGCAAGTGCAAATAAACTGTCCCGCAAGAAGGCTCAAAATTGTGAGTAGTGGGGGAGAGAAAGAGAGAGGGATAGAAAAGAGAGAAATAGGAATACAGGGAAAGAAATGAATTGCCGAGGCTGAAAAGGAATTAAGGTTCAGTTCCCATATCTTACGGGGGCACAGATCCGATGGTCGGACTATACCGTCTGCTGGCCTTCCTAAGCTTAGCCATCCCCTTCCCTTCATACTTCAAAAGCTTTCATTTTGAATTCAGACTTTTCTCTTATTCATTCTCTACGAAAATTTAAAGCAACAAGGTTAAAAAATTATTTCTCACAACCTTAACACAATTTGTTTTTACATGTCAATGTCGTAGCAGAGAAAGTAACTGATAAGTGTAGTGTATCAGCCATTATTTTTACGTTTGTTATCGCTGACGCAATAATGGAACAAAATTCTTCGGTCCGATAGTAAATTTTTGAGTTGTCTAAAGCTAACAATGAGATAAGATACACGCAATTTTTATTCATATTAGATCTTTGTAACGGTGTTCATAAACATAATCTTTGAGAAAGATATCAATTTATGTCAACCAATTTCCTGTTGCCGACCACGTAGGTGTACAGTATGCAATTTGAAAATTTTGTAACTACAATGGACTGAGAGAGTAGACTAGAGCCTCTGTAAAATTTGAAAGCACAGCACTGAATGTGAGCTGAGGTAATATTTCTATTTTCTAAGCTCTTTGACTTGACTTTTGTTTAATATTGTTTCGCTACACAGTTCAAAGAAAACGCCACTGCCATAAATGTCGCGTCGGTGCTAACAAAGAGTTTATTCGTATTAAATCTGTCATAACAGATTTTACATCAGATTGATCTCTGTCTTATACAAGCACCGAAATGCATACGAAAATGTTACGCCCTAATAATAATAATAATAATAATAATAATAATAATAATAATAATAATAATAATAATGAAAAATGATGGAGTAGAAATGCGAATAAAGTATGAGATGTAATTAGAGAAATTTTACAACTTGAAGTAGTAAATTATAGATATCAGAAAGAGAAAAAGGATGGTTATGAAGAAAATTGTGCGATGGAGAAAGTAGGATAGAATTAATAATAATTAAAGGATAGAAAGAGGTAGACAGTATTATAAATATTATTTAGAAAGTGCAAATACTAAGATCAGTGCATAAATAGCGAGTAATCAAAGGAGTTTAAGATAAGTATTAGGGAAATAGTAGTTTAACATAGGCCCCTACCTTCGGAATAGCAATAAAATTATAGGAAAATGTAAATAGGGAGTTACGGTGTGACCTAAATGCGAAGGAACATAATAACACATACTGATGTTTTTGACAATAAATATCATATCGTATATCATAATATAAACAGTCTTACCGGTATGCCAAAGTGTTCCTATTATATTACATCATTTTGTCAATGATTTATGCGTAGTAATTTTAACATATTACTCGTATTTTTCAATCGTGATTTTCCTTGTGGCGTTTTTTTTTAACTTTTTTTTTTCCGTACTTAATTATTTTGAAAACAATGAAAGTGAAAACTTACGTTTCGTAATTTACAGCTATTTAAGCAGTAAAATTTACTATTATTATTATTTTATTATTATTATTATCATTATTACTATTATTATTAAGAGGAATTTGTAGATATAGAGTGTATGATAAGGAAACGTATAGAGGAATATAGGAAATGGAGTCTCAATATATGGGTAAATATTAAGAAAACAGATTACATTGCAATAGGTGTAGATTGAAAGAATTTAATTTTGGAAAACGTCAAAGAAATATAAATCATTGTGATGAATATATACATATATGAGTTAAGATAACTAAAAATGAAAATCATGAAGATGATATAAATTTAATAATTAATCAGCAATTTCAAAATTAAATAGCAGTCTATACTCCGTTTGAAGTCTGTACATTATAGGAGCAGAAACAAGTCCAATGACCGCTCTGGGGGAAAGCATTGCTTGAAGACGAGAGTGAAAAATGCCACACCACCTTCCACGCGCGTCTTACCCCTTAGTGGCCGTGAGCCGATGCAACCGGCAATACACTCCCGCACTGAAAGGCTCCGCCCATTCGTTGTGTCATCGGTTCCACCCAAATGCGTCGAATTACTTTACAGATTTCAGAAACGGAGTGTATGCTATAAAGACAAAAACAAAAGCAAACATAGATTATGCAGTTGTTATTAAAAGAACAATATCATACGGCTCAGAAACATGGCATTTGAATTTAATAGATATTGCAATTCGATAAGTCAGATGAATACTAGAATATTTATTCAGTGGTTCCGTCTTTGACTTATCTTATTCGTGTTTATGAATTAGGCCTACACATATTCAAATCACACATACATTAAAATGTAATACATAATACGAGACAAACGTTTTTGCCTGTTGAGGTATCTTGAGGTTCATATGTTACTTACTTACTTGCTTTTAAGGAACCCGGAGGTTCATTGCCGCCCTCACATAAGCCCGCCATTGGTCCCTATCCTGAGCAAGATTAATCCAGTCTCTACCATCATATCCCATCTCCCTCAAATTCATTTCAATATTATCTTCCCATCTACGTGTCGGCCTCCCCCAAAGGTCTTTTTGCCTCCGGCCTTCGAACTAACACTCTATATGCATTTCTGTATTCGCCCATACGTGCTAAATGCCATGCCCATCTCAAACGTCTGGATTTTATGTTCCTAATTATGTCAGGTGAAGTATACAATGCGTGCAGTTCTGTGTTGTGTAACTTTCTCCATTCTCCTGTAACTTCATCCCTCTTAGCCTCAAATATTTTTCTAAGAACCTTATTCTCAAACACCCTTAATCTCTGTTCCTCTCTCAAAGTGAGAGTCCAAGTTTTACAACCATACAGAATAACCGGTAATATAACTGTTTTATAAATTCCAACTTTCAGATTTTTTGACAGCAGACTAGATGACAAAAGCTTCTCAACCGAATAATAACAGGCATTTCCCATATTTATTCTGCGTTTAATTTCCTCCCGAGTGTCATTTATATTTGTTACTGTTGCTCCGAGATATTTGAATTTTTCCACCTCTTTGAAGGATAAATCTCCAATTTTTATAGTTCGATTTCGTACAATATTCTGGTCACGAGACATAATCATATATTTCGTCTTTTCGGTATTTACTTTCAACCCTATCGCTTTACTTGTTTCAAGTAGAATTTCCGCGTTTTCTCTAATCGTTTGTGGATTTTCTCCTGACATATTCACGTCATCCGCATAGACAAGAAGATGATGTACATAACCCGTTTAATTCCAAACCCTCTGTATTATCCTGAACTTTCCTAGTGGCATATTCTAGAGCGAAGTTAAAACGTAAAGGTGATAGTGCATCTCCCTGCTTTAGCCCGCAGTGAATTGGAAAAGCATCAGATAGAAACTGGCCTATACGGACTCTGCTGTAAGTTTCACTAAGACACATTTTAATTAATCGAACTAGTTTCTTGGGAATACCAATAGGTTCATATGTTAAAACAACTTATATTGAACACATCAATAACATGATGTAACATGGTGTGTATATGTTAAACATTTTAGTTGACAAGATAAAATCTGAAATCTAAATTATAATAAGTTATACGTACTATGTTAAAATGTATTAGCCAATATTGGATATTACGATCAAAAGGTGATTCTTAGTTAAATGATCGTAATGTTTTGACAAAAAATAAAAAATAAATAAAGTACTTTGAGTATTACGCAAGTAGGCCTAGGTTACATGTAAATTACAATTTAAAACTGGTTAAAAATGCGGATTACATCATATTGTTATGGCGTGGTTCATGTTTTCCAATGTGTTATGTCACTAATTAACAATTTAACACTGTAATAAATATGTTTGTTGCAACAGTCTTTGATACATTCTTGTGGAAGTATTATAAGAGCAGTAGGGCCTATACTGCTAATTCAGTTCTTAAAATGTTGTATATTAGTAGGCCTATACTTAGATAAACAAAGACTGATACCCTTAACAAAAATATAAACGGAAAAAGAAGTAAAAGAAAAGCATTACGTTTTTCGCACTTTCAGTTTGCCGTAGGTTCATCTCTGTTTGCAGAAAGATAAACACACATTCTCTCTCATGCAAATTTTACGATGACAGCGTACTTTTTGTCTTTCAATTGAATTTAAGTACAGTATATGACAACATATGAATGAAAGAGGAAATTCATTACGTTTGGTACTTCACAATTATTTACGCATCAGAATTGAGATTGTGGGAACTGAGATGTTTGTCCGTATATAGTTAATAATATGTTACGTAATGTGTATTGCATTGACTTTTACTGTATTGTCAACAATAAGCTCTCTCACAGCCATTCATATTTTTAACTTGTACCGTAAAAAAGGCAATGAAATGTTTCGTATTTAGTCCTACATGCGCTGGGTTTCTGCTATCTCTAGAAGCTTATTCAGGTTAAGAAAGGGGACATAATACATGTCCCTTTACTAGAAAATTGTAAATAAAGAATAATACATTTCAACGTATAGTCTACATGAACTTACATTATTCGTTCGATTTGTTTTTATTTTATTCTGTCTTCGGTAAAACTGCGTATACTTTGAGTATTGCAGTGTTTAATTTTTTACTTCGTAATTTCGCAAACAATTCTATGCATAATTTGAGTATATACAGTAAGTATAGGCTACTGTATTAGGCCCTATTTCTTTTGTTTTATAGTTTTCTAACATTTTCATAATTGTTTGCTCGTATATTATACTAATAGATTTTTTAGTTGGTTATTTAACGACGCTATATCAACTACTAGGTTATTTAGCGTCGATGAGATTGGTGATACCGAGATGGTATTTGGCGAGATGAGGCCGAGGATTCGTCATAGATTACCTGGCATTCACAGTACGGTTGAGGAAAACCTCGGAAAAAACCCAATCAGCCCAAGCGGGGATCGAACCCGATCCCGAGCGCAACTTCAGACCGGCAGGCAAGCGCCTTAACCGACTGAGCCACGCTGGTGGCTTGTACTAATAGATATTTGGGCGATAAGTATTAATGTCACTTATATTATTATTATTATTATTATTATTATTATTATTATTATTATTATTATTATTATTAAAATGTGGCCTAATGTCCTAAAAAGTGATAGGGAGTTTGATGTCCCTTTGATCTCGTGTAACGTCTGTATAGCAATTAGGATAAATAAATACAATTTGCTGTAGGCTAATAATCAACGGCTTTTCCAGAACACGCTATGAAATGTTTCACGTAAAACAATCTTTATCTCGAAAGGAAAGCAAAAACGAGCAAAATAATTATATTAAAACTTTTTGTTTGAACTATCTCAAAGAATAACCAACTAAAATTAATGACATTAATTTATGGTTCAGTCTGTATATTTAGGGTTACCACATGGAATACCGCCACTGGTTTCTATGGCCGGAAAACATACCGTTAGTGAAAAATGACATACCGTCACTGAAAAAATGTGATCCGTAAAAATTTGTTTATACATTTCTTCATAGCAAAGAGTAATATCTATTTGCTTCGTAAATCTAAAGCACAACCTCAACGTGTATTTAGACATGTTTATTTGATAAGTCAACTCCTGGAATGCTTAAAACGGTAGTACAGTAGAACTTGGTTATAACGACATCCAAGGGACCTTAAACATTATGTTGTTATAAACGAGTGTCGTAGTAACCGAGATTCACATTATCAATCTAGTGAGGTGGAAAATGAAAAATAACAAACTTAATTAGGCTTATTTTAGATTTATGTATTGATTTTTAAGCCTGCAATGAACATAATAAAATACACGTAGGCCTACAATTATAAATACAGTATTCTGTATTAAAACAGTTTGTTCAGTACTCACCAAACTATCAGTCATTTTACTCTGTTGTCTTCTACTTGCCCAATAGAAACTTTCTAGGACTAAATTACGTTCTATGTTCATAATTTCAGTTGCAATTTCACTGCTCCCTTCCTAGCTTCATAGAACATGTTCACAATTCTAATGACTTCTAAAGCGTCACTCACTTCTTTTAGTGGCCATACTGGGTTAAAATGCGTGCACTAAATGAAAACTTCCTGTCGAAACTGATCTAAAACCGCATGAATTCGGGCAGGTTACAATGGGTGGGGAATCCGCCTGCATTCCAGAGATCTATGACAGAAGGAGACTGTAAAGAATTTGTCAGGGTCAGATTTCAACAAAATATTTCTTAAAATACTTTGGTTCTTAGAAAATCTTATTCCAAACTGAGGTTGAAAATGACGTTATATGCGAGGTAGACGCATATACGTTTGTCGTATTAAGCAAGGTAGGAAAGCATATGTATTATGGGGAATTAGTTGGGACCACAGAATATTTGACGTTATAGGCGAGGTGTCGCACAAGACGAGGTCGCTATAACCAAGTTCTACTGTATTTCAAGTATATAAGGCTATGGTCTGTAGGTTTTGGCGGCCATTGTTGCCAATTTAGTGACTGTGTCATTTCTGTTGTTGCACTATTTATTAAAAATTACGTAAGGTATTTTGAAGCTTTAACATTATTTTAAATAATAAGTCTCAGTGGACACTGCAAAATAATCTAGTAAATAACTGAAGAAACTTGAAAATTATTTTATTAAGAAATTTAATGTGTTGCGTAAACTTCAAAGATTCGCGTTATTGATTGCACGAAACAATTTATTGTGTACATCATGTGTATGTTGTATGGGAGAGGATATGCCTTTTTTTAAATGGAGGTATGCCAGGGAAAAATCTTGTGGTAGCATACTGCCTCTGGTTTTTCCCCACTTTCCTCACTGCTCGTATAGGAAAATGTACAGTAGGACGTCGGAATCATTGGCTGAAAACCGATAGGAGCAAATATATTGCATTTTAATGAATATTCTATTTCCTTAATTATATGTGTGCACTGTAAACAACACAATCATATTATGTACTGTAGGCCTACAGTGAAACATAAATAATATTTTTGCGAATTTCATTTTTTTTTAAATATCAGGCTTCATTAAAATATAATAGTAGAATTCAAGCAATTTAACTGCTTAGAATTATATTTTACTGGAGTTCACAAATTTTAACAATGACCTGTTATTCTGATCTGTCGACTTGAACTGAAATCAATTAAAATACTCTCTCGACATTTGTTTGTGTGCAAGGAAAGCAAAATCCGTTATTTTTACAATGCAGAATGACAGTTTTATTTTTGAATCCAATAAAATATCTCGCACACTTATCATTTCAAGGCTTGTTTAAATTACAATCTTGATACACGTTAAAATCAGGCTTCGAGACTTCGGACCCGATAGAGCAGTTCAGTGGGAAATCCGCATAACGGCGTACTGAGTATAGTGGTAAAGCATACAGTGGGTGGGGATACTGTAGAATGAATGCCAACAAATACGCAAAGGAAAACGCTCTAGATTTGAAGGTTCTGGCGAATAATTTGGTTTTCAGAGCAAGAGATGCCGGAAGCCCTCAAATTAATTTAGAAAATGATGCAGAGAATTAATGGGACACCAAGTACACCGGTTACTGAACGTGTAAAACAGAAGTGGAAATCAATTTTATGTAAAAATAACGGATACGGAACATTGTGTAACATAAACAGCAAATTAGTGGACATAGAGTCACCCGAGAATAAAGAACTGTCTCTTAGAGACTGAGATGATGTTAGGTTTTTTCGTTTTGCTCCTATCACGTCATGCGACGTAGAGCGCAGCTTTTCACAGTACAAACTGAGTTTGGCAGATAACCGAAAAAGATTTACGTTTGAGACACTGAAAAATGTATCTTGTAGTACATTGCAATTCGATACTGTAACTGCACTTCCTAAAGACGACCAATAGGATAAATGAAGAAATTAACATTACTACATGCTTATTTCCACCATTAACACTGTGCATAATTAAACACAAATGCTTGTAAAAGACAGGAGAATAAATGCTTTTCACATTCTCTTGACATTATCACTGTGTAATGTATATTTACTTTCAGAATATGTGTGTTTCCCCATACTACCGTACTTTACTCTAAATAGCAACGTCGTTACCTCAACACATCTCTATCTACCTGCAGCGAGTCAACACTCTATAGTGCATGCACAGTAAACTTATTGTATCGGGTCCAAAGTCTCGAAGCCTGGTTATAATACACTGCTAAATTTCAAATAGCAAATGGACGAATCTCACTCTTCTCGAAACAAAACCACTCGCAAGCCACCACCAGAAAGACTTGTTACGGCTATGTGGCCAGGCTGCATAATTTTTCATTCCTTCTTTCCCAAATTGATAATGCATTTTTAAAGTAAGTTAATGGATGTTTAATTTTTCAAGGAGGACATTTAGCAATATCCAGAAATTCCTCCCGGACACCTAACAGAAGGTTAAATTCGAGGACATGTCCGGGATTTTCTGGACGTCTGGTAATCGTAATATGTAGGCTATATTGTAAAAGCTTTGTAAAACCATTTTTTGATTTGGTTGTAGGCCTAACGAAATAACAAGAAGTTGCAGAAATGCGATTTCTTCTAAAATTAGTAGTACCTTAATGAATCTGGAGCAAAATTAAACAATTTCATTTTCTTTATTATTATGGAAAAATTTCAATAAATTCGTAGTTTACGTGTTTTGAGAATTGCCACAGTAAAATTGAAAATAATTGAGGACCGAACATTCTAAATGTGCTAAGTGCCAAAAACAAGTTTCTGAGATATTGATGAAAAACACACTGCGAAATGCATGTTGAGATACCTACAACACTACCTTTTGGCGCACAAATGACTTGAGCTACGACAAAGACATTTTAGTATGATATTCCCATATGGATGTTCCTTCCTTAGGTTGAATAAAATGAAATTTGAAAAACTGGCACTTAGCACATTTAGAATGTTAGGTCTTCAATTCTTAATTAAGCAGTTATTTTTATGAATATTTACTAACCTGGACAACATACGAGTACAGTCACGAGTGCTCAGTTACTCAAATGACGTAATAAGAGTAGGCTATATATGGATGTGAAAGGAAAGGGAAATCCCTCTTCAAGGGACAAGGCTTTGTTTGTTGCATAGACTACAGGCGATGTTATCTATCAGTGCTATTAAAAATGGCAACATTATAAGCAGATTCTGCACACACGTCTTAGTGATCTAGCGGTCAGCATTCGCGGCTACAAATCATGAGAACCAGAGTTCGGTTCTCATCCTGAGAACGAAAATGTCTCCTTAGCGAGACTATTTAATACTTTCACTCTTAAAAATTTAGAAGCTAAGTGAGTTTATGTAAAGAATTTATGTAGCAGAAGCACCTCAGTGTTCAAGTAAAAGTTCTGAAAATGCGTTCTAGATCTGAAGTGTGTGAATTACGTTACGAAAACCATCAAGAAGAAGGATCCAAGTGCAAATATTGCGTATCGATTGCCATAATGCAGTAGCGACTGAACATTGTAAGTTATTGTTTTAAAATAATATAAGTAAATAACTGGACTATAAAGTCAAAATTATAATAAAGTCAATTTTAACATTAAAGCAAATTATATAGTTGAGATTAAAATGCAATTGTAATAAGGGAATACTAATTACTGATATAAAAATATCTGTGATTGTTTAAGATAAGTAACATAAATTCTTTCCACATGTCTGAACTTCTAGCGAAATATCTATTTGATATCTTATACGTGCGTACAAATTACTATTCACATTATTCAAGCTCATAACCAGCTTACAGCCCTAATTGAGTATCCTACAAAGACATTTCACTGTTTTTATGCGATTCTGTAACCCTTAATTAAAAAAAAATGAAATATTTCGATTCCTATACATGCATTCATGTTTCCTTTTTGATCAATATTATCTATCATAGAATACAGGATTTTCGTATTCTACCAAAACAACAAAGCCGCAATTCTAACCTCTAACTGACGAACCCTACTCACCAATTCTACGTCTATTTAATGCTAGGCTTTATGCTACAAATTATATACTATACTAACACAAGCACGTGGTAGCGACACAGCATGTAGAAAACCGATAACATAGCAGCAGTCGAAAGAAATGCTACGTTCTGATTTAAAAGCCTACCGCTAATCGTTCAATTTTTTCATGACAGTTGAAGTTGGCGTGCAGCGCTCGATCTGATATATTTTCGTATCTTATACTTTCTCTTGAATGACCCTTCAGCATGGAGGCATTCCGTCAAAAATGTTATGGATATATAAGAGTTATTTAGAGTAAATAAAAATTGCACGTTTGTAAAACAATAATTTTCCATATTGTATAAGATGTGCAAAAAATTAAACGACACCCTGTATTTATTTTTACATTTTTGTTTTCTCCAGATGTTAATTGTATAGGGCATCATAATAGTACATTATGCAACGAGCCTATAATGGTAATTAAGACGCTCGCTTACGCTCGTTTCATAAACATACTCGCGTCTTAATTACTACCATTATAGGATCGTTGCATAATATACAATTAATACCTGGAGAATACAAAAATATAAAAATAAATACAGAGTGTCGTTTAATTTTTTGTACATTTTGTACAATATGGAAAATTATTGCTTTACAAATGTGCATTTTTTTTTACTCCAAATAAGTCCTATATACCCATGCCATTTTTGACGTAATGCCTCTAGGCTGAAGGGTCATTCAAGAGAAAGTCTTAATTACCATTATAGGCAAGATGCATACAAGTGTTTTTGTTCGACCATAATTAAATGTCAAAGTTTTCAGTTTTTACAAATATCTTACCTTGTTACTTTAGTGATAATGAAATGGTGAATATGCGTGTATTTTCAGCGTGTTCTCGGCTATTGCAACAGATGGCACGAGTGTGAGTGTCTTTTCAGCGTGTCCCTAAGTAGTCCAACAGATGGCAGGCGTGTACGCCGTATTTATTGATTTTTTGCAGGGCTTTGTATGGAGATTTTAACCTCAAAGCAACACACATTAAAACACAGGAAATTAACTGAGTTTATTAGAATATTAAAATTAACATGAACAGGATTTATTTTATTTTAAATACATGGTTTTGATTGTGCAGTTTGTGAAATTTATCTGGAGAATTGCTTCCAGTGTAATGTCTGAAATTGGGTTAATGTTTATTTGAATGATTCGATCGATGTCACTTTCAAAATTCGCGCCTGCCATTTTGGATTGGTGCTGTCCTAGATCATATATACCCAGATAGGTAGGCCTTATAGGCTTTGAGGTTAACAACTTTTGTCAGGTTTACTACGCTGCCATCTAGTTGTTACATAAGGAGTCACGTCATAATTCCCATTTGTACTGCCACCTTGTGTTCGTTTACGGCGGACGGGTGGCGATCCTGGCGGTTGTTCTCTTCAAAGTGCTGCCGATTTTAACATAGCGATGAGTTATCTGTTACATATATGATCTAGGGTGCTGTCAAGGCTTGCGGGATGTTGCGCGTACGATATTAATCAATATTGCGGATGCTTAGTTGGAAATCGATAGTTGCAATAACGTAATGAATAGCAGCACTTTAATGTATGTCATTAAGATACAGTTACGTCACATGTAATGAGCGTATTATGGTATAGTCGAACAAAAACATTTTATTCACATATCATTGTATGATTGTATGCATCTCCAGTCTGACTAAAGTAATATGTAGCTAGTCGGCGGTGTATGCAATGGAGGGGGAAAGGAACTGGCCACCCTACCCCATTATCTCCTGCGCTCATAAGTGTGCCTTCTTGGTGTCACTTGTGGGTAAACACAATATAATATTTGTTACTCAGTCAAATGACAAATCAATGTAAAATAATGACTTATATTATATGGTCATTAAGTTTTATATACATGAGCTACAAATTGCAAACGTTTTCGCCCATTCAGGCATCTTCAGGCACAATTATACAATATCTCAATATCAAACTATGTAGCTATTACATTGGTGGTAGATAAACTGTTAAAGATTAATGGTGTACAAAACATCTCCATAATTAAAATGTAATATTACAAGTCATAAATTAAAATAATGTTAAAAACCACGTATTGTTGTAATTAAACTTCGTAATATTCTGTGGAACTCTTGTTCAGTAGAGTCCAATAAGTGATGAATTATGTCTGAAATATATAAATAAATACGAAATAGAAATAGAAAATTATCAAACGTAAAAGTGTAATCGGAATTGGATTGGATAAGTAAAAGTACTCACGTCGTTTGAACGTGGCAACTGTATAGATCACTATAAAACAATATGTTAAAAACCACGTAGTGTTGTAATTAAACTTCATAATATTCTGTGGAACGTAATGACCATATAATATAAGTCATTATTTTACATTGATTTGTCATTTGACTGAGTAACAAATATTATATTGTGTTTATCTATATTAATTGACAATCTGAATATTTCCAACATGCTTTCTAAGTCACTTGTGGGGTTCAGACCTGTCTTCGGACAGTTGAATAAACAACAACATCATTGTATGGATCTAATGAATAATTAAAAAGGAGAAGTGCATCTGAATATGAATTTACCACTACTGAGAATTAATATAACTATGAATCCAGTAATCTAATTCACGGATAGTAGCCAATCGAAAACACTAATTCGTTGACTGTGTTTTCCTAGTACTGCAAAATAATGTTTAGAAATAAAGTATTGTGCGGGCTTGAGAATGCCTCTTTCCCTAATATGTTGTGTCCGTGTGCCGTCTCGTGCTGATAATTGGGAAGACTGTGGGAATGCATGGCGGCCGTGCTGTCCACGCCCTTGTTTGTGAGCAGGTCCACATTCCTTTACTACATCGCTCTTAAGAACCGACTTGTGACTGTTTATTAAATAGCTGCTTTGCTGTGTAGTGGGATAACCGAGAATTATAGCCACTGCTCTCCCAAGATGTATTTTACTTATTAAAATAATTTAAACAGATTTAATTATGAATAATCAGAACAGCGGTAGTCATGTTTTGTAATAACAATACAACAATTTTATTTTACTTAAATTACATCTAACTGAAATCAGTGGCGTGTGGTGATAAATAATCCTGGTGGTGCACAAATATTTATTGTGATTATTAGACTTCGTGGAATTGCCACAAGAATCGCTAGGTTTACTGTGCACGCGGTATAGACTGTATGAGAAGGGGGCGTGGAACGAATTGAGTATGCCTCTGATGTAAACACTGAGCAGTATACTGCAGTTACAATAAAACCTGTATCCTGCATTCAAGAGATATAATGAATGATCATTGAAGTAGGAAATGTCTAAACATGTAAATACACTATTATTTTACAGTGAGATATATTAGTTCTTAAAATTTAATGTAAGATACTTACATCATCCTTGAATATGTGCATTGCAGTGAAGAGTTACGTACATTTTGAGCGACTGCAAAGTAACCTCCTCCGACGGTCACTTAAACAGTTTTTATTTTGGGAAAAATGTACGTTCAACATCACACGATGTAATACGTACATATTTGAAGAACGGAAAGTCACTACTGCAGATGTCTTGTCGTGACCCGATAGTACATCATTTATAATACGAAGTTGTGAATAGGCACAATTTTTAGCAATAATGTTTCTCAACTTACATTTCATTTTTTTCTGAAATTAGTGAATTGTTATTTTGGATAACGGTTTGTGATACTTTATCCACTATATTAAAGGCTTCTGAGAGTTGTAGTTTAGGCGATTCTAACAGGATGATGCTTTTGGACACGATTTTAAAATAAGAATCAATGAACATAATATCTTCCAATAGCTGTTCAGAAGCCAATGATTTTACAGCAGCAACAGCAGAACTGTCTGTGCTATCCAATTACCTCCATTATTTTGCGTTATGTTCTGCATAATAATTAACAGCATCCAACCACGTTCCCCAATGGGTCAAGACTGGCTGCGGAGATAAGGGTATTCCAGGGGCAATTATTTGTAACAGCAACACTCTCATTGTAGTATGTTTGATTGAATTCTTGTCTGCACTGAACAAAATATGTTAAGCTTTGACTATTCCAACCACAGTAATGCAAAAACAAGTGCTTACTTAGGTATACATTAGCTGTAGCTGCTCTATTATTTGGACCGGTCACAACTCTTAACATGAACTGCTTATACTACGAGACCGGGCGGCCGCCCACCTCCTCTATACTACCATACATCGGCAACCTGATAGCATGCTGCGTGTAGCAATTCAACGAAGTCTAGTGATTATGATTATCATTATCATTATTATTATTATTATTATTATTATTATTATTATTATTATTATTATTATTATTATTATTATAGGTACTAACTACTACATAACTATTAACATATGCTACGTAGGTATAGATTTGCATAATTTTGTTATGTCAAGAAATTGCAGTTAATAATTTTCCTATGTAGGTCCAGTAATAGCAAAGTAAAGTGTTCAATTTCTATTGCAGCACACCGTAAATAATATTGTTTTCGCTATATTGCGTTTTATAACACAGTTCATACGTTCACAAGCATTCGATACGTGTGTCGTCTCATCAGCCTTAACTGCTAAAAAGTCAGCAGCTTTCTTTATTTCTTTGAAATCTTATCATGGCATACATACTGTTCCTCTTTCCAATTGTTCCTTAAGAGTGGGTCTAATTCAGAACTGAAATTGACGAGGCCAAGAAAAATACTGGCGTTTAAAGATGAGTTTCCGTCTTCGTGACCTCTTAAAGCCAACTCAAAAGCTCCACAAAACCGCACGCACTTCTCTGTTCTTGGTAGCTTTATCATTGTGAAGTTCAACAATTCAATTGAATCCAATTGTGTCTGTATGTTTGTTTGACCCAACACTGCTAATTTAACATTATTGTTGATGTGTGCAGCTGAAGAATCGTGTTTTTTAATTCCTTCATTCATGTGTTTCAAATCAATCATATCTGCAGAACGATAATCAAAATTATGTAGTTATTACGCACAGTCCTAAATTCAAACAGAAAAATAAATAAAATTCATAAAACGTACTTATTTTTGTCAATAAAGTTCGCCGTCGAACAATAGGCAAGGAAAACAAAATACACCGTCTTAGCCGCATATTGCATTTCTCGTAAGTCCGAATGTTGAATTTTCTAGTCACTTCTCTATTACTGTTCTTTGTCACTTATAATTTTAATTCATGTGTAGGTCTACCCATCTTCTTTACTTTGATCTCTTCGTGTAAAGGTCTTATAGAAAATGACACATTTAACAGATTTTGCACACTATTCATTGTAGCATTTATGATGGGACGAGCTTGAGAACACATCTGAAAGTGCTCCTAACCCCTCCTACGCACACTGTATAAACCTCCCTACTATGCTCCAAAGCCTGCCAGTGAAACAGTACTACTGCGCATGCTCGAATGGAGCAGTGTGCCACAAGTGTCGATCGGTAAACGTAAGTCCCAGGCGTCAACAAGAACAGTACACAGTCATGCAGCGTTATTTTTACATAGTATTATAATAAAGAATTATGTCGCTCACACAGTCTACTGCAGCTCATTGATATGTGTTATTTGAAGAGGTGGTGCACTGCTCCTGTGCTTCTTAAGAGAAACCGCCAACTGAAATACGATTTGCTATAAATACCAACAGTGATGACAACGTTGGCGATATATAATATAATGGTAATAATCATTATCAGTCATTCATTCTCCATTCATGTATACACATATTAAATATACAGTACTTATTACCACAGTCTAATATATACAGTCACGAAGCTCAATACGTAGTACAGATGCCTCAAACTAGGAAGCTGCCTGGAGAGGGGAAGTAGTAGAGCTAACGGAGGGGGCCCCACCTAGGCTCCGATACCCAGGTATAGTCATATTATCTGAAAAATTGACCGCTTGACAATGTATTCAAGATGTACCCTCCCTATGCAGCCTTCTCAACTGTTAGTAGAACTGAGCTGTACCGTTCTAGTTCACAGTGCACAGTAGTAGGCGGACAGTGGTAGGGGAGAAGTGCTCTATGCGCCTGCGCGAACGAGACAGCTTGCTAGTGTGAGGCATCTGTAAATATGCATCCATAGATACACTGCCGAGCAAAAAAAAAAAAAAAAAAAAAGCAACACTTGAATAAATTTGAAATATCAAACCATAATACAAATTATAACATTACTGTGTGCTTCTATGGATCTGTTTGTGTTAGGCAAGTGTTAATTCATGTTTTGGGAAGGAAAGTATACCCATTGGGTGGTTTGAGACACCCTCTGTCACTTCTTGTCCCTTACTCTATATTTATTGCTGTGCCATTAAAATTTACAACCCTAAACACAAGCAGCCACAACAAAGTTACAACACTATTCTTTCCATTTTTATTGGGTTATTTTACGACGCTATATCAACATCTAGGTTATTTAGCGTCTGAATGATATGAAGGTGATAATGCCGGTGAAATGAGTCCGGGGTCCAACACCGAAAGTTACCCAGCATTTGCTAGTATTGGGTTGAGGGAAAACCCCGGAAAAAAACCTCAACCAGGTAACTTGCCCCGACCGGGATTCGAACCCGGGCCACCTGGTTTCGCAGCCAGACTCGCTGACCGTTACTCCACAGGTGTGGACTTCCATTTTTGCTTATAATGGAATTCTGTGATATTGAACTCGGTTTTAAACAGCATTTAAGAGAGTTAAGATGACGTTAAACCCCAAGAACGCCGCTAGAGCAATCGCGTTGGTAGAGGGTGGCCGCAGCTTACGTTATATTGCTCAGGTGTAGCACACAACCTCGTCGACGGTTTCACGTACAGTGCAAAGGTACAGGGAACTTCGTTCATGTTCTCAAAGACCGGGATATGGTAGGAAAAGATCAACTTCTTGCAATAGATGACCAGTTCTTGCGCCTTCAAGTGTTGCGTAACCGTCACACCACTGCGGTCTAAGCCAGAAATCGACTAGAACAAGTGCGAGATGTGAATGTCAGTGAGTGGACTGTGAGAAGGAGGTTACATGGTGCTGGCATGATCTCCAGAAGACCTGCTCCTGGCCCAGAACTTAAAAGACAACATCAAGCTCGCTTACAGTTCGCATGCGAACATCAAGAATGGGCTGACGAACAGTGGGGAACAGTTTTGTCCCCAGAATAGTCCCGATTCTGCCTCAGGTCCTCAGATGGAAGAGAAGGAGTGTGGAGAAGGACTGGAGAAAGGTATTCTCAATGTAACTTTTCATCTAGGACAGCATTTCATGGCAGTTCAGTGATGGTGTGCAGGCATCAGTTTGACTGCACGAACGGACCTTGTCTTTGTGGAGGGTGAGTCTCTTACTGCCCATCGATACATTGAAGAAATCCTTGGGCAACATCTTCTTCCTTTTGCATCATTTATTGCTGACAATTTCGTGCTCTTGCAGGACAATACACGTCCTCGTGTGACGCGATATGTCCTCCAATACCTCAATGAAGTAGAGATCCAACTCATGAAATGGCCATCACGCAGTCCGGATCTTAACCCAATTGATCATCTGTGGGATATTTTAGGAAGAAATGTCCGTCACCATGCTTCAGATACTCTTCAAGAGCTACGGGGCCATGTATGCAACACCTGAGCCACATAACGTAAGCTGCGATCACCCTCTACCAACGCGACTGTTCCAGCGGCGTTCTCGGGGCTTAACGGCATCTTAACTCTCTTAAATGTTACTTAAAACTGAGTTCAATATCACAGAACTCCATTATACACAAAAAAAGAAAACAATAGTGTTGTAACTTTGTTTTAGCTGCTTTTGTTAGGGTTGTAGATTTTAATGGCACAGCAATAAATATAGGGTGAGTGACAGGAAGTGGCAAAGAGGGTGTCACAAACCACCCTATGGGTATACTTAGCTTCCAAAAACATGAATTAACACTTGCCTAACACAGACAGGTCCACAGAAGCACACAGTAATGTTATAATTTGTATTATGGTTTGATATTTCAAATTTATTCAAGTGTTGCTTTTTTTTTTTTTTTTTTTTTTTTTTTTTTTTTTTTTTTTTTTTTTTTTTGCTCGGCAGTAACTAGTAACTAGTAGTTGCTAACCACTAGGATCGCTACTATCGCCTCATTACAGACAATAGGAAATAGTACCTGCAGAGTCTATTGTTTCTAGTATCCTCATAAACTCAAGCTACGTGACTGTATATACAGTACAAGACTGTGGTGCAGCAGCAGTGGACGGGAAGCGCTGAAGCGCGCTGGGAGGTTTATCGGTGCTGGATGATCGAGTGAACGTTGCAACATTACACCCAGTACGCACAAGTCACGCGAGGAAACACTGCTAATTTACTTATATCTTCAAATATTTGTACATTATGCTTTTTAAACGTTTGTTTTCATTCACACTACACTTTATATTTTCATTCGCCTACTTTCTTTCTCGAAAAAAAATTGTTTTACTAAATCTTCAGTTTTTGACAAAGGAATGAAAGAATGTAATTTTAATGTACCAGTTATTGATTTTAGATTGTGGTATCTGGCCTGCAAATTTTCAGTGTGGTTTTTGTGCTTATTCAATGGATAGAATATCAATAACACGTTAGAAATGTTTTTTTTTGTGACCAATCAAACAGTTTTTTATTTTTTTCACATCGTTGAATTCTTGCTTTAAAAAATTGATTGCTTCGGATTGAAAAAAGTGAAAGGAATCGGTGTCATGTCTCATGCTTTCTGAGATGAGAACAATACTTTTGTGACGAATTTCTGTATCTTCTTTGAAATATAGCCTACTACGAAAGGATGTATTGTGGCTTGGCATTTGTTCCAACGCACATCTTGTACTGAATCTTGTATTACAAATTAATAATTTTCAGAAAAGTCTGCAATAACTATGTAATTTTCAGGTTGTACATTTTCTTTGCATTCCGTCAAAAATAAAATATGGCTGACTTTTGAAGGGCTGACGATGCATCTTCTACATGAAAAACTTTACTTGCTAGGGAGCCTTCTACTTTTTGAAACTTTTCACGGGGGTATCGTTTTTGTTGTAGTTTTCTTTTCTTTATGGGGGATTCTATTGACATCAAACTCTTGTTTAATTCCTCAATATTACTGATTTCTAGCGCTGTATCTATAGAACTACTAGACGAAGAACTGGAATAATCACTTTCTCTGTGCGCACTATCATTTGATTCATGCTTATTAATATCACAAGAACTACCAGCTTCACATATAATTTCACCTGACCTATTCGGTAGTTGATAGATTTTTTACGGAACGAATCACATATTCGTACATTCAAAGACTCCTTTAAATTTAGCTTTATCAATAAGTCGCGACTTACGCGTCTTAGTGTACCTTTCTTTTTAAAAGCGTGATTAGGAAGGTCAAATGGATTTAAACACTTGTTATATATTACGCGATCTTTACCGTCACTCATGTTGTACAGAAGTCACATCACTCCATGAAATTCAAACCCTGACTGATAATTTTTCTCTTCTATATTTTGTCTCCTGCCATCTGTTTACTGCCATAAAGTTTACTGCCTTACCCAGCCTTGCTATCTTTAAACACTTGGCTATATTACAGTATAAATATACAGCATTGTGTAAGGCTCCCCCTCTTAGTTAAGCTGACAATAATAAAATAACTTTAGATAAGATATTTACTGTTCCTTAAGATATTAACCCTCAACTGGTATCTATAGACCCATATTGATAGGTATCGTTAACGTACATTTAAAAAACAATACCAGTTGAGGGTTAATCATTTGATGAATGGATGCATTTGTTTTGTAGTGTGGCGACATCAGTTATTATATGCAACGGGGGATTTCGTAAAACTTTCCGCGGGCAGCCTTCTAGCCTACGGCCGCAAGCAGTTCATTAGCTGGGAATCGCGAGCGCGTGCGTGCCTCCGGAAAATAAATTGTTACAAATATATGTGTGCAGATCCCACATTTCTAAATGCAGTAGTTTACAGATAATACATCAGGGAACAAGTCTATATGTGTATGTATATATATATATATATATATATATATATATATATATATTTTTTTTTTTCAGATTTTTAACTTGGCTATTTAATATAGTAATTTTGCTTTGAAAAAGAAATGATTAAACAATTAGGCGAAATTTTTAATTTATTTGTGACAGGCCTAAAGTAATAAAAAGTGTTGTATTTAGTCTTTCAAATGCGCCAAGCCGTAAATCTCAATTATATGTAGACACAGAGTTCCAAGTGAGTTTATGTAACTGTGCGCGCATTATTTGCGCAATTCCAAATAGTCATAACTACACAAATAATTAATAATTGTGAAAATAAAACAGTACGGGTCTCCTTATTTGATGTCTAGAATTCATGAAAAAAAATTCGACCATTTACGAAAAGATAGTGTTTTATTACTGTGCGATTTAACGTGGAATGACTCGTGTAACAGTACTTGTAGACAAATTACAGGCAAATCTTGGCCAATTTCAAAGTAGTGGAAAAAGATGCAACAAGGGGTTGTTGTAATATTGTAAGTGCAAGAGGAGAGAAGAGGAAGTTCTCTCTACTTTACGAGCAAGATGACAACTCCTCTTTAATGATCTACCATACACGCAGCCGTTTCACATTACGTTTAAGTCTTGGCATACAAAGGAAGACTAATTCGTTCGGTGTAGGATTACCAGACGTCCTCTTTTACATAGGGAGTCATGTTGTCTTCGTCATGTCAGAAAATTGTCTAGACGAGATTATGAAGAAATGGCAAAGTGTTCTCTTTTTGGAGGTATTTAAAACACCTTTAATATATGAATTTCGTAATTAAATTTTGTCATTCTTAGTATTTAATTACGAATTATAAAACAAGAATTACCTCTGATTAAAGTTCTGGCTGATACATCCATTATCAGGCAGTACATCTCACTTGACGATATATGTCAGAGGAAGAACAATATTGTTTGTAAACATCTCAAGTCTGATTATTATCAGTAGTGAAAAAATTGAAATACGAACTGCTGAGCCATTTATACCCGAACCCAAACTTTCTGAAGTCGAAATTGCGATAGAAAATCTGAAAAAATTATAAATCTCCAGGTATCGATCAAATTCCAGCAAAATTAATACAAGAAGGTGGAAGCGCATTATCTAACGAAATTTATAAGCTTGTACTTGCTATTTGGGAAAAGGAAATTGTATCAGATCAATGGAAGGAGTCCACAATCGTACCTATCTTTAAGAAGGGGACACGACTAACTGTAGTAACTTTTGAGGAATATCACTTTTGTTGACGTCGTGCAAAATTTTGTCCAATATTCTTTTGAGAAGATTAATTCCATATGTAGATGAAATTATTGTGAACCATCAGTGTGGTTTTAGACGTAACAGATCAGATATGTTTATTCGACAGATAATGGAGAAAAAATGGGAGTTTAATGGTACAGTGCACCAGTTATTCATAGATTTCAAAAAGGCATATGACTCGGTTAAGAGAAAAGTTTTATACGATATTCTTATTGAATTCGATATTCCCAAGAAACTAGTTCGATAATTAAAATGTGTCTCAGTGAAACGTACAGCAGAATCCGTACAGGTTAGTTTATGTCAGATGCGTTTCCAATTCATTATGGGCTAAAGCAAGGAGATGCACTATCACCTTTATCTTTTAACTTTGCTCTACAGTATGCCATTAGGGAAGTCCAGGACAACAGAGAGGGTTAGGAATTGAACGGGTTACATCAGCTTCTTGTCTATGCGGATGACGTGAATATGTTAGGAGAAAATCCACAAACGATAGGGAAAATACTGGAATTTTACTGGAAGCAAGTAAAGAGATAGATTTGGAAGTAAATCCCGAAAAGACAAAGTATATGATTATGTCTCGTGACCAGAATATTGTACGAAATGGAAATATAAAAATTTGAAATTAATCCTCTGAAGAGGTGAAAAAATTCAAATACCTTGGGAGCAACAGTAACAAATATAAATGATACTCGGGAGGAAATTAAACACAGAATAAATATGGAAAATACCTGTTATTATTCGGTTGCGAAGCTTTTATCTTCCAGTCTTCTGTCAAAAATTCTGAAAGTTAGAATTTATAAAACAGTTATATTACCCGGTTGTTCTTTATGGTTGTGAAACTTTGAGAGAGGAACATAGGTTAAGGGTGTTTGAGAATAAGGTGCTTAGGAAAATATTTGGGGCTAAGAAGGATGAAGTTACAGGAAAATGAAGAAAGTTACACAACGCAGAAGTGCACGCATTGTATTCTTCACCTGACATAGTTAGGAACATTAAATCTAGAAGTTTGAGATGGGGAGGGCATGTAGCAGGTATGGGCGAATCCAGAAATGCATATAGAGTGTTAGTTGGGAGGCCGGAGGGAAAAATACCTTTGGGTAGGGCGAGACGTAGATGGGAAGATAATATTAAAATGGATTTGAGGAAGGTGGGATATGATGGTAGAGACTGGATTAATGTTGCTCAGGATAGGGACCAAAGGCGGGCTTATGTGAGGGCGGCAATGAATCTCCTGGTTCCTTAAAAGCCAGTATGTAAGTAAGTGAAATATTTTATTTGTCAGCGATGTATACAATGGAGGGAGAAAGAAATTGGCCAGCCTACCCCATATCTCCTGACTTAGTTGCCTTGTAAATGTCACATTGTCATTGGTGTCACTTATGAGGTTCGAACCAGTCTTCGGAGTGCTGACCAAACAACAAAAATAAAAATATTTTCAATTGCATGTGCGAATCATCTTTGTTGCAAGAAAAGACTTCCAGAAGACTGTTTGTGTCGTCACTCCACTACTCCTCCTTTGGTTTCCGCGTGACAAACTCGATATCCAAGTCTGCCGACAAAAATTGTATTTACGATAACAAGGAAGGAGAGCGCTATATAATCCCGTATGCTATTATCTATAATAGGCAGACCGTCAATGGAAAAAAAGGTAGATATAGATAAGGGAGGTCGCCAAAGGAAAACGCGGTGTTTGAGTGAAATAAATATCAAACTGTAGTGTTGGAAGATAAGTTCAAACATATCTAGGTAGTAAATATAGACAGTCAGACATATGAATAAATAAATATAGCCCTATTATTTTTTCTCGCTGCCAAACTTTGAGAACGGCCCCGAGATTCGCTCTGCCTCCTATAAAATTGAGTACCGGGTCTTTCCCGGGGGTAAAAGGCGGTCAGAGCGTGGTGCCGACCACACCACCTCATTCTAGTGCCGAGGTTATGGAAAGCATGGGGCTCTACCTCCATGTCCCCAAGTGCCTTCATGGCATGTTACGGCGATACCTTTACCTCATATATATATATATATATATATATATATATATATATATATATATAAGGCCGGCAGCCAACTGCTGGCCTCACGTCCACACGCCTCAGCAGAGGCGAACGATCATCCAACCAGTACGGGGTAACATGGTCAGCACGATGATCCCCTCAGTTATAGCTGGTTTTCGAAATGGGATCTCGCTACATAGCGTTCTAGCTTCCCAAATTCATCACGATGCTGGGTGGGCACCTGTTCAGTACACTGGCCGATATTTCATGAGAAAATTTCTTTCCCATGAGGATTCAAATCAGCTTTCATTCCGTAAAGTGAGTCTAGGCATGTCTCAGACCACAACTATGGCGCGGGACAAAAAATAAATTACATACATACATACATACATACATACTGTACATACATACATACATACATACATACATACATACATACATACATACATACATACATACATACATACATACATACATACATAGCCTACATACATACTAAAGATGAACAAAACTAACTGCCGCTCTCGCTCGCTGTCTTCGTTGCATTTTGTCTTTCGAGACTCGTTCGTCATTCTCGAAATAGCATTTGGTCGGTGTGGAAAGATTTCGTAACTTTGAATAACATACAGCATTGAAATAAATAACATAAATGTTTAAATGAGACAAAAAGACAAAATATATTATATATTATATGATATTACCTATGGTTATATAAATAGAAAAAAAAAACAATTCTCAAATAAATTTGCATTTCTAAGAAACATAAAACATATATATGTAGTTAGAAATTCAGTCAGATATAAGCGACTGTTGCGATTCAAGACTGCTTGACGTTCGGGACTTCGGGAGTGATCAATCTCGACGTCTCGAAACACTCACAAGCAGTCTTTACGTCAATGATGCGACGTATATAACACTGTCGTGCGGGTTTTCGACTTTGCGGGCGCTGTTAGTCTTGCTTTCTCGATCGTTGTTCATCTCTAGTACATACACATTAACAATCTTAGGGTTGGCCTTGCGAACTAATTATTACATTTGAAAACATTTAAATGACTATTTTTTAAGACTCCATATTTATTACTGAATAGGATGAATATACCTGTAACTTAAAATGATCTATAACCAGATTTTGAAAATAGAAAACTGGAACACCCTTATGCGATACAAAATTGCCAAAGAAATTACCCGCACAAACTGAATTCATACGCATCTTTTTGCTGATATGGTCACTAATGCCTGCTTTCTCACCAAATGATATTGAAAATGTAGTTACACAATATACATTTTACTTTGTCTTTCCGCTTAAATTTCGAAATGTACGGAAAATCTTGAAGTTTATCATTCAGTGAACACTTTCTTTTCGGCATATTAATGAAAAGTCTCAGTTATTATACTCGTACTCACAAATATACTGTGAATAAGAAGCTCGTGCCACCAACGCAAAGCACCAAATGACCAAATCGGAAACTATTCGTTCGCAATTTTCGTTTGTTACATTTTCATCACTACGATTATTATCGGAAGTACGACAGCCAACATATTTAGATTGAAATGTGATTATTTTGACGCAATCTTGGTATTAGTAATCAAGAAGGCGTTGCCTTTTTTCGGAGAATGTTGGTATAGGCCTTTGTGTAAATTAGGTGTAAATCCAGCTACAGTAGAACCCCGTTAGTCCGAA
The DNA here is from genome assembly GCF_040183065.1 of Periplaneta americana. NCBI lineage: Eukaryota > Metazoa > Arthropoda > Insecta > Blattodea > Blattidae > Periplaneta > Periplaneta americana. The sequence continues at coordinate 60,801,954 of NC_091123.1, read as the reverse complement.
CTTCGCTAATCCGAAATTCCGGATAATCCGAACATGCAAAAAAGGGGGAAAAAAAAGACAGTGGGATAGAGAGATAAGAGGAAGGAAGTGAAAAGTATCTGAAGTAAAACTGAATCAATTTAATGCTACAATATTTAGAAACTCAAAATGTACAAACTTATTTTATCACTAGTGAATTAATTAGTCCTTGTTTACTATTATGATAATCTGTCAGCTTCTTCTAACTTCGAAACTGAACAAAGAGGTGGACAGTGAAGGGTGGGAGGAAATAAGGCATGGATTCCCTGTTTGTATTCCTGTCCCCCGCTTAATCCGAAATGCTGATAATCCGAATAGGCCCCGATCCCAATCATATCGTACTAGCGGGGTTCTACTTTGCTCTTATAATGAGTGATTGATTTTAAAACCGGACATTTTTGCGTTCCGAGAAAGTTTTTCGGGACACTGAGACAAAGCATCCAAAAATGGGACTATCTCGATAAATCGGAGACGTCTGGCCATCCTGTCTATAACATCTGTGCGGTACTTAAGTGTAGTGAGAAACATATGTAAATATAATTAATAATAATAGCGAGTAATAGCGAATGTTCTGTTGTGTATCTGAATGAAATATTGTATACTAAGATATTACGATATGGAACTATAACAATAGTATGTGTTCCGTCACATTGAACACTTTTACTGAAAGGTCTCGGAACTGTGCCATATTTCATCTGCATTTTACCTCATTTCTTTTTTTGAAGTCATAAACAAAATGTCTTACAAAAAGATTATTATCATCTGGAAAATCCTAGCGATACTCGCTGCATGTTAACATGAAATGTTCTGTCTACTTCCCTTTATATTAATCTGTTATCTAATAAAGCTTTCATTTCTAATTCTTGTGTATCTCCCGTTTTGATTTTATCTCCTCTTGTGCAGTCTGTCAGCGATAAACTTAGTGTATATTACTGCAGTACGGAAATGATAAAGAAGATACCAATGTACATGTACACAAACCTACCCGTATAATATCATAGGATAATTCAAGATTTGACTTTTAAAATTTCATATCAGTGACTGAAACGCACACAAAATGATATGTGCAAAGACAAATACGATAAAAAGAGACAAGCAGTTGCCATACAGCGTTCACTATAAACAACACATTGAATTAAATTAGTTCAACAACGGAGCCAATTCGCAATTTGTCACAATGATGATAATTTTGTGGAATATCGTTTTTATGTTGATAACAAATGCTGCCAACACCAAAGAAGTTTAGCAAACATCGTGAAAACAAAGTTTCATATGATGTTCACAGTGTTCTTTGTTATAGGCCGGTGAGCGAATACAGACACACACGACAGCAAAGTCTGAATTCTTTTATGAACGCAAACATCGTGAAAACCCAAAGTTTCATGTGATGTTTACAGTGTTCTTAGTTATAGGCCGATGGGCGAATACAGACACACATGATAGCTAAGTCTGAATTCTTTTATGAATGTAAACATCGTGAAAACCCAAAGTTTCATGTGATGTTTACAGCGTTCTTAGTTATAGGCCGATGAGCGAATACAGACACACACGACTGCAAAGCCTGAATTCTTTTATGAACGCAAACATCATGAAAACCCAAAGTTTCATGTGATGTTTACAGCGTTCTTAGTTATAGGCCGATGAGCGAATACAGACACACACGACTGCAAAGCCTGAATTCTTTTATGAACGCAAACATCATGAAAACCCAAAGTTTCATGTGATGTTTACAGCGTTCTTAGTTATAGGCCGATGAGCGAATACAGACACACACGACTGCAAAGCCTGAATTCTTTTATGAACGCAAACATCATGAAAACCCAAAGTTTCATGTGATGTTTACAGCGTTCTTAGTTGTAGGCCGATGAGCAAATACAGACACACATGATAGCAAAGTCTGAATTCTTTTATGAACGCAAACATCGTGAAAACCCAAAGCTTCATGTGATGTTTACAGCGTTCTTAGTTATAGGCCGATGAGCGAATACAGACACACATGATAGCAAAGTCTGAATTCTTTTATGAACGCAAACGTCGTGAAAACCCAAAGTTTCATGTGATGTTTACAGCGTTCTTAGTTATAGGCCGATGAGCGAATACAGACACACATGATAGCAAAGTCTTAATTCTTTTATGAATGCAAACATCATGAAAACCCGAAGTTTCATGTGATGTTTACAGCGTTCTTAGTTATAGGCCGATGAGCGAATACAGATACATGATAGCAAAGTCTGAATTCTTTAATGAATGCAAACATCATGAAAACCCGAAGTTTCATGTGATGTTTACAGCGTTCTTAGTTATAGGCCAATGAGCGAATACAGACACACATGATAGCAAAGTCTGAATTTTTTTATGAATGCAAACATGAAAACCCAAAGTTTCATGTGATGTTTACAGCGTTCTTAGTTATAGGTGGATGAGCGAATACAGACACACATGATAGCAAAGTCTGAATTCTTTTATGAACGCAAACATCGTGAAAACCCAAAGTTTCATGTGATGTTTACAGCATTCTTAGTTATAGGCCGATGAGCGAATACAGACACATGATAGCAAAGTCTGAATTCTTTTATGAACGCAAACATCGTGAAAACCCAAAGTTTCATGTGATGTTTACAGAGTTTTTAGTTATAGGCCGTTGAGCGAATAGACACACATGATAGCAAAGTCTGAATTCTTTTATGAACGCAAACATCGTGAAAACCCAAAGTTTCATGTGATCTTTACAGCGTTTTTAGTTATAGGCCGTTGAGCGAATACAGACACACATGATAGCAAAGTCTGAATTCTTTTATGAACGCAAACATCGTGAAAACCCAAAGTTTCATGTGATTTCCTCAGCGTGTTTAGTTATAGGCCGATGAGCAAATACGAAACTCGATTGCAAAGCCTGAATTCTTTTATCGTGAAAACCCAAAGTTCCATGTGATGTTTACAGTGTTCTTAGCAATAGCCCGATGGGCGAATACGAAACCCGGACGATTTGCAATGCGTGAATTGCTTTATGAGCGCAAAGATCGTGAAAACCCAAAGTTCCATGTGATGTTCACAGTGTTCTTAGTTATAGGTTGATATGCTTTTCAAACCCATGTCATGGAAAGTCAAATGTGTATCCGTGTTACGTGGGTTGGGGGGGGGGTGGGGAGTAAGCCAAAATACGCTCCGACATGAGACGAAACTCATCGATGAAGTATCCGCTTCTGTTTACGAGGTGAAATAATAACGTCTTTCAGAACTCTGCATTGCCAAGAGCACAGATTAATTATTCAGACAGTGATGCAGTTGTGTTAGTACTTTCGGATAGAATCCAAGTGTAGTGATATGAAACATTACTATTAGCAGCTGGCTGTCACTTGACTTTAGGAATAAAACCAATGTTTTTCGTGCGACAGTTCTTTTTTTATCTACCAGGAAGCTACTTATCCTAGTTCTACACCCAAACAAATCTATTTCTAGAGACAAATTGTGCGCTTGCTCACGCTGTCAACTGCGTACTTGATGAAAACCCTAACCAACCCAGTTTATTCAACAACATAAACATCAAAACAAACCAATAAAAACTTAGACACCCACACACGCTGTCGGTCTGCTTATGGTATCTTGCATTTATTTATTCGCTCCTGAATTGCAGACAATCAGACCGTGGTATACAAACATTTACGACGTAACTCAAGTACGTGACGAAGCCACGGACCGGGGTTCGAATATCGTCTATGACATTGAGTACATCGCGGTCTCGGTTATTGACGATCTGGAATATAGTATCGGGAATGACTTGAGAACTGACAAGCATTCATTGCTTGTTCGAAGCTCCTGACCAGGTATGAACCCCAGCCCATCTTAAGCCAGAACCACCTCTTGAATTCCAGCCCTCATGCCTTACCTCATCCAGTTTGAGCTGACGGAGCTGAACTCGGTCTCTGGGGACCTGGGATACAGCATCGTGAGCGACTTGTGAAGCGGCATATATCTATTGCCTGATCGAGTCTCAAGATCAAGACCCATCCCTAGCTCATCTTATGCCAGAAACACCCCAATATCTTGTCTCGTGGTGAAATACAACTCGGGCTATTACAACAACAATAACACTCACCCTTCCCAATGGCATGCTCACAGAGTCGATCGCGCCATAATTATTAAAGGCATTTCACAGCCAATTGGCTAGACTCCTAAACAGAGACAACTTACTTTGACTATGGTTTTCCTAAGGCACTAAGAAAATGTCGGGATAATCACTAAAAGAAATGGATCACGGACCTATAGCTCCCTCCCCACTCAAGTTTCGAAATTTTTTTCCAAATTAAAGACTTGAATCTGAGCCTTGGGTTTCCTATATTGCCTACGGTACTTCGGGGCGAGTTTACTCTAGCGTTACTCTGCAATGGCTTGGATCCCTTCTCTCGCGAGAATTACGGCGCCCACGCTCGACTCTCGATGTGCAGGCTTTAACATCTTCGGCGATCCTGATCTTTGCTGTTCTGTCGTGTTTCTCCCCCCCCTCATGTGGTAGCTATTAGGTCACGTCCATTTTCTGCTTTCGCTTTCAAAATTCTCAAGTGCTCCTTCAGTGGAACGGCAAAAATCGGAGTGAGACAAGTGGCCAACAGGCTTGGAGTCCACACATATTTTCCCTCAGCCCCAATTTTATTTGCTAAGGACACGTTTTCGCTTACCTTTTAAATGTTCTCCCATTTCCCCATTGACATTGGCAGTACACCGCGGTATAATTGGACGGAGTGACGCAACAATAGACCAACCGATTGAAAAAAAAAATTGAGATATTTCTACAAATCTGTTGTTGGCTGGATTATTTAACTCAGAAAAAAAAATCAAGAATGCGATATCTACATTTTACTGCTATATACGTAAAATTAGTTTATTGCATAAAATTTATTTACTTATTTATTTTGCCTCGCAATATTAAATCAACTCCTGGTCTATTATTGAACATCGGTTAGCCTTTTTTCAGTATTATTTGTTACTTTTTGTGATAGTATAAATGTTACAATACTTCTTACATAAAATGTTTAATAAAAACCAGATTTATTTCAATGGTCAGTACCTCGAAAACAGGTTTTTGGCGGTTGGTCTCTTATTGCGTAACTCCGTCCAATTCTGAAACTGCTACTCACTGCAAAGTACAGGGACATCATTTTATTTTTACTAACATTTTTAATATTAACCTGTCTATACCTTTAGAGAACCGGAAACACCGCTTGCTCCCCCCTTCAAGACTGGAGTTCGATGATACTGGCGTAAAACACAAATCACTCTACTAGGTATAGGAAGGAAGAAAAGTAGTTCATCCATTTACGTAAACTAGGAAATATCGAGATTTTGAGTTTGATAATTTTCATTAGGTTTTTCTTTAATCAAAGTACAGTACTGTATTAAGAATAAGTGTTTTTACTCACGAAGTGAGTTATCCATGCGAACGTATTCATTATGCGGTGTATATTATACTGTCTACAGCACATTAGCGTACAATATAGAGAAAGAAGTTAAATTGAAAAATAATCATAATATGAATATTTAAACACAATTTTGAAAATGGTGGCCGTTCATTTCGATACAGGCTTCAGTTCTTTTGTGCATATTATCGCACTATAGACTATTGCATCTAATTCCAATTGTCAGTTTCGTCCTTCGTACTAGTAACTCATGTTGAAATAATTCTGTACCTACTCTACGTACTGTAAATTCAATCTTCACTTCTGCCCGACCCGAAAATATAAAATTACTCAGACATGCTATCTACTGTCCGTCCAAGTGGTTATGCCGCAGGATTGTAGAAAGGGAGGAAATCACGTGACAGTTAATTACTTAACGAGGCCCTTTTATTTAAGTTAAATTAAACAGCTGTATAATATTACGTAAACGTCCAATTCCTAAGAGAAATTAATGTTTTCAGAAAAGAGCTAAGACAGCCCAGCTTTTACAGAGGGGCGAGCAGAAGCAGGTGGGGGAAATCGGGATGCGATGTAGGCAAACGGACAGTACCTGTGCGAAAATATGATTCAATATTGAAAGCTCTTTCGTCACTGGAAAAAACGAACATATTTCTGGAACGTACTATACTCAGTAACTCAGTACTGCTTACTATCTGCGATCTTGGTTGGAACTTCATTATAGAAGGGGTGGGAGTGAAGTACATTCAAAAACTCAGGTACAATAAAAATTGAAGTAAAAATAAAATGATGTCCCTGTGCAAGTAGGCCTATAACTTCACTACAGGCTCTCAACAGTCCCTGGAAATGTAACGCGGTTGGACTATAGTGCTAGGTTTTCGAAGCTATCTTCATTCCACCGCCTGCTCTCAAAGCTTGATACCAGGTAAAGCCTCAATAATGAGTGTTGTGGGCTGTAACGTCGTATGTAACATGGAAGCAGTTCTATTGTCTTGGAACATTCGCCTCCCTTGGTGTACGCGATTCTATTCTACGGATCTGTTAATGAGCAAAACATCTTCATATATTGAGATTATTAGTTCTCAGGCTAGTTAACGAGCAATTATTATAACCTCCTCAGTCCTGAGAGTAAAGTATAATATGCCAAACTTCATACATGGTTATGATATAAAATGTATGTGCAGAGACAGGCAGTATAATATAATATACCTCCATTTCTGCCCTAACTGTAACTTGCAGAATTTTTTCAGCATTTTTCCTCACGTCAGTGACTTTTTTTTAAAGTGTAGAATTATATTGAACTTCAAAAATAAAACAACAAATGTCTTAAGACTCAGGAAGCTATACAACTAATTGTAAGTCGCAAATAATAGTGTTATTATGGTGCTGTGTAAAGCTTAGTAATTTAACGGTTATCAGAATAGCATGCACGCTATTAATGTCGAACAGGACGTTACTGATAGACATGAAAGTTACGATTCCTAAACCAATTGAAGTGAAAGTGATGATCAGGGAAAGGATTTATATGTAAATACATATTTACTTATAAAGCTAATATAATTTATATTTTGCATTATCTTTATGTTTCACAATGTGTAGGGTTGAAAAATCCTACTTTTATTTTCCATATTTTTCCATATTTTAGAGTTTAGTACATATTTTCGTTAATTTCCATATATTTTCCATATTTCATATAAAACAGTCCATATTATATTAGGTTTAACAATAAAACAAAACAAAATTCCATTAACTTTTAAAAATACATTTCAACAATAGAGATTTAAACACATGTTCAGTAATCCCTTTAACACCAGAGTTATTTGAAAATTAGCAGTCCTATCAACAATGGGAAAGTAAGTTACAAAACTGTATTAATTTAATTTAAAATTTTTAACAGACTTCAGTTGTGCAGCTCAACAGTTAAATGCCAGTCAGAGTACACATAGGTTCAGTTTTGTAAATCATACTATAAAGACGGTAAATATGCCAAAAGTACGTCATTCAGTCAATTTAAAATCAAAACTAACAAGTTACATTTCAGAATTTAAAGAAGATGGTTTATCAACTGACAATAAAATATTATTTTGTAATTTGTGTCAGTGTGCAGTATCATCTACACAAAAGTTCCTGGTGCAACAACACATTACAACTAGTAAACATCAGGCCAACAAACAACTAAATTCCAAGCAGAGACAATTGTTTTTAACACAACCAACAACATCGAATGTAAGATCTGAGTTTAACATCGACCTGTGCCGTTCTCTCATCTCTGCTGATATTCCTCTCTACAAACTAAAGAATAAGGTCTTCAGGGAATTCCTTGAAAAATATACTCAACATACAATCCCGGATGAGTCAACACTTAGGAAGACGTATGCTCCATCCATCTACGATGAGACAATACAGAAGATAAGAGATGAAATTAAAGATAGTTCAATTTGGGTTTCCATTGATGAGACTCCCGACAAAGAAGGTAGACTTGTTGGTAATGTAGTTATCGGTTTGTTAAGTGAACAATATTCTGAACGAATTCTTTTACATTGTGATGTTCTAGAAAAGTGCAATAACAAAACTATAGTTAAACTGTTCAACGAAGCTATGGGTATCCTGTGGCCAAAGGGTATTATGTGTTATTCTTTATTAGCGATGCTGCCCCTTATATGGTCAAAGCTGGACAAGCATTATCTGTTGTATATCCTAAATTGACTCATTTTACTTGTGTGGCGCATGCATTTCATCGTGTGGCAGAAGTGGTCAGAGACAATTTCCCTAAAGTAGATTTGTTGATTTCATCAGTGAAAAAAGTATTTCTCAAAGCTCCCAGTAGAGTTAACGTGTTGAAAGAAATGTACCCTGAAATTCCATTGCCACCAAAGCCAATTTTAACTAGATGGGGTACATGGCTAGAAGCAGTTGAATATTATGCCGAACATATAGACTCTATTAACAATGTTCTCCTTGCATTGGACTCTGAAGATGCAGTCTCAATTGATACTGCGAAAACAGTTACCTGTGACATAAGTGTGAAGAATGACTTAGCTCACATTCAGCATACATTTTCATGCATCATAAAAACGCTCAAAAGTCTCCAAAATAGGCACCTTTCACTATCTGAAAGTTTTGAAATTATAAATAGTACTGTGGAACAACTGAATCGTGGTAGAGGTAAAGTTGCAGATGCAGTAAGAGCTAAGGTGGACACTGTACTTTCAAAAAACCCTGGATATGAAGAACTACAAAAGGTTGTTGCTGTGATGAGTGGTGAATCAACAGTGAAGATTAACTTGGACTTATCCCCAGCAGACATTGTGAAATTGAATTATGTACCAGTTACTTCTTGTGACGTCGAACGCTCTTTTAGTCAGTATAAATCTATCCTCAGAGACAATAGAAGAAGATTCACTTTTCAGCACTTGAAAGAAATGTTTGTAACCTATTGTTATGGTAACAGACAATAAAAATTGTGTTTTGTTGAAACTACATTGGAAGATAAGGTACGTCCATTATATTTTTTGTTTAGTTTGATTAAAATGTACCAATATTTAACGTACATAGTCATTTTTTTATAATTTTAAGTCCATATTTAATTCCATATTTTGGTAAAAATCCATATTTAATTCCATATTTTGGTAAAAATAACTACATATATATTTACATATTTCATATATTTTTAGTCCATATAAATCCGTTCCCTGGTGATGATATATGTTCGAAGGCAGTCCTTTTTGATGTTATTAACCTCATTAAGCACATTTCATTTTTCAGTATTAATTTCTGGTTATCGCTGCAAGGGGCTGGCGGTTAGTTATTTCATAGTGAATAAAACTCACACATACATTTGAAAGTTCATTTCGGATTGACAGGATGAATTAACATGGTTGGTATTTTCTTACAGAAGACGTCACCTGAATTTCAATGCGAAATTCTTTATCATCTCGCCGCGTCTGTATATCAAGTGCTAGTGCACTGTCTTCCAAACGAGCAGCCCGGGTTCGATCCTGGACTAAGTCGCGATAGAATTTGTTGACAAAATAGATGTTGCACAGAATTTTTCTCACGTACTTCCATTCATTCATAGTGTTCTGCCCAAGGGCAGGTCTTTCACTGCAAACCCAGCATTCTCCCGTCCTTCCTATTTTCTGCCTTCCACTTTGTCTCCTCATACGATCCATATATTTTAATGTCGTCTATCATGTGATATCTTTTGTGCCCCGAACTCTTCTCCCGTTCACCATTCCTTCCAGTGCACCTTTCAGAAGGCAGTTTCTTCCCTGCCAGTGACCCAACCAATTTCTTTTCCTCTTCCTGATCAGTTTCAGCATCATTCTTTCTACACCCACTCTTTCCAACACAGCTTCGTTTCTTATTTTGTGCGAGATCGTGCGTATTTGCTTCTTTTCCGCACAGAACCAATATGCGGTAAGTGTGAAATACCACATTCAGTATTCCCAACGTAACACACATAACAATTTCCCTCTTCTTACCGCTTAAGCGCGACATTCATTTTACTGCTTTAGGCGTTTAACATATTATTTTTAGAGACGTTTAACATAGTAATAATTATAAATTGGAAACTTACCACTGCAATTTCACCTAAACTGCACTGTTAATTATTGTTTTTAAATATTTGCAAAAATTAAGTAAAGTCTACTACTCCACGAAAGCTATTGTATTCCTGATACAAGTAACATTAAGGAAGCCGTGAAAAAATCAACAAGACTCCAGATGCCGATGTTATTACTGCAATATGTTATATAAATAATATTGTTAAAATATTAAAATGAAAAATAAATCATTACATAACCTTACCGTTTGTTCTAAGTTCGCATTTATAGACTGGGGGAAAAAAACAACAGACGTATATCACGGCCTGCTGGAGTATAGATATTTTGTTTTCTAAAGTTGCCGTCATTAAACAGAAACCAAGATGGAGATTTCATTGCAACTAATTAGAAATTAGTCTTTCAGGTATGTAATAAATGATCTTCGCACAAAATAATGTACGATACACGAGAGGTATGTTTGTTTTCATGTTCTCGGAAATTAAAAAAGCTCAACTACGTTTCGCTTTTTCAATCTTTTCCTCGAACATGAAAACGTCAACATACCGCTCTTGTAACGTATATTACTATTGTCTGTCCATTTCACACGTTCCATCCTTCTTCATATCATATCCCCACTTCAAATGCCATCCATCCTGCAAATGTCTCTAGTCGCCATTCTCCTCTATAATTCCACCAACACTCTCCACATCCCTCCTCATTTGATCTATCATGTGCAGTACGATATTAAAATGGATAAAATTGCATACCTCGAAGATTTAAATTATACTGAATAAAAGTATAATAAATAGGATTGCAATAGATATTCCTCAAGACAATAATTCCCAGCTCTTACTTGTTCTACCCATTTCCTTAACTGGAATTTATTATTCAAGGCTGAGGTGAAGTTTTGAGGGTAGTACGGGTTTTCGATGCTGATACAGGAAGGGTTTCCCTGATTACTCGTCTGCGGATGGAATCTGGCTCCATCATGGGCTGAGGCAGGATTGCACACCTGTCGGCGTCGTATTTGCAATGCCACCCAGGCTACATGTCAAACTTGGACATTCATCTCATATATAGGGCGCACAACACCAAAGCATGCCTAAATTAAGAACCTATGCCGCGTCCAGCCCTCGAAAAGCCAACCCAGGTCTATACCATTTCAATTTCCAGGAATGAATTCGAGAGAACAATAATACAGTACCATACCCGAAGACCTAGACTTTGACATAAACTACAGGGATTTCATGGAACGTTCAAAGCATGGATTCCATTAAGTTTTTACCCAGGAAAAATGATGTGATATAAGCTTACCAATGCTACTGGATTGGTATATCTTGAGTGACAGTGACCGTTATACTAGGACATTCGATAAGTAATGGCAACAATGCTGTAAATCAGTGCTCCTAGCGGTGACCATTTAAATCTTGTACTACGTTCGTAATAGAGAAGCGATTGTTTGATAAATTTGCAATATTGAAAGTCTTGTAAAGTTTTGTAAATACAGTGGCTGTTTCTGATTTCTAGTAAACAATATAGCCCTAAAGGTACGAACAAAGGTGTTTCATAAAAATCCAAGTTGCAAAAGAAACACATACAACTTAGTGCTTTAGGATATTACAAGAATCCTGTAAAAAGAAGTGTGAACTATTGCAAGTTGGATGGAAGCGAGGCGTCCGCTTTCAATCAAGAATTGACATCAAAAGAACTTTACATTGATCAGTGAGAGAGGTATCCAGAAATACTGCTGCAGATGGAGTCCGCCGTCTTCCAAGAATTTGGCAATAAACTATATTGTTGACATGGCAGGAAACTATATTTGAAGTATATAATGTCAAAAGTAACCTAAATAAATTTAGTGTGAAACAGTAACTATGTTGCCATTACTTTTCGAATGACCTAGTATTGTAAGTGGATGGTACCTTCTCCGCAAGCGCTACACCGATTCTACATTCTAGCTACAACACAAGAGGTATTAGATGAGGTAATGTGATCATTCAATGTGTAGTTTTCCGTAGAGAAAGGACCGTTTTTACTTAATTCTAACGTTCACTGTCATTACCCAGCGCTCAAGATGTAGCCTACCGTTGAGATGCGTAGAACCCCAGATCACATATATAACAGATTGCTCATCCCTATGTTAAAATCGGTAGCACTTTGAAGAGAACAACCGCCAGGATCGCCATCCGTCCGCCGTAAACGAACACGGGATAGCAGTACAGTCACTAATGCAAATCAAATGGGAGTTATGACGTCACTCCTTATGTAACAACTAGATGGCAGCATAGTAAACCTGACAAAAGTTGTTACCGTCAAAGTCTATAAGGCCGAGAAATCTAGGTATATATGATCTAGGGTAGAACGCAACGTAATGCTGTTACAGCATACGGTGCATACTTATATTTTACCTGTACCGAGGATTAATTAATTTGCAATTTTGAAACTATCTGGGAATCAATGGCATACATTTCATGCCATCTAAGGATGGGTGTTATCCTGAATCAATATATTATCACAGTCTAGTATGTACAGTCACGAAGCTTGAGTTTATGAGGGTGCTAGAAACAACAGACTGTGCAGGTTTGTAATGAGGCGATAGTAGCGATCCTAGTGGTTAGCAACTATCTATGGATGCATATTTACTACGTACTGAGCGTCGTGTTTGTACATACTAGACTGTGATATTATGCTTGTTAGGTGTAGTGGTAACAGCGTAGCGTTCATCTCTCGTCACAGAAATCCCTACATGTGTCCATTTTTCCATAACTTACATGAAATAAACTAAATATGAATGTATGGTATATCTCACTAGAGGTATAAAAATGTTCGATTAACAGACAAATAGATGACAGAAGGAGATATGGGCAGGCAGAAATACAGACAGACGGGCGAAAAGACAGAGGGCAGATGAAGAAAGAACGGACGGGAGGGACGGATGGACGGACAGGACAAAAGAGGAAGAGGTAAACAGATAAACAGAGAGAAAGGAAAGAAAAGCAAACGAACTGAAGGACGGACAGAGAAATACTGTAGATCAAGCACCACTGAATTTCTGGGTGTCCATTATAAGCCGCTTATAATATAACTAACGGGTGGGACTTCATGGAATCGACACCAACACACAGACGTAAAAGAAAAGTAGCTGGAAAAATGAATAAATAAATCAGTTACAGATAATGTTCCATTTGAGATTATTACAAATCGTCTGAATGGAGTTACAATGTGTGTGAACTCTAAAAAATATGTTATGAAGGAACTAGGGCGATGAAGCAAGCCTGAGTAAAATGACGCTGACAGAAATAGAGCATCTATTTTTAACGTCACTAATAGCACTTTATCAGATTATAAGATTATGCAGCACCTGTAGCAGAGCAAAAGGAGCCGTGTGAGGAAGTGTATATGGTGCGGAAGGAAGCGGTTTGACCTAGAATAGGGTATTTTCGTCTTCGAACAGAGAGATGAAGTTGTGTATTGAAGAGTTCCAATCGCGTATTGTCTCTCTGATTATGACGCCTATGAGTCATTCCATATCAAACCGAACACCTACGAAACATGACAAGTTAGTATTTGCTCCAATTTTTGTATGCGTTCCTAGATGAAATTAAATAACTCTTCTGTGTTTTTTGGGGCGAACACAATTATTTAGTCATTTATTAAGAATTTTTTCCGTAAATTTGCAACTTAATATGAAAATCGTTACTCTGAAGATTCTATAAATCGTGGACATTTCGTGTTTATATCATTTTAAAGTGCAAGAATTGGACTATTATCTACTATTTTTAAGGTTCATCAAAACGCCCCTACCCCATTAACTCCTGGCCTAGTTGCCTCATAAATGGTGCCTCCTTGGTATCACTTGTGAGGTTCAGACCTGTCTTCGGACAGTTGACTAAATAATAGAAATGAAAACATGAAATGGGCCCCTTTCATGAAGTTATATTTTAAAAATATGTTTTTATATAGCAGGAATTTACTTCTATGAGAGGGGAAAAATATCATTATATATTCTTTGAAATGTGTTACGTAGAACTGCGTTGGTATAAGAATGGTATTCAAATAAGAAGTAACTGTAGAAATAACTTACTGATGACGTATTCAGGGCGAAAGGCTCGGATTGAGTGACACCTGTGGTAGCCGGAGCCAGAGAGTGATGAGGAAGCTACAGTACTTCTCTACGAAAGGCGCGTTATCAGAGGTGCGGTATTTTTTTTTCTCTATGAGGGCGGGAGGGGAACATCCCTGTGCACCGCGACCTGAGGTCTATTGTGCGCCCCCTGGGATGAGTTGCAAGCCCACCGACCGCACCTACGCCGAACTGACCTAACCGCTAACACCCTAACGACCAGTCCCGTCATCCTTCCAAATCCGTGTACCATTCCACCCCAACAGCGCCCCCACATTTCCCCCTCAAACGGTCTGAGGTGTAAGCCACCTCTCCCGTCTCCTCAACGGTCTGAGATGTAGACCCCCTCTCCCGTCGGGAGGGGAGTGGTAGTGGGAGGAATGAAGTTGTTTAAATAGCGAAGACAGAATATAACCTCCAGTGGTAGCTATTAGGTTAGGTCCATTTTCTGTTTTTCCCCAAAATAATTTTCTAGAGTTCTTTCAGTGGAGCAGCGAAACCCGAAGTGAGACAAGCGACCAACAGACTTGGAGCTCACATATTGTTTTTCTCAGCCCCGAACTTACTTGAAAGGATGTGTTTTTGCGTATCTTTTGAAGTTTCTCTTCTCATTCCCCTCTTTCAATTTAATTACACTCACTTACTATTTTCCCACATGTGTTTCTTCTTTTATTTATCCCAATTATTGCGTCGGGCGACCCCTGCTTCCCAGACTCTTTCTTGTGCCTACAATAAAATAAAAAAATATATTGCAAATATTGTAGTACCTAAAACGTAAATATTGTAACAGAGGAAATAAATATACTGAGAGTCCACAGACCTAACGGCTTCAAAGCTGAGTACCTGGTTCTAATCAAGTGTATTGGTATAATAATTAACATGGAGGCATGAGACAATTATTCTGCCAAACATAATTTCACTTTGACTGTTATCTGCCCGTTGAAAAAATAGTCTCACGTGCTCTACCAGCTCTGCTCCGAGAGGGGAAACGCGCTTCGACGTCACAGTTTGGCCATTTGGAAAGGACTATTTTAGGCCATGAAAATCCGAGCCCAAAACATGTCCATTTTATCGCCTTCTACACTCGCTCCCAAATTTCGGGTCGCCGAAATCGGCCGTCCATCATATCCCTGTGGTAATTACTATTATTTTACAACGTAATAAAATAGTTTCGTTTTAATTATCAGGTACTGTTACTGTTAGAACATAATCGTTCGTTCTAAGTTGTAAAGATATAATTACTTAACAAAAGGAACTGTTAGGCAGTTAGGTATTTCATTTGGCCTAGAGGCACCGTGAAAGAAAAAATGTTGACAAGGGAACCTTGCACAACATGAGGTCGAACTCTCCGCTTGAAAGGTTGCACACCGGTAAATACAGTACTGTGATTTAGCTACGACAACAAAATTGTAAGATACGAACAAAGGATTTAAAAAAAAAAGTAAAATACTTTTATTCCACCAGCTACTATATATAGCCGCGACTGCGGCTTAGCGTTAGCGAAGACAGTCTTCCATTCAGTTCGATTTCCTGCCTGGTCGTGATGGAATTTATGTCGTACAAAGCAGACATAGACGTTTTCCTCGGGGTATTACCTCTTCCTATTTCATTTGTCCAACAGTCTCTACCTCCCCATTATTCAATGTATTATTTCCAGTAGTTAAAAATACATGCTGGATAAAGTTTTGGTGTATAAAAAAACGGGCTGGATAAAGTCTTGACGGTTTCCAATGCTGATTTAAGACCTGCGGCTCCGAACCCTGGAGTTTATAAGGTAATCGTCTCGGGATTAGGGTTACCAGAATATTTTAATGAAATGTAGGACATTTGTAGAATAATGTAGAAAAATTGAACGTGATCTAAAATGCAAGTAAAACATTTCTCGTCTCAAAATAATAATAACGCTGGTCGACAAATTAAATTTTTTTTTCCTGTATCTGGTGTGTAAATGGGTGCATTTACCTAATTTTGGAGTTCTGAATTAGTGGAAAAATCAGTTTGTTTCTATCATGTCACATATCACGATCGAGAAAGCAAGACTAACAGCACCCAGTCCACACCTGTGGAGTAACGGTCAGCGCGTCTGGCCGCGAAACCAGGTGGGCCGGGTTCGATTCCCGGTTGGGGCAAGTTACCTGGTTGAGGTTTTTTCCGGGGTTTTCCCTCAACCCAATATGAGCAAATGCTGGGTAACTTTCAGTGCTGGACCCCGGATTCATTTCACCGGCATTATCACCTTCATATCATTCAGACGCTAAATAACCGAAGATGTTGATAAAGCGTCGTAAAATAACCTACTAAAAAAACAGCACCCGCAAAGCCGAAAACACGCACGACAATGTTCTATACGTCGCGTCGTTGACGTAAAGACTGCTTGTGAGTGTTTTGAGACGCCGAGATTGATCACTCCTGAAGTCCCAAACGTCAAGCAACCTTGAATCGCCACAGGTGTTTATACCTGACTGAATTTTTATCTACTTTGGCAACTGTTATATATGTATAAACAATCAAGTAGCCTATTTGAAACATCTCTACTTTTCAGTGTATAATAATCCGCTCCCCAGTCTTTATTTAATTACTAGGCCCTTATTAAAAGACTAGGAATTTTCTTTTCATATATTTGAGATCAAGTATGCAATCTCAAGTAAAATGATATTAACGTTATGTTTCATGTTTCTTAGAAATGCAAATTTATTTGACCATTGTTTCTTTTCTATTTATATAACCATAGGTAATATATAATATAATATCATATAATAGAACCAGAACATTTTGATACTGTTCTGCTTTGTCTTTTTGTCTCATTTAAACATTTATAATGTTCTTTATTTCAACGACGTATGTTATTCAAAGTCACGAACTCTTTCCACGCCGACCAAATGCTATTTCGAGAATAATGAGCGAGATTCGAAGCGCACGAGAATGACGAGACGAGACTCGAAAGACAAATGAACACAGCGAGCGAGAGCGGCAGTTAGTTTTGTTCATCTCTAGTCAAAATAGTCAACGCATACTAGGGTTACCATATGTCAGCATTTATGCGGATATGTCCGCTTTTTGATATTAAAAATAGTCGTCCGCATACATTTTTTGGAAATCCTTTAATTTGTCCGCTTTTTTATATTGAACTCTTATTTATTCATTTTGTTTCGTTTGGTGTCATGTTGCTGTGAGCTGTGAGAAGCAGTCCTATGTGATTGTTAAATGTGTAAATGTTGTTTATCCAGATATATCCTTCATTTTGTTAATTGTAAATAGCAGTGAACTTATCAAGCAAGTTACCATTCATCGATTCTATGAAGACCTGTTTCAGTGCAATTTAAATTTCCGACATTTTATACGCAAACGTATGTTTGATTATTTGTATAGTAAGTAACAAGGAATTGTGAAAGAAAATTAGATCTAGTGTTAAATATGCAGAAGCTAGAGAAGTGATATAAATGACGAAGTTGGTACAAGGAGTTCGTTGGTGAGACGAATGTGTCAGCATTTTCAGATTTCAGAATATGGTAACCCTGCGCATCCTAAGCAATCAGCCAGTCCTTGAAAGACAGACAGACAGACGGAATGTATGACAGACCGAAGAAGTGCGAACACGCCTAAAATAAATACCTCACGATGTTTTTGTAACAGTCAATACAACTGCTTAAGAATCTTCAGGTACAAACCAGATAGCTGCAGGTAAGACAGCACTAGAGAGTCCAACAACCGAGATAACTTGCGCGGACAATAGCCTACCTTTACATTAGTTTCACTCTCGCCTGCCGTCCAGCCTCGTACATTTCTTTTGCCACTTCTGCGGTATTTAGTTTTCCGGAGCTATTTGTCGTTCAAACTGAAATACGCATTCTTCTTTTACAAAGGTCAATCGTTTTAATCTATTGCAAAGAAAATTCTACGACTGTATAGTATATTTTAACGCTGTGTTTATTTTTGTCGTCGTGGCTATTAAGCACCATTCCGTTCCCACTTCAATTGGCGAGCTGTTGCAAGGCAGTTCCCAGGCTAGAGCGGCTCCTCGGTCATTCGACCTCCCCTCCCTCCTGACCTTTCAGCACATCGACTGTGTATGAAACTTCGGAATCGAATGTCAACATAAAATTATAATTAATCTGTTTTACGACATTGTATAGTTTTTTCTCTTGGCAACCTTAGCAACTACAAATACAGCTGATCTGGGCCTGATTCGCGACAGGAGAGTGGAAATTCATCTTCCTGTCGTTCTGGATTGCCTTGTCTGGTGGTTTTCTATGTTGTCTAAAGCGGTGGAATTGCGCCATGCTAACTATAGGCACCGTGCATGGGTCTGAAAATCGTACTGGTGGCGCCGCCCAGTGTCTCAATTTCTAATTAACTACAGGCTCGCAATCATTCACTAGTCATGTGTGATATAGAAATTACATGCGGCTTTCTGCCGATAAAAAGTTGTAATATTAGTAAGAATGGGTTCATTCATTCATAGTGTTCTTTCACTGCAAACCCAGCAATCTCCAGTCTTTATTTATTTAGTTATTTAATATACGCAGTGGAAAGTTCAGTACCGCTAGATGGGTGTAAAAAATGTAACTACAGAGTTCCTGTAATATCAGTGTAGTTGTTTGATATTTAAATTAGATTTCAGACCATTGAATGAAGGTGAACAGTCATATTACGAAAACACTGATATAGGCCTACTTATATTTGATGTCATAATTTATATGTGTATAATGTTGCTATAAATTACGTAATTTAATCTGATTTAATTCTAAGATTAGTCTTAATATGACACTTCCTGAATAATGGGCGACTGCAAATTCGCTATAACACAACACATATGAACAATATCAACAACATACTACCTCTGAGTGAGGTTCTGACTGATATGTACACCTATTATCAGGCTTACATCTCACTTGACGATGTGCCAGAGGAAGAACAATATTGTTTGTATGCATTCGAAGTCTGACTAGTGTAACATTAGCTAGTCGGCGATGTATGCATTGGAGGGGAAAAGTAACTGGCCACCCTACCCCTTGATCTTCTGGCTTAGTTGCCTCATAAGTGGCGCCTTGTTGGTATCACTTGTGAGGTTCAGACTGTCTTTGGACAGTTGACTAAACAACATCATACGGAAGTACTTCAATTGATAGTTTGTGTAAAATGCTACATAAATTTTAATTCGCTGAATGCAACTTTCGACATGAATTCGAACACTGGCAACGCTGTAAGTAGTTTAGACTTCTTCAGCTGTTAGTTTGCCATCATGCAGATACGGTAGAGTAACAACAATGACCCCTTTATCGGAGAGGTTTGTTTTTATTCCGGGAAAACCTGACTTCATCACCACCTTCTAATAAAGTCAATAATCCGCAATCAGTTGTTATGAATGTGTCATTCGATCTGCCACCTTAGCATTTACAATTGAAGGCCACCATCTGATCCACGTTGGGTGGCTGTTCCACTTTACTTCAGTTCAATTTTTTAATTGCCATTCTTCATTTTGGGTAGTCTACTTTCTTTTCAATATTGCGGGCATTGTTTCCTGAATACTTTCTCTGCTAGGCCAAAACCCAAAATTACAGAAACCATTGTGGATGTCAACAACATTAAAGTGGTAGTAAAAATATATTATTATTATTATTATTATTATAGTTATACAATGAACTCCGAACATCACCCTCATAGCAGAATACGATAATCCAGTTTTCATTTTAATTTGAAAATATGAGTAGACGATTTTCTTTAATAATCTTACTGTATGATTGTGTTTCAATTGACAGCAATTTTAACAATATAACCTATTTAAAATCACAAATGTCACTTCCATTGCGTCTGGTAGTTCTGTCTCATCTTTCATTGAAGAATAACCTCGGAAACCTTGCATTTCATTAAACTGTAATTTGTTTCTGAACTCTTGTCATAACATTTCTTATGTGACTTCAGTTCGGCATGTAATGGAAGATACACTTGAGCAGACAATTCACACAATTCAATTGTGAAAGAAAAAACAAAATCACTAAGAATGACTTCATTTACTTCTGCCTGTATGACTACTTCATTTTTCGAAGTAACACTTGTTGTGCATTCGCCTTCCATAATACTTAAATTTTCATCTTTTCTTCTTATTTTTGCGTCTCTTTCGTTCCTTTCCGGAGCTAGTTCAGATGAGGCAGCCTTTTTCTTATAATCATTTGGAAAAATACTGGTGACGGTATGCTAGTTTTGGGGGTGTTCTGATGTCGTTTCCCAATAAAATTAATACTACAAGTTCTTATTGCGGGTGTTGGTTCCCAAGGTGAATCATCAGCACTTGAAATCAAGAATTAAATATAGTTATGAATACATTTAAAAATAAATATATTATTATTTATTATTGCTAATATTATACATAATATATGTGTAAAGAACTCAGCAATTCTGCACTATGTTTTTGCTTTTAAATATAATAACACACACAGCATTGAAAATTAAATTATAAATTCCTGTCGTTGATAACTTCATGATCATTTACAAACATAATATAATATATACATTCTATTTTTTACATTACTATATAATAATACTATGATTACAAGCAGTGTAGCGCTATTTACTATCGTCTACGTACTGCTTGGATCCACAATTAGCGTCGTTCCGCTTCAATTTTCTGTTTTGGGAGTGAATAAAAACACTAACGGTTGGTGTGTTCCTATAAGCATTACTGCATCCAAGAACACAGCAATTTGCGTTACCTTTCCGGTTTTTAGGATCATCCATATTTCTAATCGAGCTGAGACGTTAAGTATATTCATACGCTTGAAGCACAACTCTATCGCTGCTGTCCTGCAGTTAGTAACAACAGTCGCCACCAGAGGAGCTTGCACGGTGCCTATATTGTCAGCTAGTACTGTTTATTGTGAATATCGTAATATTTAGATGGGTTCATAATTCTCAGAGTGGAGGAACTTCTGCGAAGAATTCACAAAAAAAAGTTTCTGATAAGAGTAGCAATTTGAATCTGCATAAACTCGTAAAACGAAAAATGATCAAAGTAGCCTATACTGATTTAGCAATGAAATCAAACACTTTTCGAGAATACATAACTGACGTAAGAATCTTGCCAGTAATCATATCAGAAAGTATTATATTCCACTTAGGCACTCTTCGGGAGATCCCCAAATATCTGTACATGAGTAAGAACACAATAATCAAGAAGGTATTGCTGTTGAGTACGTGCAACATCGTCCGAATATTCTTCAGCAAAACTTAAGAGTCACAACAAACAGGCGTGATAAATGAATAATTAATATACTGTATAATTATAGTACGTGTTTTTGTCCAATGGCAGGGTTTGACGTCATTCTCCCTGACTCTACGAAATATAGTGAGTGTCACATAAGAACAGTTCCTAAACAGCAAATATTGCCGTCTTGTCAATGTTGCCAACTGTTATCAGATATCACACGATCCTACGTACTAAATGACTTATTTACTTACCGTACTTTATGTTGTAAGGTTATTCTAAATAATTAAATAATTTGTAACATATTTTCATAGGCAAACTATACGGGAAAGGGATCAACATTGTAAAGTATTTTGTCTGGCAATACAAAATTCACTGGTTTTACTAAACAATTGACTCGCGAGACCTAACCTAAAAATGTATTTTGTTTAACCACATGAAATTATTAGTACTAACTCCGAAAACTTACCTGACTATAGTCTTGAATTATAACCACAACGCAACACACAAAATAACTATTATGTATTAATATTAATACTGATATTAATTATTAATATGTTCCAATTTCTATAGCTCAGAAATCTAGTACCATTTTAATTTCATGGAACTCCAGTACCGACAAATATTGTCGATATTTGTCTCAGCTGCCAACATACCAGTTACAAAATCACTACCATTTGTAGTATTTGTCAGTATCGAAATTCGAAACGACGTTGGCAAAAGAAAATTCAACCTGCAAACTAGAAAATGACCACAATCCACTAGCATATGTAGTAATGGGGGAAAAATGGTTAGGTTTCACCCTTTAGGGTATGAAGTAAGCTGACCCGGACTATATAATTCACCGACTTCACCTTGGTCTGTTGAAACCCATGAAATGTCACGAAAATCAAATACAGTAATGATGATAATAATAATAGAGTAATAATAATAATAGTAACAATAATTTATTAGTACTAGTAATAAAGTACTTTCTTTCAAAAGGAAGAACCCTGTAACCAACAGAATATGCCTAAACAACAAATTATTAAAATTGTGAATAATTTTACTACTTTGCATATTCATTGTCATTTAAAGACCAAGTTGGAAAAACACTTCATGTCCAATTTCGGTGCAAAAGGAGTTGATGATGCCATCTGGTGGCTTTTCTAAGAACACTATCACATGCCTAAAGCACGATATGGAAAAAACAATAAAATATGTCTGAATAACAAATTATTAGAAACTGTGAATCATTTTAATTACTTTACATAGCCTTTATCCCGCTTCGTGTCCACTCTCGGTTCAAAAGGAGGTGATGCTGCCATCTGGTGGCTTAGCATGAACACTATCACGTACCTAAAGCACGAAACGGAAAAACCATCGGACTCTTACGAAAACCGCTGTGAAAATTGGGGATTATCTTAACATCACAGACAAGTGACATCAAGTCTTCTTCTAGCTTTTTCTTAATGAACTTAAGACTTTGATATACACAATAGTATTATCAAATTTATAAAATCTTTAAGCACTATAAATTTTGTTATGAAACCATCGCTGTTGAGTAAAGGTTAGCATGAAACGAGCGGGCCTGCGTTCAAATCCTGGTTGAGACAAGTTACCTGGTTGAGGTTTTCCAATTAAAGCAGAATTGTCGGCTTTGGACCTCGGGCTCATTTCGCTATCATAATGACACTTTCCCTCTTTCATTATCATCTCCATTTCTTTCCCATATTTTGGACTTGCTCCGATATGGAGTCGGCTGCAGGTTGCCACTCAATTTGAACCCTGTGGTATGTGTTCATTAGTTACTAGTAGTAGTACTAAGTACTATGGGCTCTCCTTTGGGTTCACGGTAGCTCGTGGGACCGGAGTTGAGGAACCGCGGTGTTGCCTACGCGCAATTCTGTAGGCTATAGGGGAGTTCAGAGGCGGCCCGATGGGAAATCTATAGCGCGGGGGGGGGGGGGGGTCTTAGAGAATGCACACTTTTCCATTACGGATAGTATAATGGCTATGGGCGAGGACAATCCTCAGATCGATCACTCGTTCAAAGGCTCACACAAATCAAAATTCATAAAACACTTGCCCGACCAGTTCTGTCTTACGGATGCGAGGCACTGGACAATTAGAACACCGGACTTGTGAAGAATAACTACTGCTGCAGAGATGAAATTCATGAGAAATAACACATTATTATTGTTGTAACATTTTCCCGAGTCATTTACTAGAATTACAATTACTCTAACAGCAGTCGTCTCTTACAAGTGGCGTACGCAGAATTTTGTCAAGGAGGAGGTCGTTATAAAAATGATTTACAATTTACATTATATATATATATATATATATATATTTTAAATTCTGTGTATTATCATTATCATTATTATTATTATTATTATTATTATTATTATTATTATATTATTAAGTTACGGTATATTTATACTATGTACTAATAGAATATCCCTATAAAATCTTTGAAAAGTAATTTTTTCACAGCCATCCAATTTTTAACATACATGTTAAATTTTATATTATGTCGGCTTCATTTTATTACAACGCCGGTACTACGCGGTAGGTTTCACTATAATAAAGATAGCATTGTTATAATTCGGACGTGCCGCTGCACCAAGCACAGGGATTATAGGCCTACTGAAGGAGGGGTAGGAGAACTATGCCCTATGTCGATGTAGATTTTGTTACTCTGACAGTGAAAAATTAGAGGAAGGAAAACGATTGTTGTTGTTTAATCAACTTTCCGAAGACAGATCTGAACCTTACAACTGATACCAACATGACACCACTTATGAAGCAAGTAGGCCAGGAGAAAATGGGGTAGGGTGGCCAGTTCCTTTCCCCCTCTATTGCACACATCGCCGATTATCTACATATTACACTAATCAGACTGGAAAACAATTGTGGATAAAAAAAATACTTAAATCTAAATACTGTTCTCCAACCAGGAGATTAACCGTGAAAGGAATGTGCTTACTATTGCGTCATCTATTGGAGCGAAGTAGATAGATAATATTACCGTTATAACGTCAGTTTAAAAAACATGCGCTTTCCTGCATATGTTATTTCCTGTATGGAGGGATTAAAAGACCAGGAGATTAACCGTGATCTAATTTTGTAATTAGAGTAGTATAAGTATGTGTGTATCAGTGTAATCGTTTGTGCTTTGAGAGTTAGCCAATGGAGATGCGTGTACCCACGTGTGTGACCTTATGACATCAACATTCATTCATAGCATTACCCCTCTGCGTCTCATTCACCTGAGACTTTCTCCTGGTTGGAGTAGAGTATGTAATTTTTTTTAAAGTTAAAGGGGTTGTTCAAACCCTGCAACCCTCCCTTGCGTACGCCCCTATCTCATACAGTTCACCTTTCTATAATGTGTAGTGTTTTCTCTGCTTGTCCAGTAGTGTAACGAGTTGGATGAGATTGGTTTAGGTGCAGGCACGGCATCTTTCTGAAACTTCATTAAGGGAGTCCTACCGTATGTTCTTGTGGTTTAGATTAAATTATCCCAAAATGTGTGCTTCTAAATCGATCTAGGAGTACAAATATACATCATTGTATAGAAAATTATACTGTATACCGTCAATGTAAAGCTATTATACACGAATATAAACGATGAAACTATTAATTCCACGTGACCGCAAAGTGAAGGTTGGAGTGCTCATCACCACCTATATAGAGAAGAGTCTGCCTCCCCCCACCGTGGCATGACCTCGAGACCAGGTGTCACGGTCACTGCTACGCAGATCCAGGAGTTATTTGAAGCGACAGACGGTCGGGCAGTCATTGTCCGCACGCACTGATTTTCCAAGAGGAGGTCTGGCTGAGAAAGTTGCCCACATGAAGGTTACAGAATAGAACGATACACTTGCAGCGTAGGTCTTCTGGCGACTACACTCCGCCAGGGCTTTCTTTGTATTTGCGCATTATGAACATGGCGAGACATATAGAATAAGACCTGCAATACCGGTAAAGTGAAAACATCACTAGCTCATTTATATATAGGGTGATTCACGAGGATTTACCGTCCCTTACGAAGCTTATTTCCGAAGACATTCTGAGCATATAAACATTTGTCCTAATCTCAATATTTTCAGTGTTACACTAATTTGAAATTGTTTGTAAAATACCTTTATTCTTGAGATGTAAGGGTAAAAAATATTACAGATAAAGAATATATCTGTTATCGTAACAATTAATATTAATTGTTGTAGGACCAAAAAAATAATAATCTTTACGTAGATTATTCCAGCAACAGTGCATATTTCTGTATAGATTACTGTGCATATTACTGTGGAATCCCGGCCACCAAGTCACTCAACTGAATGCGCTCCTTGTATAATGTCAGTTGGCTTAATATAAAATGTCAACATACATGCCCAACTTGGAGTCAGGCCACGAGGGGAAAAACACTAGAGGAGGGAAGTTCGATCCGGTGCTGTGGATTGGACTTCGACGTAGCTCAATGGTGAGAACATTTTGTATGTAGAACCAAGGACTCGGGTTCGATCCCCGGCGCCTGAGCGAATTTTTCTCCTCTAATATTAATTGTTATCATAACAGATATATTCCGTAGGACCAAAAAATAATAATCTTTACGTAATATTCTGAAGATAAAAATGTGTTTTGAATTTCATAATTGCTTCGTGAAGATTTTTTTTTTCGATTTTTAACTAAAAAATTACATTTTCTTACGCATTTATCACAACAATTGTTACAAATCACGCGATTCTTGTAAATTCTTAAAGACTGTAAATTAGGATGCATAATTAAACTGTAAAGAATCAAGTTCGTAAAGTCGTATGATTTGTAACAATTGTTGTGATAAGGGCGTAAGAATGATGTAATTTTTAGTTCAAAATTGAAAAACAAAATCTGAACAAAGCAATCGACAACACATTTTAAGCTTCAGAACACCAGGTAATTAAAGAAATGATACTTCTAAATAGTTAATTCTTTATTACTAATATTCTTTTACCCTTAACCCCTTCAGACCTGAATTTATATTTTAAAAAATTGAAGAAAAAAAACTGGTCACATAATCATTCTGGGGATCCAAAATTCCCAAATAAAGTCTTCACAGAAAATCACAATTTGGGGACAATTTTGATTCCTGGGGCCCCAAAATTTTAAATTTTATTTTTAATTCAGTTATAGAAATGTTCAAAAATAATATTCTCCATTTCTATCACATTAAATTTTTAAAAATATTTAAAAGTATCGAAGACATTCCAAAAAAGAAACAAAGAAACAATGTACACTATAATGTACACCAGGCCTGAAGGGGTTAAAACTAAAGAAATAAGGTATTTTATAAACAACTTCAAATTAGTGTAACTTTGAAAATATTGAAATTAGGACAAATGTTTGTATGACTTTTTTTGCTCAGAATGTCTTCGGAAATAAGCTCCGTAAGTGACGGTAAATTCTTGTGAATCTCCCTGTATATTTTAAGGTGTGAGCCATAACTGTCATGTACATTTTTTTTTCTTTACTTACTGCTTATTGGTCGTTTAACGATCTCATTTATAAATCTTACATATCAGTGCATGTAGGGGAGATGAATTCTATGGACACTCGCACTAGATATCGACACATTTGTGGACCTCCCTGGCCTCGGGTCGGCCTTCATCGAGACACTCACAACACAACACAGAATATTAACAACAGATACCCATCCATGCCCAAGGAGGGATTCGTAGACCTTTGATCACTTTAATAGCAGATGATGATGATGTACAGAGCTTTACTTGTGCTGAATTTTCTTTCATAGCATTTATCAGACATTGACTCATAGTCATTTTCTCTTAGCCTAACGTTTTCCAATCGATATTAAGTTTATTGCAGGCAATATCTTATAAAAGTCGTGAAGGAAACTGTACCATTCTTGAAGTTGAACATAATCGTGTTTTGATTTAATAAAATAAGATATCCTCTTTTCACGCCATGAAGGCACTTTAGGGCCATAAAAGTAGAGCTCCGACGCATTTTTACCCCTGGGAAAGACCCGGGCTAAATTAACCTCGGGGTCGTTCTGGAAATTTTTGCAACGAGAAAAATCCCGCCACAATCCAGAATTTAACCCAAGATCTTCCAGTCTGTAGCAAACTGCTTTACCAAGTGAGTTACCCGTCCGCCTGATTTAATATGAACATCATTAATTATTTACTAAAATTATGCACATAATTATCGAATTGACTAATGTATTTTACTTTATTTCTTCTATTATGGTATTATTTTCATATTGTTTAGTGTCGATTTTGTTATGCTATTATTTTTTGTAATATGTTAGTATTAGAAATGAACAACGATTGAGAAAGCAAGACTAACAGCGCCCGCAAAGTCGAAAACCCGCACGACAATGTTGTATACGTCGCGTCGTTGACGTAACGACTGCTTGTGAGTGTTTCGAGACGTCGAGATTGATCACTCCCAAGTCCCGGACGTCAAGCAGCCTTGAATCGCCACAGTTGTTTATACCTGACTGAACTTTTATCTACTTTGGCAACTGTTATATATGTATAAACAATCAAGTAGCCTATTTGAAACATCATCTCTACTTTTCAATGTACAAATAATCCGTTCCCCAGTCTTTATTTAATTAGTATTATTTATTAAAAGGCTAGGAATTTTCTTTTCATTTGTTTGAGATCAAGTGTGCAATCTCAAGTAAAAATATGTTAACGTTATGTTTTATGTTTCTTAGAAATGCAAATTTATTTGAGAACTGTTTTTTTTTCTACTTATATAACCATAGGTAATATATAATAGAACCTGAACATTTTGATAATAAGATACTGTTCTGTTTTGTTTTTTTTTTTTGTCTCATTTAAACATGTATAATGTTATTTATTTCAATGAAGTATGTTATTCAAAATTACGAAATTTTTCGACGCCGATCAAATGCTATTTCGAGAATGATGAGCGAGACTCGAAGCGCACGAGAATGACGAGGCGAGACTCGAAAGACAAATGCAACGAACACAGCGAGCGAGAGCGGCAACTAGTTTTGTTCATCTCTAGTTAGTATCTGTTCTTTAACTGTTTGTTAAATTTCGCTGCTTGTATACTTTGTGACCTGGTAGATTGTAAGAGAAGGCCCTATGGCTTAACTCTGCCAGTATAAATAAATAATAATAATATTATTATTATTATTATTATTATTATTATTTTTATACTGAAGGTAAACAAAATCCTTCCAATAGTTAGAGTAATCGCCTTACACAGTCGGACGAACAGACCAACAATCGGACAGCATACCCTAAACCAGTGGTATTCAATATTTTCTGCATACGTACCCCCAAAATACATTTTTTTTATCTTTGTACCCACAAACTACATTGCAATTATATACGAGGCGCATCCAGAAAGTAAGTTTCCCTATTTAAAAAAAAAGAACACATTTTCAGGAAAACATTTATTGGCAACAGGTACAGCAATGTTTCAGCTATTTTTCAACATAGCCACCATCAGAACCGAGACACTTGTCGTATCGTGGGATCAACTTTTGTATCCCTCTGTCGTAGAACTCTGCCGCCTGTGAATGGAACCAGTGTGTGACAGACGTCTTCAGATCTTCGTCGTTGCCAAAACGCTCACCGGAGGACAGGAATTTCTTGAGGTGCAAGAAAACGTGAAAATCGCTGGGAGCAAGATCAGGAATGTAGGGTGGATGATCAAACAACTCCCAGCCAAATTCCGTCAAAACAGCTGCTGTGCGCCGAGCCGTATGTGGACGAGCATTGTCATGGGGGAGCACAACACCTGCATTAAGCATTCCACGCCTCTTGTTTTGAATGGCACGTCGCAATTTTCGGAGCGTTTCACAGTAACGGTCAGCGTTCACTGTTTCACCTCTTGGAAGGAAGTCAATGAGCAGAATGCCCTTCCTGTCCCAGAACACCGTGCACATCACTTTGCGTACCGACAGCGTCTGTTTGAATTTCGTCCTGACCGGAGATCCACTATGCCGCCAATGTATTGACTGCTGCTTGGTTTCCGGGATGAAGTGCGAAATCCAAGTCTCATCGCCCGTGACGATCCTGTCGAGGAACTTGTCGCCGACATCGTGATACCGTTGCAGAAATGTCAGTGCTGCTCCTAAACGTTGCATTTTGTATTCGGGTGTCAGGTTTTTCGGCACCCACCTGGCACACACTTTTTTGAACAGCAGGTGCAACAAGGATCGCGATATCTGCGGAAAATGGCTGCTCAGCCCCGTAATCGTGAAGTGACGGTTCTCCATAATGCACTGCCGCACCAGCTCAACACGATCATCATTGATGAGGGACGGTCGCCCACTGCGCTCTTCATCATGGACACTTTGACGACCTTCGGAAAACTGCCTACACCAGCGACGCACCATCTGCTTACTCACGATGTTCGGCCCATAGACCTGACAGAGCTGCCGATGAATTTCAATTGGCGCAATGCTTTGCGCATTAAAGAACTTTATCACCGACCGAACCTCGCAGGCGGCGGGAGAAGGAATAAGAGCTTCCATTTCGGACTACAGCTGCCACGCTACTGGCACCAGGCGGGACCTGTCCGGCTGGCATATGATTGACACGTCATAGATCTGTTACGCATGCGCAATTGACACGGCTAATTACGTTTACTTTCAAGGGGAAAAAAATCGGGAAACTTACTTTCTGGATGCGCCTCGTAAGAAGGAACAAAAGACTATGATTCATGTGTGAAAATTAAATTATTATTATTATTATTATTATTATTATTATTATTATTATTATTATTATTATTATTAAGATAGTTATTGATGCAATAATAACAGTAATGAATTATGTAAAATGTTATTGAAGCAAGGAAAAACAAAGACGATATTGCAGAAGTAAATTTGTAAAGCGTAGTAATTATCAACGAATGTAATAAAATAAATACGGTATGTGAGCAGTTTTACATACCTAGTCAGTGGGATGCGTACTCTTTGAAACAACCACGCGTACTTCTGGGAGCTTGCTTACCATAGATTGAATACCACTGCCCTAAGCAACATTTTCTCTGTCAGGAATACCGAAAATATATACAATATTTCTTCGGAATATGTATGATAAGAACTTTCTTGTGTTAAATTTTAACGTACCTTGTTAACATGTTTCGATCTATTTTCGGTCCGGAAAGGAGGAACAAGACGCGCCAAGACCAACAACGACCAGTTCCGAAGATGACCGAAAATAGGTCGAAACATGTTAACAAGGTACGTTAAAATTTAACACAAGAAAGTACTTATCATACATATTCCGAAGTGATGCAGTGTTAAAAGTTGTGTAATCAAGATGTATACAATATTTCCGTGAAAATATCTAAAACGATGTTTTTCAGAATAATAAAACCGCACGAATATCTCGCAGACCGAATAATGAAGTGTGTGGGTGTGTGTGAACATATATAATAAAACATAAGGGTATTGATAAATCCACTCTTTCAATATGGAAGATGTTGCCTTTAAACTCATTCTCCAAAGCACGAGATCTCTGCGTGAGTTGGGAATTTTCCTACACGGTTCACGTCAGGTACAAAAAATAAAAAATAGAGTGCGGCTTCCTTTTCAGATTCCTCCAGGTGCTTTCAGAGGGTTGTTCCATTGGGAGTTGGCGGTGGGGAGGTAGAAGGAAACTAGTTCTTACACCGTGTGGTGTGAGACGATACTTTCAAAAGCATTAACACATGACGTCCGAGCGAAAAAAATTGGATTGCGAGACTGGGATTGCATTCTTGGAAACGGCAAATGTTTCCTTCTCCCCCCTCCTCGCCAACCATCATCACATCAGGCTTCTGGAGGTCGTCGTCAAGCAAAGGTTCATTTACCTGTTGTTTTCCCCAGTTTATTTTGATATCAAGCTTGTATATAATAAAAATGTTTGTGAAACTTGGAAAATCCCACTCCTTCTTCTCAGTGACTACAGACCGCTACTACGTGCCTCGGCATCTTCAATCGCTCAGCTCCAATTGTCTCTGTGTACTGCTTGTCTCTCCACCCTCACATGATTAATAATTTCCGGCATCCCCTGGGTGCTTTCTTCCCAACTATTACGTATTCTTACTACGGGTTCTTTTCCATGGTATGTCCCTTAGCATTCTGCAGTCATCTTTCTTACGTGTTGTTTTGCCCATTTCAATACCTTGTGAGTTTTAATACGAGACTCCTACAAAAGACCTTTTCGGTTTCGAACACATAATTTACGTTTCATAAATCTGAGGTGCATGAAAATAGTACCAATGGAAAGAGAAACTCAAAAAGTTTAGTTCCTTATCTTAAAGATGTTCAATGTGTTTCTCCTTGGTAACACGGCACACATCAAGACTATAGTCAAGTTCCACGTAGGTACGCGGATTTTCCGACCCCCAGATTCTGAGGTTATGACCAGAAAGATGAAAAATGGCTTCGTCAGAGAACACTACGGAATGAATAAATTCGTAATCGTTTTCAATTAAAGTCTGCATATTTATGCAGAAATTTCTTCTTAGCACTTTGTCCTCTGGTTTTAGGGCTTGCAGCAACTGTAGTCGGTGCGGATGAAATCGCAATCGTTTGCGAAAAATCTTTCCTTAAAATCAGTGTACCATTTACGGATTGTGGGCCCAATCGGTGGATCTGCACCAAACTTTGTTCGGCAGTGCCGTTGCACATTAATAACTGACTGGTTCACATGAAAATCAAGTACAAAAAAAGCTTTTCTGTCCTCTATAGCAGCCATTCCGCCTCAACAATGAAAGAAATGTGTTTATATGCGCTATTATGAGACAGTGTTACCAACTAGGAAAACAATGTTGCTACAACTAAACTTTTGAGTTTTTCTTTCCATTGGTGTCATTTTCATGCACCTCGAATTCATAGAACGTAAATTACACCTGTTCGAAACCAGAAAGGTCTTTTGTAGGAGCCCTGTACTTTACATTGTCAGATTCTTAAAGGGACCTGAACATGTGCACATGAGAAAATCATTGTGTGTGTGTGTGTGTGTGTGTATCATTTGCGCGATTCGGTTTCCGCATATTGCAGACAGATGGCATGACTGTGACTCATTTTCAAGTTGCACACCACTTCGGCTGATCACGCTAGAAAAATCATTATAAATCTGACAATATTTAAACTGCAGATGTACAAAAATGTTGCAGCAATAATCAGATGTAATTTAAAAGCGTTGTAATTGACAATTTATGAATATTTAACTGTAAAATATAACTTAGCTTTTACTTTACTATTACATAGTGCAATAAAACCTTCGTTAACCGAATCACTGTCAACCGAAAGCCGGCTTAACCGAAACGTTTAAGTAGCATAACCTAATTCTATTTTTAAAATTTAAACGTTATATATTATTATGTACTATATTTATGAAACATAAAATTTACGTACGATGTACGGTACGCTTATTTCATATTTAGATTATGTTTAATTTCAACACTTTATGGGCAAATTACATTTCCGAAGACAAGTAATTGTCAATAATCAGATCAGAGAATGCGTGCGAGTGCAACAATACGTATTATTGTTTATGCTAGCAGACTAAACTTACCCTAGCACTAAGCAGGTGTGATATTGTTGGCAGAAAAAGATTCGAACAAAATATCCAAAAGAAAATTTCGATATATATATATATATATATATATATATATATATATATCGAAATTATATATTATATATATATATATATATATATATATATATATATATATATATATTTTAAGAAACAGTGAGGAAACAGTGTTTAGATTTCGTAATATTATACCTAATGAATGCACTGTGTCAATTTATTTTCTTTAAATAGACGTGATCGTTTCAAATACGCAATTATTATGAGTCCGTTTCTAACCTTTTAACTCTAAGAAAGGGTTGTACACTTTTTATCCGAAATGGGTCAGCCTCCTTTATTTCTGTTAAAAGAGGTTTTACTTTATGTGAAAAAAATTAATTCAATATATTATAATGAATTGTTAGGAACATGATTTTTTTTTACTTGTAGTTCTTAATAAGATCATTTGAACTAAAGCACTGTAGTAATATTTCTGTAATTAGTTGTTGAAAAAATATAAAAAAAAACCATCATTATCAAATATTAATCTAATTTGAATTCATTATTATGTAAAATGCTTGAAACTCTTATCTCATTATCACAATACTAATAGTAATAATAATAATAATACTAATAATAATAATAATAATAATAATAATAATAATAATAATAATAATAATAATAATAATAATCTACTTTTAACATACTGGAGTTCTGAAAGTTTACACGAAATTTCAGCTTTCCAACAATTTTATCTTTGAGATGTGTGCACTATATGCAAATTTAAAAGTATTTTTTCGGTAGTAAGTTAT
Source organism: Periplaneta americana (assembly GCF_040183065.1). Classification (NCBI taxonomy): domain Eukaryota; kingdom Metazoa; phylum Arthropoda; class Insecta; order Blattodea; family Blattidae; genus Periplaneta; species Periplaneta americana. Next base: position 60,768,314 of record NC_091123.1, on the reverse strand, counting down.
GTAGTAGGAACAATGAAAAAAGCTATGTACCTAAAAATTATGTTTCACACCTTAAAATACTCCTAAATAAACTTACAACGATGTAAAATTATACATGGCTGCAAATGTCTGTCCTTTTCAGTTTAAATATTAGCAAATTTATAATTTTTTATCCTTCCCCCCCCCCCCATGCTTTCTTGTACAAGTCTTCTTAAAGGTTTCGTTTCGTATAGTTCACTGTTGTGGCATTGCTTGTACCCTTTGTTGACTTCATATATGAAAGCACACTCCTTCCAATTTTCATCTTAAAGATTTTCAATGCCTACCATTCGGTTAATATAAAAAAACCTCCCTGGCCGTACGTAATAAACCATTCATTGCCTCTCTTCAATAGATCGCAAGAACCAGAATGGGGACCGAAGATGATATTGAGATGATATTGATGCAGGGTTTTATGGGTAATTCCGTTTCCGTCCCATCACTCCACAATCTTCCCATAATTCACTATTTATGGTGCCGGTATTAAGAGTTTATGGCAGCGTCATAAAAACCAATGAGAAATAAGTTGGTTCAACAACACGTGGGGCCGCCATACTAACAAGGGATCTGGAAACGTGATTCCTTAATGGCGCCTACATCAGGTCACAGGACTCGGAAGTTGTGCTGTTAAAATAACTTTTTATAGGAGAGCTGTTATTAAGTTCCTTGTGTACGCAGCAATTGCGTAGGCTAATCGGGAATAATTTACTGAATCACATTATGTGAAAAAGTCTCAATCTTCGAAGTTATTCTTAGACATGGAAAAATACTATGTTCTTAGGTTCATTAATACTTCCAGGACAAGAGACCCTGTATTCCGGGTCTTTGGTGCACAAAACAAACATTCGTCTATTTGGATTCAGATTATTTGGGAATTTCTGGCGATAGAGTTCCCTTACCGCGTTTGCATATTCTCCTGCTGCTCTGTACAGTAAATGAATATCACCTAATTCAGCATTATTGAATCTTTCAATTACGTCACGTATTGGCGAATGATGACTAACAACACATAACTGACTGAGATAGAATGTTTATGCTGGAGTACATGTGATCGAAAAACTTGTAGGATTGATCGCCCAGTTTGCCTTATCTTTCCTCAGCTGATGGTATAAAGGTCTCGCAAGCAGAGAATACCGACGGAAGGAATGCGAATGAAAGAATGCGATAAGGAAGAGCAGGCGACAGGAAAGGTCACGAGATAGAATCAGTCTTGCGTTGTGATAGTTATATACATTACGACTTTAGTTTGTTTCATTGCATGTGTATCGCACGGTATTATTATTTCATTCGTAAACATATGTTGCGCATTTAATTAGCCTCGAATTTTTCTCTTGCTACGTTCTTTATTTCCATAGCGATGTCCTCATTTGTTCATCATCTTAGAAGAGACAGTACTTTCATCGTCCCGTATCTCTCGCTCCCTCGGCGTGCCTACATACACACGTCAAAACAGACAGTAACGCCACCACTGCTTTTCGGTAATCGTTCCTTGCGCGAGCTATACACATTCTTAAACTGTCCTGTCATCTTTCTTGATAAGTTTATTTCATGCACCCATATTCTATGACGTATTCGAGAGTACAGTCGGAAGAGAAATGACATCGATAGAATCAGTCTTGCATTGTGATAGTTACATCCTAAATCATATATGTAACAGATTGCTCATCTCTATGTTAAAATAGGCAGCACTTTGAACAGAACAACCGCCAGGATCGCCACCCGTTCGCCGTAAACGAACACGAGATGGCAGTAAGTCGCTAATGCAATTAAAATGGGAGTTACAGCGTGACTCCTTATGTAACAACTAGATGGCAGCATAGTAAACCCGATAAAAATTGTTACCGTCAAAGCCTATAAGGTCGAGTAATCTGGGTATATATGATCTAGGGTTACATTACGACTTTAGTTTGTTCCATTGCATGTGAATACGTGTCTTATATCGCACGGTATCATATTTCATTCGTAAACATATGTTGCGCGTTTAATTAGCTTCGAATTTTTCTCTTGCTACGTTCTTTATTTCCATAGCGATGTCCTCATTTGTTCATCTTCTTGGAAGAGACAGTACTCGCTCCCTCGGCGTGCCTACAGACAGTAACGCCACCACTGCTTTTCGGTAATCGTTCCTTGCGCGAGCTCTGCACATTCTTAAACTGTTCTGTCATCTTTCTTGATAAGTTTATTTCATGCACCCATATTCTATGACGTTTCTTCCTACTAGGAAAAAAAATTATGGTCTGGACAGAGAGAGAAAAGTATTACATTTATAATGTTCTGTTGTATCACGCTGTACATTAAGTTGACAAAATATCTCAGTTTTACAATACATGTACAAATGCAATTATTTTCATCATCCAAGACTACTGCTGCTACAAGAAAGCATTCTTCTTCAACTTGAGAAGGATCCATGTTCGACGTGATGCTGTCATCAGAAAACTGTTCGGTCGCGGAGTTTTCGCGTTGGCGTGTGTCCAAAAGTTCGCAGATGGTTCGTGATCGCGTTCGCATTCGCATCCGCCTTGGTCTGCGCAGGCCTTAACACGGATGAGTTATGAATAGGGAACCACGTATACCTACGTCAGATTCGGAACACTTACGTTATTCACATGCATGTCTAAATCAGGGTTTAAGCTAGAAAATAAATAATTGTCGCAAAAATGCACAAATGAAAAATTATATTTGTGCAAATTACAAAATGCTTGTGCAATATTATAAATAATTGTACAGAAATATAAAATTAATAAAGTATGCAGAAACAAAAAGTTATGTAATTTGTTTCTTGGAGTTTTATTACTTTCAATCCATCTTATCACACTCTAGATATACTTATGTAAGCAAAAAATTAAACGTAGGTATGTTTAGAATCAATTACTGCTGAATTTACATAACATTAAAATACACTCTAAACACTGAAATTCTTTACTAGTAGGCCCTTCAAGATTTATTGTTAGCAGAGTGCTAACTCTTTTTGCTGAAAGACTGTTGTAATTCCAGGTTTTACAAGATTCATGCAACTAAATCATCGCTCACAATTTACAGTATGCGATGGAATTATATAAATCAATTAGAAGAAATTGTTCACTTAACTTACATGAATTGCACCAACTCTTTGAAATCAATTCCTGAACATCTATGCTCAATACCCTTTTGAACATTGTCCATGCCATTAGCATTTCATTTAAATTCAGATTAGTTCAAACCCATCTCTGATTTCATTTTCTCCATTACTATCTTCGTTTCTGAAATCCAATATGGTTGTCGCATTTTTGCACTTTACATTCAAAGTTTGTTGCATTTTTAGAAGTCGAGTAGCAAAATGGGACAAATGCGACTGTGACTTAACCCCTGGTCTACATGTCTATGAAGACGTAACTCAAGTTCTCTTCATCACTTGGTTGAATTACACAATTTGGAACGAAAATAAATTCGTTGTCTGTAGGCTCTTATTGCTATACTAGCAATCAGATTCGTCTCGTATATCTGCAGCATGCAAAAGAATCTTGTTAGGAGGGCTGCAGCCAAAATTTTTCGGCAATTTCTCGCTCACCTTGAATTACGAAATCACCACCACGTTTAACTCCTGCATTCAGGCAAAAATTGCGTGAAAAGCTTCAGGTGTTCAGTTGCCAATACTGAGGATTGCAAACCAAGACTAAACATTCACTTGTAGCGGAACATTCTGGCCATATGGTTCATTTCAAGCAAGGCCACCGCTTAGACAAAACAGATCGGACGTAATGCAAAGTAAACACACACACAGATAAATTTCCACTTCCCAGGCTGACTGCGAACACGCCACTAGAGTCAGAGCGGAAGGGAGGGAATAGTATACTCCTGTAAAGTATACCGTGTCAACTAATTAAAAAGTTCTCTACTTCCTCAAGTGTGTCTTGTGAAACCGTAGTCAGTTCATACAGAACGAAAGGTATCATATGGTCGAATCGTTGAGCTTCCTATGAAATAATCCATGTTAACATTTTTAATTACAAACCTATAAATTTGAGTTCCATTCCCGAGAAGGAATTGAGAATTTTTTGTATTTATTACAGAGCTTTCCTCTGATTGAGATTTTGCCTTATATGTACATTTATTATCAGGCAGTACATCTCACTTGACGATATCTGTCAAAGGAAGAACAACAATTGTTTGATTAATGTAACATGTAGCTAATCGGCGATGTATGCAATAGGGGAGGAAAGGAATTTGCCACCCTACTTCATTATCTCCTGGCTTATTTGCCTCATGAGTGGTGTCTTATTGGTACCACTTGTGAGGTTCATACCTGTCTTCGGACTGTTGACTAAACAACATTACAGGGCAGAGATTTTTTTGTATTGTCTTATGTTTGTCCCGTGCTGTCTAAAGCAGTAACTTTGCGCCATGGTGACCACATGATCAGGTAAACCCAGTCACTTGTGAATGGGAGTTAGCAAGTGGCGGGTTCTTTAGATACATTCTGACTTATTAACTAAAACACAAACGTGTGTCATAAAATGTAATTTTGCTCTTATTTCGCTGATACGCATACATTTCGCATTTTGTACTCAATTTCGCATTTTATTTCAATTTTCAACTACAGTAATATGTATACCTAACATGCTTTGGATACATTTCGCATTTATCGTAATTGCTAAAATCTACCATTTCTAGTCATCATGTTTATATAGGCTATACTTTTTCTTACTCAGAATAGTCCATATTACCACCATCTAAAATATTTGTATTCCTCCTGAATTATGGCAGTTAATATAGGCATATTTATGCATCTTTCATTTGTACCTGTTGCGATTTAACTTTGTATTTGTATTTTTTTCTCTTTTTGTATTTATACTTGTATTATTTTTCTGTTATATTGATTTACTTCCTTACTTACGTACTTATTTTTTTTTTCTGCACCAACATTACGACAAAGCGAAGACAAACGACTAAGCATTTGAAATGTGTGAAATGGACAGACAGAATAAGAAATGAAGCCGTGTTGGAAAGAGTGGGTGAAGAAAGAATGATGCTGAAAGTGATCAGGAAGATCATATGCGGAGACAAAGAGGAAGGCAGAAAATGGGAAAGATTGGAGAATGCTGGGTTTGCTGTGAAAGACCTGCACTTGGGCGGAAAACTATGAATGAATAAGTGCATTATTTCTTCTCTTGTATTTGTATTTCTGGTGGTATGACAGAGAAGGTCTGATGGCCGTAGCTGCACCAGAGTAAATAAATAAATAAACAAACAAACATATTGCAAAGGTTATTTACCGTCAAAGTTCAACATAGGTGAGAAATGGTTGACGAACTTTGCCTGGAGCTCTCCCTCTCAGGGACAGGATTCATATACGTGTCATATCTACAACATAGAACCCAATGCTTTATTCCCGCCTGTATGAAGCGATCGCCTTTTGAATTTCATAGCCTTCTGCCATATTTGAACCCGCGATCGTCGGCCAGCATGGCAACCGTCAGACCACCAAGCACGACACGCCTCTCGTAATGAAGTCACAACTCGATGAATGAGCTATACTTAACTCACGACTCTAGTGAACTATAGTTGGTAATTTCCGTGGCCTCGGCTGAATGGCGCGCCTCGAGGAAGCCATGTCCATGAAACGAGACATCTGCCGGTCCGGAGTGCTGCGTTTCGGTTTCAGTGCGGTGTCATCGTGCCGAACACCTGCTGTTTGTCAGCGCTGACATTGTCCATGAACCGCACAAGTTGCAGAACTCGCGCACTCTGTTTACTACATCAGCCGCTTATCTACTCCACGCTTATTACGACTGCCAACATCCAGAGTGTGAATTCTGGGAACCAACTTTATAAGGACGTGCACATTTCCGGCAGTCCTCGATCAGGCATTAAACACTAGAATTACATTGTACAAATTAAGAAGTATCCGAGCATGGTGGAGTAGTGGTTATCATTCCCGCCTTATTCAGGAGGTCCGGGTTCGATCCCAGGAGTCTGAAATCCTGACCTCGGTTATTCCTGGCATCTCAAGTCCTCCAAGCGAACAGGGTTGCCAGATTGTTTTAAGAGAAATTAGCAATTTTTTTAAAGTCGTCTTTTAGAGGAGAAATAGCCCAAATTTCACACTTCATACTCTATTCTGTCTTAGTGTTGGAGATAGCATAATGCCAATGCAAAATTCTCTAAATGCTAGGTATAGTTCTCGCTAAGCTTAGACGACCACACTCACACATTCTGCTGACTCGTGCCTTACCAAAAGCACAATAAATCATATAATGCATGCCTGTTACTTATACAGCGTTGTCATATTATGTATCTGAATTAGCACAGCCGCTGGGCTGAGGCAAGTATGATGTTTTTTTTTTTTAAACAGAGAAGTTAGTAGTTGTCTCTTGCGGCAAGATAAGCTGACCTCTCTACTCGGGCTGAGGCCGTCTATGTTTGGCAACGCTGTTATAAAGCAATTCAGTCAACGGACGCTGCCAACTGCATAACATTAACATCGAGAGCATGTTGATGTGACTTCTTTGACTTCTTTCCTCTGAACTGGGGTCGTCTAAGTTTGGCGAGTTCCAGACCAACGATAATCTGCTCTAGCCTTGGATGATTTCATCTAGTAGGCACCACGATAAAAAAAATAATATGCTGCAGTTTAACTTTACACAGTTAAAAGTAGCCATCTTCTCTTGTCAATATTTAAACACACAATAAAAAGGAATAAATAACTTATAAAGAACTATTGTAAATAACGGAGTGAGGATGGAAACACCTTTCGAATACACGTGGAGAAATGACACAATGGTTTAACATGAGATTCACGTAGGTTTCAACTATCGTATACTGCAAGTTGTTACAAGGTAATAATTTATTTAGGATATAACGAATCAAACGCTTGACACGACATGAAATAGCTGAAATAACTATTTTCAACATGTAAGCCATTCCAGAGCAGAAGTGGTGTAAGTCAAAATTGGATAATAAGGTTTAAAGTAAAAATTCTGTAAAGTACAGCGCAAAGTAGCAATTAATGTTCTTCATGCTATCCACTGACTACTAATAGTTTAAATAAAATGAATATTAATTGCTACTTTGCGCTGTATTTTATAGAATGTTTACTTTAACCCTCATTACCCATTTTTGACTTACACCACTTCTGCTCTCAACGGCGCATGTAGCCTATGTACATGTCGAGCGGCATGTTTTTTTTTATACTACAGGCAGGTTGGAAAATAGGAGAATTGGTTGCAGCGACAACAATAAGTATAGCTATAGTCGCGACGCTGTTATTCCCGGCGTGACTCCTCCTCTTTGCTTACGTCTTAGGAAGTGAAGGCTGTATAAAGTCTAGTTAGGTAGTATAGTTCGCCATTTTTGTTCTTTCGTTGCCAAGCTACCATACGAGGAATCTATTTGCCACACCGTTAAACATTATCATGTCGTAGCTCCTATGATAATAAATCAAACGCACTGTAATTGAGCAAATAATTGAGCGGCAAATAACGTCTTCGTGTGCTTTCTGCGAACGCCAACGAAAGAGCCAAAATGGCTGGCGATTATATTAAGTATTTATCGAACATTAAGAAATGAATAACGTCTTCAACAGCGAATCACAAGACGCACACGTTTAAATGTAGCCGACCTGCAACGCGATTTGCTGCCGGAAATTAGAGCGACGGGACTATAAGACACAGACTCTTTAACATGTACATTTCGATCCAACTGATCAAACTTCCATTTATTTCGTTAGATTAAAAATAAATTTTTAATAATTTAAATTAATTTAATATTTTGCAAGAGAGAGAGAGAGAGAGAGAGAGAGAGAGAGAGAGAGAAGGCCCCAAAGAAAAGGAAGTAAAGTGCGAGAACAATGACCGAAAAATGACTTTAAACTTGAAAAAATGACCTAAAACTTCAAAAATAGAAAACATGGCGAAAAAATGCACAATAGAATCAATATATTTATGATCAGACGTACGTGTTCTGGATTTTAATACTTGAGAGCAATGAATACTGCGAGAGGGAAAAAAGATGACATGTCATCAAAATCCGGGCCCTGTGCACAAGTGTGTTTATTGTGTTTAAACTTGTCTAATAATTTTAATAATACACGAAAAGTGTCAACAACAATCGAACAAATTTATACTTTGTACCAAAAACGGCCATTGCACTCGAGACATTATTGCAACACAAAAAATTCTTCTTACGATCTTATATTATTTAATAACACACGAAGGCTGCCGACAATAATCTGTACCAATAAGAACAAAGGCTAACGCGCTTCTAACATTATTGCCACAAAAGAAATCCTTCTGAAGGAAGAAAAAAATGCCCTGCCCAGAACATTCGCAGACCCCTAACTAGAATAAGCTTCGGGGATCCCACTTTGAGAACCACTGGTCTATTATAGTAGGTTATATCTTGCCAGAAATCATAATAATTTAATTTCTGCAGCATCTATACCCTGTAGCTGTTAGAGATTTGAGTGTACAGGTTTCTGATCCATATGTCATTGTTGGAATGGTCAAGGTTTTATAGGATTTTATTATAATGCCTAGTCATACTTGAATGGGTTATTTATGAAAGGGCCCAAGTCTTGAATGCCAAATTGTTAGCAATTAAAGAAAAACTGCTTATAAGCCGAAATTTTGAAATTAAGGCTGAAATAAAAATTGTATCATAAATTCTACAAATCATTTAGAGTGTGAAACTTAGTCCTCTTCATATCTAAATCGATGTATCTACACCCAAAGAGCAGTATTACATTACAAACTCATTTTCACAAAATAATGACTTAGGCACTTTCATAAATAACCCATTCACTTAATGAATTTTCTTTATTGTACCTATTAGTTGTTGGAATTTATGTACCGTACTTCATTTTCAGTGTGATGTGCCTCACTATAAGAGATAACGCAACCAAGGTAGCTGAACTTATTAATCTGTACTATTATTTTATTTTCTAATATAATGTTGGTTCTTAGTGAATCACTTCCTTTAAATTCTTGTAGGCCTACTGTAGCTTTCTGCCGAGATTTTGATTTTTTTCTCTCTGAAATTTGATGTAGTAAATAAACGCCTTTTGTAAATTATCCTCTAAATCAGTGAAGACCACTTGGTCATCAGCAAATAAGACCATATTTAAAATTTTACCATTTACATATCTAAAAATCATCATCATCATCATCATCATCATCATCATCATCATCTTCCTAACAAGTATTAGGCCAAGTGGCCTGTTACGGTCTCAAACTAGAATTTTCAGTCCATCTCTTCTTTGGACGGCCTAGAGACCTTTTGCCATATGGATGGTAATGAAGCAGTGCTTTTGGAATTCTGCATCGATTCATTCGTTCGAGATGACCCTTCCACTGAAGTTGATATTTGCTGATGAACTGCATAATGGGTTCTATTTGAAGTTCTTGCATTAGGTCCTCATTTTTTTTATGATCCCAGCGAGTATATCCAGCTGTTGCTCTCATAAACCTCATCTCACTTGCTGTTATTCTACTGACATCTTTATTCTTCACAGTCCACGCTTCGCTACCATAGCTTAATACTGGCTGTGCTAAGGTTTTATACAAGCCTATTCTTGTGTGTCTTTGTACTAGTGAGGGTTTCATGATTTTATTAATGATCCCCATTGTTTTATTATATTTACATATTTTTTCAGCAATATCCACTTCATCATAAGGTGATAGTGTATAGCCAAGATAAGTGAAGGTATTTACTCTTTCTATTATTTTATTATTCAAACAGATTTTGCTTGGTACAGGGAATTTCCCACAAAATGACATGATTTTCGATTTTTCAATATTAATTTCCATGTTATATTTTTCACTGACCTTATTTAAATTGTGTACTGAATATTGTAAATCATCTTCAGTTGATGCCATGAGAACTAAATCATCAGCGAAAAGTAAAGCATCAAGCTGCAAATTTCGATTAATTGGAATAAATCCATGTCGTGTCATATCTAAAAATATCTTTCATAAATCATGCGCAAATAGGCTGTATGCACAAACAAAATTCAGGTGGCCTAAATATATATATATATATATATATATATATATATATTTTTTTTTTTTTTTTTGGATCTGTACATTATTAGGCCTACTGATATCGATATATCCATATACAGTGAAACCTCTCATTTATGGACATCGAAGGGACGTAACAATCTGTCCACATCTGGGAGGTGTCCTTTATTGGGAGGGAGGCTCCCCAATCTAACAGTAAATTTATAATAAGCATTATGTACCCCTTCACGTTTTAAATGAAATGTATTACTGTAGTTTAATTCTAAATAGGCTACAGTATACTACAGTAAATTCTCTGCAACTTTGATCTACAGTAGATAAGACCGAAAAAGGAAAATAGAGTACTGTGCCATGCAGTTTTATTTTAAGTCTACAGTTATGCAGTACTGTAATTTAAGTCACAGTTTTCAACTTAACCTTTACGTTCAGGTGTCATGTCTCTCGAAACAGAACTGATTGAAGTGAAGAGAATAATCCTACTAATCCTATCATGTGTCGAATACAATTTCACGATCGCGGAAACCTTGGACCCATTAGAGAGGTTAAATTTAATGACTTTGTTTATCCACCCGCTTACAGCTAACAAGGGGTAGCCGGCTGGGCTAGTGGTAGCTTACGAGACCCTTATTGTCTTCTTTCATGTTAAGGAATTTCTGTACTAAATTTTCCATTTTTGTAACACATTAGGTCTTCAGATCCAAGTTATGTCCGGACTCAGGAGGTAAAGCAAGCTTTAGGACTGTGAAACAGCTGTCCGTGTCAGTGTCTGAGAGTGTCCGTAAACGAGAGTTAAATTTATCATTATTTCTATATTATTTCAGTTGGGGCATAAATATCTGTCCGTATATGAGGAGTGTCCATATCTTGGGGGTGTCCGTAAAGAGAGATTTCACTGTATACGTTATCTTCATTATTGTTACATCGAAATCTATAACATCGATGTCAATCGACTAACGATAAGCAGTTACGAGTACCGTGGCAGATGACGATTACAGTAACAATTCTGTGAAATATTCAGGTTGGACATTCGAACTTCGTACGCAGTGTGTGCAATACAGCCTACTTCATCAACCGGGTCACGTCGTTGGTGTCAGGTGCGGTGGAGCTGATGAATGTGTTTACACGTGTAGTCCGAGTAATTCAAGCCCAGCTCTTTACGTCACACCGGTCACTTCTTCAAATCACTCGGGATGGCCTTGCTACAGTCATAGTATCAATCTTCATCACTATGCGGTTAATCTGTGGCACTGTTTAGCTGGTTTAACTGTTTATTTGCTGAATTGCAACTGTAGTCAGCCCCTTCATTGCTGTAGCATAATTCCTCCACTTTACTTGTTTGTTACGTCTACTTGTTTTAACGTTTTCTTTATATCTTCTTCTATGGATTAACTATATTTTGTTTCATTATCGTAAGTTACAGGGCATGTTTCACGGATGGAGTAACGACTTGGTCTTGTAGGAAGACTTCGCATAGCTTAAATATGGACTAGGACAAAGTATAAAATGCTATGTATTATCTTACGTAATTCCAAATATAGTAGAACTTGGTTATAATGACATCCAAGGGACCTTAAACATTATGTTGTTATAAACGAGTGTCGTAGTTACCGAGATTCACATTATCAATCTAGTGAGTTGGAAAATGAAAAATAACAAACTTAATTAGACTTATTTTAGATTTATGTATTGACTTTTAAGCCTACAATGAACAAAAATAAAATACACGTAGGCCTAGAATTATAAATACAGTATTCTGTATTAAAACACTTTGATCAGTACTCACCAAACTACTTTACTTAGAAGTGAAGTAATCAGTCATTTTACTCTGTTGTCTTCTACTTGCCCAATACAAACTTTCTAGGGCTAAATTACGTTCTATGTTCATAATTTCAGTTGCAATTTCACTGCTCCCTTCCTAGCTTCATAGAACATGTTCATAATTCTAATGACCTCTAAAGCGTCACTCACTTCTTTTAGTGGCCATACTGCGTTAAAATGCGTGCACTTAGTGAAAACTTCCTGTCGAAACTGATCTAATACCGCATGAATTCGGACAGATTACAGTGGGGTGGGGAGTCCGCCTGCATTCCAGAGGTCTATGACAGAAGGAGACTGTAAAGAATTTGTCAGGATCAGATTTCAACAAAATATTTCTTAAAATATTTTGGTTCTTAGAAAATCTTATTCCAAACTGAGGTTGAAAATGACGTTATATGCGAGGTAGACCCATATGCGTTTGTCGTATTAAGCAAGGTAGGAAAGCATATGTCTTATGGGGAATTAGTTGGGACCAGAGAGTATTTGACGTTATAGGCGAGGTGTCGCACAAAACGAGGTCGCTATAACCAAGTTCTACCGTACAGTCAACTCTGGATATAGTGAACTCGGTTACAGTGAACATTTGGCTATAGTGAACCTAAATCGTTGGTCCCGACCCGCATACATTAAAAAGTGCATTAATATTTCCGTTTATAGTGAACCCTCGCTTCGGTTATAGTGAACCTTGTATCCTGACAAATTCTTATTTGAAGTCAAACCTTATATAAAATTGAAAGAATGTGTTGAGAACAACATTCCAAGTTTCTTACTCCTTGAGTCAAAGTACAAAGGTAGGATTAGTGATTCCTAGACAATGAGCTGAACTGTAAATCCAGGTAACACGTGACGACCTTGCCTCACTCCACCATCGAAAAGTTGACATTCTGTTCTCAGACAATCTACTCTACTGTTATTTCTAATCCTCCACCGTCAAAGGGTTGCTTTTTGTTCTCAGAAACATTTCCATTATGACGGATAGCATAGAAACAACGGAAAATGAAATTGTCTTGTTTATTAGAAGGGGACTGATATAATGTCCAGAGCATAAATGAAGGTAAGATTTCGATGGCTTTCAAACTCCATCAACCCTCTCCCAGTTTCCATTAAGTGACCCGGGAAATTCCAAGGCTGACTACTCAGTCACACCATAACAGCGTTTGTCATTTCTATCTGATCTAGTGTTCCAACAGTGAATGTACTGTATAAAAATGTCGAAGCGCAAAGCATTTTCTTTGGAAGATAAGGCGAATATTATAAGTGACATTGAACGTAGTCTTTCGCAAGCGGACGTGGGTCGACAGTATAGTTCAAGTAAATCATACCGTTAGTAACAGTATACAGTGTAATTCATTCCACAAAAAATGAAATATTTTATTTTCTTGTTCACAATTTCATTCATTTTTGTCATTTAAGGTTAGGGGAGAGACACTTCGGATATAGTGAACGAGATATGCAAGTCCGCAGAGGTTCAATATATCCGGAGTTGACTGTACTTCAATATATTATCTACCTTACAAAACGTTTTTCATGTATTAGGAAGTGAAAAATCTGAATACTGTTCGATGATTGAAATCCAGTGACAACCATATCAATTTGCTTGAACAAGTTCACTGCGCTCTTAAATTTATTGAGAATTAACTTAAATCAATGACTTTCTCAAAACACGCTATGAAATGTTTCATACAACACAATTTTTCTCGAAAAGGAAGGAAAAAAACGAGAAAAATTGTATTAAACTTATTTTTTCTAAAATATCTCAAAGAATAACCTCTTGAATTTATTGACATTACGTACGGTTTAGAGCCGAATACCACTTATTCTGATAATTTTCTGTATTCATTTCAATTTGCTTCGAACTCATGTTTCTTTTCATGATAATTATCAGAATAGGCCTACTATGAACACTTGTGGTATTACTGTTGATAAATTTATAGCTTTACGGCATGTAAATCTCTGGTAAATTTGTAGCTATTTTTCCCACTCATGTTGAACTTCGACGTTGAATAACCTCTGCAGTTGAAAGCGTCGTTAAACAACAAAAAAAAAAAAAGAAATATTGCCAACAATAAAGTGACGTAATCAAGTTAACTACACTCTAAGTTTTGTAACGTCATTTAAGTAAAAAGAGATTGTGTCCCCATCGCTATAGAGAAACAGTATGTCTGACCATGAAACGAGCAGTCCCGCGTTCAAATCCTGGTAGAGACAAGTTATCTAGTTGGTGTTTTTCCGAGGTTTCCCCCTAAACCAATTAAGGCAGAATTGTTGGTTAACTTTCGGCGTTGTCCCGCGGAATCATTTCGCTTTCATTAATTATTTTAACTTCATTAATTTTCCAATAGTTTCAGATCGACAGAGGATGCAGCAGGATGTAATACCGTGACTTGCATTCAGATGGCATCGGTCTGAGGAAACTGCAGAAGTCCCAGGGGGACAGAGGGGCTCTAGCAGCGGACTCCGTCGGACCTGGGTGGTGTGTAGCTAAATCGATAGATAGCACCAAAGAGTGAATCACGATACTTACAGTATTGCGGTCCTACGGATTTAAAACTATCATCCATACCTAAAGGAGGTGAGCACAATAAGCCTCAGACTACGGGGCTTGCCTTCGGGGCTTCCTCCCAAAAGGGAAAAATAAAAGACAAATTGTTTATCTTTCAAACTTCTCTGCAAGTGTTTTTAAACTATGTTAGAAGAGTTTATGATGGATATGAATGTTAAAAAAAAAAATCAAATTGATTTCATTTTTGTGTAATAGTGTGGAATAATGTTTTTGAATGTATAATAATGAAACACAATAGTAGTATGATGTAAGCTTCCTTTTCTTCTAAAAAAAAGCTTTAACGTCCCAAATAATACGTCATAAACTCGCACAATTCTAAAACACACTGAGAAAAAACCTAATTTGAGTTTTGACCTTAAAAACCTAGTTATTAACGAGAGTGGCTACTTCAAACTCAGCAATAATAATATCTCTGCAGCAATAATTCAAAACCTCGTTTGTGCGAAGTCTCATTATCAGAAGTACAAATTTAGGTAACGCACGTGCGGATGTATGTCTGCGAGTAAACGAGGTTCACTGATAATTCTGTGTGGAGAATAAAACAGCTCATCACATCAGAGGTAACACAACTAGAGAACGTGCTTTCCGTTCTGACAGCCCATATTCGACTCTGTCCCGACCGAGATCATATGAGATGAACAAAATCGCTGATGCCAGCAGGTTTTGTTATTACGCTCTCACGTGACTCATAATTCAACGATTCTTTTTCATCATTCCCGGTCTGTGAATAGGAATAAAGCCTTGTCAACCATTATAACACTACATCCGGTACGTGGCAGTACTTCATATTTAAACATTCAAGAGGAGTTCAATTCTTTTACATTTAATTTACCGGTACTATTGTAGGCCTATGGCCCGACAACCCATGAAGTACCAAGGCTGACCAGCCGACTGCTGGCCTCACGTCCACATGCCTCGGCAGAGGTGAGCAACCATTTAACCAATACATGAGTAGCGTGTGGTCAGCTCGATGCTTTAAAACCGTATTTCGCTACCTAGCGTAGGTGTCCAAATTCATCACGATGCTGGATGGGCACCGATCCCATACAATGGCCGAAATTTCATGAAAACTCGAACCAGCGCTCATTCCGTAACGCTAGTCGAGACATGATGCCTTAGACCACGACGCTACGGCATTGTAGTGCTTACTTTGTGTTACATTTACAAAGGACTGTATGGATTTGTTTTGAGTTTCAACTTATGTAATCAATTTTTGGATCGGGAGTTTCAGCACCATCAGTAAATGTTACGAACAGCTCCTAAATTCTTCATTTCAGTAACATCTATCCTTTATGCTGGTGGTATTCAATCAATGGTACGCGTACCCCCATGACTTCGGCACTAGAATGAGGTGGTGTGGTCGGCACCACGCTCTGACCGCCTTTTATCCCCGGGAAAGACCCGATACTCAATTTTATAGGAGGCTGAGTGAACCTAGGAGCCGTTCTGAAAGAGAGAAAAAATCCTATCACCACCTGTCCGTAGCCAGCTGCTCTACCAACTGAGCTACCCGGCCGCCCCAGTAACTACTGTATAATAATAATAATAATAATAATAATAATAATAATAATAATAATGATAATTTATTTTTAGTACAACAGTAATCATAGTCTTTTGTTAAATCTTATATAATTGGAATGCAGTTTGGAGGTACGAATATATTTTGGGAGTACGCTAGCAAAATAGATTGAATTCCACTGCTTTATGCCATACTTTGTCAGCCGTGACACATTAGGACAAAAGTGCACATTGTGCAAGTCCTGTGCACGTCTGTGCACTACAGTACACAAATTTCAACAGTAGCTGCTGTCAGTGGAGAAGTAAACAGAGCGTGTAAAGGATAGGTAAGAGCTGTGTACATTGAGTGCTGTAACACTACTTTTTTTGCACGATCGTTGAATTTACAGCTATTGTTAGGTCTTGAAAATTAGAATTCCCATACAGAAACTTGTTGCTAGAGAAACTATTCTTCTTAACATAAAAGTTTACTGAAAAAGACCCATTACAGTGCACTTATTGTTACTTACAATTTTGTCATTACAGTGCAGTTTTGCGAAGATTTTGGAATAATATTGCTATAAATTTTCAATGCAAAATATGTTGTATTTGCAGTTTTAAAAATATAACCGTCCAAAAAATGTTGTACAATACACGTTTGTGAAGTATATTACAAAATCACTGCCCAAATATACTATTGTACAGTCTGGCTCCTGGGATGGTAAAAGAAAACTCTACTGCAAATTTGATGTCAAATGGTAGACACAATTCTGCCATGATTTGCTTTTTGAAGGTACATAATTTAGTCTTCGATTCTGTCAAGTATATAAAATCGTGGCGTCATTTTGTTATTCCGGACCTAACCATGTACAGTTCAAAATAATCGGTCCCACACCCGTGATCAAATTTGATCATTACCAACTCTCTTGTTCAACTTTTACTCAGATTGATGGACTTCGAATTGGTATTGAAGACGGTTAAATGCCAGACTTTACCATAGTTATCTTTTAATCGAGAATGGTGCACGCGGCCAAATTTCTTTACCGTGAGCATGAAGGGCAGTGATGAATTTAGGGGATGTGCCGGGAGGGGGGGGGAAATATCCCACCCCGAATTCCAGAATGCTTCCTCTAAAAGATTTAAGACTTTTTTTTAACTAAAAAATATTATAATTTACAGAATATTATATTTCAATTTGATATGACTCAGATTTTTTAATCTTCATTGTTACAGTTAAGAAGTCAAGTGTGCTGTGTTTTACTGACATAAATTTCAGTCTGAGTTTTGTTAACAAATAGGTTATAATAATCTTGTTTATTAAAACAGTTTTAGCATATACAATAACTATAAATATTTCAGTGTACGATAGCAAATCAACAGACATTGACAATTTTTAAACATATATTATGAGTACTTATTATTTATAGAATTTTTCCAGTTTTATATTATTATTATTATTATTATTATTATTATTATTATTATTATTATTATTATTATTGAATTATAAGATTTTTTTTTGTATAGCCGATTTAGAATTCTATTCGGAGACAAAGTAAAATTAGCCACTTCTGTTCAGCTCGTCAGTGATTAAATGCTGGCGATCCTGTTATGTTTGAATACTAAAGATACAGGCTGTTGGTGTTAACAGATCGGGTAGCAGATGAAATGTGTTGTCAATGGTTTAAGCTAAAAACCATTGTCAGATTGGCAACACAACTACATAGCTATAGCTTTTCTCAGCCTTACCATCGGAACAGCTAACATTTCGCCCCAATACAATACGGCAAACTGACGAACTTTCATGATGATACACCTTACCTTGTAAAAGTTAACTCCCCCTGCATATATACTGATACATCTAATGTCAGGCGCTACATCTCACTTGACGATGTCGGAGGGAGAACAATTTATTACTGCATATACCTCAAGTCTGATTAGCAGTAGCGGCTGGTGGTCAAAATAATGAGTGTGCTACAATCTCTATATCGGCCTACTGTATACACTTATATGTATTTATATTAATTTGAGACTCGCCTAGTGATGAATTATGAAGTCCATACGACGTTCCTTCCTATTGCAGAACTTGTCAATTACCCTGGTGTTAAACCCCTCCATCTTGGACATCATACTCTTTCCTATTGACAGTATTGCAAGACCAGTGAGACGATCCTGGGACATAGTGTTCCTTAAAAACATTTTTATGCGTTTCAAGCAAGAAAAACATCTTTCTGGCTCAGCAGTGGTCATTGGTGTTGTAACCGAAATATATAACTCCAAGTTGTGTCTTTAACACTCTTTTGTTCAGTATAGTATAGCTGTTGACAGCAACTTCAAGTTCGCGTTGAGGAAATTAGGCGAAAAATTGTCAAACATTTGCTGTTTATTAATTTCGTTGCGTCTAGGTTGCTTAAAGACTGAAAACGGTGAGTAGCTTCGTGAATTATACAGTCACATACTTCCTTGGCTTCAATTTCCTGGGATACCATTTTCTGTCGCTTGCTGGCTGATTTAGGAGGGACCTCAAACAGGTAGATGGCAGCAGCAGTCGGATACTTGAATTACCAAATACATTGTAAATAGTCCCGAGTTTATCCACAAACAAGCATTCTTTCGTTATGTTTTACTTTTGCAATCTCCAAGCTGTGTCGTGCTGAAGCTGACTACAGCACTTTCCCGCGTAAAAATAGCCAATCAGAGCAGTGATTTCAGCTTCGCACATGCGCATAATTGTCTTCATTCTCATGTAAGAGTTCTGAGTAGCACAACGAATCCCCTGAGGCACCAAAGAGTGAAGACTAAACACTCTATAACGCGTCATGAACATAACCACGGTAAATTGTCAAATGACAGAGCAAATACTATGGTATGACAAATACATTATTTGAACAAAAATTATCATTGTACTGTAGCACATAAGGACGGGCCACCCCTGCTGATTAGTGAAATATGTTGTTACTGGTCAGCGATGTAAGCAATGGAGGTGAAAAGGAAGTGACTACCCTGCTCCATTATCTCCTGGCTTAATTTTCTCTTGAGTGATGCCTTATTGGCGGCACTGAGATGTTCTAACCAGTTTTCGAACTGCATAGAATAGCGGAGCTGAAACCCAATAAAATATCATCATGGTGTCCTTTCTCACACTCCTCAACAGCACTCTTAATTTATCATCAAAACAAAATTTGTGGTAACAGCTTATTCGCATTAAATAAATAGCATTCAAATATAACAACACTAAATCAATCCAAGGACACAATCTTTGGCACTAGAAACAACGAAATGAATAAAGACACATCTTCAAACAATTCTAAATAATATATTTTTAACATTGAAAATCGTTTTGTGATGCAGTTGAAGTGGAACTTTCAGGGAAACAAAATGAGAATTACTGATCCATTGCAGCTCTTCAGAAGGCAAAGGGCAATAACCCTTTCTTCGGAAAGCCTAATCCTGCAGACTATTAAATGTTGTATTCATTCGAAAACATGTTGTGCCTCCATACTGTGCTACTGAAAAACCGTTAGAGTGAAGTTGAGAAGGAATTTTCAGTTGGCGTTGATTTTATTTAGGCCTATCACGTATATAAATAATTGCATAAAAGTGCTTAATAGCTAAGAAATTATGTAGTTTCATGATGCCCGCATACATGCGAGCTTTACTGCAGGAACCTGTTCAAAACTGCGCCATGCGCCGCTATATCGATAAGAAAGTCTCGTGTTGAAAGTGGCGAAATTTAATTGGTTGAGTTTTTCGGGCATTACCCGAACATTAATTTATAGATAGCTGCGTTTAGAAAACTTGTTTCGTTTCCGGTTCCAGGTCCTTTCTGTGAAGCTTGTCTGCGGGTACCGTTATAGCTTCAAAATATCCGTTAAGACTTATAGTATGGGTGAATTCCTATCACAGTACTAACAGTCTACCCTTTAAGGATGCTATTATTATTATTATTCTGACAATATACAGGGTGTATTTAATACGTGGAAACAACAGAGACGAATTTTAAAGAGTACATCAAACAGAACTGATTTGGTATAATTTCTAATTACCGTACAGGAGTTCTTTCCACAAACAGAATTGGCAAATAAATAATGATATCTCATACAGAGCTTTATACTTTTTATTTATAAATTTTGTGAATTATATTATAATTCACTATAGTGTGTAGAAAGACTGTCAAGTAAAAATATATTTTTCAGAAAAAGGATTAGCTTCAAGCACGTCCATAAACCTCCTATTGCTTAAAATAGCGTTTCTCAAACTTTTCTGAAGTGGGGACCACTTTTTTTGAGTCAGAACAGTTCCGCGGACCACCTTAATCTTAACCCTTCGAAAGCAAATTTATCATTTATGTAGCATATTTTAATATCAGTATACTTACATTTTAACGTAGAAATAATTAATTAAAATTAATTTAATTCAATTAATTTCATATTAGTATTAACTAATTAAGTTAATGTTAATAGAAGAAAATTTCTTATATCGCCATTTGTAAAAACAGAAATAAAAAAAATATTGCAGAAACATGTCCGATTTTCAATAAGTAAAGATGCAATTTTGCATGTTCTGTTATTGGTGTACGACGTACAGTACGTGTCCATTTCAATGTGCAGATTGGGTGTCGCCAAATTATTAAGAAAGTCATAAATACATGAAAAGGTTCTGTACTTTGATCCTGTTATGAATTCGGGTAGTCCCTATCTTGGTTACAGGCATGGCGCCAGATGTGGACGGAAAAGATAGCGAGAAACACCACGTTCATAGTGCTTTAAATCCCTCTTTTGTTGCCGAGAGTAGAGTGGGAAGACAATAGACGGGTAGAGTAAATAAATTTCATAAAATGTCAGTACTGGGAGAAAAAGTGAAAGGCGATTGCAATGTATAATTTACAATCTCTGAGATTTTCAGCTATAGTGTGATACGCAATTCGTTTGAATTTTATTTTTCTTCTGTCTTTTTTGAAGGACTACAAGGGCAGACCTGAAGGACCACAGGTGGTCCGCGGACCATAGTTTGAGAAACGATGGCTTAAAATGTCTTTCCATATTCCTGAAAGTCAATTGAAAGAAATATCAAACGTAAAAGCTTGTAAAGACGTGCTTCAAACTTCAAATCAGTATTTCCCAAAATAAGGTTTTATGACTTAAGAAATATAAGCCTCTCTCTCTCTCTCTCTCTCTCTCTCTCTCTCTGTATATATAATTTATTGTTAATCTTAATGACTCAACAGCGGATGAACGATACAAACCCGTCGTGAGTCACAACGGACACTATTTCTCTTTTCAAAACTCGGTCAAGTGTTGGTCATGAATTCCACTTCAGTTCTTTATTTAGAAAAACCACTACTGTTTCAATCTCGAAGTAACAAATGTAACCCACCAGCGTAGCTTAGGCAGTAGCGTGTTTGCCTGCGGATCTGAGGTTGCGTTCAGGTGTGGATGTGATTGGGCTAGTTACCTGGCTCGCTTTTTCAAAGGTTTTCTTCAACTGCAAGGCGACTGTAAGTCGAATCCTTGGACTCATCTCGCAAAAAAAAAAAAAAAAAAAAAAAAAAAAAAAAAAAAAAAAAAAAAAAAAAAAAAATCTCGCTATCACCAATTCCACTGACGCTAAGTTAGCAGTTGATACAGAGTCGTTAAATAAAGGACTTAACAATAAATAAATGTAAGTTTAAATTTACTGCAATATTCATGTTATTACAAATAACGTAATTTTCTTGATATATTATTAATGTATAATTATTAATATATTTACCTTTGGGGAGACCGAGACGTAGATGGGAGGATAATATTAAAATGGATTTGAGGGAGGTGGGATATTATGCTAGGGACTGGATTAATCTTGCTCAGAACTGGGCCCGATAGCGGGCTTATGTGAAAGTGGCAATAAAGCTCCGGGTTACTTAAAAGCCGTTTGTAAGTATTGATATATTTAAACAATCTTAGAGTCAGAATTATTGCATGTAGACTTATATTAATTAACTTTTTAAGATATGATCTTCTGGACCCTATATATCCGGCTTGGCCGTCTTTGCATATGCGGTTAAGAATTTAAATTGAACATTGACTGTGTTGTTACTGGAAGACGTTCCACTAAAAATGTCATGTTTGGTATTATCTCAGGGGGCGTTCCTGATCCCATCATGGTATTCAGTTTATTTTTGTTGGTTCTCTTGATAAAAAGATTACAATTTAAGCTTTTTATTTATCGAAACTTGTGATAAAGAAGGCTTACTCATCGAGAAATAACCAGACATTCAACTCGTAAACTAATGGAATGCAAAACGATTAAGTCTGTACTTTATAATCGGTCAAATTCCATAATCGCCAAACAGAAAGGCCTGTCAAAGGGTCGATGTTTCTCCTGCATTTTGTACATAAAAGTATAAGTTTAATCCGCGTTTGATTTATGTTTTCCATTACATCCAAAATTCCCAGGTTCGAATTCGGGCGAGAACGATGGATTTTTGAAGGCCAGTATCGTAGATTTATGACATGTAAAAGAGCCTGTTCCTGAATGACAGGGCCCTAAGAATCATTTACCAGCCATTTATCGCCCACGTCAAAAATTGAGATAGGACAGCGGTTGCTCTACTTACACACGAGTTTGCTCACTTTAAACTTGTAATCATCTATCCATCTCGCTGTGCTCCTTAAAAACACCATTTTTGTAGCTTCAGTAGTTCACTGTAATTAGGCTATATATATATATATATATATATATATATATATATATATATATATATATATATCATTTGCCTATTTATTTATTTATTCATTTATTGCAAAGTCCATAACTTGGTTCTGTAATTCTGGAGTTATCATTTTATTATTTTTAAATGTTATCCTTTCTAAGATTTAGGCCTAGGCCTTTTTTATATTTTTTATATTTTACAAAATACTTTCAGTTCATTTGTATTTCGGCATTTCATTTTCTAGTACTGAATGCTTCGTATTTCAAGCAGTCAAAATACAGGTGACAATAATGAGTAGATTTTCTCTATTTTTATTTTTTTACAAGGCCTAATGATTTAATAAACATGACCAGAGCCACATGCACTTACAAGCGGGAGTATTGGTACGTTTGGCAACGCTGAGCGGAACCAAGGACGAAGGTGAAATAGAGCATAAGTTTGAAAACCTTACTGACAATTTAACATTACAGTGCTTTGATTTCGTTGTTAGTGTACATTTTCAATATTTTTTTTTATTTTTTTATTGGGTTATTTTACGACGCTGTATCGACATCTAGGTTATTTAGCGTCTGAATGAAATGAAGGTGATAATGCCGGTGAAATGAATCCGGGGTCAGCACCGAAAGTTACCCAGCATTTGCTCGTATTGGGTTGAGGGAAAATTCCGGAAAAAACCTCAACCAAGTAACTTGCCCCGACCGGGATTCGAACCCGGGCCACCTGGTTTCGCGGCCAGACGCGCTGACCGTTACTCCACAGGTGTGGACTTTTCAATATTAATTTATACAAAAGTAAATAAGACATGATCAAGATTCATTGTGTTGATGTACGTAATTTATTACGAAATCCGAAATGGTATTTTATTTGAGTTTCAGAATAGCCTACCGCGTAAGTACTTACAATCAATTAATTAATATGTAGTTCGTAAACTGACAATGTTTTGTCATTTTATGGTGTTTCACCTCTAACGTGAAAGGTCTAGGACATCATATACATTTTAATCTCATGCGATTATCTGTCGTGCTTTTCTATATATATATTTCAGATGCCTAGGAAGCCAGTTTTAGTTTGAACCTGGCTAGTCACTATTACAATTCTGTTTGCCTGAATAATTATTTGTTCTAAACCTTTTAAAATATAATTTTAAATAAATATAACTACAGACAAGTTAAGAATATAAACTATGCAAAAATATAAATATAAACAAAGGAAAGTACTATACTCCAACCACGAGAAAGTCTCCAGGGAATGAGACGAAGCGGGGTGATGCTGTGAATGAATGTTGATGTCGTAAGATGTCATAAGGTCACACACGTGGGTACTCTTATCTCTATTGGCTATCTCTCAAAGCACAAATCATAACACTAATATACACATTTTTATACTACCCTAGTTACAAAATTAGATCACTGTTAATCTCCTGGTCTTTTAATCCCTCCATAAAGGAGACAACATATGCGGGAGAGCGCATGATTTTTAAACTGACGTTATAACTCTAATATTAACTATCTACTTCGCTCCAATAGATGACGCAATAGTAAGCATATTCTTTTCACGGTTTATCTCCTGGTTGGAGAACAGTATCGATATATAATAAAGTATGAGGGTGCAAATACAGTTAGGCCAAGTACAAAGAACTATGAAAAAATGCAGAAACATACCTGTAACATAATATGTAACAAAAGACATCATTACCAATTAGCCAAAACTCAGTAAACTTTAAATCCTGTAAATACAAAGTGAAAAGAAATATGTTGTAACTGCTGTGAAACTGTGATCCTCGCCACTTCGAAAGTTGTGTTGTAAGCTGTGACTTCTTAGCTCGAAGAAGTTGGCCACCTCTGTTCTACAGATCTAGACGAAGATAGAGCCAATCTTTGAAACGTTGTTAAATTCTATATTCCTGACTGGCAATGTAAGAATTCCAAGCTACGCCTCTGATTAAAAATCCAATCAAACTTCATTAATTATAACCATACAGGAGACCTAAGTTCAAATAAATCCACAACTGTAAGGCTCGAAGCACGAAATAAGCCTTGTCCAAATCAGGATGTTTGTGGTAAGAGTAAGTGCTTTTTGTTTCAATGTTATACAGATAAATTTACATGGGCCTCTTCCTGTTACGAAAACTGCCTGGGGCGATGCAATAATTGTACCTTTAAAAACCTGATTCTGTTTACCGGTCTAAACAAGCGTAGCCCGACTGTCGTTTGTAAAATATCAAGGATAAGTAAACAAATTCAAAGAGCTTCCTTATTACTGAAACATCATCCCTTTACAGGCTCAATCTCAGATGACATTCTATTTATCAAAGACGAGACACTGACAAACATGTTTCTAAATTTTCCTTGATTACAACAAAGAGGATTAACATACCGTTTTGTTGGTATTTTGCTTTTCGCTGAACTCATGCAACTGGAACACAGAACACCAAATAAATTGCGTCGTAAAGTTCTTGGCAACCTGTCAGACGTTAACTGCGTTTCGTTGTTTCTTCGATGACAATTAATTTTGCAGGCCTCAGTGTAGTTAAGGCGTACAGTTTTAACGTTATGTGAAGGGCATGGTCATGTATTCGAATCCCATGCTTGTCTATACTAAGAATAGTGTCCTGTGTTGATTTATAACGGGAAGTCGTCAACGAGAAATGCGGTATTTGTGGGGTTTGAAGGTCAGACTCCAACATGTACAGGTTACACCCAAAGGCAGCCATTAAAAAATTCATTTTTAAAAGGTTATTGTAAGATTTCATCTCCATCACATTTATGGTATGGACCAGGAACGTATAAGAAATAGCGCGTGAACGACCTTTCGCATGCTACCCTGGTTGCAGTATACAGAATGTAAGAAGTATAAGTACCATTATTTTAACTGATGATTATTCATGTAATAAGGAAGAAAAAATATCAATTTTTTTTTCTAATTGCAATATTTAACTAATTATATTAAAGTTTACAATATTAGATGTTTGACAGCGTTGCTGGATAGAGAGGAGGGGTTTACAAGTACACAGTACAGCTCAAGCGGGTACAGACATATCGGTACAAAACAGATGCTCTGTTCTAATGCCGAGGCGGACCATGATAATACTGTTGTTTACATAAAAGAGCAGCAAATTCAAATTTTCAATCTCATTAATAGAACATTATGGTAAATTTCCATTTTATTTAACAATATTGCTTAATTTTTTATTGTACATATAAAAAATAAATAATAATGGTTTACTGTACAAAATCACACGAACTTTTTTTCTAATGCAACATTTTAATCTCTCCCGCTTCCATAAAGCAGTACCATTTTTAAACAAATTTCTGATTGTGTGATTTTCGAACGGGGTAAGAGACTCCTAGTTTCGTTGAGAAACTGCTACAAAAGTTCGCCGATTAGGTAACCTTCTTTGTGGAAAACGTTGACAGTAGCCTACATCCTTCACTTGAATTACGACGACTTTCTCCAAAAATTAATAACATATGATGTTGCTAAACTGTGAATGACATTGTAAGTTATTTATCGAATACCCTGTACTGAAATGTCATCCGCTCAGCAGTAGACCTGTGGGCAGAGAGCTTGAACTCAGCTGACATGTACGTACGTCTGTGCAGAGTACTACCTGCTGAACACGTTGCCACGTCTCTCACACCAGAATATTAACAAATTTAAGCAGGCATTATTATTTAATTTCACGAAAACGTAATAGAACACACAAATATTTATTTAAACTAATATTAACTTTTTGCTAGATATATCTACTGATGTAATTGTTTTCGTAATTTTACTAACGACATAAGCAGTATAACGCAAGTAATATAAGATTTTTTTTCTGGGAAAACTATCAAGTTTTGACCCTATGTTGTATGGACATTTTTTGATCCTGTAGACGTCCCCGACGACTGTGAAAAGAACGGCACTTATACCCCCTACATCCTGTATATTGGTGCAAATAGGAGCGACCAAAAGACAAGGGTGAACAAAATGGACATATGAAGCCTAGATGCAGTACGGTACCGTAACTCTCTACGCTTTTGTTTACACACTTTTAATAAATGCATTAAAATTATATCAAAAACAGAATATGTATACAGCAGGCGTCACAAAATTGTGTTTCGTGAAAAAGCGTCTGAATTCTGACGTAAGTTCTACGTGACAACATCCCTCTCCGCACTGGACCCCTTCCTCTAGCGTCATCTGTACTGTCGACAGTGGCTCATTCTGTTATCCAGTACTATCTGAATAGTGATTCATAACATATTTTCTGAATAGCTGAACAAACTAAACTGCCGACTTCAAGGACGTGATCAGAACATAGCTGACATGTATGGCGCGGTAAAATACGTTTCCGGGATGATAAATGTTTGGAATGTGTAATTGAAAGAAAATGAGTTTTATTATTTTTCTTTCTGAAATCACTTTCAAATGTTTGTGATTCAAGAATAGATAAATACTGCGACATCCTGGAAACATTACTTTCAGAATTAAAGTTTTGTGATTTTAAACATTGCCTATAGAAAATGATTTCTCTCTATTTGCAAATTCTTTTAACACACACATTCTGAAGGTACGACCAGACTTACAATTTGAGGTTGCTGACCTCCAAAATGATACTTTGTGAAAAGAAAGCATAAGGATTGTGTTGGTTTAGATGTATTTAAAAATACTGACTCCTCTAAATATCCACGTCTTAGATCATTTGCTGTCACAATCGCAGCTATGTTCGGTTCTACGTATGTTGTCAACAATTTTTTTAAAAATTAAACATATTAAAATAAAAAAGAAGGACACTCTTAACAGATCTGAGCCTTCGTGCACAATTGGCTATTTATGAGGCAACGCCTAATTTTGAAATCTCACCGAATGGAAATATTGTAATCAAAAAATAAAAGAATGCAAATGAAAATAATATAATCCTAAAAAGATATTCATTCCTTCTTTCTCTTGTTATTTCTTTGTTATGAACACAGAAGATAGTGACAATCACAAATCGCTTCTACTGTCTAGCTTACTGCTACCGATTCTCCCCACCCCCTGTCTTCCCTTTGTGTATAGCGACTGTAGCGGGTAGTATTTACTGTATATTGCATCATGAATGTGTGGCGTTTTGCGATGCCTGTTATACAGTTTATTAGGATTTTGAATAACTAACAAAATAGAACTTGTGCATTACTATACGTAATGAATAACTTAAAACAATATGAATTGAATAAGTTAAAAATAACTGCGTCCACATATAAAACTTTCGAAATTGCTGGAATATTGCATTATTGTCGTCAAAATAACTATCCTATATACTGTTATACGAAAATGAACCTTTTAAGATAAAATTTCGCCATAATCTCTTCTTCGATTTCCGCCTCACGTCAGCCTTATTAGGCCTACGTCTCAAAATGTTACTTAAAAAAAGCAAATCTAAGCATAGGGCACTTATTATGATCGAATATCTCGGTCCTTAATCTTGGCTTGTTAGGTTTATGAAATCCTACCGGTATGTATGTGCCGCTGAAAATCGTAATAGACTAATTTTTACTGCAAATTTACGAATCTTTGGACACAGTTGATAGTTCAAGGAATTGTAAAAGCTAAAGGCGGCCTCGCGATCCTAAAACATACTCCGAAAGAATGCTAAATTGAGTTTTTGAGATTAAAAAAATTCTAAACTTAGGCATAGGACAATTAAACACACACTGTATGTCTAGAAATTACGTCCAGATGTTGCAAACAGCAACTACTGTCGCATTTTAGCATGTTTGTTTGTTTTTTTCTTTTCAAATGAGCGAGTGCTCAAACCTGCCAAACTCATCTTTTATTTAACGAAGTATTTAAATGTAAAAGACAATCAAGGCCATTGCAATGATATGACAAACTTCTTATATAATCCAGCAATGCGAAGTAGGCGCGTGGAGAAAATCTGAACTAATAGTCATAACGTCATTCTTGCGTCATTAGTGTACTCGGTCGCGTAAAACAGAAAATATAACAACCAACATAAATGTAGATATCAGTTCTTTAAGCTTACTTGTTAAGTTAATTTTCAAGGCTGAATTGTCCAATATTATAATTTTAATTGCTATTTAGAAAGGAAAATTACACCAAATGTGTGACACAATAATGACTAAGGAAATTCGAAAGGATATTATGATTAAATTTACAAGGTCATGACGTATACCAAATTTTCTGTATGGTTATGAAACATGGACACTAGCCAAAAGAGATTATTTCAGAATTCAGGCAGAAGAAATTAGGTTCCTAAAAAGAATTGGCGAATATTAACTTTTTGGCTGTAAGGGGAACAAGGACATAAAAGAGAAATAGGGGAAAAAATAGAACGACAACCCGCACCTAACCACCAAACAGGTTTTTAATTTATAATTGCAGAGGAAATAACTTGAAGGATTTGAGGGGAAGTCAAGAAATGTTTGCAACAGAGCAAAACGAACTTAATGCAATCTTTTCAACAGAGTGCCGCATGTTTAAGAGAGGAGGGTAAACAATTCAATCATATGATGTAATGCTGAGTATCAATTGATTATTTTTAATACTTAAAGTAAGGAAAAACTGCCGGACCAACTTAACTTGCGGATGCTCATTGCATTCGAAACATGCACAAAAATAACTTTGAAGGGTCATAATATATGGGTCGTGGTTTGGTAACTGGTTTTCGTAGTAGGGATGGTTTCGAGTAGTGCTTTTTTTCTGGTGGAACGCGCCGGGACGGCATTCCGTTATCTTTCTGTTGCATTTTTCATCATGGAACCGAGAAATGTATTAAATAATTAAGTTTTTAACATAACTTTCCTTTGAATTCCGCTTAGGTATTGAAAGTCTCAAGTTGGACGAAATGGAGGTTAAAAACAAAATTTCCGTTACTTTACAGTAATTATCTCACCGTCCGCTATTATATTCCACACAGAGTTCCACTAACTTTTCCTCTAGAAGAAAAACACTATTTTTGAGTAAACCACCATTTTGTACTAACTTGGTGTTAGGGCGTCGAATAATGCAATATTTGTTTAGTAAAAGTTATATGTTTGTGCTTATTTTTATATGGATTTAAAAAAAGTTAAATCTAAAAACCACGCTCTGCTACCACTCTTTTAGGTCCTTTTTATCGATGGTAAACACTTGTAGGAAATGAGAGGACCAAGAATATATAGTGGCAAGGTTATGGTTGCCTCTTAACAAAAGAATTGCCATTCACTATTTATTTAATAACAACAATAAATAAATATAACAGTCGGTCTCGGCAGCGTAATCGGTATAGCGTTGGCCTTCTGTACTCGAGGTTGCGGGTTCGATCCCGGCCCAGGTCGATGGCATTTAAGTGTGCTTAAATGCGACAGGCTCATGTCAGTAGATTTACTGGCATGTAAAAGAACTCATGCGGGACAAAATTCCGACACACCAGCGATGTTGATATAACCTCTGCAGTTGCGAGCGTCGTTAAATAAACCACAATTTATTTTTTTTAATATAACAAAGCAGCAATACATATAGTAACAACAGTAACAATAAATCCTGAATAAGTACCTATAATAATATAAAAGAGTAACCAAATAAACCCATGATTACTAACCCATCCCCGTAAAATAGTCAACCGGGAGTCCCGAGCAATACCTAGCAAAGACAGTAACCTTTAAGGCAATTGATGATCGAGGACTCACTAACAACAGTTCAAGAAGCAATAACCAAACCTGGGGCAATCCAGAATAAAACCCTACAATGATGGTCATACACACATTCAAGAAAATGAAGCTAATATGAACAAACATGACTTAAACCAATTGGAAAGAGAGCACCAAAATTATGAGAACGGACAAGGGTGCTTTTGAAAATAATCTCATTACATGTATTATCATAAAAAATCTCCGAGTGGATTTTTCAGCATCACAGTGCGTTCTTTGTACTTCCTATAAGTGAGGAAATGAAAGTCGAGTTTGAAGGTATGACCTATTTTAAGAGTTCTCTGTTATGTAAATTAAAACATTCCGAATTATTTAAATGGTGCAACACTGACTAGTCTTACAAAGTGGCTTCAAACAAAACGAATGTAGGAACTAAGCCCTGGAAAATGAAGCGTAGAAGAGTATCACAGCAAGATGTGAGGGCAATTAGAAGAGGCGCCTCGAGTTCTACATTTAAAT
Organism: Periplaneta americana; assembly: GCF_040183065.1. NCBI lineage: Eukaryota > Metazoa > Arthropoda > Insecta > Blattodea > Blattidae > Periplaneta > Periplaneta americana. Next base: position 60,737,600 of record NC_091123.1, on the reverse strand, counting down.
TGTCTGTTTCATTGATCGTACTTAGTTCGTAGGCTACAGCCGCTACGTGAGATTACAGTGCCAATTCTCCTGCGCACTTATCTTGCACAAGAGATCCAGCTAATAAAGCGGGGATTCACAACGATTCGTAATTTATGCGATATTTACATTTGTCAGATATGTAGCCTCCTCTGCGATCCACGCGACAGCATTTCTAGGAACAGACTCAATGAATCCGAATTAAATTTCCGGTAGAACAATGAGGCTGTGTGCATGTTCTTTTTTAATTACAATTCATTATGAGAATTTCAGATAAGTCGTTATTAATATCAATATCAGTTAATTATATTAGTCAAATGTACCTCTGATTGAGGTTCTGGCTGATATGTACATCTATTATCAGGCACTGCATCTACTTTACATTGTGTGTCAGATGAAGAACAATTGTTTGTATACATCTGAAGTCTGATTGGTGAAATATGTAGCTAGTTAGCCATGTATACAACGGAGAGGGAAAGAAACTGGCCTTCCTACCCCTTAGGCTTAGTTGCCTGATGAGTGATGTCTTATTGGTGTCACTTATGAGGTTCAGACCTGTCTTCGGACAATTGACTAAACAGCAACGACTTATCATACAAATTTAATTAACATATGAAAATTGTTATTACATCACATTCATTTGGTAGTTAACGTTTTCGCCATTTCGGCATCATCAGACAACATTTGTCAAATTTGAATAAAGTCTTACATGGTTACACAAATGCGACTTATGATTAACCTGTATATTGTGGCACCCGTCTGGAATGTTCTGGTCGCGTCAGGGAGTTGCGCACGCATCTAGTGAGAAGGAAGGCGCGGGGAAACGGAAACACGAATCCCTGACGTTAGCCGCGATACGGAGCAAGGGGGAGAGAAAAGCTACTATGAATGGGCGGAAGCAAGGAAGCATCGAGACGCTGATCTCTCTCGAATATTTTGAAACCCACGCGAATCGAAGATTCCAGTAGTTATGGTGTAATAAATAAAAGCGCTAGTTACAGACAAGAGAACAATGAGTCTTGAGTCTTAAGTCAGCCTTCAAGTCTTGTCTTGGACAGCAGCGAGCAAGGACGACCTGAGTTCGACGTGCAGTGAACTTGAACAGTGAGCTAGAAGAACTAGCCAAGGCAAGCGAACTGTGAACTGTCAGTTTTGTTCTGCACATACTGCTTTGTGAACATTAATTGAAATTAGGAGTTCATTGTTGTTCTTCTCAATAATACACGTGTATTGTCATTGTCGCTGTGTGGAGTACAATAAAGACTACTTGTTGCTGTGTTAAGTGAAATACCCATTGTTGTAGGGTGAATTATTAAGAATAAAAGTCACATTGTTATGGGGTGTGTGGCGGTAAAAGAATAAAAAAAAGTTACAATATTATAACATAAATTCAACTGAAGTTATATAATCCAATATTAGACTGAAATTTAATGAGAGGATTTTTGACAAAAGTTCAGAAACGTTTCATTTCTCTCATCATCTGTTAAAAACATATTTTTTTCTCCTGTTATTTATACTCGCTTTACCATCTCTGGTCATATCGCGAGTTAACCTTTTGGGTGAAATCCGAAGGCCTGTGTACTATTGTTGAGACTGGTTCTGTTGTTGTGAACTAGATGGCGTCTGTAGATGTATTACTGATTTATTACGAATATGATTTTGGTGATGACTGAAGCCGGTGATATTCAGGGATGGCCCGAATTTCCTGGTATTTACCTTACGGTTGAGGGAAAACCCTGATAAACCTCAACCAGGAAATTCAACCCGACTGGAAATCTAACACGGGCCCTCTGCTTAAGAGACCAGCATGCTGATCCCTACACCACAGGGGTGTCAAAGAACATCTTGTTTTATGTTGAGTTCATCAAATAATAATGCTTCCATAATACAGGGACCAGCGTATAGATAATTATACAGTATTGACACTTCACGTCGGTACCTTTGATGTAGCAGGACTGATTTCAATGATTTTCAAACCAGTTTAAGCGTGAAATTCTGCTTTCTCCCAGAAGTTGACACTGACATCCCATCAGCTAGCAGTCGACACAGCGGAAATATAACACATATAATTAATACATCTAGGTGCATTATGTACTCAAATAAAATAAATTGGATCCATAAAATAATAAATCCGTCATTAACTGTAATGTCTAGACTCTATAGAGTTCCTTTATAATGAGAGTTGAGACGTTGACCCCAACAACAATTAAAATATGTAATGATTTGATAGCGCTGAAAATGGAAAAACAAAACTCCTATGAGAAGTAAAACCATATACTTATATTATATTCTATACAAATGAGGGGCTTAGAACAAAAAGCAGGTAAGTGACATTATTAAAAAAATTAGGTAAGTGCGTGTTGTGATAGCCCTAAAGGATGTTTCTTTGGGAAAAAATCAGGGAAATGATCACACTGTGCAGTGCTGCTATATGGGCATCATTTCACCAAGCTAGTGTATAATATTCCATTGCATGTAGAACTTTAACTGCAATGTCCTCAAAACTATGTTTCTGTAACTTACCTGCTTTTTGTTCTAAGCCCCTCAAATATTAAACGACTTTATATTATTTTATAATATAATCTATTATATATAAAATATAAAAAATTATTATTCCAACTAGTTTATCACTGAGAAATAAGGAAAAGCTGTTAACTTGAATTTATTTGAAGCAAACCGTTACTGGATTATGCAATAAGGTAGGCGATGTTTGGATCCTGTGTCTCAACTCTATACTCAATTATTATCTTAGCGTGTGCTCGATTACAATAACCTCTAGCGCTTGAAAGTGGAACTAAACGCCGGCGCACAGAGAAACAAAACAGGAAAATTCGCTCAGTGTCCATTTTATATAATCCCTATTCGTTGCAGGGACTGACTAAATGTACTAATAATAAAACTGTTACTACAGTAACCATAACCGTAGTGATTATATATAAAACAAATGAAAAATTGTATAAAAATGCTATTTCAGATATCAGCATCACGGAGCGAGTATAATCCCCAAGGCATAGACAAACAATGTAGGCCATGTCTGTTGTCGACATTGGCTATTGTTTGTTTTGTCAACAAATGAATGCAGCAGTATATTGAAAACAAGAAATAAATAAATGCCATCCATGTTATTATTACACCCAAACTCCATTTTTTTTAATGAAATGATTGTTAGGCCTACAAGAGAGCATTACAAACGTATCCTTGAAACTTACCTCAGCACGGGAGTTTTAGGTTGGACAGCAGTATCGATATAACCACCGGCGTGGCTCAATCGGTTAAGGCGCTTGCCTGCCGGTCTGAAGTTGCGTGCAGGCGCGGATTCGATTCCCCCTTGGGCTGATTACCGGGTTGGATTTTTTTCCGAGGTTTTCCTCAACCGTAATGACAATGCAAGGTAATCTATGGCGAATCCTCGGACTCATCTCGCTATCACCAATCTCATCGACGCTACATAACCTAGTAGTTGATACAGTATCGTTAAATAAACAACTAAAAAAGTATCGTTATGATGTTAATCAGTGCGTGAATGAATTTCTGGTCAACTGGTCACAATCCCAGAAACTTCTCCAACGAAACCTTCTTAGAATTATTAACGGGTAAATTCAATATCTTCTTGTTCACGCGACAAAGTAATATACGTTTTTAAAAACGAAGGTAATTAAAAAAAATACTATATGTGAAACTCGGACGTTCGAAATGATCACAAAGTTAATACAGTGAAATTGTGTTTGGTTAGGCTCGGGAAGGAAACCTGTGAAGTCAAGAACGTAAAAACAACTACCGGGAGGTCCCATTCAAAATTGAACTACTGAACATGGGGCATAGGAAATTCCAACAATAATGATGACGCATTAATTAATAAATGAATAATGTATTTTATACTTCTTTATTTCAGTGACATATTATCTTTATATTACAAGGAGGGCATGTTAAAAACAATTACTCCAGATCTATGATATCGGTATCAATTGGACTTCGAAAATATTAATGTGAAACGCTTTTTAACATGTAAAAGCTTAACGAAATATTAATTTAATAGTTATCTTTCTTACACAAATGGAGTGATTAATAAATACGGGTAGTATAAAGACAGAAATAATTAGTTTGACGTAGGCTACTCTGTAATGTCGACACAGGCCTGTTTTATTATTCATTTTTCAAACAACTCATTGACGTCATATTGATTATTATTAATTGCATTGCTGTTTCGAGACTACACCTTATGGAATGAGGGAGTGATTATGAAGCACATTATTACATTTAAATGCGGGGAATATGAAGACAGAAATTAAAATAAACGTCATATTATTAGCTCAAACATCTTTGCCATCCTAACCATGCATAAATATTTCACGTAATTATAGAGATTTCATGACTTCAGTGTCACTTTTTTTTTTCCAACTATTGCAGATGGTAGGTAAAATGAGGGGAAGATGGGAGAATGTTCGTGGAATGACAGGAGGAACGGGAGTACGCCGAGAAAAACCGTCTGCAACGACTACTTTCTCCATCACAAATTCCATCACGACCTGGCCTGGGATCTAACTCGGCCCGCCTGGATGGAAGGCCAGCGGCTAGGGCTTCGGCCACAAACGCTGCAACCAACCTGCCACAGCCATATCTACAAAATTATATGACGTACAGATTTAGAACTTTATTCTTCGTACAAGAGTTCTTCAGATAGAATCGAAAGGTTCTAATTCTGTGTCAAAAACTGGCCCCTTCGTTAGTCAACTGTCCGAAGACAGGTCTGAACCTCACAAGTGATAGCAACAAAGCACCACTTTTGAGGCAACTAAGGAGATGAGATAGGGTGGCCAGGTCCTTTCCCTCTTCATTGCATACATCGCCGATTAGCTACATACAGTATTACACTAATCAGACTTCAGATGTGTACAAACAATTGTTCTTTCTCTGACACATACGGTCAAGTAAAATGTATTTCAGTCAGAGGTAACATGCTGTACGGCAACCAAAAATTGTGAATGTATTCAATTGTTAAACAGTTTTATCGCACCAGGTGATTATTGTCGCTCTCACTGGTTTATATTATTATATGCATACATATAGGGCCTACACATATAATAGAGCTGTAAGCTGCCAAACTCATATCAAAATTAGACAAAGCCCCTACGCTCAACTACACGATATCAAATAATGAACTGAATTCAGTACATCACAATAATCCTCAGCAAAACACAGAACAAAAAATTAACATTCAAATTAAAAATGAATCAAATATATCTTAAAAAATATAAATCCTCTTTTGAATGAAATTAAACAAGCACCGAAGGGCAACTGGGACGCGCAAAGTTGGAAGAATCAGGTTCGATTCCCGATGAGGTAATTGGTATGCGATGATTAACCTTTTCGGCCGCACTACGTCTCAGAGATTTACTCAATCTCTAACAGATGAGTACCATAGGTTTTTCCAGTCTCAGTACGTTATCTGTTGTTTTTGATTCCCCGCTTCACTCCGCTACTTCACCCCGCAAGTTCCAAGATTGGAGTCTTCAACAGAACTGTATCTTCTCTTTTTGAATATAGGCCTAAATTATGCTTCCATCCATTCTCATTTCAAGCATGTGTCATTTATTTGGGGACATAAGGAGAAACTGCTTTGAGACCTTTATAGACGATTCAAAATATCTTAGCATTAAGAAATCTATTAGGTTCCCAATTTTCGACTCCAGTTAAATATCTATTATCAAATTAAATGCTGTTATTTTCAAATACCAGTATGAAGTTATTAAGAATGTAATACATAGCAGTATTATACATTATTTCAGGTTAATAAGGATATAACTTATTCTATAACAGTCTTACTAATAAACCGAGTATAGTTTTTATACGAGACTTATGCAGAGTTGAGACAGAAAACGTTACTAATAAACCGTGAATAAGCTATGGACGTATAAATAGGCTGTAAATATACAATGGGAATTGCTTTGCAGTAGTTATATACACGAAACCCCTTGTTTAAGCGTTATATATAGGGAAAAAATGGCCGCCCCTTTAACAGCTGTTCGTATGACTGTCATTTTATGATGATGTTTACCTTGTAACCACAGAAGAACAAACCAAAGATCATAGAATTATTAGAATAATATTGCTGTAGCTTGTACTCTTTGACCAAAATGTAGTGTGGTAATCGATTAGAGCCAGTTGTACTATCGATATTTAACACGCCACACTAGAGCGTTCTACCGGATCCAGTAGAGAACCTCAGATATTCTATTACCTTTCGTAACGAAGTAATGACGAAACTATGACGTAGCTATGTAACAGTTATACTGTTATACACGACGTATGTAGTGATTATTAGTAAGGAATTTACACACGACTTATAAACGAGCTACTTATTGTATAAGTATAAGAGAGTTAAACGTCTGTATATAGAATTTTTATTAGTAAGACCGTAAGACAAAAAGAAAATATAGTTTCTTCTCAGCATGGCTCAGTAACTTTTGGTACTAAAGGAATTAAGCATTTTTAGATAAAAATTTATAGTCAACTTCCATTATAATTAAATACGAAGTTTTGTCAAATTAAAGAAATAGGCCATTTAAAAAAAAACTTTTTTTGTTGTTTAGTCAACTGTCCGAAGACAGGTTTGAACCTCATAAGTGACACCAATAAGACCTCATGAGGCAACTAAGTCAGGAGATAATATGGTAGGGGTGGGCAGTTCCTTTTTCCCTCTACTGCATACATCGGTGATTATATAGCAACATATTACACTATTCAGACTTCAGATGTACACAAACGATTGATATTCGTCTGATGCATATCGTCAAGTGAGATGTAGCCCTGTAGCCTGATAAAAGATGTACAGATTCTCACTCGGAGGTAAATTTTTTGTTAAAATTATTTATTTAATTTCTTGGTAGATTTATTTATTTGATGGTTTCAAACGTTTTCTTCTCTCTCCCCAAAAATGTTACTGATACTTAAAGTTATGAAATCACTGCTCCACGTTATTGTTATTGTTTCTGCAACCACTTCATCTCGGACTCTCGAAGATCCAAGTCCTTCACTCTGGATCAGACTTGTTTAGCTTCCCTGTGCTCATAACAAGTTTGTGAAACCGCTCCTCGCTTGAGAGCCCAGGAAAGCCAGATATTAGTTTCCCTATAAGCCTAGTTGTATAGGATTCAATAAATCTTTACCCCGTTCCTGCTTGAACAGCGCTCTTTGTTATTATTGAGACAACGCGACCCAATTCATTAAGGCTGATGCTTATTTTTGGCAGCGTCTCTCACGTAGAAGCTATTTACTAACATCATTACGTATAGCAAATTATCTCTTTTATCTTTCTTTTGTTTCTCCGGGTTCCATTCTATATTTACCTGCGAATTCGTACTCCGATATAGGTTCATTGTGCGTCTCGGACATTTTATAAACAAAATTCCCGAGTACCGGTACCGTAAAGTCTAATAATAAATCCGAACAGACAGCTTTGCGTAAGTGTTAGTGAAGCAGTTTAAACAGTGTGTCTGCTACACTTGACATAATAGTAGGAATGTGTAAAATGCAACTATTTGACACTAGCAGATTGGTAAAGCAAAGCTATAAAAATAAATCAGTTATAAATACAGGTGTGATTGATTGGAATCTAGTCAAACAAATCTAAAAGCATATATCCTCACATCCTCACTCACACTAGAGGCATGTGGAACATGAAACTGACATAAATGAATTCATATTCTACGAGTATTGAAGTCACGAGTAAGGTAAAGGTTTGTAATATTGTGATATGAGTAATATTGTAATAGTTCTTTTCGAGAATTTATTTCAATTTTATTGAGCGAGAGGCAGATCTGTTTTTGCGTCAATGTATTAAGGGAATGTTCGTGGACAAGTTTCTACACAAAACCGGTCCTTCTCTCGCTTAGTAAAATTGTAATATATTCTCAAAACGAACAATCACAATATTACTCGTATCACAATATTACCAACTTTTACCCTATATTCTCCTACATTTAAGTACAACTCCGCTTATAGTGACCCTCTAGGAACTCAGATATTTGGTTCACTAAGCGAATAGAAGAATTTGAAATATGAATATGGAGAAGAATGGAACGTGTGAAGTGGACAGACAGAATAAGAAATGAAGTACTGGAAAGAGTGGATACAGAAAGAATGATGTTGAAACTGATCAGTGAGGAAAAAGAATTGGTTGGGTCAATGGCTGAGAGGAAACTGCCTGCTGAAGGATGCAATGGAAGGAATGGTGAACGGAAGAGAGTTCGGGGCAGAAGAAGATATCAGATGATAGACGACATTAGGAGATATAGATCATATGAGGAGACAAGGAGGAAGGCAGAAAATAGGAAAGATTGGAGAAAGCTGGGTTTGCAGTGAAAGATCTGCCCTTGAGAAGAACAATGAATGAATGAATGAATGAATGAATGAATGAATGAATATCCGAAATTCACTATAACTGAAATATCTTCCCTTAATCTGAATTTGATGATTGTGGTAACAGACAAACTGCAGTATCTAAAATATAATTGATTTTATTGTTGTAGAATCTGTTATAATAAATATAAAAAGATATTTTTTTAGTTTTCATTAGTATTGTTTGGAGCCGAAGTCCGTTGCTTTTCTACATTTTCTACACTGGCAAGTACTTTCTTACCTACTTATGGCTGTTAAGGAACCTGGAGGTTCATTGCCGCCCTCACATAAGCCCGCCATCGGTCCCTATCCTGTGCAAGATTAATCCAGTCTCTATCATCATATCCCATCTCACTCAAATTTATTTTAATATTATCCTTCCATCTACGTCTCGGCCTCCCCAACGGTCTTTTTCCCTCCGGCCTCCCCAAAGGTCTTTTTCCCTCCGCCCTCCCAACTGACACTATGCATTTTTGAATTCGCCCATACGTGCTACATGCCCTGCCCATCTCAAACTTCTGGATTTTATATTCCTAATTATGTCAGGTGAAGAATACAATGCGTGCAGTTCTGCGTTGTGTAACTTTCTCCATTCCCCGTAACTTCAGCCCTCTTGCCCCAAATATTTTCCTAAGAACCTTATTCTCAAATATCCTTAATCTCTGTTCCCCTCTCAAAGTGAGAGTCCAAGTTTCACAACCATACAGAATAACCGGTAATTTAACTGTTTTATAACAGCACAAATAATAATAATCTGGTGTCCCTCATCTGAAAACTCCTCCCCCCTTCCATTTACCTCGTGGATTCGCAGCAGAGGTCGTTGAACTTGACCTAGGACTTCCCTTAGGTCTTCAGTCTCCCCCTCTTACTTAACATGTGATTTGGAAGCTGCTGTCTGGGCTTGGTCAAGGACTTTCCTTGGGTTCTCATTCACCCCTTTCCAACCTTTGCTTTACGAGGACTAGACCTGAGACGGATCTTACACTTTGGCACTGTTTGGCCCTTTGTGCGCTGATTGTCGACGTCCGACAGGTGGCGTGGGTGGCATTCGTGAATCCGACGCTGACAGGTCGATCATCCTGCCTCAGCTCTTAAAGGTCCAGGTCTCGTCCGCACACAAGTAGTTTGATAAGCCCCGGGGGCCCAAAGTCGCATCGCAAACCCTTCCTGTATCAGTATCGGAAACCGGTAATACCCTAAAGACTTCACCCCAGTTTATTAAACTATTGCGGATCGTAGATGAAATGAGGGGGGAGGTGGAGTGTATTAGAACGATAGAGAGAAGCGAGAGTACCACGAAAAAAACCCTCTGCAAAGTCTGCTCTGTCCACTATAAATTCCATCACGACCTGGCCGGTGATCGAACCCGGGCCGCCTGGATCTAAAACCAGCGCGCTAGCACTTGAACCACAGACCAAAATAATTCAGGTACAAAAGCTCATGCAAAAAGGTTTGTGTGAATATATTTTTATGTTTAAACCAAATTTTTAGTAGCTGTAGGCCCTATATTTGGTGATGTATGTGAATCGGAACTAATGACTGAAGTTCACTATAGTCGAATGTTCACTATAACAGACTTCACTAAATCCAGCATCTTAAAATATTTTACTTCAAGCGGATTGTTCAGGATTGGTGTGAGGGATGTCTGCTGAGTTACACACATTAAGTACAGCTATTGTTTTGCGAATCCCTTACTGTTAGAAAATTCGTAATCCAATAATTGCACAAACTATCTAGCCGAGGCTTCTTCAGAGCTGCGCTGAACTCCGGAAGTTAATCACATTGACTGCAGTAAAACATTATCGTCTACTTTCTTCTCGAGATGATCCAATTATGCATTTTGATTATATTGTTTCTAACAGTTTTGTTTTTCATTTCCCTGAACGAAACTTTTTTTTTGAATTACACGTTTTATCGAGTCTTATTTCACTGGAAAAGGGAAGCAGTGGGGAGAAAAGGGAGACGAAAACAAAATTAATAAACAAAGAAAGAATATATTACAGACAGACGGCAAGAAATGAAAGAAAATGAAAGAAACTAAATGAAAAGAGTAGAAAATCGTTTTAGCAGATTTGAAGGGTTCAGAGCCATAGTGGATCAAGCGCCATTTATTAAAGCAAGGGTTAAATTTAAGTGAATACCATAGTTTAATGAAGATTGACATATCATTTAGTTTTAATGTGTATATTATATTACTTGCTATATGTTTCCACTGAATTATGGTAATAACTTCGTCTTAACCCTTGTTTTCTACGATTTTAGTAAATGGCGCTTGGCCCACTATGATTTTGAACCCTTCATTTTAGACTATGCCGTCATTTTCTGCGGAATCCATCTTGTTTTTATTTTTTTTTAGTTTGTTATTTAACGACGCTGTATCAACTACGAGATTATTTAGCGTCGATGAGATTGGTGATAGAGAGATGGAATTTTGCGAGATGAGGCCGAGGATTCGCCATAGATTACCTGGCATTGACCTTACGGTTGGGGAAAACCTCGGAAAAAACCCAACCAGGTAATCAGCCGAAGCGAGGATCGAACCCGCGCCCGAGCGCAACTTCAGATTGGCAGGCAAGCGCCTTAACCGACTGAGCCACGCCGGTGGCTGAGTCCACCTTACAAGGGACATTCTCTACCTATGAACTGCGATTTCAATAAAAAAAATTCTCGCAATTACTAAGTTTGAGTCAGTAAATAATTTGGTAATAGTCATTCACCTAGCTTTTCCCTCATTAAAGAAATATAACATGTTTAATTACACGTCTTATACACCGCTCTTACACGCAACTAACACTGCCACTGCAACTGTACTAACTGCTCACCAGCCTAGCAACAGAGCGCCACTCGAAAATCTATTACTTGCTGCAAACAGTATCGAAATAATCACCACGATTTTTAGAAATGTTGTTTGTTATATACATACACACATCAACCCCGTATACAATAGTATAGTTTTATTATCTACTCATACCTGAATGATTATCCTCTGTGATAATGTGCCTCTGTTACGAAATGGTCAATGCAGAGCGTCCTTTTGCAGTACAAACATGCCACAACAGCTGGTTCTCCACATCCAGGTGTTTCACAAATACTATTTCCAGTACGCAGAATTGTTTGGAGAACATTGCTGAAATCGTTTATGTCCTTTTCTGTCACATATCCACTGAATTAAGAATCGACTAGATTCTTTAGAATGTATATGACATTAACTGGATTTAATAGATCTCATTTTTAGAAAATAAAATAGTGAAATGAAAGCAAATACTCTCAAATACGAATTAGGACTGAGCACAAACCTAATTCTTATAGACGCTTCCAAACTAAATTTAATGTCGTAACACTTTTTTTCTTCAAAACTTACATACTATACAGCCCCTTCTTTTCATAACACCACTTCCACATGTTTCATCAGAAAACACTAACACACAACTCACAGTACCACAACTGCAACCCCGTCTCAAAATCACAAGGTTACAGACATGATTTGAAGGTCACATACCGGTACGTACAGTACGAACGAATTCATAGCATGCTGCGTTGCGTGTAAGAGCGGCGTATAAGACGTGTAATTAAACACGTTATATTTCTTTAATGAGGGAAAAGGTAGGTGAGTGTAACTATTACCAGATTGTTTACCGACTCAAACTTAGAAATTGTGAGAATTTTTATTGAAATAGCAGTTTTCATAGGTAAAGAATGTTCCCCTGTTAGTATTACTCGACCCTTTCCAACCTGCGGAGTCCTGCAGCCGGAGCGCTACTGCTCCTGCGTTCGTAATACCGCATCGCGATAGTTCACATTACGCCCGCGGCTTCACTCGCCTTGGTCGAGTAATACTATAGATAACGTACCTTTATTTATTTACTCCATACTGTGTAAATTATGACATAGCCTACTTCTTGAACGAACTGACTTATTTGATAGTGAGAAGAGAAACGATTACATATTATATTTGTAGAATCTAAATGAACTTACAGATAGCATATCACAATTTTTTTCGGGATCAGGATGACAAAAACAGCATTTCTATCACACTTATGGTATGGAATTTTCATACAATCACTAGTCTATCTCTATACTCTGTATGAGAGATGAAAAGGGAAGAATGCAGTATTCGTATAACAAGTTGTAATCTCAGTTTATTGTAATCGTTACGCCTACATAGCAATTCTCGGTACGAAGTACCGCATATGAATATAGAGAAAACTTCACTTACTCTGAGACGACTTCGTAAATGTTTTTCGTTGGCTTTTATATGACATTTCTGAGAATAAGTCACACAAAGAACTGAAGACGTAAGAGGAGAAAACTTTGTGACTCGAGTTAAGAGTTAAATAGCGTACAATATCTGGGATTAAGGCCCATTCACAATGAAAATTAAACATAACCGTAACATAAACACAGAAGTTTGCGCCCAGGCTACCAAATGGGATCATTCACAATGATTCACATAAGCATTGACATAAACATTACCGTAAGACGTAAACATGAAAGTTTGCAAACTCCAGACTTTCATGCTTATGCTTACGTGATTTTCAAACAGAACACAATCGTGCAGCGCTGAAGTGTATGACAGAATATGAGGAAATGACGTCGTGTTATGTTTCCATGGTTATCAAGTATGTTTACTGTTACGTTTATGTTCCCATCGTGAATGATCTTGATTTTACCGCAACGTTTATATTCTTAAGTTAACGCTTACGTTATGTTTAATTTTCAATGTGAATGAGCCTTTGCTGAAGAATACCACACAACTGCATAACAACCAAGAGATTATGAAACAAAAATGGCGACGATGACGTAATATAGGTATTTCCCCAAACAAACCATATCATGAGACTAGCGTGGTAAATAGAGGTTTTGGATGGGGGCATTTCAAATAAGAAAATAACTTAATATCGTAAAATGTAATACACCACTACCACTTAACTGTAGAATACAGTACATAAAATGCAGATTTTGAAAATATTACATCGTAAATACAGCCTCGCTTAATTTATAAATACGATATCAGAAAATATACTAAAAAATACGAATATTTAAAAAATACAGTATCTTGTCGTTAATCTGTCTCATCAAACCCTACCTAACTTTGTCATTAACATTTGTCAGTCACGGCCACTACAATGTACCTAATTATATTGTGTGTGCATATATCCATGTGCGTGCGTGGTATAACTCGACCGAGGCGAGTGGAGCCGCGGGCGTAATGTGAACTACAGCGATGATGCTATACGAACGCAGGAGTAGTACAAGTGGCGCTCCGGGCTGCAGGACTCCACTGGCCTCGGTCGAGTAATAACTGAAACCTCAATCAATAATTACTAAAAATAATGACAGTTACAAAACACCTCTCAACATATCACAACCAGGACAAATTGCAAATAACGTAATCATCACTACGAACACAATACCTTAACACACTACTATTAACATTGGAAAATCGTTTAGATAAAATGCGTTATAAAACAGAAATAAGGCGCTAATTTCCGACATTATTTCTTAACCAGCCTAATAAACATTAAAGCAAAGGATAATAACGCAAAAAATAGTTCCGGATCGTATTCTACAGTAGACCCTGATATTTCATCTAAAGATTAGTAGTGTGTGCACCAATAAAACATATATATAATGTATATATATACATATATATACACATATATATATATATATATATATACAGAAAGGTAGGGAACCTATTACATTAATTCAACTCAATGCGGACAAGTTTCGTCAAATGAGTTTCTTGATACGTCCAATAGTTTTGAAAATACGAAATATAACGTGTTGTAACGCTGCAAAGAGTAGCAGTGCTCCTTGAGGTCATTGCTCTGCAGTGAGGGTGAGTGTAACTCCAATCATCAACTCCGCAAGACTTGCGAGAGGAGAATGTAGACAAAAGCGTCTCATCAGATACGTTTCGATCAAATTACTGTACATCAAAACGTAAAGTATTCTATGAATTAATTACGCAAGTTGTTTGGTTTTTAGCGTTCTTTATCACGCTGTAACATTTTAAGACGAAATTTAACACTATGGAACTTATCTAACATTCAGAATATCTGTTAATTTCTTTGCTTTTTACGAAATTACGAAATAGTAGAGAATATGCATTCTTATAAAACAAAACTATTTCCATTAAAGATTCCTTTGCACTTGATATAAACCCAAAATAACATTATTACGAATACACATTCTGTAACTCAATCTCCATATAAGTTATTATCTCTGAAGAAATTTAAAATAAATTAATTTAGATAATAAATCAAGTTCACAGTAATGTTAAGTAATATGTGTGTTACATACGTGCAGTAATTTGATCGAAACGTATCTGATGAGACTTTTTTGTTTACATTCTCCTCTAGCAAGTCTTGCGGAGTGGAGGATTGCTGTTACGCTGACCCCCACAGCGGAGCAATGACCTCGAGGAGCACTGTAGTGTTGCAACACGTTAAATTTCGTATTCTCAATATTATTATTATTATTATTATTATTATTACTGAAATACTTATTATTAAAACCGGATATAATAAAAATGATGTAAAAACATTAACATATTACGTAAATAATAAATGGTAATCATGGAGATTGACTAATTTTGGATTTTTTTTTCCAAACTTCCATTTTCGCCGTATTTTACCGTCGCAAAAACGATAGAAATATTTTCATTTGTCGGAAATGAACTACAACCTAAACTAATCTAACCTACATGTTATTATAGGTCATTTCCGAGAATTGAACTACTTCTATCGTTTTTACGACGGTAAAATAAGACAAAAATGGAAGTTTGAAAAAAAATAGTCCAAAATCCATAATTACTAGCGAATATAATAAGCTCTGCAATTTAACATTAGACATGAAGTGGTGAATATAACGTCTCCCAAATTGCTTTCAAAATATCCACACTATTCTCACACGCACAACTATCACATAACAAACTATGATTATTCTTGGTTAATAAAAACCTAAACTAACCAAACCTAACCTTCGTATATGCAAGATTTACAACCATGCTGCCACTGCATCAGTCGCCCATCCACTGTCATACAAGATCAAAAAAAAAAAACAACAAAAAAAACACAAAAAAAAAAAAAAACAAAACACAGAGCCTCCAATACTGCAGTCGATCGATCACTCGAACTCCACCAATCACAACCCGCATTCAAACCATCAACTCTTCTTTGACACCTAAAACACTTCCTCTTCCAATCTGCTTTCAAAATATCTCCACAAATTCCATACGCACAACTATCATATAACACCATGATTAATTGAGGACCGTTTTTGCAAAACTTGCTAACTGTAAAAACTAAATTTTATAGGAGAGACAAAAAACTGAAATAACTGAAAGTTTTGTTATAACGCTCACATAGCAGAAAGCAAGTTTTATAAAAACGATCACACTTTAACACACTACTGTGAAGGCAATAATAAGATTTTCCTAAGAAGCCTTTAACATCATGTAGAGGCCTGTCTTATGTTAACTAATCTACCAAAATCTCAATTTTGAAAATTTTGCAGTTAGCAAGTTTTGCAAAAACGGTCGTCAATTAAGAACTCGCGCAATTCTTCTTCTCTCAATCTAATAAACTTTCCAATCGATCGACACCATGATTAACTAAGAATTCACGCAATTCTTCTTCCCTCAATCTAATAAACTCTACCTCACTCATTCTACATCCCGCGCACAAGACACGATCCACTTCGATCGAAGTCGACAAAAGACAAGTACTTCAATACTGCAATCGATCGACCAATCGAACTCCCCATCCAGCAACCAATCACAACAACCCTCACTCAAACCTAGCCACCAATCACCACAGAGCCCGCCGAATTCAACCGTATAAATCGTAAAAAATTAATAATAAAAAAATGTTCCCGTCATTTCCGACGAATAAAAAGCAAAACACCTCATAAAACTATCCTATAATCAAGAGTCCGTATTTAAAAATCCGCGCAGTAGTCAATCTCAATAATTACCAAACCTTCTGAAAAGACCGATTTGCCGAAAACATAGCTGTAAAGAATAAGAATATAGACCTATTACATAATATTTTCTTCAGTTTACAATCTTGGTTTCTGACACACGTAAGAACAAAGATAATGAAAATGTTAGAGAACACGGATTATCAACATCCTCTTGACCGTGTTATTTGTAAATTCTAGCCTGGTTTATTATTTGTATTCGAACATGCTCAATCTGCAATTCTTGTGAAATTAAAACAAAATCCCTTTCATGATACCTCAGCCGATCAAGATACAAAGTGTTTTACAGAAATACATTTAACTCACCACTACTGACCGGCAAGGTGAACTTCCGACTTGGCCTTGTAGGTTGGGCGCTGCAGTCGATCAGGTGTCCGTTTATGTTAATGTATGATGGCGTCACAGAGTTGTTGTTGCACATATTCCCCGCGTCGCAAGATCGCTTTGCCGGTAATAACGTTCTAGCTATGTTAGCACGTAAGACGAACGGAATATCTGAATGTTCAATATATATTTCGTCCATAAAGCTATAAACGAGACAGAAAAATACATTTAATTGCTAACAAATACTTAAAAACGAGTTAAAAATTTTACTGTTAAGAGCAATTCGCAGAAAAATGTTTTCATCACAATTTCTTCACTATGATATACCGCACGTTTATATGCAGCTAGGAATAATGAGACCGTGAAACCAGTAAAATTTATACCATCGTGAGTTTTCAATAAAAGAATAAAGTATGTTTTCACAATTTAACACTTGAGTGCGCCACTTGGACGATATTCATTTGTCAACTTCATATAACAAGCTCAATTGTTTTTCAAATCCATATACAGTATTTTATACAGCTTTAATTCGAAACTTTCTTGCATTTGAGTGTACGTTCTGAGTTTCATGAATGTGTTGCTACGTAGAAGTTTTTATGTATGACATGAACGATGGATTTACCGCCAATACTGAGTATGTCTATAAATATAATATGTTTCTTGTTTCGATTAATTGTAAATTAAGCATTTTAAGTGTTTGACTGCTATTTTGTTATACGAGTGGATAATTAAAGCAGTTTTATAACTTTCGAGTTCGGATACATATAAAACAGTTTCATGCGTATTGATTCCTAGTAAATTAATTTAGTCTACTCTTGTTACAGGTAAACCGTTACAAAACGACTTCAACTGTTCCGGATTCATAATTAAGCCGGTGAACTACGTGTGCTCTGAACGGGCGTTCACCTGTCTTGTTCAACTAAACTGAATTACAGGTGAGCCTGGGCAAACTTTTAATTTTCACGTAATACGGCACTGAATGCATTAAGGATAAGGTTATATAAACTGAAACACTTAACTTCGTACTTAAAGATCCTTGAAAGACTGTCATCGCAGCTAAGTGTTTCTCATCGAAAGAGTACAGAGTTATATGGCCCAATTTATGTCATCTCCATATATATATATATATATATATATATATATATATATATATATATATATATAAAACTACAGTAGGCTTAGTTATCTAGATTACGTAAGGCAATCTACGACGAGTGATGTCCGGAATTATCTAGATTGCATAGAATTGTTTATTAATGCCACGATAATTAGATTGTTTGGTTTGTTCCTGTCTTTAGTTAAACGAAGGGAGGAGAAGGATATAACTTCTGAAATTTATTCTGTAAGTAGATCTTTAACTACCCACTGATACTTAAGCCTAGATTTTACTTCAAAGTATAACGTAGTTGATTTCATCACCTTCATCCATCGTGACTTAGGCCTAAATAGATCGATTTCGTCCTAATATAAATGACGTCTTAGCTGTCTCAATACTCGACTTTTATACAGTATGCGACATTGAAACTTCCAACTTGAATTTTTCTAAGTTCTCCGGTACGGGAATCTGTGACAAGTTAAGTTAGATTATGTTGGGTTAGGTTAGGCTTTTGTAGGTCTTGTATAAACGAATCTGTGACAGGTTAGGTCAGGTTAGGTTAGGTTAGGCTTTTTGTATGTCTTGCTTATAATAAGTGAAGTGAAATGTGCGTTTCGCTTTATATTTTTAAAGTGGTCTACCTCTTTATTTCACGTGTTAAGTAATTTTATTGGGTTATTTTACGACTCTGTATCAACATCTGAGGTTATTTAGCGTCTGAATGATATGAAGGTGATAATGCCAGTGAAATGAGTCCGGGGTCCAACACCGAAAGTTAGCCAGCATTTGCTCGTATTGGGTTGAGGGAAAACCCCGGAAAAAACCTCAACCAGGTAACTTGCCCCGACCAGGATTCGAACCGGGCCACCTGGTTTCACGGCCAGACGCGCTGACCGACGTGTTAAGTAATCACTTCTTTCTAATTTTTACCTATTTTCTAACATGTTTAAGTCAAATAACGTTCTATACGAATTCTTCACATCCCAAACTACCTTCCCTCTGAAAATTGTACAATTTTTTTCATTTTTTTTTTCTTAAAAAAACCTTAAGTGTTGCGTGGTATAGAAAATCCCGATACTCTTCCATTCCCTTGTGGCTTGTAATTTGAGAGAAGAGATGGTGCTGAAGGTATCTCTGTGATGAAAATAGATTTTTTTTTTTAGACTACAGGCTTCATGTATCTCCTGTCTGAAGCATTTCAGACTTAGTAAATCCTTGTTTTAGACGTCTGAAACTAGTGTATATAAAGGGAATCGGCAAGCGTTTTGCTTGCCTCCAGTTATTTACCACGACGGTCTCATACGTTGCGCTTCAATGTAGTGCAATTCAAAACTTTCTAATACAGTGTAACAAACCCTACTCTCTGTACATTTTTGTATTCTATCCCACTGAAGTTTTGCAACACCAGAGGTTATTCAGTATTGGAAATAATATCCGCATAGAAAGGGACGTCGAATTAAGTTGTTTGATTGTACAAACCTGCCTCTTTCTGAGGGGAACGAAAAATACAAAAGCCGTATTCTCAGACTTATCCCTTTATTGTTTGCATTTTATCTCCTCAACACCCTAGATCAGTAATCTTTAAACTGTAGTGCGCGAACTCCTGGGTGTCAGAGACCTAATATTGAGGAATCCGAAATGAAGCTTTGAAATTAAAACTTTGTTATTTCATCTTTGTTTGAGGTTCTGGCTGATACATCTATTATCAGGTAGTACATCTCACATGACGAAATGTGTCAGAGGAAGAACAATTGTTGCATACATCTTAAGTCTGATTAATGAACTTTGTTACTTGGTCAGCGATGTATGCAATTGAGAGGGAAAGGAACTGGTCACACTATCTATTATCTACCGGCCTAACTGCCTCATGAGTGATGCCTTATTGGTGTTATTTATAAGTTTCCAACCTGTCTTCAGACTGTTGACTAAAAAAACATTTCGCATGAAAAGTATAATAAAAATACAACTATAACTATTTTTATTTATTTTGTAAACTAAACTTGAGTTTGTAACAATCTGTAAAGGTATACCTTATATCAGTGTTTTCTTATCGTGTGCTAAGCAAGAGTATGAAGTTAATGTGTTAAGGGTTAAAGCAAAACCCACATAATACGAAAAGGATTCTCAAACTCGTAAAGTTTAAGAACTACTATTCTAGATTTGAATATCAAATATGTATGTATGTATGTATGTATGTATGTATGTATGTATGTATGTATGTATGTATGTATGTATGTATATCAGCTGTAACCAAAGTGGATGTCGTGAGTACATTGTGTAATCACAGACATTCAAATGGGTACGAGGAGTTTCCTGTACATTGCTGTGTGTTTCATTCACGTACTGTAGGCAAGCAGTGGCGGTATTATGTCGCTCTACAAACTCTCTCTCTCTCTATAAGCAGTAAGAAGTGGTTTCGTAAAGAATGAGAAGGAGAACTTTTTTTGTTGTTCTGTCGAACAAAATTTAATATGTTTACTTTGCTCAACGGTTCAATTAGGAATATATAGAAACATTAATTGCCACGCTGGATTATTATTATTATTATTATTATTATTATTATTATTATTATTATTATTATTGACCACTAAGTATGTTTTTCTATCATTCTTCTGTACGTGCATGAATATTGATATTTTTAGTTCTCCCTAGAAGGATAAAATTATTAGGTTTTATCTCAATTTTAATCTTCTTAATCTTTGTGTGAGGGTAACTATTTATCAGTTATTCATTTAATAATAATATTGTAGAAAAATTGATTCAATATTATGTGCCAACGAACTGTTAAACGCCAGGAATTGACGTATCTTAAAACATAGCCAGGAAGAGAAAGATGAGATAAATAAATGTAAGGAAGTCAGCTATCTAATAGGGTTTGAAATATCTCGTGCTCTAAAGCCTTTTAATATAACAGAATTTCTCAAAAGAGTACAGATTAAAGTAGCTTAAATAACTTATCCATAATAAGTCTTTAATTTTGAAAAACTTCGAATTTCTAGACCAAGTATCGAGAGAAGAATTTAGAAAATTCCTGATTATATTAAAGAGGAAGGTTATAGAAAAGAAGCAAGAAAAATCATATATTATTCACTGGCTCTTGATGACAGCAGTGACATTACTGATACAGCAAAGCTTGAGATTTTTATCCGCAGATTGATCAAGATGTTAGTACAGAATCCACCACTGGTGGTACCAAGTAACTTTCCTCCGTCTCCTTACTTCATAGGCTGCCTGTGGCATGTATTCACTCCAGCTCGAGTTTTGGCCACCGCTGATTTTGTGTGTGTGTGTGTGTGTGTGTGTGTGTGTGTGTATGTATGTATGTATGTATGTATGTATTGCTGCCAACTAAGCGACCGATCCGTACGTACCATACTGAGCGAGAGAATGTGACGGTTCTGTGACTGATAAGGGTTGCCGCAATTTGAAATTGACGACGATGTCATAATATAATTTCAGGTTCTGAATAATATTTACAACTTGTACTTACACCATTTCTTGTCATAATTTCTAAACGGCTAATTTCTTGATAATTAGAGCAACACAGATCCATTAGAGACCTTTTTAACCCTAAAATTTTTCGCTGAAGTTCTCAATTTGAGGAACAATTCCCTGCGTAACGATTATCACTCGGATCACTTGTACTTCTGGGGATATAAAAGTTTTCCAATTTCATACAGCGCTATTTCATATGCAAAAAGCAATATTGTTATTGCGAAAATCTATCATCTCTACTGATCGCTAAAATGTGAATGTTTTCACGTTGGTGGTGTTCGCGGAATAGTCGGGGGCGGAAAAAGTAGTAGTGTACTACCATGCCATCAAAGAAGAAGAAAGCTACGATTCTTGCTGTAGTGCTTTGTTAGATGATATTGATGGGAAAAAAAAAAGAAAAGTGTGTTGCAAGGACTGGTTGTTAAAAAGAAATACAGTTACTCTCTTTAATATTCGGCTACTTAGGTTTGTAACCAAATCAGTGTTTATTCTGATTATGTTAATGACAAATATGAACAACAAAAAATATAAAATCAACAGTTTCTCTTTCAAGATACTACTAAAAAATTAATCAGTCTATTCATCATAAAACTTAAAAATAAAGCCCTATAAAAATTGACAATTATCACAGTGACTTTAATATTCGGCCACTTCAACTTTTTTTAACTAAATTCATTCTCTCTAGAAACTAAACAAGCGTTGTAGCATATTGGAAATGTATTTCTTAATATTTCCAGTGGGTATTTTAGCCCATTCCTTTATTTTTTCTTCTAATTCACCTTTTGATTTTGAAGGTGTTTTTCGTGTTTGTGATTTCAGCTCAGCCTAGAGATTTTATATGGAGTTCAGGTCGGGGATTTGGGGAGAGGTATCAATAACTTTGAGACAATTATACAGGAGCCAGTTCCTCACAAGATAGAATTTGTATTTAGGGTCGTTATTCTGATACGGACTTACTAATAAAAACTCTATATACAGACGTTTAACTGTCTTATACTTATACAGTGAGTAGGTCATTTATAAGTCGTGTGTTAATTCCTTACTAATAATCACTACATACGTCGTGTATAACAATATAACCGTTACACAGCTACGTCATAGTTTCGTCATTACTTAATTACGAAAGGTAATAGAATATCTGAGGTTCTCTATTGCATCCGGTAGAGCGCTCTAGTGTGACGTGATAAGTATCGATAGTACAACTGGCTCTGATCGATTACCACACTATATTTTGGTCAAAGAGTACAAGCTACAGCAATATTATTCTATGCTCTTTGGTTTGTTCTTCTGTGGTTACAAGGCAACCTTCATCATTAATGACAGTCGATACGAACAGCTGTTAGAGGGACGGCCATTTTTTCTCTATATACGCGTACAACGCTTAAAGAAGGTATTTCGTGTATATAACTATTGCAAAGCAATTCCCATTGTATAGTTACAGACTGTTTATACATCCATCGCTTATACATGGTTTATTAGTAACGTTTTCTGTCTCAACTCTGCATAAGTGTCGTATAAAAACTATTACATGGTTTATTAGTAAGACCGATAAAGTTTAAATGTGTCTCTTATGCCCAATTTATCCGCACTTCTGTATAAGTGCTGGTTCAATATACGAAGATAGTCTTCCTTCTTCATTATTCCCTCGATTCGTATCATCTTTCCAACTCCTGCTGAAGAGATGCAACATCAGATCATGATGCTGCCTCCTCCATATTTCACAGTGGGCTGCAAATTCTTCATTTCAAGTTCTTCGTTTGGCTTCCGCCACATATTTACCTTGCCAACTGAATCAAAAACATTAGACTTGCTCTCGTCTGAAAAAATTACGCCATTCCACCAAGAAAAATCTTTATTTAGCCTACATATTCCCTAGCAAACTGCAGCTTCTTTTTTCTGTTCACCTCACTAATGAAGGGCTTTTTTCTTGACATTCTGTCATTGAACTCGGCTTTTATTATTACCCTTCGGACAGTTTCTGGGTGGACACCTTTTCTACTTTCTTTAAAGAGTTCACCTGTTAATTTTGGAGCACTTAGTCTCGGGTTGTTCTTTATTTTCCGAATTATTATTCTTTCTTCTCAATCAGTCAGTATTATTGGTTGTCCTTTTTGGGGTATCGACTCTAATCTATCTTTCTCCTTTTATCTCTTTATTATGTCCCCAAATGCTTCTTTAAGATTTCCTCTTTGCATGATGGAAAATTACGAATTGTCTCTGTTCAAATGTTGCATTCCTGCCTTTATGCCCCGTACTGTAGCGGCAGACGCTTCAGAACACATGTAGGCAGAACAGCAAGCACAGAAACATTGTGCCTACTGAGGCAGCAACCCCATGCTCAGGTAAACAAATGCAGTGGCCGAATATTAAAGTGACGCGCTCTTGTGCCCGTTAATAGAAAAATATTTTAATTCACTTGTGTAATGGTCTGAAAATTTGTGTATTTGATATAATTACTATTAAGTATCAGCACATCGTTCTCAATTTTTATTTTAGACTTAGTCCAATTTCTACTGCATAAGACAACAAAACCTGAAAAAAGGATCTGGCCGAATATTAAAGTGAATAACTGTATGTACTCTCATATGAATTTACTACGAGAGTTACGTAAAAATGAACGTGTTGATTAGAAATATTATTCAAGAATGGCTAGTGAAATGTTCAACGCTTATTGAAGATACAAAATTACGAAAATATGATAAGGAATTTAATAACTCAGAGGGAAGATTATCTGTCACCCTAAGATATTTGGATAAAAGAAACTCATATGAAGATAATCTTTTGACTTCACATCCCACTAGCAACTATTTTGTCCATATAATTCTATAAATTCTTCCCAAAATTTCTCTTTGTTTTGAGTCCATGGCAGATATATCTATACTAATAATAAATCTGTAGCCGAAATTTTTCTGGTAATTTTCGATTTTCCAAAAATAATTTGTCCTAACATATATAATTAACGACCCTGAAACCGAAAATCGCTTTTTTGAGATTTTTGTTTGTCTGTCTGTCTGTCTGTCTGTCACCTTTTCACGCGATAATGGCTGAACCGATTTATATGAAAATTGGAATATAAATTAAGTTCGTTGTAACTTAGAATTTAGGCTATATGGCATTCAAAATATTTTATTTAAATGGGGGTTATAAGGGGGTTTGAATTAAATAAATCGAAATATCTTCCTTATTATTAATTTTCATGAAAAATATTACATAACAAAAGTTTCTTTAAAAATAATTTCCGATAAGTTTTATTCCATGAAAAATTTTGATAGGACTGATATTTAATGAGATAAATGAGTTTCAAAATTACAATAACAACGCCATCTAAGGCGGTGTAATGAAATAAAAAACAAATGACTTCGTCTATAAGGGGCCTTGGACAACAACAATCGAAAGCTATGAAAGATAGCCTACAGAGAATGTTTCTGTGTTTGTATGAAATAATATCGGAAGCTAAATCAACCGATTTGTGTAATGAATTATTATTTCACCATTGGAAAGTGTAGTTTCTCTAGATGGACATAATGCTATAATGTTATTACAGTTACTTCTGAGTGAATCGAGGACAGGTAAGATTAAAATAGATTCTTATGCACAGAAAACATGATAGGTTATTTTGTACATTCGTTTCCTGTATTTCCTAAAATAATTTTTATGACCAAATGAGTGGTTTCTGGATCAAAATGATCGCATTTTAATTTTTTTTAATTCAATTTAAACGATTTATCCTTCTATCAAACACGAATGTTCCCTGGATCAAATGTCCTATTTTAATTATGTAATTACTTTATATTTATTTCTAACGGGTGCAGCGGAGCGCAAGGGGACGGCTAGTAATTACATATAAAACAACCACAGCACCTGGCATAACAAATGTGAAATTGTACTAATATTATTATCGGTCGTTACAACTTCTATACGTTGTAACCTGTCGTTCTATATGCCGATAGTACGACAGATTTTCTGGAGGCTCCATACTGCCATCCAATTCGACCGCGACGTATACTGCAAGTTGTAGTACTAGGTCACATACGTTGCAATTATCGTTCAAAACATCGAACTAAGTTCATTTGTACGACGGATTGTACAACCGTCTGTGGGCCGTTTTAGCGAATGAGCTACAACTGACCGTTCTGAAACTTAACACGGGTTTTATTTCTCTTAATCAGTTATTTTAACTTCACAGTATCAAGTGTGTGTTTTGCAGCATGAATGAAATTGGTTATATTGATCTGCTCTTCAAACTGCATAACTTGATATGGATTTCACTAGAACATTGCGTTTGAGGATGGCCAGAAATGAAACAACTCTACCAGATTAGCAAAATTCCAGGAAGGTCTCAATCAAAGATATCCGGAGGCATTGGAAACCAACCAACCAACCATATTCATTTCTTGTCCTATTTTCACGCATTACTTAAGGATTCATTTAGAATTTAATACAGACGAAAGCATTCCTACAGTAGTAGCTCAGAGTTAGCTAAAAATACATAAGCGGATTTTATTACAGTCTTTAATGCCACAAGGAACGAATGTCTTGTCTAAAATGGTTCCAGCGCCAATAGATTTTGCAACTTTTAATAGCATAATAAAGATTATAGGATACAGAATATACGTCCAGCAATTGTTTTAACTTCATTTATGACCGTTTTCTTTATATAATTTATTTATTGTCGCTTTAACTTACGACTATTTCTCTCTATGAATAGGGTAAAGGCTGGTAATATTGTGATACGAGTAAATTGTGATAGTTCTTTTTGAGAATTTATTACAATTTTACTGAGCGAGAGTAAGGTCGGTTTTTTTTGCGTCAATGTATTTTAAGGGAATGTTCATGGGCAAGTTTCTGCACAAAACCGGTCTTTCTCTCGCTCAGTAAAACTGTAATAAATTCTCAAAAAGAACTATCACAATATTACTCGTATCACAATTTACCAACCTTTATACTATGTTTGAAATGCTTTTTATATCAGTGTCCAGTGTGATTTGGAACCCCAGCTTCTTCTGTTCCCTATTGTCTTAAATCTTTCAAGTATGTTCTATAATAAGCCCTCAAAGCAATATGCTGTGTATATGCACCATTTTTGTATAAAGTAGTGTTAAACTTCTGTTCGCTACCCTTAATGATTTTCCTCAGTTTTCTCCAATTTTTATATAAGAATCATTCATCATGATCATATAAATCTCCTCTATGTATTAAAGACTAGGCTGATAAATGCTTTTTCAGGCATTTTTATCTGTTACTCGAACATTCAGAGTTCCAACTGATTTTGATTGGAGGTTCAGGGTTGCTTTTGCTAAATACTCCCATATTTCCTACTTTGTATGAGTAGATTCTATGTAATTCTAATTCTTCTTGTATCAACGTACTTTATACATTTCATCATCATTTATATTTCAACCAACCTAACAATTTATTGAATTATTAATAATTCTCTTTTTTCAGATTTTATAATCCCAGTGAAAAATTATTTAGTACAAATCCATAATATTTAATTCTACGTTATTCGATCTCAGGTGGTGACAGGATTTTTTCTCGTGCCAAACTTTCAGAACGGCCCCGAGGTTCACTCAGCCTCCTATAAAATTGAGTACCGGGTCTTTCCCGGGGGTAAAAGGCGGTCAGAGCGTGGTGCCGACCACACCACCTCATTCTAGTGCCGAGGTCATGGAAAGCATGGGCCTCTACCTTCATGCCCCCCCCCCCCCAAGTGCCTTCATGGCATGTTACGGGGATACCTTTACTTTTACCTCTACCTTTTAAGTTATTTGTTTATTTTTTTTAATCACTTACTTTGTAAATAGTTTTTTGTAATTCAGGATCCCTGTGGTCACAGATATTGTTCGGCTGATGTCATTGTAATTAAATATATACCTATGAAAATATAATCATCATCATCATCATCAGTCGGCCTGGGTAGCTAATCGGTATAGCGCTGACCTTCTGTGCGCGAGATTGCGGGTTTGAGCCCGTCCCAGGTCGATGGCATTTAAGTGTGCTTAAATACGACAGGCTCATGTCAGTAGATTTACTGGTATGTAAAAACTTCTGCGGGACAAAATTCCGGCACACCAGCGACGCTGATATAACCTCGGCACTTGCGAGCGTCGTTAAATAAACCATAAATTTTTTATCATCATCATCATCATCATCATTAGTGCTACAGCCCCTGCAATGCGCCTCCATTCGTTCCTATATCTTCTGCCTTCCTTTTCCTTCCTTGTAGTCCCAATATTTTCAAATCCAACACTATCCAACCATCTAATGGAGGCCGTTCAATTCTTCTTGTGCCATCTATTTTTGTTAAAGTAACTTTACCGCATGGATCCATCTCCTTTTCTCTGTAAAGGTGTCCCAGTCACCTAATCCTTGAGATTTTAATTATTCTAGCTATATCAGTGTCACCATAAGCTAAATGTAATTAATTGAAAATGTAAAGTTATTCAAAAATCGGGAAAGATTTTTTATATTTTTTTACTTTTTTTTTTATAAACTTCTGCTTCAATTATTTCACTATTGTTGCTACGGCAAATGAAATAAACAGCAATTTAAGCTGTTCTTCAGAGAGATACTTTTGTTTTTCTTCAAATTCTTATCAAAAATAATGGCCTTTGCCTCTGCAAATGCGAACTGACCTTCTTCAGTGTTACTATGAATGTTAGCGATTGTTCAGCGCACTGGGAAGGTAAAGAAATGTAAATAGATTGAAGTATGGACCCTACTATTTGTAGTCATTGTGACAGCTTTTAAAAATTTTAAAGAGAAACCGTAAGATTATCTTCTGAATGCTGTTCGTTACCTAGGAGAGGGACTACTCATGCCAGAGGAAAAAAATTGTGACCAAATGTAAACGTTTGAAACTGGATTATACCTGAATAAATCCAATTCTTTTAATAATAAAACTGTATTATTATTAGTTATGAACTTGCATCTTAACAAAGTTAGATGAATTTACTAAAGATTATTATTTTATTGGTCCTACAGAATATTTCTGTTATGGTAATATTGTTACCATAACAGAAATATTCTGTAGGACCAATAAAATAATAATCTTTAGTAAATTCTTCTGTACAGACTACTGTGCATATTACTGTGGAATCCCGGCCACCAAGTCACTCAACTGAGTGCGCTCCTCGTATAATGGCAGTTCACTTAATAAAATGTCAACATACATGCTCAACTTGGAGTCAGGC
This sequence comes from Periplaneta americana, assembly GCF_040183065.1. Taxonomy (NCBI): domain Eukaryota; kingdom Metazoa; phylum Arthropoda; class Insecta; order Blattodea; family Blattidae; genus Periplaneta; species Periplaneta americana. The sequence goes on along the minus strand of NC_091123.1, from coordinate 60,709,091 downwards.
CACAAAGGGAAAAACATTAGAGGAGGGCAGTTCGATCCTGTGCTATGCATTGGACTTCGGCGTAGCTCAATGGTGAGAGCCTTTGGTACATAGAACCAAGGACCCGGGTTCGATCCCGGCGCCGGAGCGAATTTTTCTCCTCTAATATTAAAAGTCAGAGGAATTAAAAATATTTTCTGACTCTTGAGCAATCCTATAGGCCTACATTTCTTCGCTTCAACAGATGATATGTAGAACACTACATATTAATTTTTTTTTTATTTTATTGGGCTATTTTACGACGCTGTATCAACATCTAGGTTATTTGGCGTCTGAATGAAATGAAGGTGATAATGCCGGTGAAATGAGTCCGGGGTCCAACACCGAAAGTTACCCAGGATTTGCTCATATTGGGTTGAGGGAAAACCCCGGAAAAAACCTCAACCAGGTAACTTGCCCCGACCGGGATTCGAACCCGGGCCACCTGGTTTCGCGGCCAGACGTGCTGACCGTTACTCCACAGATGTGGACCTACATATGAATAATACAGTAGTTCAGCACATATTCATCCTGCAGTAGAACCTCTGTTATTTGTCCCTGGATTAACCGTTCTATGACGGATTATCAGTTTTAAAAAAGAGTGCGATTCTTTAAGCACCAATGACTTGCACTGCTCTTTCCTATTTTCAGAACTATGCCTATCACGATCGCGTAACTTTGCTAGATTCGTAACTTTCGTTCGTTTCTATCTCAATTTAAATGAATACGTTCACCCCATTGGACTAATGTAAACATTTCATTTCTCATGCCTTTGCTCCATAGGCGGAGAGAAAAGTTTCCTTGGGGGGAGGGGGGGAAGCAAAACCATAGAATCCCGATATAATAAGATTATGGGAGACCTTTATCTTCTCTCCCCGTTATAGCTTGACTGTGGTACAGTATATCGGAAAATTATAATTTAATAAAGGTATTTTCGGGGGAGCATATATTATTTAGTCGAGCTGGTTGGCAAGTTGGTATAGCGCTGGCCTTCTATGCCCAAGGTTGCGGGTTCGATCCCGGGCCAGGTTGATGGCATTTAAGTGTGCTTAAATGCGACAGGCTCATGTCAGTAGATTTACTGGCATGTAAAAGAACTCCTGCGGGACAAAATTCCGGCACATCCGGCGACGCTGATATAACCTCTGCAGTTGCGAGCGTCGTTAAATAAAACATAACTTAACTTATATTATTTCTTATAGTGTTATATTCATACCCACGATGTTTCGGTCCAAGTTGTATAGGGCTAGAACTGTAGGTCTACTACAAATTATAATAGGGCATAACTTAAAACAATCTCCCTATTTTCTATATCATACACAAACACATGTATACATCAGTAACACTACGTAACAGTGCCAACAGAAACTTTTTTATCTGAAGCTTGCATTCCTGAAGATTTCATATCAAATGTAAATTCTAATTATTTTACTTAATCTCTCGTTTTTAAGTTTACACATTATACTGGGATCACTTTTCTTTTTTTCTGCATTGTTCTACAGTATGTTATTCATATTTCTCCATTTGGCGGCCTAAACACTTGCAGACTTCTAACACATGAGTGCAGGCTGTTACAAAAGAAAAATTACAGTGCTTCCATTCCTCAAATGAGGTATAGAAATTATTATACGTTCAGAAATTTAAAATAAATATTATAGTTCAGACACACGATCTGAAGACATTAATTCGTCAATTTAAGCACAGAAACTTAGGGGAGAATCGGGTAGTATCGGACATCGGGTAATATCGGACAGTGCGTTTCTTTCATCTACCACCATATGGCAGTACCTGAATGACATGGTTACGTTTCTCTATGCGACATCACAGAAACATAACCATGACAATCAGGTACTATCATCGTGTGGTAGATGAAAGAAACTCACTGTCCGATATTACCCGATGTCCGATACTACCCGACTCTCCCCTACACATAAAAAAAGCAAGAAAAATCTTTTGAATTCAATATTTTCTAGCGTTAATAGAAAAAAAAATGAGTTCAGACAAGTTTGGGGGGGCAGTGCCCCCCCATGCCCTCCCCCAGAACTCCGTGTATGCTGCTCGACTGTATCTTATAACTGATTAAGCTTAGTATGAGCGTAAAGGAAGAAACTAGGTAAAGGAAGTGCAGAGAAAGTACCTATGACTTCCTTAAGCATCTAATATGACACCTGATAAATTTAAATCCATTAAAGTTGATAATACGGATTATCAGTGTTCTTCGATTAACTTTTCACTATGCCTTACCCTTCATTTCGATGAAGCTAATTCTTTTAAGAAGTTTTTCTTAATTTCATTCATATATACAGGATGGAAGTGAAATAACCTTGCAGAGTGAAAGGGACGGCATGGTACATTTAAATTAATAGAAAACCTATATTACGTTTTGTGATTAAATGCACGATTATTAGAAAATTAAGTTGAAAGTTTCAGCAGTCTGGCAACATCGCCACTAACACTCTCTTCTCGTAATACAGATGATACAGATTTAAGAGGTCAATAAACTCGGTCTGTCTCGCTAGGTGAGATACTCTCTGGCTACGACGTTGCTATCTGCTCACATAGTGCAGTGGCTTGAAATTAGTGGGTTTTAAAATTAAATTTACACGAAAACGTCCACGTCCATGATAGTCTTTACGTAAAGGAAGCTGAGATTCATTTCTTTTAACATACAACAAACATGCATAAACATAAAATGATGGAAGTGTCATAATTTGAAGTCTAATAAACAATGGTTTGCAATGTGCTACATCATTACTGCCAGATAAAATTCTAACAGCCTTCTTTTGTAATATAAAAATGTCATTGATACGTTACTTAAGTAGTACAAAAGTTTAAGTTAATATTTAGATGAACAGAGGAGTGTTAGTCCACACCTGTGGAGTAACGGTCAGCGCGTCTGGCCGCGAAACCAGGTGGCCCGGGTTCGAATCCCGGTCGGGGCAAGTTAACTGATTGAGGTTTTTTCCGGGGTTTTCCCTCAACCCAATACGAGCAAATGCTGGGTAACTTTCGGTGCTGGACCCCGGACTCATTTCACCGGCATTATCACCTTCATTTCATTCAGACACTAAATAACCTAGATGTTGATACAGTGTCGTAAAATAAAGATGTTGATACAGCGTCGTAAAATAACCCAATAAAATAAATAAAACTAGTGTTATGTCTCCAAATGGGGTGATATGCCAGACACATGCTTCTCTATTTTGAAATTCACGTAACTGTATTTCTGTTTTTATTTTATATTTATGGTGAAATTAAACATGGCGTGGTTGAAAATTACAAAGTAGAACAATTAACTGAATTATTTACTACCAGTAAAAAATATAAAATTTGCCAACTTATAATCTTGAACAACATAGGCCTAATTATTAGCAAATCTCTATATTGGAGTGTTATGCGATGTAGATATTTAAAAGTTCCGGATTCTTTTCGAGATATAACATAATTCTATGTGTAGCTATAATTAAATTAAACGTATTGAACTGAACTAGAAATGAGAACAAATAACTGAACTTACAACATTTCAATCTTCCCAGTCGATATAAAAATGCATATGGAGCTAGTCTTTAACAACACACGAAACTCCAAATCCCAAATGGAATGGTATATCAAGTAGGTAATTTATCAGTCGTTAATGTTATTTTAAATTTATGTTAAGTTACTTCCTTGAATTAAAAATTTAGCATCAAATAAAACATGAAATGAGAGAAAGAATTAATAAATATCAAATTCCTTGCAAACTTTGTTTATTTTATTTGTATGATTAAACCTACTATAATGAACTAAACACAGAAATGAGAACACTTAACTGAATTAAACATTTTTCAGTTTTCCCACTCTCTATAAAATAGATACTGAGCCAGTCTTCAACAGCTACAAAACATCAAATCCCAAATGAGTTGGTAAACCAAGGAGGTAATTTATCAGTCGTTGATGTGTTATTAAATCTGTATATTATTTTAATGTACCGAAGTATATCTGTGTTAAGTTACTTCCTTGAAATGCAAATTTAGCATCAGATAAAACCTGATACAACGGCAGGAATTGTATCAATTTTCAATTCCATGCCAACTGTTTATTTTATTTATACGATTAAACCTACTATAATGAACTAAACACAGAAATGAGAACACTTAATTGAATTTACAATTTTTCAGTCTTCTCACTCTTTATAAAATATATATTGGGCCAGTCTTCAACACCTACAAAACATCAAATCCCAAATGAGATGGTAAACCATGCAGGTAATTTATCAGTCGTTTATGTGTTATTAAATTTGTGTTAAGTTACTTCCATGAAGTACAAATTTAGCATCAGATAAAACATGATACAACGAGTAGAAATTGTATCAATTTTCAATTCCATGCAAACTCTGTTTATTTAATTTGTATGATTAAACTTAACATGATAAAGTACACACAGATATAAGAACAATTAAATGAATTTAAAACTTTTAAATCTTTCCATTCGATATAAAATGCATATTGAGCTTGTCTTCAACAACACACAAAATACCAAATCCCAAATTAATGAGTTGATATGCCAAGTAGATAGTTTTATTAGTGGTTAATGTGTTAAATTTAAGTTACTTCCATCAGATAAAACATCATATAACGGGGAGGAATTCATAAATTTTAATTTCCATGCAAACTCTATTTTTCTGTTAATTTGCCTTGAAAGTATGATTAAACTTAACATGATAAAGTACACACAAATATGAGAACAATTAAATTAATTTGTAACTTTTAAATCTTTCCTGTCTATATAAAATGCATATTGAGCTTGTCTACAACAACACACAAAATACCAAATCCCAAATTAATGAGCTGATATGCCAAGTAGGTGGATTTATTAGTGGTTAATGTGTTGTTAAATTTAAGTTACTTCTTTGAATTACAAATTTAGCGTCAGATAAAACATGATATAACGGGCTGGAATTCATAAATTTTCATTTTCATGCAGAGTCTATTAATCTGACCTGAAAGTATGATTAAACTTAACATAATGAATTGGACACATAAATGGGAACAATTACTGAATATTTCCAGTTGATATAAAATGCAAATTGAGCTAGTCTTCAACAAAAGAATTGGTTCTTATTTATGAGGATTCTGAATATGAATGAGAGTGAAAAAATTCAATGTACCGTTTACGTTGTCGGTTGGGTTTTATTGTGATATTTAGATTTTTAAGGAGTCATTAATGTTATCACAGAGTCTTATTCTAAGTCTTTATTTTGTATGTTAATCATTTTGTTAGGTGGTAGCATCAGGTAAAATATAAGTATAGGCATTTATCAGCTTTAAATTGTATGCAAACTCTGCTTCTCTCTTTATTTTATTTGTAAATTAAATTAAACATAATGCATTAAAATTAGAAATATTACTTTATCGAATCCTCCGTTATTATAAAACTCGTGTTAACATGCCTTGAAAAACGACTTCACTAAATCCCAAATGGGACAGTATAAAAACATGTACAGTATTTATGAGTAATGAATTTCATGTAAACTTTACTTAATCGTTCATTTAAATATGTCATTAAAATTTTGTTAAGTTGCAGTCTTCAATAACAGATCGACCTATACAGAACAGATATCAGACAATTATAAATTTCATAAAGCTCTAATTCTGTTCATTTCTATAATGTGATTACATACATTTTATAGTTAATAATACTAAAGCTTCCATTTAAAATATACGTATTTTTATTTTTTAAAGACAGGTTTATATCTGTCATATGTTGGAAATAAAAAGAGAATAGGTATTTGAAAATGAATTGTAATATTTCTTTACAATTTCGTTACCACATTAAGGCACAAATTTATGTAACTATTTGGCTTCTAGTTGAATCCTTTGTACCGTAAACAAAAGAAAAATTGAGTGCCGACATTAATTTCGCGTCGAAATAAGAGTGGAAAGTTTCTGTAAAAGTGGGGACTGGCAGAGAGGTACGGGCCGGCAGGATCGCCCTGTCGAGGAGGAGGGATAGACAACAGGGAGGGGGGGGGGGCAACACATACACCTCATTTCGGTGAGTTTCCTTACTAATCATATGGAAAAAGCTAGTTTTCGTAAGGTGTTAGGTTAGGTTATGCTTTTGGTATGACTTGCATATAGCCCACTCACAGTTGTCTGAGAATGTGTCCTTTCTTCCAAGGCATACCAAAAGCCTATAAAACCTAACCTATCACTAATTCGACCTTACGAAAACTCGTTTTTTTTTTCTCTCCTCAGTAAGGGAACGCACGGAAATGATATGTCCTGCCCCTCCCTGCCTCCTATCCCTTCCACGTCGAGGGAGCGATCTTGTTTGTCCGCATCTTTCCTCCGGCCCCACTTTCATAGCAAATTTTCCACTCTTATTTCGGTGCAAAATTAGTGTCGGCACTCGGTTTTTCTTTTGTTTACGGTACATATGACTCGACTAGAAGCCAAATGAGTAAGTACATATTTTGTAGTACTTTAACGTGATAACGCAATTGTAAAGAATTACTATGAATGCAACTATAAAAGACATTGCAATTATTAGTAATTACATATGGTTACTTGTTGATAACAATGGCCAAAAAACTTCACTACTCACCATCTACAGATGAAAGCAGCTGACGACTATCTCCGCTTCCCACGCATCTTTACGTGGCGCTGGTGCACACATATCACTATACTCTTGCAAACTTTTGCTACTCCTTTAGTTCGTCGTGTTAGTAGAAACTGTCTAGTATTTTACCTGCAAAAGTCAATGGTGAGGTTAAGCTCTATATTAAACCCCGATTCCGATAATTCCACTAGTTAGTACACACACGCACACGCACATACACACACACACACACACAGTATATGATTAGCTATATAATTGTATGCACCAATTACATTGAAACATATAGCAGTCAACACCGAAAAATTACATATTGTTCTTGCGAAATCATGTGGCAGTTGCTTAGCTTGCGTCAGCGTGCCATTAATGGAATGTAAGAGTAAGAGCAGCCAATACAGAAAAGTGGAATTCCCATTATCAAACTGAACAGTCCCTACATCTCTATATTCCAGTCATATATAACCCTATAAAAAACAATGAACGTACACCATGGAAATTAATAACTGTTATTACAAGAACTGATTCGCACTAAATCAATCTTATGCGGTAAAAATTACTACTAGGGTATTTGAGTTGCTGCTTTATTCTGGTCAAACGTATATGTTTAGCTATAATATAATGTAATAATTCTAAATATTGTAATAATAACATAACAAAGTAGTGTTAATGCTGGTAATTTTTATGTAAGACGCGTAAAATATAACAGAACCAATAAAAAGAATCACTGAAAGTACTTCTAAACGATACCAAAAACATGATAGGCCTACCTGTGATCGGAAGAAATCAGATTATACGCCTTTTCCACACACTAGACAATATAAAGACTGGACATAAAAAGACTTAAGTGCCAAAGTGACAAATCGTGGGAAACAGAGCTTTCTTGTGTGACAACGTAATGTAATATATATTTTGTGCGAGATCTTGCGTGTTTGCTTGTTTTCCGCACAGAACCAATACGCGGTAAGTGTGAAATACCACATTCAATATTCCCAACGTAACACACATAACAATTTCCCTCTTCTTACCGCTTAAGCGCGATATTCATTTTACTGCTTTAGGTTTTTAACATATTATATTTAGAGACGTTTAACATAGTAATAATTATAAATTGGAAACTTACCATTACAATTTCACTTAAATTGCAATGTTAATTATTGTTTTTAAAAATTGCAAAAATTAAGTAAAGTCTACTACTCCACGAAACTTATTGCATTCCTGATACAAGTAACATTAAGGAAGCCGTGAAAAAATCAACGAGATTCCAGATGCCGATGTTATTACTGCAATATGTTATATAAATAATATTGTTAAAATATTAAAATGAAAAATAAATTATTACATAACCTTACCGTTTGTTTTAAGTTCGCATTTATAGAACTGGGGGGAAAAAAAAGACAGACGTATATCACGGCCTGCTGGAGTATAGATATTTTTGTTTTCTAAAGTTGCCGTCATTAAACAGAAACCAAGATGGAGATTTCATTGCAACTAATTAGAAATTCGTCTTTCAGGTACATAATAAACGATCTTCGCACAAAATAATGTACGATACACGAGCGGTATGTTTGTTTTCATGTTCTCGGAAATTAAAAAAGCTCAACTACGTTTCGCTTTTTCAATCTTTTCCTCAAACATGAAAACGTCAACATACCGCTCTTGTAACGTATATTACTATTACACATCTATGGGAGAAGCTAGGCATTAAATAAAATTACAATGGGACTTAGGCCTATCATTTTTGAGTAGACTGAATCAGGGGCATATACAGCCAAAACTAATTTTCAAGGATATTGGTACTTACAGCCTTTTTATGTCCAGTCTTCACATATCATTTCATCACAGAAATATGAAGAGCCATCATGACCGATGTAAGCTGGTGGAACAAATATCATATTATCTCACCATCATTAGAGAAACGTTTTTCATCTTTCGTTTTCCGTTTAGTTAGTAAATTTTTTTACTTCATTTTTCTTCGTTTTTTTTTTTTAAGTTATCTTCACAGAAGACTTCTCAATATCTCACTTCATAGAAATCACATGTTTTTTTTTTCAAGCAGATCAATGTATATATATATGTTTGTACATATACATAATGTATGTATGCATGTATGTGTATGTGTGTCTGCATGCACATATTATGTAAATGGCTTTTCATTGAAATAAATATTTCAGTACGATACCAAGACGGATGTAGTGGGTTCCTGTTTACGGGACAGTAAGAGTTAAGCTGTACTCCAAGCCACGGCACTAGATTCATACGGCTTCAAGGCTACCATAGAACTCGTATATTTCGCAACTGCCCTTCTAAGACACACCGGTACTCTTTCTAGTCTTAACAATCAAAATACAAAGTGTGGTACTGCGTTTCTTGTAAGAGCATTGGTTATTCAACAAATCAGTGTCAGAGGGGAGAGAAGAGATACATTATTTGTGTTTTATATTATTTCTTTGTGGACGGCAAAACATACATTTCGTCTCAAAAGAAAACGGAGTCAAACCTGTTTATACCGAAGAAAACATTCACATCATGGGAGTGCAAAAACTCCCACATTGTCAACAGAATTGTTAGTGCGTTAGTCACCTGTACCGATGACATGAGTTCGAATCTCGTGAGTTCTAGTTGTACAGAATGCAGAATTTTGCTTGCAGAGCTAGCATTCTGATGTTGCAAAAAGTCGCTTCCGAATTTGTCATGAAAAAAAAACAAATTTTCAACATCCAATGAGAATAACCGAAAATGAGGTACACCGTTTGTCTGTCCAAATGACTGTGCTCAGCGAGTTCTCTTAAACTACTGGACTGTGTTTATTCATATTCGGTATCTTTGAGTTCATTCAACATTAATATATAATATTCACCCATATAAGCCATTTGTGTAGACTAATTTACTGATAGAGTCGTTTCCCGGGTGCACCATAAGAGGCTGAACTACACTACTTCTGCGATGAGGATGGAGATTTTGTTGGTATGCCACAGGAGAATCGGAGCTCCCAGAGAAAACCCCTGTGTTACTTGGACCGCGGAGGATGATAGGTGTGCATAATAGAATACCATATGAAAAGACGAATATCATAGTCATAGAAAGAAAAATGAAGAAGATAAACGTGCGAATACTAAATGAAACAGTAGAGTCAGTGAACAGCTTCAAATACTTGGGGTGTACTATACACAGTAGCATGAACTGCTGCCACGGAATCAAAATGATAGCAATGGCAAAGGAAGTGTTTAATAGAAAAAAGGGGCATCTTCTGCAGGCCTCTGGAAAAACTAAGGAAGAGACTAGTGAAGTGCTTTGTGTGGAATGTGGCATTGTATGGGGCAGAAACATGGACATTACAACGAAGTGAAGAGAAGCGACTAAGAAGCATTTTAAATGTGAATATGGAGAAGAACGGAGCGTGTGAAATGTACAGACAGAATAAGAAATGAAGCTGTGTTGGAAAGAGTGGATGAAGAAAGAATGATGCTGAAACTGATCAGGAAGAGAAAAAGGAATTGGTTGGGTCACTGGCTGAGAAGAAACTACGTAGGCCTACTGAAGGATTATTAAATAAGTATATAATAAATTTTCAATCTTAAGACATATCAACTTGCAAATGTTTATTTATTATTATAATATTTATTTATTTATTATAATAGAGAAAAATCAAAATATGCAACACAATTAATACCGGACATGAATTAGGTCATTACCAGAATACATTGAGTATCCTAAAAACATACAATGATAATAAATTCATAAATGCAGCAGAAGAATTCTTCATTGCCTACTACCATAATAAAGATCAAAATATAATTAACGAAAATTTATTAAACTTTAAAAATCCACTGTATGCAATTTAAAATAGACCTATTCACATTGATCTTGATACGCCATTCAAATAGTTCCTTTCAAATCCCTCCGCCGCTACATACCTCAACACACACGATTATCTAGGCCTCGGTTCTCTTAAAACCACCAACACACCAACACGTACAATGTAAGTATTCGAATGCCGTCAAATTTATTAAAACAATTACATCCTTTCCTTATATCAAATTGAAAAACAAATTAATAATTAATATTCTTATTTATTTATAGAATATCTTCATTTATGTACTTCAATAAATCCGATGACACGCAATAGCCATAATCAATTAGGATGCCATCAAACTAGAGTAACCACCAACGTCAAACAACATCCATTTCATAAGCGAACGATCTCTGTAAGTAATCTTATAATAATTATTATCGCTGCCTTAAATCACTTACATATATTTGGTATTATAGCTCATCTAGTTATCATTAATTATTACGAATTATAATGTTGATTTTCTCTACTTAACTTTCAGTGAATGATTGAAATTCATACCCAACGAAATCATCGTCCACATCCATAACCAACGAGCATCCACTTCAAATATCTCAACAAATCTGATTACACGTAACAGTCATTTATAATCAATAAGATGTCACCAAGTCAGATAATTAAAACAACATAAAATAACATTAGTTCATTAGCGAGCGTTTTTCGGTAAGTAGTCTTATAATAATAATTATCTATCTCTCTATATAATAACTCGTATATATTTTGCACTTATCATTTCTCCATCTCAATTTTCAGATGAAACACATAACACACGAAAATCAGCTACGCAAATTATCGTATATCCTACGACAATCCTCAATTAATAATTACTCTCAAAATATCTATTTTATCAATCATCATCATAAATTTTAAATGTTAACATTATTGACAAATTTTAATCATAATTGTATATTTTATTTGTAACATGAGCTATATGTACAAAATATCTGTCCAATTCAATTTCAAAATCTAAAGATTATATCATAATTATTATGTCATATTTACATAAAGCTCATGAATCTCCTGTATTGCATACATACTGTACATTGTTCTTTATTCTTTGTTATTTGCATAATTTATTATTATAGGTCCAGATTATATGTTTTTTGTTATATCTGAAGATGCCCCAAACGGCGAAAACGTTCATATATTTTATTAAATAGCAAATAAACATTTGCAAGTTGATATGTCTTAAGATTGAAAATTTATTATATACTTATTTAATAATTCACCAGGCATATTGAAATATAAAAATGAATTGTAAACTACTGAAGGATGCACTGGAAGGAATAGTGAATGGGAGAAGAGTTAGGGGCAGAAGAAGATATTATCAGATGATAGAAAACATTAAGATACATGGATCATATGCTGAGACTAAGAGGAATGTTTGCAGTGAAAGACCTGCAGAACACTATGTATGTACAGTAGAGCATCGATTATCCGAATACCGATCAATCGAAACATCAGTTAACCGAAAGCATTCCAGTCGGCAAATTCAAATTTGCGTGCAAACCATGTAGAAGTTCCGCTAGCGCTGTTTGCGAGACTTAGCGGCAAAAAAAAAAAAATAATAATAATAATAAAAAAAAAATAAAATAAAAAAAATGGACTTCTTTTCCTAAACTGTAGGCCTACTTTAATGGCCATTTTGAACTTATCAAACTAGGCTGTGTTATTTGTAAGTTTGTGATACGAAATATAGTCTATATGAACTGTTCTCCAATCAGGAGATTAACCTAAAAAGGAATGTGCTCACTATTGCGTCATCTATTGGAGCGAAGTAGATAGATAATATTACCGTAATAACGTCAGTTAAAAAAACATGCGCTCTCCTGCATATGTTATTTCCTGTATGGAGGGATTAAAAGACCAGGAGATTAACCGTGATCTAATTTTGTAATTAGGATAGTATAAATATGTGTATCAGTGTTATCGGTTGTGCTTTGAGAATTAGCCAATGGAGATGCGTGTACCCACGTGTGTGACCTTATGACATCAACATTTATTCACAGCATTACCCCGTTGACCTCGCTGCGTCTCATTCCCCTGAGACTTTCTCCTGGTTGGAGTACAGTGTTTCTTTGTTTCGTACTGCTCCTATGACATCAGTACAATTTATTTTCGTAAATGATCGGTTATCCGAAAAGTCAGTTATCCGAACACACACCATCCCCAATTGTTTCGGATATTCGATGCTATACTGTATATACATTCAATAGCGTAAATTCAGTTTCATAAGCAAGATAACCGTTCGGGTAGGAGATCATGGTATTGATCACACGTTCCTCCCATATTTGTTGGATGATCATTTCTCTTTTCTGAGGCATGTAGACATGAGGTGTATTCACCGTGACTACGTACAGAGTGTACGATTTCGGGACGGGAGAGTGAAAGGGCACGTTAGTGGAACTTCACCGGAACCTTAAGCATACATGGCTGAAACGATGGTTGACACCACATAGCTGAGTCACGATATCTGAAAATAAAGCGGCAACATATATTCTTAAGCAAAGGAGTGGGATCCAGTAGGGCTGCGATGTCAGGCTTCGGGTGTCTCCTCTACACAAAGAAAAATAATTATGCACAAACAAAGGGCATGTCAAAAACTACTAATTAGATTTGTGAATGCTGAAAATATATTATCGTAAAAACTATCTAAGCACAATTTTGGACTTTCTTCATTACTGATGCTGAAAAACGAAATCACGATGTTTCGAAGATCGGTTGTACAGACGTGGACAAATTATTAGACTAAATTAATTATATGTGCAACGAATAAAAATGTATTTTACACAGATATAATGAACAGAATTTTGAGTCTGGAGGTTACTAATATTTTGTGAACATTCCCTTATTCTTTATTAACACGTTGATTTTGTCAGGGATGCTGGAAACCAAATTTTGACACTTTCTTTGAATATCAGCATCATTTAGCCAGATATCAGACAGTGCTTAAATGAGTCCATGTTTTGTTGCAAGCCTCTTTTTGTTCACTTTCTTCTTCAGTATAGATGACAGATTTTCAATTTCGTTCATGTCCGGTCTTCTTGCAGGCCATGGGGGAATGTCTTCTGCAGTATATAATTAAAACACCAGTAGTACCAACATAGCCAGAAATAAATATACTTAACCATTGGAAAAATATACCAGAAGATGTAAACAATTATATTTATAACAATAGAGACTCTGTGAATTATACTGATAGTTTATATGACGAATTATATTATGTTCCAAGAAAAACGTTTTAGTCTAATAATTTGTCCACGTCTGTATCTTAATGTTCAGGTGAACGAAAAATGGAGTGAGAAAGGTATCCTTTTTCAATATTAACAATATATAAAAATTTCAATCCACATCTCTTCTAAGCATTATTCCGAAATACAACGGAAAAGTACAGCTTTTTAAAAGGGCTCTCCAGGATCAGCATTCCTTGTATTGGTAGATATCTTTAATTTTATTCATAGCGATGAACGGGGTTAGGGAGTTCAGTAATGAAAATTATGTTGCTTTTGGAAGCCTTTCAAAGTAACGGTTGTGTCTGGGTGGCTAGTCTGCGGAGGGTCGAGCTCTTTTATTCAACTTGGCTTTGCGAAATAATCAAAGTATAAATATGACGAATCTTAACATGCCACAAGCAGAAAGTTTTCATTATGAGGTAGTAAACCAACTTAATGAGGTTTCTTTAATCGAAAATTCAAACTTCTGTCGTTGAAGAATGTTTTATGCAATGCTCATTTTCTCCATTAAAAGACGCTTACAGAAACATGAATTTAAATTATCCTAAGCATCGAGTAATGAAAGCTACCAGGGTGGTAGTGAGCTATATTCATGCTCTTTGATTTTACCGGGCAGGTTTTTTTTTTCCTTTTTTTTTATGAGGAATGTGAGATCATGCCATGGAAGATTATCGGACTAATCTTGCCAAAATTCCATCTTCCTTCAATGTTACATAACCATTCATAAATGAAGCATGCTATAATGATGGAGTTTCATTTTTATTAACCATTTCTGTTGGACAAAACTTATTAGTTAGTACAACCATAAAAGAAGTACATTTTCATATGAAATGTGAAAAGTCTGAAATCCCATAAAGGCAACGGCCTCCTACAGTAGTGTAGGGTGAGCTGAAGGTCTATTACACTTGGGGAGCCAGTCCAAGAGAGCTTACACTGTACACCTACAAACTAAACACGGAAAACTATACAGACTAAACACATAAATTATACAAACTAAACGGATATAAAAAAGAGGTGGAAAAATTCAAATATCTTGGAGCAACAGTGACAAATATAAATGGCACTCGGGAGGAAATTAAACGCAGAATAAATATGGGAAAAGCGTGTTATTATTCGGTTGAGAAGCTTTTGTCAAAAAATCTGAAAGTTAGAATTTATAAAACAGTTATATTACCGGTTGTTCTGTATGGTTGTGAAACTTGAACTCTCACTTTGAGAGAGGCACAGAGATTAAGGGTGTTTGAGAATAAGGTTTTTAGGAAAATATTTGGGGCTAAGAGGGATGAAGTTGCAGGAGAATGGAGAAAGTTACACAACGCAGAGCTGCACGCATTGTATTCTTCACCTGACATAATTAGGAACATAAAATCCAGACGTTTGAGATGGGCAGGACATGTAGCACGTATGGGAGAATCCAGAAATGCATATAGAGTGTTAGTTGGGTGGCCGGAGGGAAAAAGACCTTTGGGGAGGCCGAGACGTAGGTGGGAAGATAATATTAAAAAGGATTTGAGGGAGGTGGGGTATGATGGTAGAGACTGGATTAATCTTGCTCAGGATAGGGACCAATGGCGGGCTTATGTGAGGGCGGCAATGAACCTCCGGGTTTCTTAAAAGTCAGTAAGTAAGTAAACGGATATAAAAAACTATACAAAGTAAACGGATATAAAAAACTATACAAACTAAACGGACATAAAAAACTATACAAACTGAACACACAAATTATACAGTCTTAATACATACACAAACTACCTAAACTAAACACACAAAAAATTATACAAACTAAAGTTATTCAGTCTTAACACACACACACACACACACACACACACACACACACACACACACACACACACACACACAACTTACAGTAGGCTTAGTTACTCATGCTCGATGTTACGGAAAGTTACCTTGAAATATAATTTTTAAATTTTAAACTTAAAGCTAAGTTCAGAAATGCAGTAAGAAGAAGGTTTTAATTTCAAGTACTTGTTTCTCCGTACCACATGAAAAGGGAAGTTATAACAACATAATCGCAAGGTCACAGGTCATATATTTGACGACAGGAGCTCCCTTGAGCTACCCTTCGTGTTTACCATTACTTCGTCGCTGTTATGGCGTAGAGTTCACCTGTTCTCCTAATACACGTAAGAGTCTGTAAATATTTGCAGTGTGATCATTTCTTTGCTCGCAGCACACTCACTACCTGTCTCCACCCATCTGTATCATAGTCTCGGTTAAGGACCTTAAATTCGCTATTTTTATCACATCAAAGGCGAATCAGTTTCTCTCATGTTTTACTGGTTGTGAGATCGAAGGCGAATAATTTTACTGATTAAATTTCTCATAGAGTACCATCAAGAAATTGTTAATGAGCTCAGTCGAAACCTACCCTCAAACTGCGTATCGTTAGATTTCTGCAGGAGATAGGTCGAGAAATATAAAAAAAATTAGCTATCCATACTAATTGTAAAGTTACGAAATTAAAGCTTATATAAAATATTACTGGAAAGTTGAGTAGTGCTCACTCAGCTGACGAAACGCGCTGAGTACACAAGGCAATAATTTATGTCACGTAATAGAGTTAGGATTCCCGAAGGATAGCAACTCAACTACTCTATTCAAACGCGCCGTTGTTTCTGAATGCAACATTCTAAATAATTTTTCAGACTCTTAAAAGCCCCATACACGCAATGACTAATCGGATAATTATCTGTACAGACTTACGTCCTAGACCAATAGTTCACGAAGAAATCGTTGAAATCAATAATTCCCTGTGGAGAAATGCGATCACTATAGGAATACAATTCCTTCATAGTTATATGTTCATGAAAATGTGTGAAAACAGCGTTTGAAATCTGTACTTTCAGAACTTTCTATCATTTCGGTACAGAGACTGCTTGAAACGAAATAATGACGAAATCTCCGATCATATGCTAGCAGCATAGATGTTGCTATGTTTACTTTTTCTCTCGCTTAATTTGGACAACGCTACAGTCGGAAAAATTCAAGCAGCCACAGAAATCTGGAGACTTACCTCAGAGCCAAAAGTCTATAATTTCGCCCATACACGAGGGAATTTGCCTGTGGATTTAGATGTGTACACTGCGTGTATGGAAATTTTTCCAGTTAGTATGGACAGCTATATTTTTCTTATATTTTTTTATCCGCTGTTGAGATCTGTATGCTGTTTGAGGGGACGTTTCAATGTAAGCCCATTGACATTGCTGTAAGTCAAGAGAAATATTGTAATTGAAACTCGATTTTGATATTCTTGGTTTGTCTGCTGACCACTACGTGACGCAACGCAGCCATGATCTGGAATCAATATCCTCGTTACGAACACTTTCTAACATCCAATATCAAAAGTTACGTCTGATGTATGATGAATTAACATATGGAGAACGTTTCACAATATTTCCAGCAGGATAACGCCACAGCTCATACTGATTTGGTCCAAGAGGGAATAGCACCTAGCGTTCGCCGATTCAAATAGCGAGCGTGGGGATCTACCGCTGGTCGGCAGGCGTACATTACGTCAACGTTCACTGAGACTTCCTGTAGTTAACTGACAGACAGTAACACCTTAAATATTTTATTATTAATAATTACCAACATGATAATAAAAAATCTTAAATATATTCTCATAGTGCAATCATTTTCTTCCACTTATATCTATGAATGTAATCATGATGTAAGATGACATAACGATATAAATGTTTAGGTTAAGTTGCAATGAAAATTTAAGCGTAACGTGTCTCTTATTGAAGATGTGAATAAGACATAATAATATTAATAATAATAATAATGATAATAATAATAATAATAATAATAATAATAATAATAATTATTATTATTATTATTATTCATTTATTCTGGCGAAATTAAGGCCATCAGGCTTTCTCTTCCACTTAGCTAGAAACAAAAGAAGCTGGTACAATTAGCAGTAATACAAGTTACACGTGAATGTGAACATATCTATTGCTGGATATATGTGGAATGTCTCCAAAGCTGATCGAATATTGTAAGGCATTTTTGCTCTATAATAAATAAAAAAAAGAATAGTCGTTCGATACAAAAGTGTACATTATTAAAAAATAGTAGAAGTGATATTTTACATTATATTTAAATTTTTGAAGTTCTAAAATAATAATAATAATAATAATAATAATAATAATAATAATAATAATAGATTACTTACAAGACTAAAAAAAAGGCCAGATATTTTACGAAAATTCTCATAATGTATCTCAAGATTCGCATTTCGCGAGATTTTTCCCTCCGCGTGACAGTAATGAACGACAATCACTAAAAGTTTAAATTATCACTCAGCGAATGTTGCCTACAGTATAACATTGCGGCTAAGCCAGACAAGATTGGCAAGTATAAACTCAAAGACGAAACCAGCGTATTGCTGAAAATCGCAATTAAAAGGGACTTTATAGCATTCAGAAGAATTTTGGCCGGACTCATTTCGCCATCATTACACTTCCCCTCTGTAATTATAACCTCGTTTCTTTGTCGATAGCAGGCCGCCACCGAAATTGGACCCCGTGGTATGTGGTCATTAGTTGTTAGTGGTAGTGCTATGTACCGTGGGCTCTCTCTCATGCTCATGCTATCTCGTGGAGATCAGGATTGAGGAACTGCGGTGTGACCTACGTGAAAAGGTAACGAGATTTTGCAGGCTGTAGGTAAGCTCGGGGGCGGCCTCCAGGGGAATCTTTAGCGCGAAGGGCCTTAGAGGGTATGCACGTCATTCCATCCCGGGTAGTACAGTACAGTGGGCCCAACGAAGCGGCCTACGTGCGAAGGCAGTCCCCAGCCCGTGCCCCTCTTCTCAACGGGGATTGATAGTTAGTCTGTCCATAAGATTGGTGATTTGCGAATTTGGATGCTTGAAAAGGCCTCTTCTTCTGTTATGACGAAATGCTAGTAAATCAGCTTTATTCTATACCACGTACTTTTGGGGATACAGTTATTTCATTTGGTACTGTTCTTGTGTGTGGAAAAAAAATTGACAAATATAATTGTTAGCCGATTTAAACAAATACAAATGTTATGTAATTTTAAGTTAAGACTTCCAAATAATCACATTTTGTTTTTGAAGTAAGAATTTTTTTTAGTCAGCTGACCGAAGACAGGTTTGAACCACAAAAGTGACACCAAGGCATCACCCATGAGGCAACTAAGTGAGGAGGTAATGGAGTACGGTGGCCAGTTCCTTTCCCACTCCATTGCATACATCGCTGACTAATAACATATAAGTATACCACATCATCAGACTTCAGATGTATACAAACAATTGTTCTTCCTCTGACACATATCTTCAAGTGAGATGTACTGCCTGATAATACAGGGTGATCCATTTGGGTATGGATAAAATAAAAACACCGTAAAACATTTACTATTGAACTTTATTTGTTGAAACTTTGTGCATACAATACTGAAAGATGGGAGATTCCTCAGAGCTCAACATGACCCCCTTTGCGCACCCTGCACAACTCATAACGGTGATAGAATTCAGCCCATGTCCGTTGTAACATAAGAGGGGTGATTTGTTGAAAAGCTTGAGTAATTTTTACTCTCAGATCATTAATGTTCCTGGGTTTCTGTGAATAGACAATGTCTTTAACAAAATCCTACACGAAGAAGTCAGGAGGGGTTAGATCTGGGGAGTTCGGGGACCAAGCCAAGAGATAGCTGCTTCTCGGTCTGAGTTTTGCCTGCGAACTTCTACAGGTTTCTTTTAACACAGACCCTGTTTCTACAAATGTTCGATACCACAACATTATGGAATCGTATATAGGTACATTACGCAACCATACTCATGTCGAAATTCCCTTTGAACTCTTTTAACACTCTCAAATTTAGTATAGTCTATCAAAGAACATATTGTGCCCGCTGTTGAATTGTAGTAGCCATTTTAATCATCTACGGTTTTCATTTGTCATTTCAGATTATGCATTGTTGATTGTCACATATGGAAACTCCCATCTTTTAATCGTAATATAACCAGCAAGAAATTTATTCTATTATCATAATAGCTTTATAATAATAAATTAATATTATCCATACCCAAACGGATCAGACATATCAGGCAGAACCTCAATCGAAGGCGAGTAAGAAATGTATTTCACATAAATATTAAATTTCTTAGACGAATTGGTTTTTGAGTTCGAACGGAATTATTTCAATAGCGTAGATTATCCAGAGATGGACAGATAGCACGCCAAATTCTTTCGGGAGTATAAGCCTAGATCATATATGTAACAGATAACTCATCGCTATGTTAAAATCGGCAGCACTTTGAAGTGAACAACCGCCAGGATCGCCACCCGTCCGCCGTAAACGAACACGAGATGGCAGTACAGTCGCTAATGCAATTCAAATGGGAATTATGACGTGACTCCTTATGTAACAACTAGATGGCAGCGTAGTAAACCTGACAAAAGTTGTTAACGTCAAAGCCTATAAAGCCGACCTATCTGTCACATATTATGTGATCTAGGGTAAAGTGAAGCTGAATACAAGTATTTTTCTAGAAATCTCTAAATAAATGTTTCAGCAGTACAGTATTTTCTTTATAAATCGCATAATGTGAAAACAAACTGTATTAATTGAATTTTTTTAGTGTACTGTGGTAAGATGAACTTTAGGGGGGGAGTATAACGAACTACCTGCAGCATATACAAGGCACGTGTGTATAATGTTCTGCTTAGTTTACAAAACTTGGGTTTATAACACCGGCAGTCTCTGTTAAGGTTCATAAATTCTGTCGAGGCCTCTTGCTTAGATAGTGCTGCATTCATTTTCCCACAGTGAATATCACATTTTCCCCCACGTGTTGCCCGTATACAACAGAATCCCCTCTCCCTTTATTGCAGCGATCATTGACCTGTAACCCCGCGCTACGCGGTATTTAGGATTGAACAAGTTGTGCTCAAAGCAGCCGCTAAATGGTCATTGGCTGCGACTGGAAAACCGATGCAGCTTCCGCGGGTAATCGTCTGTCACGTTGTCGACGGGCCACTTCGACTCCGGTTTCCACCTGCTTCGCTGGCTCTAGCACAAATTCCTTCTGGATGACACGGCGTAGCACTGTTGAGAGCAGATTTAGCAGTGTGAGTTAGCTTTCTGATCTGTCTGCTTCCTCGGTAACTTTTAAACACAACTTTCTGGGATTTTAGACTTACAATTTTACGATATCTTAACACAATTAGGAAAGTATTCTGATTCTGCAAAATTATTCTTCGAGATTTTGTTAGAGAAAATCCAATATGAGGATCGCTGCCCTTAAAGGGCTACCAAAACGATACAGCCTACTATTTAGTTCATTATAAAGGATAATAATCAAAATACGCTAAGAATAATTAACATTTATAAATAAAATATTAAATAAGCAGTAACTGGTTTTAACATGTATATGAATATGCTAGCGTATGTTTTTTTATTTATTTAAATCGAGTCATACAAATGATTATAAAGAATAAGCACTGACTAGGCATGTAAAAATGCTTACACATTCGTTTTATTATATTTGTTGATAATTATTGCAGTTTATACAGTATATTTACTTTTACAGTGCCAACTCTTGTTTTTCCACGCTTCAGTAACATTTTACATAATTTATTACTAATTAATACTGCTGCATCAATAACTACTGCATGTACAACAACAACAATAACAACAACAATAGTAATAATAATAATAATAATAATAATAATAATAATAATTTTTGCATACATCGATCATACCCTTTTGGTTACTTCTTATATAATTGCAATGAAATTTAAGAGGTATGAAAGTAAAAGAAAGTATTTTGGGGTACGCTAGCAAAAAAGTTTGAATACCACTGGCTTAGGACATGTATGCTAGTTCAACAGTGTAAATTCTGATTCATTGGGTTGGGAGATAAGCCGTTTTCGTGTCAATCAACGTCCTGGGAGTCCCAGCCTGTTTATAAAGTTTAGCTTGAAAATTAGAAGAAAAAAATATATACAAGGTGATTCACGAGGATTTGCCATCACTTCCGAAGACATGCTGAGCAAAAAGTGTCATATAAACATTTGTTCTAATCTCAATATTTTCAAAGTTATATTAATTTGAAATTGTTAGTAAAATACTTTTTTCCTTTAGTTTTAAGGGTAAAAAAATATTACAAATAGAGAATGAACTAGTCAGAAGTATCGTTTCTTTAATTGGCTACTGTGCTGAAGATAAAAATGTGTTAATTGCTTTGTACAGATTTTATTTTCCACTTTTTATCTAAAAATGACATCATTCTTACATACTTATCACAAAAATTGTTACAAATAATATGACTTTAGGAACTTGATTCTTTACAGTTTAATTATGCACCCTAATGTACAGTCTTAAAGAATTTACCAGAGTGGCGTGATTTGTAACAATTGTGGGGATAAATACGTAAGAAAATGTAAATTTATAGTTAAAAATCGAAAAAAAAAAAAAAAAAAAATTCTGTACGAAGCAACTATGGAATTCGCAACACATTTTTAGCTTCAGAATACTAGCCAATTAAAGAAATGATATTCCTGAATAGTTTATTCTTTATCTGTAATATTCTTTTACCTTTAAAACTCAAGAATAATATTTTACAAAGAACTTCAAATTAGTGTAATTCTGAAAAAATCGAGATTAGGACAAATATTTATGACATATTTTGCTCAGAATGTCTTCGGAAATAAGCTCCTTAAGGGATGGTAAATTCACGTGTATCATCCTGTATATAGCTTTGGTTAGGCCTTGTAAAATATTTTAAAATGTTTATTAATAGATATAAAGCGGTCAATTCGATTCGACCATTAAATAAATTCACTTTTTACACGTGCAATTATTTTTAAAATTTCATTCATGTCTCAATAATTGTGGCGTCACACTTGTATTAATTGGATTTGAAGTGGATGGATTTCAATTAGCGTGTAACAACGTCAATGAAAATGAGTCTCTGGAGTCTGTGAGCTGAAAACTGGGAGCAGTGAGCTGAATTTGCATAAGCACGTGAACGAGTTTAAAAACTAACGGAATAAATTGCGTTACCCCGTCCATCTGCAGGAGAAACTAAAAAAACACGGAAATATGGGCTTTTATATAATTGTTAGCGAGCTTCTTGGCTCGTTATTTTGGTAGATTCAAACGTTCTTCTCATTTATAAATAGAAATGAACAGCTTTTTAGTGATTTTGCCACTATCCTAATTGCAGCGCAAGAATAAAAGTGCCATCATCACTCAAAAATGTAATTACTAAGCTGTCGCAATTCAGCAATTTATTGCCATACACATGTGGAACACCCAGCGTGGCCCCACTACTTGTTTGGAATGGAACCAGAGGGGAACATGTCTGGGCTGACAACACAAGAAAGATCACTGCTTCTTTTAGTCGGTCCGTTGTGAAGGCTGAATTCCCTATTTATCCTTACAGTAGAACTAAAGTCAGGTTTCGGGCAGCGTCATTATTTTGTCATTTTGATGAGTGATTTGGGATGATAGGTTGAAACCTTTTCCGCGATATACAGGTTGGATGGTAACCTCTGCACCAAAATGAAACTATCAGTAGATCAATAGATCAAACGACTGGTCGCACAGACTTACAGCTGTTCTCGATGTCGAGATATTACTGAGAGAGACCGCGCGACACGGCTATTTTTATACACAAATTCGGCGCAGTCATGTCCGTAGCGAGGATAGGTGGCTTCATTGGGCGAGGCCACATAAGTTATATTAACTACTAATAACATTAAGTTGTGGCTCATAGCGTCGTTACTGTAGTTCTAAGCATCTGAAGTTCTAATAACATTAACATTCGGTTGTGGCTCATAACGTCGTTACTGTAGTTCTAAGCATCTGAAGTTCTAATAACATTAACATTCGGTTGTGGCTTATAGCGTCGTTACTGTAGTTATAAGCATCTGAAGTTCTAATAACATTAACATTCGGTTGTGGCTTATAGCGTCGTTACTGTAGTTCTAAGCATCTGAAGTTCTAATAATATTAACATTCGGTTGTGGCTTATAGCGTCGTTACTGTAGACATAAGCATCTGAAGTTCTAATAACATTAACATTCGGTTGTGGCTCATAGCGTCGTTACTGTAGTTCTAAGCATCTGAAGTTCTGATAACATTAACATTCGGTTGTGGCTTATAGCGTCGTTACTGTAGTTCTAAGCATCTGAAGTTCTAATAACATCAACATTCGGTTGTGGCTTATAGCTTCATTACTGTAGTTCTAAGCATCTGAAGTTCTAATAACATTAACATTCGGTTGTGGCTTATAGCTTCGTTACTATAGTTCTAAGCATCTGAAGTTCTGATAACATTAACATTCGGCTGTGGCTTATAGCTTCGTTACTATAGTTCTAAGCATCTGAAGTTCTAATAACATTAACATTCGGTTGTGGCTTATAGCTTCGTTACTGTAGTTCTAAGCATCTGAAGTTCTAATAACATTAACATTCGGTTGTGGCTTATAGCTTCGTTATTGCAGTTCTAAGCATATGAAGTTCTAATAACATTAACATTCGGTTGTGGCTTATAGCTTCGTTACTGTAGTTCTAAGCATCTGAAGTTCTAATAATATTAACATTAAGTTGTAGCGTATAGTGTCGTTACTGTAGTTCTAAGCATCTGAAGTTCTAATAACACTAACACTCGGTTGTGGCTTATAGCGTCGTTACTGTAGTTCTAAGCATCTGAAGTTCTGATAACATTAACATTCGGTTGTGGCTTATAGCGTCGTTACTGTAGTTCTAAGCATCTGAAGTTCTGATAACATTAACATTCGGTTGTGGCTTATAGCGTCGTTACTGTAGTTCTAAGCATCTGAAGTTCTGATAACATTAACATTCGGTTGTGGCTTATAGCGTCGTTACTGTAGTTCTAAGCATCTGAAGTGCTGATAACATTAACATTCGGTTGTGGCTTATAGCGTCGTTACTGTAGTTCTAAGCATCTGAAGTTCTAATAACATCAACATTCGGTTGTGGCTTATAGCTTCATTACTGTAGTTCTAAGCATCTGAAGTTCTAATAACATTAACATTCGGTTGTGGCTTATAGCTTCGTTACTATAGTTCTAAGCATCTGAAGTTCTGATAACATTAACATTCGGCTGTGGCTTATAGCTTCGTTACTATAGTTCTAAGCATCTGAAGTTCTAATAACATTAACATTCGGTTGTGGCTTATAGCTTCGTTACTGTAGTTCTAAGCATCTGAAGTTCTAATAACATTAACATTCGGTTGTGGCTTATAGCTTCGTTATTGCAGTTCTAAGCATATGAAGTTCTAATAACATTAACATTCGGTTGTGGCTTATAGCTTCGTTACTGTAGTTCTAAGCATCTGAAGTTCTAATAATATTAACATTAAGTTGTAGCGTATAGCGTCGTTACTGTAGTTCTAAGCATCTGAAGTTCTAATAACACTAACATTCGGTTGTGGCTTATAGCGTCGTTACTGTAGTTCTAAGCATCTGAAGTTCTAATAACATTAACATTCGGTTGTGGCTTATAGCGTCGTTACTGTTGTTCTAAGCATCTGAAGTTCTAACAACATTAACATTCGGTTGTGGCTTATAACTTCGTTATTGCAATTCTAAGCATATGAAGTTCTAATAACATTAACATTTGGTTGTGGCTTATAGCGTCGTTACTGTAGTTCTAAGCATCTGAAGTTCTAATAACATTAACATTCGGTTGTGGCTCATAGTGTCGTTACTGTAGTTGTAAGGATCTGAAGTTCTGTCATTGAAATGTAATAGAATCGCAGTGGAAAGTAGATATAATTCTTTGGCTCTAAAACAGAATGTATGACATTTCTTGCGGTTTTAGGAACGAGCATTTAAAGTTAGAACGACCGTATAAAGTCATAGGGATCATGTTTATGACAATGGGTTAGGCAGAAAAATAATAGAGATTTACATGTTATCTTTTGCCATAGTAAACATACCGTCGGGATGCACAACATATCACAAAATCTCATTTCACATATCACCTTTCGCTTTGGAATCACAGAATTATACAGTATATATAGGCTAATAATATAATTTAGGTAATTTTTTACTTGATACGAAATTATTCTTTTCTTTGTCGATTTATTCTCCGTTACATATACACAAAGCCGGCATTAAGAGCTGTAGATTCAGGTATTTGCTTAGAATTTTATCTTCTTAATCGGTGCATTTCGAACTGGCG
The DNA here is from genome assembly GCF_040183065.1 of Periplaneta americana. Taxonomy (NCBI): domain Eukaryota; kingdom Metazoa; phylum Arthropoda; class Insecta; order Blattodea; family Blattidae; genus Periplaneta; species Periplaneta americana. Next base: position 60,683,186 of record NC_091123.1, on the reverse strand, counting down.
GATCAAGGTCACGTTCAAACGTACAAACCACGCATGAGTCACTGAACTGAAAACTGTGAACTGAAGCACTGGTAATCCCGGCTGTCCCAACTGACTTTAGTTGAGAAGAATGATCCAAGAATGGAGTAAGCATGCGTGGAAAATACAGTCCATTGCTTGACCTTGATCCGTCAGTTCGAAATGCACTGACAATAGTACTGTCACTATTATTATTATTATTATTATTATTATTATTATTATTATTATTATTATTACAGTAGAATTCCTCGTATCTGCTAACTGTGGGACAAAGCCAGTACAGGATAACTGATTTTCTGGATAATTGGAAAATACATACTGTACTGCACAAACATTTTTTTCCATGTTGAAATTTAGTAATTTTCATATAGATACTTAAAAATAAAGTTTTTAAAATACGTACAATGTCTATTTTAAGTACTGAATACGGTAATGTAAATTAATCACTTCATAACTGTAGTAATACATACTAGCGTAAAAAATACTGAAAGTTTTCGTAACCTTATGACAATTTTAAAAGGGAGCCATGTGACGTGAAGAGCAGTGTAGCCAACGTCACAATTATGAAGATGATGAAGTAGCACCCGATGATTTGACCTCTTTAACCTAATGTCTTATTGTTTATACATACTATCTATTACTCGAATGAAACTTTTACGCGCAACAGCGTAACAGAGAATTTCACACTTTCCTACAGTATTTAGACTCATCCAACACCCTTTCGAAACGGGCGAGTTCAAGTAGTATATTTAAAAATATCGTCTCTGCGCATTGTTTGCAAGGCCCAAGTGACACCTTACGGGTGCTACCCGATCTATTCCAGAGAATAACGGGATTTTCTGTATATGTTTTCACGCGTGAACAATATAAAGAGTAAACACAATATGCGGCATGTGCGATCAACGAAAACCACTCACATCTTCGTCCGACTCTTCTTTTTCGCATGAATGACAATTTTTTTTACCTAGCCAAAAGTCCCGTTGTTTTGGTATTGCCGGTTATTTGGGTGGCGGATACGAGGGATTTTACTATATTACTATTATTAGAGGAGAACTCTTATTCATAGCTTGCTTCATTCCTTTCATTAGACTCGTTTAAATCTTACAGCAAATTGTACTTATTTATGCTAATTACATTATCCTAATTGCTGTATAAACGTGACCCGTAATGATGCGGATTTTCTCGAATCCCCTGTCACTTTCTTCGGTATTAGAGTTGCTAAAAACTTGTATTAAATGTCACGGATTTTTTGCGGCACCACAATACTTTGCATAATAAAGTACAAAAAAAAAAAAATCTGCATTCTTACGGTAAGAGTACTTTTCGCGTTCCTATGCTTGTATGTTTTCACAGACAGTGTTGAAATGTTTAGAGAGAGAAAGAAAAGGAAAGAAGTAAGAGTAAGAAAACTTGAGGCCGGTAATTCAGTACCCTCCGTCTGCTTGTCTTTCAATTTAAGTCGTCCTTGAGTGGTGAGGAGAATTCCTTCATGGTCCCATCTGTCGTGCCGTAAAATAGCAGCCAGAGTTGAACGGCACAAAAAAAGAACAAGTGGTGCTGGGCTCGGCGCTCGCTATCGTCATTGAATGAAGTTTACTTTTATTGCAGTGGCAAAAAAAAAAAAAGTTTATTTTTCTCCGACTTATGAAGCACAGTCCAGCAAATATAACTTGCTGCAGACACGGAGGGGGCAGGGGAATTGGCGAGAAAATTGAATCCTCGGGGATGTGGCATTCTCCCGAGGTCATGATTATAAACGGTCGTTGTACCTCTTATTGAGTTCGTTCATTTTTTCCCCTTGTTCTAAAACAGCTATAAATCACATTCCCTTTAAGAAATACAATGAAGGTAAAATAAGAAAACTATATATATTCTTTCAGTACCTTAATATATCAAGTAGAGTCTTACAGTTATAAATTTACTTAAGTTATTCATTTATCTCTCTATGTTGAAGTACTGGTATTTTATTGGTATTTTCCTGGCATTTTTGTAATTACGTATTTGTATCATTGATCTCTCATTAAATCTTGAATGTGTGTCAAATAAATAAACTGAAGGCAATAAAAATGAAGAGCTATAGATTGACAAATCGAACTGAAACCCTGACCGAGTTACTACGTGAGCGCTGGCTGTCTTGGGGAGGAGCAAGTGAGAAGGCACGGGGGGAAGGGAGAGAGCACTATGCACTATGTACTTGCAGGTCCACTCACAGTTTGTCAAACCTGCTAACAAAAGCATTAAAAGGTTGACTAGTTGCCTGCAATGCTAGCATAATGGAACCTTCCTAGCCGACAGTCGAGGCAAAAATGAAGAATCCGTTATTGTGGTAATATTGGAGAGTGGTTCTTCTATTGGTCGCGATGCCCACACACACTCTCTCGGATATTTACGTGGTGATTGGTGACTGAATGACGAGGAACGAGGGAGAGAGAAAAAAGAAAGAGAAAGATTCCAGAAGTTGGCGTGTTTTACGGGGTTTCACTTGAAGTTGTCAAACTATAGTACGATGCTAAAAAGAACCAATTCCGATATTTCAACATCCCTGATATCGAAAATATGGATTTGGGCATGCCTTCTATATGTTCTGTCTGTAGACAGTTATGTCTTCTAAACCAGCGGTGCACAACTGCCCGCCACTATGTTTTCTGCGGTCCGATAGTAAAGTTTCAAACTTAACATTTAAAAAAATATTTGAACAGACTTGTATTATTAATTACTATCAATTATAGTAATCACTAATTAGTAAGACATTTATGTAAATTATTTATTATTGGAGGATGTCTGCGGCCCTCCAAAAGAACATTTTTTTTTAATATTGGCGCATTTTTCAAAAGGTTGAGCACCTCTGTTCTAAACTATTAGTTGGATTTGTTCATATTCAAAATCTGAGTCAATTTATTTAGGAATAACGCGCATGTAATCAATAATTTGTAGCGAAAAAGTGAAGGGGTCTTCGTATCGACGCGGCAGTTCAAAAGGGAAACAACTAAAAATTTAAAATTTTAAAAACCTGCATTTTGAAGTTTCATGTTGATATGAAAAATCCAAGTAACACACACAATTTGAAAATTAACATAATTAATGGCCGGTTTCTACAAACTCATGAAATAGTCACGGATAAACTATCTCATGATTAAAATTTATCTAAGGATAACTTTTTGTGTTTCTACAAACGAACGAGATAAATTTATCCTTGGGTAAGTTAGTTCTATAATCTACCAGTAGATGACTAATAGTATAATCAGGAAGGCTGTTCTTGAAATTGGAACAGTTTTATTCAATTAAAAAAGCTGTGATTAGCATGATTCTTATTATTGTTTTCATACTTTATTCTGGTTACATTAATAAGTAATAATTTGGCAAGTGAGTTAATAACATATTCCAATTGAATCACGTATGCACAACTAATTATTAAACTCAATAATAAAACATTTTCATCAGGTAGAAATAATTAGGCTTGTAATAATATTAACATTCCTATCCTATTCACGTCGTATGGGTTCCATCTATACAACCTAATACATTTGGGGACCCAGAAATGCAATGAAATTCTTGAACGATGGTTTGAGCTTCATTCCCTGTTGGCATGGTAATATATTCATTGCCCATACTAACAATTAGACTTCAAACTCTTTTGATAATGCTGCATACTGTTGTCTTGTGTATTTGTGAATCATCTCCAATTAATATTTGAAAACTTCCCGTACCGTAAAATCTTACACAAGTTAATAACTGATTCATGGGAGAAATTGGAGGAGAATGGTTACATGTTGGGGTTATGTTATGCTCAATTTTCTCCAAAACGTCGACAACCGTGTTTTTCGTCAGTCGATATTCATAAAAAAAATTCATTATTACTATATATTGCTTAGGGATTACGCCTGAAAAAGTAGAAATAACTTCCTGTTAGTTAATTACTTGCAATTTACAGTAATAAAATTTGGAGTAATTTGAACGATCCTTTGATTTTTCACAGCAACACACAGCTTTAAAAAGCAGGTTTTTCAAAACTTAAAATTTTGAGTTATTTCCCTTTTGCACTGGGCCGTCGAGCACCGTAAGCTTAACGATTTGAGCTTGGCTGTAAACGCTGGTATCCTGATGGGTTCAAGTAGAATTGAGGACTGTTTTAACAAAACTCAACAAAAGCCATTTTTTAAATTTTACAGAAAATTTTCTTTAGTCAATTCAAAGTTCTTTACTATTAAAAAACGTGAAAACATTAGCCATTATATTTTCTCTCTTAGAAACGAATTGATTGACGTGAAGCACAACTAATTACGAATTTTCTTCATTTAAAAAAAAAAAAGTGAAATTTTTTTTTACAATGCTGCACTCATTTTAATTACACTTTACTTGTAATATTTTTTTTATTAATCAAACCTTGGTTCATCACAAAACTGCAAGATCCTGTCTATTGTATAATAATAATTATCTTCCTAGTCTAAGTAACTAATTATTTAAATTGAATTCAGTTTAAACAAAAAACACCTCAATTTAGAAATTGAGGGAGAAGTCTGAAACCAGGCTTAATTGCATTTTAGATTTCACCCCCACCTCAGAGTCACCGCCCTTTAGAAATTTCAAATGGCACCTCCATATTTTTATGCTTAAATATGAAAGAGCATTAATTTGTTCATTCATTTATTTCACATCTTTTGTTTTATATCGTTGCCTGGCAACATCGATTGTTGTCACTGTTGATTAGAGCTGAAGCTACAAATGAAGGGTTCAGAGCCATAGTGGGCCAAGCGCCACGGAGAAACAAGGGTTAAATTTAAGTGAATATCATAGTTTAATGAAGATTGATATATCATTTAATTTTAATGTGTGTACTTTATATTATTTCCTATAGGCTATGTTTCCATTGAATTATGGTAATAACTTCATTTTAACCCTTGTTTTCTACGGTTTTAGTAAATGGCGCTTGGTCCACTATGGTTCTGAACCCTTCAAATAATATTGAACCATTTCTTGTAATAGTTGTCTTCGTGTATTAAATTATTTTAAAATGGTTTACTTCAATGAAAATCAGTTAAACAATATTATCCCCAACAATTCCAGCCCACATATTGGAAACTTTACGAAACACATGAGGATTTTCAATATCCAAGTACCTATAATTGAGTCTGTTGACAAACCCATTTAAGAAAAAAAGTCACTTCATCACTAAAGTAAATATTTTTGTCAAATTTGGAACATCTTCAATTCTCTGAGACATCTGTTCACAAAATTCTACTCTTCTATCAAAATCGTCTTCGCTAAGCTGTTGGTGACTTTATATTTTGTAGAGGGAAAATTTGTTCATTTTCAGCACTTCATGTATGGAACTAACCGAAATGTTTGTTACAGCAGAACGGAGGTGGTGGGTTCATGAATGAAATGACCTAGCATTTCAATCTGTGAACCCATTATAGACTCCGAAAGGCTCTTAGAGCAGCGCAGGGGATTATAAGGTTCCCACCTTACGAAACTATCGGCTCTGAACAGCAGTAGGAATGTCAGATCTATGTGCTGACTGCCTTTGCTCCCAAGCGATTTTCTTTATACTCATTTGTGTTAGAGCAGCGTTTCTCAAACTATGGTCCGCGGACCACCTGTGGTCCTCGAGTTCTGCCCTTGTGGTCCTTCAAAAAAGAAAGAAAAAAAAATTCAAATGAATTGCATATCACGCTATAGTTGAAAATCTCATAGTTTGGAAATGATACATGGCAGTCGCCTTTCACTTTTTCTCCTAGTACTAATGTTTTATGAAATTTCTTACCCTACCCATCTACCCCCTACTCTACTCTCAGCAACAAAAGAAGGATTTAAAGCACTATGAACGTGGCGTTTCTCGCCATCTTTTCTCTGCTTATCTGTCGCTGAGCCTGTAATCCAGCCAGGGACACCCAAATTCATAACAGAGGACCAAAGTACCAGTAAGGTTCAACGCGGACTATCGATTAAGGGACAGATTCCTCTAAAAAGACTAAAATACCAACCTTTTCATGTATTGATGACTTTCTTAGTAGTTTTGCCGACATCCAGTCTGCACATTGAAATAGCATGTACTGTACGTCTTGCACCAATAATAGAACGTGCCAAATTGCATCTTTACTTGCTGAAAATCGGGCATGTTTTTGCATTAAGGTTTTTATTTGTTTTTCCAGATGACGATATAAGAAATTTCAGACTCCTCCTATTTTAAAATTCGACAGGTTTACTTTTTACACTTGCGTGTTTCGTCTCTAAATGTCGTTTCAATTTCACGGGTGTCTATACACTCGTTTAAAAGCACTTCGTAACAAACAACACCGAGGTTTTGGTTCATTCTCTTTGCCACACCAAGTAAATCCAAGTTCCAAATAACTCTTGTCATATTTACGAAAATAGTTTTTCTTTGAATAGCTACGACTGGGATTAGATATTTCTTTAATGGCACTATAATTAATATATTTCTTCACACACAGCTTCTGTACTATTAGCACTGCCTAAATGAAGCATAATATCATGTTCCTTTCTTTTCAAAGATTCGGATCGAAGCCAGTTTTCCATTATTTATAATGGGCACTATTTAACAGAGACATGGACAACTACTAGCGTGTACCACATAAGAAGGATTTCAAACAACCAACTACTAACAGGCAAGTGACGAATCAACAATGCACAGAATTTGTTATAAGTTACTTGTGATTGGCTACAAAAAATATAATTAGAAAATTATTATAATTAATTAATTCTATTTTAAAATATAAGTATATTGGTATTAAAATATGCTACAAAAATGATATATTTGCTTTCGAAGGGAACAAGAGTAAGGGGTCCGCGGAACTGTTCTGACTTAAAAAGGTGGTCCCCACTTCACAAACGTTTGAGAAACGCTGTGTTAGAGGATGAGGGAACCCTAGACGATAGTGTTGTCGGAAGGATTGGATCAATCTACGACCCCACTGGGACTCGAAACCGTGACCTTCAGGCTTGAAGCGAAACGCGACAAATGTACACATACACTTGAAACTTTTGACGTAGTAGTAAGAGATGATGACTCACTGTTTCGTTTTTATGCTGCGGATTCGATTCCTTTTTCAGACATGTTGACTCATTCTAATTTTAACATCTAATGCATTCCAGGGTTCTTACTCAAGAAGTTACAGCGTCTCATGCTGTTTAGATCAGTGTCGAGGTCTTGCATTCATCCTGATGTTAGACTACCTGCTTCATCACAGTGCCAAAGATGTTGCCGCATACCTCGGCGTGTTTTGTAGGATGCAAATATCTAGCAATAAAAGGCAAACATAACTCGAGTATCTCTTTCGTAGCTCTTTCTCTAAATGCTTGCCGATGACTTCCGTAAAGATAACTGTGCTGGCAGCAGAGTTCAAATCTCTGCGTATCAAAGTGGAATTTTTATGGTCAACAGCAGACAACTTTGGATCGCATACTTCGGCATCAAGTAGAGGTTCATGTTTGACCAGACACTCAAATCAATTCAATGAATCAATTCTAAAGGCTTTGCCTTGTCGCTTCAGCCATCTTTCTCTTCCCTCTGCTGTTGGTTTAAATTCTTCATAGTTGCTGCACTTCATTCTATTGAACATGTCTTTGATATATTTTATTCTCTATCTTCCTCTCTTTTTTGGCAAGTATTTACGCCATCAATATACTGTATTAACTAGAAATGTGTTATGTCTGACTGTATGATCAATGAAATTTATTGTTCTTTTTCCTGATTTCTGATTAAAAGAGAATACAAAAATAATTGTAACAAAGATAATAGATAATTTCTCATTATACACTTTTGACAATCTAATTACTTTATCGTGTTGGAAATTATATTACTGTTTATAGTTTATCTTCTTGTACTTATCATTTGAACACATGCATAGGCCTATATTATCTATATATATATATATATATATATATATATATATATATATAATTTGAACTTTTAATGGAAATTACGGGAAAACGGCTGAACGGATTTTAATGAGTGACCCCTCATTTTCATGTCTGGCATCCAAAGTTTTTCGGAAAAATAGTAGTTTTCAGTGAAATGTCAATTTTCGTACATAATTTTCCTATTTTCCAAAATCCATCTGTTGTCAGTTTTGAGAACTAATTTTATTCAATCACGGCCGACTTGATTGAATTTCAGAACAAAACACACACTACAATAAACAATAGGCTATTACACGAAGGCCATGACCTGCAGGATTGCCGACATATTTAGAGCTCAATTCAATTTGTTATTAAAAACTGATTCTACAGTGTATAATTTTCTGAGTACAGCTGCGTATTGGATATTCAAATCTACGAAACTTGAAGTGGTTTGATGACATTATTACTATTAGAAATTAAATATTATTATAGTTAATATCATGATGCATATATTTTTTCATTAATTGTACCACGGCCACTTGATGTTCCCTTCGCTTTTTTTGTATACGGCCTTGACAATAGTAATATTTTCGTGAAATTGGATAATTTCTCCATTCCACCAAGAGGCACTGTCTGCCAAGCTCTGGTGTCCACAGAAGAAATACTCAATATGAATTAAAATAAATGATCAAAGAGTAATAATAACACTTATAAATAATAAATAAGAAAATAATAAGTATTATTATGTTTAGTTCTGTTAATTATGGTAAAAGCGTGAGTTTAAAAGCAGGGAAGGTACCACATAGTAACCTGTTCAGTTTAAGTAACATGATGACAGAGGCGTAATTTTGTAGTTCATTCGCTGAGTAGCACCCCTAGACTAAACTGCGATGTTTCAAAGTAATCACTTGGGTAATTATTTACCATGACTTGTACTGAGTTTTATAATTTCACTCACTGCACTGATACATTCCACTTGATATTGCAGATTCAAGAATCATAATTTCAAGATTTTGCGACTCAGTGGATTATAAGCCTAATTCTTCGAAGGAACAAGCTTTTCAGTTAAAGCTGCTGCAATGTTATCTAGAAGCGGCCTAACAAATTTTACAGTAATGATATTAGCAAGTCCGTTTTGGCCGTCTTCATCACAAATTGGCATTGCAAGAGAGGGCATCTACACAGTAACGGCTCAATTTCTGAACACAAATTTTCTAATATATTCTTGTTTGGTATTCTCTTTCGATGATTAAGCAGCTGTTCTAGAATCAATCTTGCATGAATACTGCCTTCATCGGCCTCTTTCCATACATTTTCTTGTTCTTTATGTAACGGATCTCTCTCAATTAGTTGGAGTTTTTCGGTTGCTTTCGTTATCTCATCTTGCTTCTCTTGTAACACCTGATTAAGTTGTGTAAATTTCACATGCAATCTGTTAATTATTTCTTTTTAGCTCCCCAAAGTTGACAACGTCTGTTTGCGTCGCTTTATGGTCATTTTCAACTAGCCAGAAGGGAATGTCATTAACTGATGCTCAGCCACTCGGAACATCTTGTTCGAATAGTGAAAAACCAATATTACTAAAAGATTTGCATTTCTTGGGTGGAGGGAGATCAGTTTTAGTAACTGTTCGTCATGGACTTCTGATATGTTACTTATACCTAGGATAATGAGGGAATATTGTTGGCACAGCATTTGGTTTTAATAGTCTAAATTTCCCATTATTAGAATAATCTTCTTCCCTGAAATATAAACTACAAACGATTGAAGATGGGGAGTTGCTGTAGGAACAAAGTCTCGGCGTGAAATCACTTTTCGCATCTTTCCCTTACTTACTTTTGGCTTTTAAGGAACACAGAGGTTCATTGCTGCCCTCACATAAGCTCGCCATCGGTCCCTATCCTGAGCAAGATGAATCCACTCTCTATCATCATATCCCACCTCCCTCAAATCCATTTTAATATTATCCTCCTATCTACGTCTCGGCCTCCCCAAAGGTCTTATTCCCTCCGGCCTCCCAACTAACACTCTCTATGCATTTTTGGATTCGCACATACGTGGTACATGTCCTGCCCATCTCAAACGTCTGGATTTAATGTTCCTAATTATGTCAGGTGAAGAATACATTGTGTGCAGTTCTGCGTTGTGTTACTTCCTCCACTATCTTGTAACTTCATCCCTTTTAGCCCCAAATATTTTCCTAAGAGCCTAATTCTCAAACACCCTTAATCTCTGTTCCTCTCTCAAAGTGAGAGTCCAAGTTTCACAACCATACAGAACAACAGGTAATATAACTGTTTTTATAGATTCTAACTTTCCGATTTTTTGACAGCAGACTAGATGACACAAGCTTCTCAACCGAATAATAAGAGGCATTCCCATATTTATTTTGCGTTTAATTTTCTCCCGAGTGTCATTTATATTTGTCACTGTTGCTCCAAGATATTTGAATTTTTGTCCACACCTGTGGAGTAACGGTCTCCGCGTCTATCCGCGAAACTAGGTGGCCAAAGTTCGATTCCCGGTCGGGGCAAGTTACCTGGTTGAGGTTTTTTCCGGGGTTTTCCCTCAACCCAATATGAGCAAATTCTGGGTAACTTTCGGTGTTTGACCTTGGAATCCACCGGCATTATCATCTTCATCTCATTCAGACGCTAAATAGCCTAAGATGTTCATAAAGCGTCGTAAAATAACCTACTAAAGTAAAATAAAATATTTGAATTTTTCCACCTCTTCGAAGGATACAACTCCAGTTTTTATATTTCCATTTCGTACAATATTATGGTCACGAAATATAATCATCTTTCCCTGTCACTCGGAAATTCGTGGAATGATAATTGCTCCTTCACTCTTTTTTTCTATTCGAAGTACACAATAGTACACAACACTACGTAATTTTGAATCATATCACAATAAACTCACATACCAGTAGAAAGAAGCGCAATATTACTAATTATAGTCGTACAAGAAACCATACACATATTCCTCAGTGAACCTTGGGAGTCAGTGTCATCTGGCGGGAATTTCATATTTTCTCGATTACAGCTTTAACACAGGGATCAAAATGAATTGTCAAGGCCGGTAAAGGAGAAGCGAAGCGAGCACATCAAGTCGGCCGTGATTGTACATAATATTGATGCTCTATTGATGACATGAAAGTGAAACGTTTTGTGTTTATGTAAGTAAATGTAGAGAATATCTTAATTTAGATCTTCATTTCTATAATTTACTGAGTGGCTGCTATATACAACTACAAAACTTAGGTAAGATAATAATATTGTTATTAAAAATCAAATATTTTTATACTTATTAACCCAGTGGGGTTGGGTCTTTTTTATATACTTAATGGCGGTGTAGTGTAGATATTGATATGTGTCATTGTCTTCAGTATTGGCTTGAGAGAGCGCAAAAATTACAGCTCCTAAGGAAAGATCAAAAGGTATTACTTACTGATAAAATAAGAGGCCTAGAAAATTTTGTAGTCTCCAGATCATTTCAGCAAGGTCTCTTAGTAGGATAAAATGATTTTACGCTCTACATTTCAAGTTCTACATGCAGCAGCTATACGAAAATGCTATTGTTCGAAAGCTTAGCAAACCTGACATTTTTTTTAACTTTTGCCTACAATCCACAATGACCTGAAATAGCTACTGCTATCGTCCTGACATTGATACTTGCGTTTTCGCGTTGAAGCTCAAAAACTGAAGTTGGATAGGTTCAAAAAAAAGTATTTGGCCTCCATTCAGAGGGAGTATGTTCCACTATTATGGAAGCAAATAACTATCAAAATGTCTGGTATTCTTCATTGAAAATAATCTGAACAATTTTTATTTGAACTTTTTATGGACTTAGTTTGCAGCAATTGCTGCACAAGCCATTAGTAGTAATTAAAATGCAACCAAATAAGAATATAAAATTTGTACCATGGATTGGAAAGAAAAGACATTTTTGAAGTGATCGGCATTATTTGTCTTTGATTTCAAAATAGACCCATTAATTTATTGTATTCCATATGCATCATTCTCCGATAAATTGAGTAGGTGATACTGATCATGAACAGAATCATTGCAATGCTTTAGGAGAAATCTCTGAGCAGAGTCAAACGGCATGCCTACAACAACACTTTCGTGTCAATACTTCTCTTCACAATTCGTCAAATGTGAAAATAAAAGCTACTATTAAGCATTGTGACAATCTATCATATTAATAACATTTGCTAGTAATATAAACTGAAAGAGTATGGATTTCTAAAGCGCACCGCGGCGGAGATGGTAATGAGGCAGCAGACTGTCGTTGTTCCTGCAGTAACTCCTATGTGTAAATATAACATTTTCCAGTAGGAAGAAAAAACACATTTATTCATCCTATGGCAGCCGTACATACGAGAATGTGAATTCTTACATTTTCGAAACTTTGATTACTTCACCTTTCATAAACGACATAGAATATGTTCAAAACCAAGCTCTCAGACTCATTACTGGTGGAATCAAAACAAATCCAATAGATTCTATGAGATTCCTCACTAACATTGACAGCATCAATATGACAATAGAAGAAAAAGCACTGATTCAATATGAAAAACTTATCAGTTTACCAGGAAACAATTGGCATTCATACAGTCCTCTCTGTAGATTGAAAACTCAAAAAAGTTTCATATCCATTGTTCAAGAATTAAAACAGAAAATCAATATCCCGAATTTAAAAGAAAACTTAAAAATTAAACCAAATCCTTTAACTCTATTAAATATAGAATATAATCTAAATTTAACAGAAGAAATACTGAAATCAGAAGTAAACACTGAAATACTGAAACAATTGTCTTGAGAGACAATTAATATTAGGTACCCTCCACAAAACTGGCTTCATTTATACACCGACGGATCCTTGATCTCCAGAGAACAAGGTGCTGGTGCAGGTGTTACGTGCTGTCTCTTCTCACTTTATAGATCTCTTGGATATAGAACAACAAGTTTTGATGGTGAAATCATTGCAATAAGGGAAAGTCTCAGGAATCTTCTATGCCACATCAATAAATTTAGGAATGCAGTTATATTGTCAGACTCCAAAGCAGCTATTCTATCAATAGTCTCTAAACACACACCTTCATCTCAAACAGCAGAAATAACTAAAATGCTCTCTCAATTAATATCACTCAATAAAATAATTGTATTCCAATGGATACCATCCCATTGTGGAATCCTGGGAAATGAGAATGCGGATGCTTTAGCAAAGAAGGGCAGCACTGCTACTTACAGACCTATTACTAAATCTACGTATTACTCTGTGAAAAGATTTATTAAATCTACATACTTAGACTTCAACAAACAAAATTTAATAACACAATCCCAAGGGAAAAAATGGAACTCTCTGCATCATAATCCACAGTTAATTCCCGATTTACCACGAAAATCGTCTGTAGCTGCATTTAGATTGGCAACAGGCCATGATTGTTTGGCCAAACACCTGCATAGAATTGGAATATATCAGTCCCCTAACTGTCCATTGTGCAACTCAAACCAAGAAATGGATTCAGAACATCTCAAAATCTGTGCTTCAGTGGCTGGTCATGATAATATCTTTGAAAAATATTGGAGTGCAAGAGGTCAAATGACTTCATTGTCAAATGCCTGGCATTAGAAAACAACAACATTTTCGAAACACAGAAATATAATTAAACTAGTGGCTTGTGCAGCAAATGCTGCTGCAAACTAAGTTCGTTAGACGTTCAAATAAAAATTTTTCAGATTTATTTTCAATGAAGAATACTTGTCTTTTTGATAGTTATTTGCTTCCATAATAATGAAACATATTCCCTCTGAATGGATTTTTTTTAGGCCAAATACTTTTTCTTTAATCTATCCATCTTCAGTTTTTGAGTTTCAACGCGAAAACGCAAGTATCAATGTCAGGACGATAGCAGTAACTATTTCAGGTCATTGTGGATTGTAGGCAAAAGTTAAAAAAATGTCAGGTTTGCTAAGCTTTCGAACAATAGCATTTTCGTATAGCTGCTGCATGTAGAACTTGAAATGTAGAGCGTAAAATCATTTGATCCTACTAAGAGATCTTGCTGAAATGATCTGGAAACTACAAAATTTTCTAGGCCTCTTATTTTATCAGTAAGTAATAGCTTTATATCTTTCCTTAGGAACTGTAATTTTTGCGCTCTTTCGAGCCAATACTGAAGACAATGACACATATCAATATCTACACTACACCGCCATTAAGTATATGAAAAAGACCCAACCCCACTGGGTTAATAAGTATAAAAATATTTGATTTTTAATAACAATATTATTATCTTACCTAAGTTTTGTAGTTGTATATAGCAGCCATTCAGTAAATTATAGAAATTAAGATCAAAATTAAGATATTCTCTACATTTACTTACATAACGTCAAAACGTTTCACTTTCATGTCATCAATATAGCATCAATATTATGTACAATTAATGAAAAATAGACGCATCATGATATTAACTATAATAATATTTAATTCTAATGATAATAATGTCATCAAACCACCTCAAGTTTCGTAGATCTGAATATCCAACACACAGCTGTACTCAGAAAATTATACACTGCAGAATCAGTTTTTAATAACAAATTGAATTGAGCTCTAAATATGTCGGCAATCCAACAGGTCATGGCCTTCGTGTAATAGCCTATTGTTTATTGTAGTGTGTGTTTTGTTCTGAAATTCAATCAAGTCGGCCGTGATTGAATAAAATTAGTTCTCAAAACTGACAACAGATGGATTTTGGAAAATAGGAAAATTATGTAGGAAAATTGACATTTCCCTGAAAACTACTATTTTTCCGAAAAACTTTGGATGCCAGGCATGAAAATGAGGGGTCACTCATTAAAATACGTTCAGCCGTTTTCCCGTAATTTCCATTACCAGTTCAAATTATATATATAGGTATAGGAGATTTTTTATATGCTGTATCACTATTTAAGTTATTTAATATCACATGGCATAACAGTAATGTTTATTCAGAACATAAAGTACCATACATACTGTAATCTTAGAAACCTTCGTGAGTCGATGCTGCTAATATGAGCTACCGCTATGTGTCAAATATGGGATAGACAGCCCATATTACCAGCACATTAACACGTAGTGTATTTTCACTATCGTGATTTATGTTATTTGTTACAGAATAATGCCACTGATGTGACACGGTTTTCCTACTTATGTTTCTTCGTTGTTTCCAATTTTATTTTCAAATTTTTATGGTAGCCCATATTTAGACTTCACTACCTATAGATGACCGGTTCGTATTTCTTTAAAAAAGTAATTATATGCAAATATCTATTGCAACTATTGACCTTTAAGACTGGAAAAATTCTATCTGAATAATTACTTTGTATGTCAATAAAGATTTCCAAGCAATATGCCACACCATTTTCCACTATTATGAGGAATACAAAATGGTAGCCTGTATTTCCACCTTCTCCTCTACACATATTAATTTTTGCCCCGTGTGTAGGAGAAAGAAATGCCACAATTTCTCTATTTGAACAGGCTAAGAAACTACAACTTCTTTATACGCAGACTTACCGTTATCATTTTCACCAGCATCATGAGCACCATAACCACCGCAACCACCTTCGACATAGCCATCAACTTTACTTGAGGTCGTCAGGCCAGCTATTTCTTGGTCTCTATTTCCATATCAGTTTTGGATGTCAGCTGTTATCCATTCTCTTAAATTAGTAAGACATGTACTACATTATTTTATACGAGAGTTTATTTCCTTATTCCATTCCAATGTCTTAGGGTAGAGTCGGGTAGTATCGGACATCGGGTAGTATCGGACAGTGCGTTTCTTTCATCTACCACCATATGGTAGTACCTGAATGACATGGTTACGTTTCTCTATGCGACATCACAGAAACGTAACCATGTCAATCAGGTACTATCATCGTGTGGTAGATGAAAGAAACTCGCTGTCCGATATTACCCGATGTCCGATACTACCCGACTCTCCCCTAATTTTTAAATGGTATTTAGGAGAGCTTTCTTTTCATTGTTTTTAAAAATAATTTCATCCGATTGAATAATTACTGGTTTTCAATGAAACGATCCCATATTAACTGAAAGCTACGTATTTTATTCTACATGCTCTCATTTATTTTGTGTGTGTGTGTGTGTTGATATTTCGCAGGTAAGAAGTGACCCAAAAATTTGCATTTCACAACATCTTATTCAAATAAGCTTCTTGGTGTGCAGTACAGTTACAAAAAGTGATAATGACTGGCAGAATCCGAGATGTTTATTCATAAGTGCTTGTTGATAATGCACGACATCCTAGTGTACACAACAATTAAAGTGCAGCGTTGACGTTTCGTAGACGCTACTCTCGTGGGACCGGCATTCTGCTGATAATACGTCATCGGAGTCCCGACACGTGTCTGTTTTGTATGAACAGTTAATTGAAATGTGTAAACCTCGACAGCGTAAGGCTTAGAAAACAGACAAAGAAGGACGGAAAAAAAGACATCGCGCATGATTCATATTTTACAGATCTTCGGGTCCCTTCAGAATAGACGTTCCAGAGCTCTTTTTAGTTAAAAAAAACTGTTCTAAAGCTGCAGTGATTACATGCGACAGACAGCCTATGAAATATGGAGACGGAGGAAAGGTACTTGGCATTAAAACTACAATCTGTGGTGGTTCCTGTACTAACATCTTGATCAATCCCGCGGATAAAAATCTCAAGTTTTGCTGTATCAGTAATGTCACTGCTGTCATCAAGAACTAGTAAATAATATACGATTTTTCTTGCTTCTTTCTTTAATCTTTCTTCAGGAATTTTCTAAATTCTTCTCTCGATGCTTGGTCGAGAAATTCGTAGTTTTTCAAAATTAAAAACTTCTTATGGACAAGTTATTTAAACTATTTTAATCGTTACTATTTTGAGAAATTCTGTTCTATTAAAAGGCTTCAGAGCACGAGATATTTCAAACCCCATTTGGTAGCTGACTTCCTTGCATTTATTTATCTCATCTTTATTTTCCTGGCTATGATTTAAGATATGTAATTCCTGGCGTTTAACAGTTCGTTGGCACATAATATTGAAACAGTTTTTCTACAATATTATTATTAAATGAATAACTAATAAATAGTTACCCTAATCTAAAGATTAAGAAGATTAAAATTGAAATAAAACCTAATAATTTTATCCTTCTAGGGAGAAGATCTAAAAATATCAATATTCATGCACGTACAGAGGAATTATAGAAACACATACTTAGTGGTCAGTAATAATAATAATAATAATAATAATAATAATAATAATAATAATAATAATAATAATAATAACAATAATAATAATAATAATAATAATAATAATAATATAATAATACTTACTTACAAATGGCTTTTAAGGAACCCGAAGGTTCATTGCCGCCCTCATATAAGCCCTCCAGCGGTACCTATCCTGTGCAAGATTAATCCAGTCTCTATCATCATACCCCACCTCCCTCAAATCCATTTTAATATTATCCTCCCATCTACGTCTCGGCCTCCCTAAAGGTCTTTTTCCCTCCGGTCTCCCAACTAACACTCTATATGCATTTCTGGTTTGGCCTATACGTGCTACATGCCGTGCCCATCTCAAACGTCTGGATTTAATGTTCCTAATTATGTCAGGTGAAGAATACAATGCGTGCAGTTCTATGTTGTGTAACTTTCTCCATTCTCCTGTAACTTCATCCCGCTTAGCCCCAAATATTTTCCTAAGCACCTTATTCTCAAACACCCTGAACCTATGTTCCTCTCTCAGAGTGAGAGTCCAAGTTTCACAATCATACAGAAGAACCGGTAATATAACTGTTTTATAAATTCTAACTTTCACATTTTTGGACAGCAGACTGGATGATAAGAGCTTCTCAACCGAATAATAACATGCATTTCCTATATTTATTCTGCGTTTAATTTCCTCCCGAGTGTCATTTACATTTGTTACTGTTGCTCCAAGATATTTGAATTTTTCCACCTCTTCGAAGGATGAATCTCCAATTTTTATATTTCCATTTCGTACAATATTCTGGTCACGAGACATAATCATATACTTTGTCTTTTCGGGATTTACTTCCAAACCGATCGCTCTACTTGCTTCAAGTAAAATTTCCGTGTTTTCCCTAATCGTTTGTGTATTTTCTCCTAACATATTCACGTCATCCGCATAGACAAGAAGCTGATGTAACCCGTTCAATTCCAAACCCTGCCTGTTATCCTGAACTTTCGTAATGGCATATTCTAGCGCGAAGTTAAAAAGTAAAGGTGATAGTGCATCTCCCTGCTTTAGCCCGCAGTGAATTGGAAAAGCATCAGATAGAAACTGACCTATACGGACTCTGCAGTATGTCTCACTGAGACACATTTTAATTAATCGAACTAGTTTCTTGGGAATACCAAATTCAATAAGAATATCATATAATACTTCCCTCTTAACCGAGTCATATGCCTTTTTGAAATCTATGAATAACTGGTGTACTGTACCCTTATACTCCCATTTTTTCTCCATTATCTGTCGAATACAAAAAATCTGATCAATAGTCGATCTATTACGCCGAAAACCGCACTGATGATCCCCAATAATTTCATCTACGTACGGAGTTAATCTTCTCAAAAGAATATTGGACAAAATTTTGTACGACGTCAACAAAAGTGATATTCCTCGAAAGTTACCACAGTGGGTTTTGTCCCCCTTTTTAAAAATAGGTATAATTATGGACTCCTTCCATTGTTCTGGTACAATTTCCTTTTCCCAAATAGCAAGTACAAGTTTATAAATTTCGCTATATAATGCACTTCCACCCTCTTGTATTAATTCTGCTGGAATTTGATCGATACCCGGAGACTTGTACTTTTTCAGATTTTCTATCGCAATTTCGACTTCTGAAAGCGTGGGTTCGGGTATAAATGGCTCAGCAGTTTGTATTTCAATTTCGTCCCGATCATTTCTATTTGGCTTATGTACATTTAGTAGTTGCGCAAAATAGTTTTTCCATCTGTTTAGGATTGATGGAGAGTCTGCAAGCAAGTCACCATTCTCATCCTTGATCACGTTTACCCTTGGCTGATATCCGTTCTTAAATTCCTTTATACCCTTATATAAATCTCGAATGTTTTTATTCTTACTATTTGTTTCTACCTCATTCAGTTTTTCCTTCAAGTAACCTCTCTTTTTATTCCTAATAATAATAATAATAATAATAATAATAATAATAATAATAATAATATTATTATTATTATTATTATTATTAATACATTATTGAGCGTGGTAATTAATGTTTCTATATAATCCTAATTAAGGCCATCGTCACCATGCAAGCAACAGTTACTGAAGACTGATGACAATAGCGGAAGGGATAAGATGACGAATCAGCTGACAGCGGGAAGAGTAGGTCATAGAAAATAGATCAAGAAGGTGGTTAAGAAGAAACAAGCAAGACGTCCGGAGCCGACAAAGAGGGAAAGTAAAGAAGATTTGGGGAGTCCATCTACTTGTGAGGGGAAGGAAGAAAATAAAGAACCGCAGAACTACAGTCTACGAAGTTGGTGCTTAAGGGGGGTGGAGTGATAAAAGTGTGGCAAAAGACATTGAAACAATAAAGTGAGTGTTCAAGGAGTAAGAGTAACTAGCAAAATAATCGGAGGGAGAATGTGTGAACGAATAAGTGAATTGTGTCCAGAGAAACAATAGTTGATAAAGGAAGTGACTAGAGAAAATTAGAAGTGTTTGTTAATAGTAATTGGTAGTGAAATGTTACTAATATTGGAGTGTCGACTAAGTTAGCTTACAATCAGAGAAATTGAAATGATAGGAAGACAGCAAGTATTTCAATGTAAGTTTACAATTGAAGGTTGAGTTGACTTACAAAAATAGTGCCAAACGGAAAAATTATCGGGGTTAAAGGGAACAGTTTAACAAAACAAACATGTGATTCAGTGTCTAATGGAGAAATAGGGGATAAGAATGATGATAGAAGTGAGGAGAGGTGGAACTGATTGTAAGTTAGAGAGGTAGTGAATGAGTATGATTAAATAGTGTTCATAAAAGTTAGTTCAAAATTAGGGAAATTTTAGATAATAGGAAGTACTTCAATATAAGTAAACAATAAAAGTGGTGAGGTGTTCATCAGAAAGAAGAGAAAATTTTAAGGTGAGAGTTTAGAAAGAAAATTGAGAGTATGTATTATAGTAGTAGAGGTAACAAAGGTAAAATAAGATGACTGCACACGTCATGAAAGTTTGTATGTGTTATTGTAATTAGAAGGTAATGGGGAGCACGAATACAGCGATGTGGTGGCGACCCATTACCAAATATGAGTTGTAGAAATAAATATATCATATATCATATCATATAATATCATATCATATAATATCATATCATATCATATAATCCTAATAGAACCGTTGAGCAAAGTAAACATACTACATTTTGTCCGACAGAACAACAAAAAAGTTCTCCTTCTCATTCTTTACGAAACCACCTCTTACTGCTTGTAGAGTTGTACAGGAAACTCCTCGTACCCATTTGAAAGTCTGTGATTACACGATGTAATCACGACACCCGCTTTGGTCACCGCTGTTCTAAAGTCTATATGTGAAGTTGTTACATGTGTAGTGTGAGTAATGCATGCGGGGATTTGTTACCGCCCATCGCATAATCGGCAAAGTCGGCAAGTTTTTCTTTTTCTAATACAGAACCAAGGCGTGTTCGGGTGTGTAACAGCTGTTTTAACTCCTTATAAAGTTTTAGAAACTGCAAAAATTGCTGCTGAAGAAGCAATATCACAAATCGATAAGAGAGAATCCAGTTCTTATCAACTCTGTGCAATGCGTAGTTATTTACGATATAAGTGGTAAAAAAGACATTTTATTTTGCGAGTAGTGATGTTTGCGAAACGAGACAGCAGACCGAGTGAAACAAACCTACGAACAAAATAAAATAATTTGAAGAGTCCACTGCGAGAATGATGGATGTCACTTACTTGTCGAAAATGAACCAAGACTGTCAATGCATAGCTTAAGACATATAGACTGTACATACAGAGTTATATGGCATTAACACGGATAGTCATTGTCCAGTAATGATCGGAAAATCACAGTTAAGCTTTGAGCGCTAAGCATTTCAAACTTTCAATTGCTTCTCCTGCAAAATGTATTCCAAATGACATCCGTCATTCTTGCAGTGGACTCTTCATTTGTATTATGTGTGTGGTATAGTATTTTTTTAGATAGCCATTCTTCCGTGCTGGTATAGAGACAATTCTTCACACTTCTCCACTGCTGTATTCCCCCTCACTGTAATAGTGAAACTTCAACACACTATAACCAAACGGTGGTACAGCTCAGTGGTAGAGCATTCGACCGCAGATCGAGAGATCTCCTATTCAAACTCGGGTTCTCCCTAATTTCTTATAATTACATTTAATTCTTAATTGTTTCAAATGGTTATCCGTAAAATATCTCTTGAAGCAGTTTATTTAATTTTTATACGTTTCTTAACCGAAAGTCATTTTTAAAAATAGGCTTGCAATCGTTTGAACCGCAACATTGATCGGTTGCGATGGTGGAAAGCAATCGACAATCGGTACGAACTGTTTAAAGCCACTGTATGAAGTATTTTTTCGCACTAGTGTCAAAAATATTTTACGCACGCTAACTAAGTCGGTTTTTAACACACGTTAAGAGGTCTACTTTTGGGAGTAGCTGTGCAAAAAGTATTTTACACAAGTTTTTTTTAACCAGTTGCTACTATTTTTATTTTTTTGTTCTCATTATCATAATGAGATTCGCGGCACGTCTCGATGATTTTTTTTTTTTTTTTTTTTTTTTCTGGGATGCCATACAGCACATAAAGTGTAAACCATCACTGGTCTGTTGTACTATTCCCCAGCTAGGGTCATTCTCAACCATTACAAACTGACTGCTGTAAGGTTGGCTGTGTATTTCCCACTCGTTTCCAAACCAGCCTCCCATGAGCTTCGTCAGCCGGCGATCGGAGAATGCTGTGAAATGGTAATGATATGTAGATTTTGACGGAACGATGTAGATGCTAACATGGGGAAACGAACTCCGCATTTCACATTGGTTATAGAATTTTCACTTACACATTTCTTTGAGGAATGAAGATTATACTGTATAATGGAGAAACTGTCAAATGGTAGCAGAAGGCGTATTAGTCATTAGGTTTGCTTGCATGCACTTTTATTTTCTCATTATAGAACCTATACCGGTATAGAGAAAGTACTGTGATCTTGCAAAAATCGATTGAGATTTTCGCCGAAATGCAAGTTTGTCAGCATCCTGATACCAAAGAAACAACAAGAAGTAGTCTGGGCATGTCGTTTGTGTACAGCTACTTCTATTATACAATATACGACGAATTTTATAATAATGATAATAATAATAATAATAATAATAATAATAATAATAATAATAATAATGTGTCTCGCTTATTAATCTTAGTGCATGCCGAAAAGAAAACACACTATCGATGTTGTTGTTCCTTCCAATAGTGACCTAAACCAGAAGGCGTCAAAATTGTTAAATATAAAACGCGAAAAAATGACAAGATTTGAAAGCAACAGTGCTTTCAATTATTGAATGGCAACAGGAGTAATATAAATCTTACCTGATATAAAACTGTCAAAATTCTCCTTTTAACAACAAATTGATGTTTTAAATGCTATATGTGAAACATTGCATGGCAGACAATGTAAAGTAAGAAATGTTCTTCTGTTTCAGTTAAAAATCTCTATTGGCTTACATAGGGTGCCCGCTAAAGGAAACTCGCAGAGCCCAGGAAATAATAACTTTAATAATGTAAGGGAATAAAGTCTATAGGCCTACTAGTATAGTTCACAAAATCGTCAAAATACATACAGGGTGGAAGTGAAATAGCCCTGCAGCTTTGCAGAGCGATTTGGTCATATTGAGTATAACAAAAAGTCCTAATACCATATCGATGGAAGTTAATAGTTTTCGAATTAAAAAATGTTTTGTTCGAAAACTTTAACGTCGTCGTTGTGGATAATTACTATTCATAGGATCTTGATTTCTGTTAATACCAATAGAGAATGTAACAAAGAATATTTTTTCCTTTGTCGTATTTCAATAGAATGGACGGTTTTCGTGTAAATTAAATGAAAAATATTGCAATATTATTATTATTATTATTATTATTATTATTATTATTATTATTATTATACTTACTGGCTTTTAACGAACCCCGAGGTTCATTGCCGTCCTCACATAAGCCCGCCATAGGTCCCTATCCTGAGCAAGGTCAATCCAGTCTCTATCATCATATCCCACCTCCCTCAAATCCATTTTAATATTATCTTCCCATCTACGTCTCGGCCTCCCCAAAGGTCTTTTTCCCTCCGGCCTCCCAACTAACACTCTATATACATTTCTGGATTCGCCCATACGTGCTACATGC
Source organism: Periplaneta americana (assembly GCF_040183065.1). Lineage (NCBI taxonomy): Eukaryota > Metazoa > Arthropoda > Insecta > Blattodea > Blattidae > Periplaneta > Periplaneta americana. The sequence continues at coordinate 60,659,845 of NC_091123.1, read as the reverse complement.
CCTGCCCATCGCAAACGTCTGGATTTAATGTTCCTAATTATGTCAGGTGAAGAACACAATGCGTGCAGTTCTGTGTTGTGTAACTGTCTCCATTCTCCTGTAACTTCATCCCTTTTAGTCCCAAATATTTTCCTAAGAACCTTATTCTCAAACACCCTTAACCTATGTTCCTCTCTCAAAGTGAAAATCCACGTTTCACAACCATAAAGAACAACCGATAATATAACTGTTTCATAAATTCTAACTTTCAGATTTTTTGACAGCAGACTAGATGATAAAAGCTTCTCATTCGAATAATAACAGGCATTTCCCATATTTATTCTGTATTTACTTTTCTCCCGAGTATCATTTATATTTGTTACTGTTGCTCCCAGGTATTTGAATTTTTCCACCTCTTCAAAGGATAAATTTCCAATTTTTATATTTCCATTTCGTACAATATTCTGGTCACGAGACATAATCATATACTTAGTCTTTTCGGGATTTACTTCCAACCCTGTGCTTTACTTGCTTCAACTAGAATTTCCGCGTCTTCCCCAATCGTTTGTAGATTTTCTCCTAGAATATTCACGTCATCCGCATAGACAAGAAGCTGATGTAACCCATTCAACTCCAAACCCTGTCTATTATTCTGAACTTTCGTAATGGCATATTCTAGAGCGAAGTTAAAAAGTAAAGGTGATAGTGCATCTCCTTGCTTTAGCCCGCAGTGAATTGGAGAAGCATCAGATAGAAACTGGCCTAAACGGACTCTGCTCTAAGTTTCACTAAGACACATTTTAATTAATCGAACTAGTTTCTTGGGATTACCAAATTCAATAAGAATTATTATATTATTATTATTATTATTATTATTATTATTATTATTATTATTATTATTATTATTATTATTATTATTATTATTTTCGACCCAACTCAAATGCAAATGCAGTTAAATGGTACAATACGCAGCAAGCGAACATTGTAGTGATAACAGTGAAGTGCTGTAAAGAAAGGACACAACATTTAAATTAAGTTTTACTCTAGAGAACATGGGTAATTAATTTGCCACAGAAAGACATACGGTGGTGGTACATGAAAATGTTGGCTTAAGTTTTGTACAGGATCAAGGAAATCCACAGAAGGGACTGAAACTGTTTGTTTCCTGAAGACATTTCATTTCTGTTTAGGAAGCTCATGTCAATATATCTACATTCGGCAGTCGGGACAGGATGTTTTCCAAGCCGTCTTATCGCGGACTGCGGCGGTCACTAACATTTTACGACTCTGATAGCGGGTCTTGACAACCTACATGGCCCTCACAGACGATGCACCAAATACAGTTCAGAAATTTCCATTATAACGGCATCACGAAAGAGTAACATTGCAATACAATATTCTTGTAATTCACTGTTTAGATCAGCGGTGACCAAAACTCGAACGGCAGTAATTATACGCGAGGGACAGTCTTAAGAAGTAAGGAGACGGGGGAGAGGTACATGACATGAAAACTACAATCAGTGGTGGTTCGTGCACTAACATTGATTTCTTCATCAACCCCGCGAATAAAAATAGCAAGCTTTGCTGTATCAGTAATGTCACTACTATCATCAAGAACCAATAAAAAATACAAAAGGTTGGATAAAAAGTAATGACAACAGTTCGATAATTCTGACATGGCTTTATTCACAGGGGTACAACATTTACGTGCGGAGGGGCCAGGTAGCTCAGTTGGTAGAGCAGTTGGCTACGGACTGGAAGATCCGGGGTTCGATCCCAGGTGGTGACAGGATTTTTTCTCGTTGCCAAACTTTCAGAACGGCCCCGAGGTTCACTCAGCCTCCTATAAAATTGAGTACCGGGTCTTTCCCGGGGGTAAAAGACGGTCAGAGCGTGGTGCCGACCACACCACCTCATTCTAGTGCCGAGGTCATGGAAAGCATGCCCCCCAAGTGCCTTCATGGCATGTTACGGGGATACCTTTTTACAACATTTACGTACCTTCAATATAATCACCCCCCCCCATTTATCACCTTTTGCAAATGTTTGGAAGGCGTCGTACACCATCAGCGCGTCCATCTTTGTTGATGTTCCGTCCTGAATGCTCTATAGCACAGATAAGTTCATCTCTGGTATTGTACCGGGCCCCTCACAGTGGTTCTTTCACTTTGGCGAAGAGATCGTAGTCGCATTGACTCATATCGGGTGAGTACGGTGGATGTTCCAGAATCTCCCATTGCCAGCGACGCAAGAGATCCTTGACAGCAGCAGTGATGTGACTTCTTGCATTGTCATGAAGAATGATGGGGTTCTGTACTACCAAGTGTCGTCATTGTCTCCTGAGCGCTGGACGAAGGTAGTGGTGCTTCACGCAGTACCTGAAAACATTCTTGTGCACTACGACCTCGTGCCACTTGATGCAGGAACGTTGCTCTAGTTTTGTAAACTTGGTCTTAGGGCACTCGCACTATCCCTATGAAAGTCAGCATTCTACCCACTGCAGTAGACAGTACTGTCGCCGCTGGCTGCACTAACTCATCTAACAGTCCTTGTTCATGTCCACACAGCTGGCAGCTCTCGAACGCACCATCGTCATGTGACAGAAGTGTTGCCATAACTTTTTATCCAACCCTTGTATATACAAATTTTCTTGCTTTTCTTAAATATTTCTCAATGAACACAGAAATTTCCTGAATTCACTTCTGGATATTTAGTCAAGAAATGCGCAGTTTTTCAAAATTAATTAACAACTTTTATTGGACAAATTATTTCAGCCACATTGATCATTATGCTTTTATAAAACTCTCTTCGTTGGAAGGCTTAAGAGAACGAGTTATTTCGTTCGCCACTAGATAGCTGGCTTCCTTACATTTATGTCATCTTTCTCTTCATGACGATGATTGAAGACTGATTTCAATTTTGGAGTTTAATAGCTCACTTCATTACTACACTAGCACGTAATATTCAGTCAGTTTCTCTATATTATTACTACTGCTGCTGCTACTGCTGCTGATAAAGCTATCAGTATTATTATTATTATTATTATTATTATTATTATTATTATTAAATCAATAACTAGTAAATAACTGATAAGTCATCAAAATATTTAAAAAAGAAATTAAAATGAAGATATAGCGTAGTAATTATTTTATCATTGAAGATGTAGGCCTATATATTGAGGCACGTGTATAAGAATTATGGTAAAACTTGCTGAGTAGCAGTAGGAGTAGTAGTAGTAGTAGTGGCCTGTGTGTGTATTCAGCGTAATGCTCTGTAATGTCGCTTTTATATACTACTACTAATTGAACCGGTGAGCAAAGCAACATATTGCATTTTCTCCGACAGAACAGCAAATAAATTCCTCTTCCCATTCTGTACGAAACCTTCTGTTCCTGCTCGTATAGACAGAGGGTTTGTAGAGTGACGTGGTACCGACACTGCTTACCATCAGTACGTGAGCGAGAGAGAGAGAGAGCAATGTACAGGAAACTCCCCTTACTAGTATGAATGTCTTTGATTACACTATGTAATCACGATACCCAGTTTGGTCACCGCTGGTTTAGAATATAATGCATCGAGCTATGGGGACCTGATTAATTTTTACTTAACGTAGTTTAGTTCTAATTGTGAGGCTATTTATGGCGTACTGTGAATCGAAAGATTAGAACGTACCTACTTTTGCCATGCCGAAACTTTCATTTACGTTCCAACGACTCCCAATTAGTGATGAAAATTTTCCCTTTATTAAGCAGTTTTTGAGCTTATTGATTTTGCTAAGCTTTATAATTGTATTGATATAATTATACATCTTCTTGAATATGTTCCCTTATTAAGCATTTTTAGATTGTTGATCTTGGTTAATATAATTACTGACATAATTATCGCTCACATCTTACCTTGATCGATAGATGAACTAATTGCTGCTCAAACAGTCTCCATTTACACATTTTTTGTATTACACTACCACACGAAAACTGCACAAGCGCAATTCAAAACGGATAAGTATTTTAAAATAAATTTTACCTAGAAATGAACTGTACTAAACGACATAGACTACTTTTAATACAAAGTAGACGTAGACCTTCGCGCTTGCTATGGATGTGAGTGACTGGCTGAGCTCTGAATGAATTGTATACACTGAAGTGGGGAGTCTGCAGACATAATGAAGTCGGGGAAACACGATCCACATACAGTAGAGCGTCTCGTTTAGGCACAGTGAAAACGTAAACAAAGTGCAGGTAACGTGTGGGGGGAGGACGAGCCGTACGATAAACCGACTCGATCTCCCCCACACGTTACCTGCACTTTGTTTACGTTTTCACTGTGCCTAAACGAGACGCTCTACTGTACACGTAAACACTGTGATAAACAACCTCGACACTAACGTCAGACAGCTGTTCACTGTGACTGCGCATAGTATTCTGCTGGCTTCGATTCGGTTCCTACAGCGCGCAACGGGACGGCTGACAGGTCATTTTGCGTTCTTAACAAAATGTACCTACGAGAGTAACGTCACATGTCTAAGCTCCGTTGTACATCAACCTATTGCCGCCGTAAAGGTATCCCAAGCCCGCCGTCTAGAAATAACCCTGCAGGTTTTCAGAGCGAAAAGCTCATGTTGTACTTAACAAAAAATGTTCAGTACCATATTGGTGAAAAATTCAGTTTTCTCAAATATTTAACATCCTCGGTAACTATTATTTGAATGCCTGGTAACCTCAGGGAACGCTGATATTGTGTTAATGCCGACTGTATGAATCTTCGGTGGGTGGAAACCTGAGGAATGTAATCTTTGTATGATTATAGAGATATTTCTACATATGACACGCTGGTAAAGTTATCTAAACCTGAAATATTAATTCTAACGAATCTGTTTTTTATGAAGTCTGTACCTTCTCACAATTGTATCAAAAGAGTAACTCGCTTGCCTGTCACAAGCATTTGAATGACGGTGTACTTATAATGATAATAATTATGTTTTTTTAAAGTAAGAGTTCTTCATTGAAAGCGCAGACTGCGTTCTTATAGAATTATCGATTCTATATACAAAATTCCTTCTTTGCCTTTCAATGATATTTATTTTCTTCGAGTTTTCATAGAAATAAGAACTTACTATATGTTTGTTTGTTTGTTTTATATGTAGCCGACTTCAAACTGCGTAGCAGAAGAGCTTCTGCCATACTACTGTACATTAGTCAAAAGAGCGATATAAGAGATGTCGTTCGTAATAACAAGATAAAATCGTGGACAGCCAAGTTAATACTCTTACTGCGTTGTTTTGGTTGCTATGACACCACTTTTTCTCTATGTACCGAAGACGTCTGCAGCAGCACGTGATTCCAGTTTCCTCTTTTGTTGTTTCACGTCACAGTAAACAAGTTCAAAACAGGTAACCTACGACAGAATAACCTATGCCCTTATAATAATCGGATATCAGACATTTCAGTATTGCTGTTTTTTTAAATATCAATTTAGTAAAAAGTCTGCTGTCTTCCCTGTTTCGTTTCATATACAGCAGCGGTGACGAAAACTCGAGCTGCAGTGATTACATGCGACAGAGAGCCTATGAAGTAAGGAGACGGAGGAAAGGTACTTGGCATGAAAACTACAACCAGTGGTGGTTCCTGTACTAATATCTTGATCAATCCTGCGGATAAAAATTTCAAGCTTTACTATATCAGTAATGTCACTGCTGTCATCAAGAGCCAGTGAATAATAAACAATTTTTCTTGCTTCTTTCTTTAACCTTCCTCTTAAATGTAATCAGGAATTTTCCTAAATTCTTCTCTCGATACTTGGTCGAAAAATTCGTAGTTTTTCAAAATTAAAAACTTCTTATGGACATGTTATTGAAGCTATTTTAATCATTACTCTTTTGAGAAATTATGTTCTATTAAAAGACTTTAGAGCACGAGATATTTCAAACCCATTAGATAGCTGACTTCCTTACATTTATTTATCTCATCTTTCTCTTCCTGACTATGATTTAAGACATGCCAATTCCTGTCGTTTAACAGTTCGTTGGCACATAATATTGAAACAGTTTTTCTACAATATTTTTATTAAATGAATAACTAATAAATAGTTATCTCATCTTTAGATTAAGAAGGTTAAATTGAGATAAAACCTAATATAATTTTATCCTACTAGGGAAAAGATGTAAAGATATCAATATTCATGCACGTACAGAAGAATTATAGAAACACATAGGCTACTTAGTGGTCAGTAGTAATAATAATAATAATAATAATAATAATAATAATAAAATACATTATTCAGCATGGCAATTAATGTTTCTATATACTCCTAATTGAACCGTTGAGCAAAGTAAACATATTACATTTTGTCCGATAGAACAACAAAAAAGTTCTCCTTATTCTTTACGAAACCACCTCTCACTGTTTGTAGAGACGGAGTTTGTAGAGCGACATGATACAGCCACTGCTTGTCTTCAGTACGTGAATGAAACGCACAGGAAAATTCTCGTACCCGTTTGAATATCTGTGATTACACGATGTAATCACGACACCCACTTTGGTCACCGCTGATATATAATCTCTTGTCATTCTGCTGTAATCAGGTATGAACAAAGAAATCCCCCGTCATAATATATTCACTTCCATGGCTCCATATCTGTATTTTTTCGAAATCTGATATACTTTTCACACGCACGATACATTCCGTGTAAAATCGGACAACAAAAAACCTTACAACTGTGTAAGACCTAATTTCTCGAAAAAATTATATATATATATATAATATATATATATATATATATATATATATATATACACGAGTATATAGTGTCCTGCGTCCGCACCTGTGGAGTAACGGTTAGCGCGTCTGGCCGCGAAACCAGGTGGCCCGGGTTCGATTCCCTGTCGGGGCAAGTTACCTGGTTGAGGTTTTTTCCGGGGTTTTCCCTCAACCCAATATGAGCAAATGCTGGGTAACTTTCGGTGCTAGACTCCGGACCCATTTCACCGGCATTATCACCTTCATCTCATTCAGACAGCTAAATAACCTAAGATGTTGATAAAGCGTCGTAAAATAACCTACTACATATAGTGTCCTGCAATGTTCGAACATAGTAGAGGCAAATGAAGACATTAAAAACTTAGTTTTGTTTCATACGAAAAACTAATCGCAAGATCTATGCTAAAATCCTTAATTGGTTAAAACATGAGTGGAGGACAGCGAATATTTTTATAATAAGGTGGAACAAACCCGAAAGGCCTCCTTCTGCAGGGTGAACATCTGCGAATATCAAACTTCGCCGTACTCGACAAACTTGAACCGAACATAGCGCCTGCAATGCACGACGCTAGTATAGAGGGATAGGAGATACTTCATTCTGTGAAGTCTGTTCTCGTTTAAGTTCATTAGTTTTGTTTCCCTCCATGCAAAAGCATGGTACTAGAACTTAAAATAATTAATAAATACACTGAAGTAAAATACTTACTCGGATTAAATTATGAAATCGCCAAACAATGAGGGAACAAATGTAATTTGATCATAATCAAAATATTTGAAGAAAAGCTAATGAACCCAAGTTACAGAATCAAAAAGATTAAAACACTTTCCTTCATTATTTGCTTTGCAATACATAAAATATATTATAGGCTACTCGTCTCCAAATTGACCACTCAAACTTTGTCTTTCGTCCGTCAATATAATTTTCTTTGTGTAGCGTAGACTGTGGAGCGTTCTTTCTTTGCCTGCAAACGTTAGGGGGCCATGACTTAACTTAGACTTTTCATTTCAAGTTAATGGAGATTTCACTTTTCGCAACAATGCAATGCGCCTCGAGACTGAAAAATCTGGATTTTTCTTCTTAGTTTCCTGTTTTATAAATTATAAATGTTGAAACTGACATAGCCTATATCTACGTTTTATTTTCGCAAATGATAATAAATAATTCATAATTACGGGATTGATTGATTGATTGTGATTTTACGAAGACTGAATCCTGGATGGATCCTTGAACTTAGGGCTTTTAGATCCATTGTACGTCCTATATACGATGAATGTCGTAAGTCCGACGAAACAGCATAGGTGGAATTCATGAATCCAACGCTGACAGGCGGACCATCCTTCCTGGGCTTTGCAGGTCAGGTCCCATCATCTACTGACCAGCCCGAACGTAGAGCCCGGAGCCCCAATTCTTAGAATACCCAGATTAGCTTCGGAAACCCGTATTAGGCCTACTCCCATATATCACTCCAGCCTATTTTTTTCGATTACAGCCGATAGAAAAATGAGGGGAAGTGTAGAGTGTTAGTGGAATGAAAGAGGGAATCGGTAGTACCCCGAGAAAAACTCTTTGCAATGACTTTTTTTTTTCCACAAATTCCACCCAGACCTGACAGGGGATCGCCTGGATGGAAGGCCAGAGCACTATATTTCGTTTCATAATGTATTGGTTGAATAGCAATTATACTTCTCTCCTCCTCTGCCGGCAATATTTACTTCGCCTGTCAGATGTTATGGAACGAAGTATAGCATTGTAGCCACAGACGCGCAATCATTACGGCAAGTTACTCTTTAAGCGAAGGTGAATCGAACGGTAGAAGAGCTTAATTTTTTTCTTATTAATTATTTCTATTTTGACACCATTGTGTACCGGCTATATAAGTGCGTAGAATAATCTGGCTGAAATCTTTAGTACTATGTAATTTGCGGCGAATACGGCTGTAATATCGGTTGGGTTTATCTTGTTGGATATATTTATTTTATTGGAAACTGATATTATAATGATAAAAGTGAATAATTATAGCAACTTACACAGCAACATCGATTGTAAATGTCATGGCATGAGACTGGCAATGCCTTCTGTAGTAGCGTAGACCTACTGTAATATTGTATGTTTTCCATTTTACCCAATTGTACTGTGGCTGTTCTGTCTGCTTGGCGCTTGTATCTAGTGAAGAAGGGTGGGGATGTTCCGTCTGGTTGGCGCTTGAATCCAGGGGGAACTGTCCCGTCTACTTGGCGCTTGTATCTGAAGCCAGTCTGTGGAATATTTTCGTTAGTTTTGCTGCTGAATTCAACGTTTTGCCACTAAGTCAAAAATTTCTAACATAACCAAACTTCAGTCCAATAATAATAATAATAATAATAATAATAATAATAATAATAATAATAATAATAATAATAATAATAATAATAATAATAACAATAATAACAACAATAATAATGGTAATGATAATGATGATAATAACAATAACAATGTAACCTATTTAATATAGTTCTCTCTATTATGGCAGTCCGACCACAAACAGAGAACTCGGGTTTCTCAGCGGGGAAATGGAGTAATATATACACAGGGTGTTTAAATATACGGGGCATAATTTCAGGTATGTATTTCCCACATGTAGACAATCAAAATAGTTCATTACAACATGTGTCCGGAAATGCTTCATTTCCGAGTTATGGCCTTCACAACATTGAAATTCACCGGAACGTTTTTCTTTCCGCAGGTCGTTGCTGTCAAAGAAGACATTAATAGGACACTCTGACAGTTCATTCCGAGGCGAAGGTTACATTCAGTGTTGTGTAGGCGTTAGACTGTGCGTCATGTATTCAAATCAAACAGACTTACGGGGCAGGCGTACACAAACTTCCTGGAAAACACCATACCTCATGTTTTAGAAGACACTCCACTGATCAATCCAGGAAGCGTGGCAAATCCTCTGGCATGTATGCAAGTCTACTGCGCGAGGAAACTTTACCAGCAGACCGGTGATAACTCTTCAAAATGAGCAAGATTGCAATAGCAAAAGAGTAACCGTCTTGTCGAAAGTACAGTAGTCCTACGTCACGAATGCCATCTTGCGATCTGCTACATAAAGCTTTCCTGTCAAACAGCTATTTAAATTGATATGAGTGCCCAAGAGTTTACTTATATTGCTGGTATTTTAGCCTTCCATTATTCGCGCCATGAGTTTTATTTAGTTTAATATCTTATCAACAGGTGGGTCTGCGTTCTTATCTTCAGATTGCCACTTCAGCATAACACTAACAAAAGTGTGGTGTAAGATGTTCTAAGAAGATAAGAACGTATGTCCATCTGTTGGTAAGATATTAAACTAAATAAAACCCATGGTCTCTCAGACCCATGCGCGACTAATGGAAGATAAAGTATTGTGAGTTAGATCTCGAAATTGTTTCTGGGCATGGGTTCTTTTTCTTAAATTGCTTCTCATGATTTCCCTTTCTAGCCCTAAAATTTAATAAAGTTTACTGTAATATCCTGTATATCATACAGGTAATATATAGCTTGGAGGTAGGAAATGTAAAAGATTCTGGCATATAGCAAGAGACGATGAATTAGAGATGTGGCTTGATACTTAGGGATCTAGTCTTTCTTAAACCTTTCCGCATTTCTGTATTTACAAAACCTTGATTTATTGGCAGAATATTGATTCCCACAGGAACGGCTTTCATGTTTAGTCTATCTGAGATTAATTGAAGCCATCCGTTTGCTTTCCTCTGGGCCATGACCTACAGTGAAAAATATTTGGAGGAAAAACTTCTGTGTTAATGAGAAAAAAAAGCTGAAGTTTATTTGCCAACAACCGGATGTTTTTACTGCACTTGTCTAATATTTTGGATCTGCTTCGTTGCTTTTTTGCTGAATTCACGGCCGTCTGACGACCGTCGTACATGTAAGTTGAAAAAATGTGTCAAGCAGTACCATTAGCTTGCAAATAAATGGGTCTAATTTCGTCTTTCGGGTCGATCACAGGAGCCGCGCAGTCTAAAAAATATGGACTGATTATTGGCACAAGTTAACAATGTTTGCAGATTTTGAAGTCCCACAAGGCATCCATTTGTCAGGGGGTATTCACTTTGCTCCATGTTGCATACGAAATGGACTTAAAACCTGCCAGGAATTCCTACAAAATAAAACAAATTTGGATGGGCGCAAATGTCGAGTTTTTATGCCGCCACGGTGGTCCTGTGGTTAGAGCGTCCTTTAAACTCGAGTTCGATCCCCGGTGTACCCCCGATTTATAACTTATGTTGGGCAAGTTCATGGTCTAGGTAAAATAGGGGTTTTCTTCGGAACTCCTGTATCTCTGTGGTATTCCAACAAATCTCTAGCATCATCTCATCTAATTTGCGGGTGTAGCGTAGACCAGCCTCCTACGACACACCCTGGGTAACGGCTCTGTCGGTAAATTTGAATACACAACTGGCTTCATATGGGTGAATGACGAACAGTCAAGTAGGCACCATTGCTGTTTAGTACCTTACCTTTTAACACATCCCCATTTATTTGCTTTCCCTTAGTTTTTATACATGGTTCATTTACTTAGTTAATGGTAGATTATATGAAGCGTGCATTTCCAGAACGTTGTAAGTGCCGATTTGTAAAGTTTATAGTAGGAACAAAAATAGTTTTATACCTTTCGTAATATTGTCAAACAGGGCACCTACAACTGATATATGTGAAAAAATATATTCTCCCAGTTTCGGCACTTACAACGTTATGGAAATGCACGCTTCATATAGTTAAGTTTCTTAGCAATTAAAATTACCTTCTCTGGCACAAGGTATGATAGATACTGTTGAAGACTCTAATCTTGGAACCTGACAGGAATGCAACGCGACCCTACATTTCGCGATAGTGACCCCTATTAATAATGATAACCTGCTACCAGATGTCTAAAAATTGTGTTCTGTTCCTACCTCATAGACGAAACAATTGAGCAAGTCATGTCAGCATCACATTCAGGCGTGGTGTCACTGTTTTCACTACCAATACTGCTATCACCATCATCAGTATTACTAATGTTATCACTATCAATACCGCTGTCATAAGCCCCCTTAAATTTATAATAACTAGGCTTGTAATATTGGGGACCGATAGGGCGCGTTACAGCGGCTTCAAGTTCACTATCCGTTCACCAGTCAGTACTCTAGCATGCATTAACAGTGTACCTGCTGAATAATAATGTCTAAGGTTGAAGGTTCTCAGGCACATATTTTTATGCTCGATCATGCCGAAATGTAGTAATTATACACCTGGTAGCAGCTCTTTAATGGACTTCATTGAAGTACACCTATTCATTAAAGTTCAGGTGTTCCACCAATCAGAAAATACCATTGTAGCAATATGAAAGCGCAAGTATCGATTATTCCCGGATATGCAATCGAAAGACAACAATAAATCAATAAATCACCTATATTTGAAGTAAAGTCAGTTGTTATTATAATAATTAGCGTTAATTGTAAATAATATTCAAATAAATTCAATTTGTCATCTCGTTTTTCAATGTCTAATTCAATTTCAAGGTTATATCAAGATTAATGTTTATTTTACTCTCTAGATTATATCAAGGTCGACGTCGACATTAGTTTCTCGGAAAAAATCAATACTTTCGCGTCTGCGCACATCTCACAGTTTACGAGGTATTGCACAAGGTCAGTTCCGCTCCTCAGTCAGATAAGAATAACATGAATACTTATGAATAATTTCAAGTTAGAAATATGGTCGAGCATAAAAAGTCGTATGAAACTTGACTATAATGGTAATTAAGACGCTCGTATGAAAATTATGAAACTCGCTTGCGCTCGTTTCATAAACACACTCGCGTCTTAATTATTACTACCATTATAGGCTCGTTGCATAATGTACTATTGCAGCGGAATTTGGTGAGAGTTTTGAAGTGAATGATGGGTATATTATAAATTATGTAATACAAATATACGAGGTTACAGGCGATATTATATACAGAGACATTGTAGTACAAGAAAATAAAGGAGGAAACTCAAACCCACGAATAATTCTATGACACTTATTCTGCACATAACGACATGTACGTAAAAATATATCTTTGTAATGCTGTGTAGCGTATATTTACTTTTAGACTTGTCCAGATTTGTTTATGTGCACCTTGTTATTCGTGTAATCGATCGCAGAACCAAGTCAATGTCCTCGTACTAGCTCATGTCCCCGGCCTATGTACCATAATGCAGTCAACTTCTACAGGGACATACTTTTATTTTACTTCAATTTTTATTGTACCTGAGTTTTTTTAATGTACTTCACTCTCACCCCTTCTACTAATGAAGATCAACCGTCCTCCACATAGATCCAAGACCTCATATACAGTCATAGTAGCCTTAAGGTCACAGTAAACAGTACGTTCCAAAAATATGTTCGCGTTTTCCAGTGACGAAAGAGCTTTCAATATTGAATCATTTTCGGACAGGTACTGTCGTCCATTTGCTTACGTCGCATCCCGGTTTCCCCCACCAGCCTTTATTCGCAAGCTAGTGGCTGTTCTGTCTTAGTTCTTTTCTGAACACATTAATTTCTGGTAGGAATTGGACGTCTACGTAATATTATACAACTATTTTAAATAATTTAAATGAAAGGGCCTCGTCATGTAATTAATTGTCACGTGATTTCCCCCCTTTCTACGACCCTACGACAAAACCCCTTGGATGGACAGTACATAGTATGTCTGAGTAATTTTATCTTTTCGGATCGGGCAGAAGTGAAGATTGAATTTACAGTACGTAAGGTACTCTTTTATAAAGTAGGTACAGAATTATTTCAACATGAGTTACTAGTACGAAGGGCGAAACTGGTACTTGAAATTAGGTACAATAGTCTATAGTGCGATATGCACAAAAGAACTGAAGACTATGAAAATAAACGTCCACCATTTTAAAAAATGTGTTTAAATATCCATATTATGATTATTTTTAAATTTAACTTTATTCTCTATATTGTGCGCTAATGTGCTGTAGACAGTATAATATACACTGCATAATGAATATGTCCACATGGACAGCTCGCTTCGTGAGTAAAAACACTCATTGTTAATGCAGTACTGTATTTTGATTAAGCTAAAACCTAATGAAAATGATCAAACTCAAAAGCGCAATATTTCCTAGTTTACGTAAATGGATGAACTACTTTTCTTCCCTCCTATACCTAGTAAAGTGATTTGTTTATATATTACGCCAGTATCATCGAACTCCAGTAGTGGAAGGGAGTAGCAAACGGCGTTGATCCAGAGATATAGGCAAGTTAATATTAAAAATGTTAGTAAAAATAAAATAATGTCCCTGTATAATCGGTCCCCAACATTACAAGCCTAATAATTTTATTAATCATATACTGTATGATTGGAGTCCATATTTTTCACAGTACCCTATTGTTTTTCTATATTTTCAATGTGTCAACAGAATTCTTCTCAGTTCGTGTGGATACTTACACATTCATTTTGCCAACATTTTCAAATATCATAATGCTATTCACCCAGATCTCATCTATATGAAAAACTGATTGTCCCTTGCTCCGGAATTCATTTATTTGCACCAGATATATCGATCTCCAGTCTATTATGGGTGAAATTATTTTCAGAACGTCTTATAATGTTGAACACGTGCAATGATAATACATAAGTCTCAGTACATTATTTGTTGTTTTTGATTCCCCGCTTAGCCCCGCTTCCTCACCCCTCAAGTTCCAAGATTGGAGTCTTCAACAGTATCCTAAAGTTGAACATATTTGAAGGTAAAGTTGAACGTAATTACTTCAGTCGCTCTAGAACGGACCGAACTTGATACAAAACAAACGAGTATCGCCTCACTCACGAGTGAGGCGTTAATACTCTCACAGATAGGCCTATTTAGACGCTCTAGTGTGGGAGGGTTCTGCTATGAGAACTCGATCCCTATCTACTCTGCTGCCTTGTAACATGTTATTTGGCTTGATTCCCAGGTAAGCAGCGCCACACAACCTTTCTTCTACGCGACACAATCGAGAAGAGAACAAAACAACATCGGCAAGGAAAAGGAAGACAGAAAATAGTGGCGAGGAGGCGAGCACCGAGCTGTATCCGTTCCTGTAAGTTTGCAGAAGAACAAAAAACTAAATCTATAACGAGGAGGAGACCGAAAACAATACGAGTAAAAGATACAAGGGGGGAGTATGCGTGGGGGTTCCGAGGGGTCGTCGCCACCGCTGAATGAGATGGGGACGGCCAGAAAGACTGCGAGAGGCAGCGTCTGTTGGAATCTAATCTGTATACGTGTTAAACAGCATCAACTGCTACGCACTAAACTGATTCGAGTGTTGGCACCACGGCCCGCTACCAAAGCCAGACATATGCGACAACGTCTCACATACTTGGCATCCGGCAGGAATAAGTCACACGCGCTCGTGGGATCGTTTAGTGGCGAAGTAAACAAGTAGAATGATCAAGCTGTGTGCACGTGTTATTAACTTAGGAGGGGCCTGAAATAACCGTCTTCTCGCCCCCACTCTGAAGATGTGAGTGAACTCTCAGTGAAGTTTGACCTTCGGTGGAACGCGAAATAAATTGTTAAAATATTTGTGGATTCTGTGGAGGATAGGAATGACGGTGACGTGGAGGATGTGGTGCGCGACGTCGTGCGTGCTGGTGGCGCTGCTATGGGGGCTGCCGGCCGAGGGCGCCGTCACGATAACGCGGCCCGACGCCAACGCCACCGCTCGCGGCCGCATCTGCGGCAGCGTGGACGTCCGCAACAAGGTGCGCGAGCTGGAGCAGCTGCGCGGCTGCACCGTGGTGGAGGGCTTCGTGCAGATCGTGCTCATCGACCACGCCAACGCGTCCGACTTCGACAACGTCAGCTTTCCGGAGCTGCGCGAGATCACGTGCTACCTGATCCTGTACCGCGTCAAGGGACTGCGCAACCTGGGACAGCTGTTCCCCAACCTGGCCGTCATCCGCGGCAACACGCTCGTCCAGGACTACGCCCTCGTCGTGTACGAGATGCTGCAGCTCCAGGAGCTCGGCCTCTGGGGGCTCACCGCCATCCTGAGGGGCTCGGTCCGCATCGAGAAGAACTACGCTCTCTGCTACTACAACACTGTCAATTGGGACGCCATTACCAACGGCGGAGAGCACTTCATCGTCAACAATAAGGATGCGTCGTCCTGCCCAGGCCCGGGTGTCTGCGAGGTGGCGGAGGGATGCAACAGGAGCATGTGCTGGGGCAGCCAGACGCAACTCTGCCAGCGCACGAGCTCCAAGGGGGAATGCCACGAACTATGCCTGGGCGGCTGCTCTGGACCTCGGCCCGACCAGTGCTTCGTGTGCCGAGGGGTACTCAACGACGGCGAGTGCGTCGCGAAGTGTCCCCGGGGCAGGTGAGGCCTAATATTACATTATATTACATTTGAGGACAGGAGGCTATTTGTGCCGCCCTGGATATCAAACATAGTTGAAGTTGTAGTTTCTTAAGACCTACACTAGTAGAAAAACTGAAAAGATTTTGTGGAACGGAAATTAGACTTTGGTTGTCATGGAAATGCTTACGTCATATCCGATAAATTGAACACTGAGAACGAGTCCATTCTTGTACAGTAGTGGCAAAAAAACCGGACCGACTCTTGTAGCTGATTTCAGAGCCTTGTTCACTCCAGAACACGATAGACTGGTGACTAAGACTTTCGTGGTTCGAATCCTGCCTGGGAAGGAAACTTTTTTTGTTCCTTATTCAAATTTATTCCCAATACTTTTGCTGGTAAAATTCATGTTCTGTGAATAATAAGTTAATTAAGTAGTAAAATATCGCTGCAATCGAAAAGTATTGGGAATAAATTTGAATAAGGAACAGAAAAAAGTTTCCTTCTCAGGCAGGATTCGAACCACGAAAGTCTTAGTTACCTGTCTATCGTGCTCTGGAGTGAACAAGGCTCTGAAACCAGCTACAAGGGTCGGTCTTTTTTTTTTTTTTTTTTTTTTTTTTTTTTTTTTTTTTTTTTTTTTTTTTTGCCAATACTTTACAGAAGAGAAGTTTTCACATACATACAACCTACTAGGAAGGGTTCATTATAGTCAACGGGGGCAGTTTCAATATTTAAAAAATATGTTATTCAGTTGTTCTTTGATATGAACTCACGCACAATACATGCGCAACTATAGAAGAAAGTTAATACAAGATTGGCATAGAGTCGATGCAGATGGATGAATAATATTATTTACGGAATATTCTCATTTGCTTATACAGGCTGAACCGTAAGTAATATCATTAATTCCCGGGAGTTATTCTTTGAGATATTTCAAACAAAAAAGTTCAATACAATTTTTCCCGTTTTTTCTTCCTTTTGGAGATAAAAAAAATATTTTATATGAAACGTTTCATAGCGTGTTTTGGGAATGTCACTGATTGAATTTCCCAATATGCTCAGTGAATTTAAGAGAGTATTGTAACATTGTAAAATTCCTTTGTGGAACGAAAAGTTACATTTGTTCGGATCAAATTTCTGCACACTTAAAGGACAAAATTGACATTCTTTCAATAATTTATCATAATACACTGATCTCTTAAATTGATTGGGCATATTGGGAATTCAATTAACGGCTTTCCCAAAACACACTATGCAATGTTTAATACTCGTACAAAACAATTTTTATCTAGAAAAAGAAGCAAAAACGAGCAAATTGTATTTTTGTTTGAAATGTCTCAAAGAATAACCCCATGAAATTACATTAATTATGGATCACCCTGTATACAGTAGGTATAACAGATAATTGTTAATTGTCTGTATCTGACCGGCTCAAAAGCAGTTCTCTTAATAGTACATTCTGTTTTAATTTATTATTATTATTATTATTATTATTATTATTATTATTATTATTATTATTATTATTACTATTACTTACTTACTGGCTTTTAAGGAACCCGGAGGTCATTGCCGTCCTCACATAAGCCCGCCATTGGTCCCTATCCTGAGTAAGATTAATCCAGTCTCTATCATCATATCCCACCTCCCTCAATCCTTAATGTTATCCTCCCATCTACGTCTCGGCCTCCCCTCTGGCCACCCAACTAACACACTATATGCATTTCTGGATTCGCCCATACGTGCTACATGCCCTGCCCATCTCAAACGTCTGGATTTAATGTTCTTATTTATGTCAGGTGAAGGATAAAATGCGTGCAGCTCTGCGTTGTGTAACTTTCTCCATTCTCCTGTAACTTCATCCCTTTTAGCCCCAAATATTTTCCTAAGCACCTTATTCTCAAAAACCCTCAATCTCTGTTCCTCTCTCAAAGTGAGAGTTCAAGTTTCACAACCATACAGAACAACCGGTAATATAACTGTTTTATAAATTCTAACTTTCAGATTTTTTGACAGCAGACTGGATGACAAAAGTTTCTCAACCGAATAATAACAGGCATTTCTCATATTTATTCTGCGTTTAATTTCCTCCCGAGTGTCATTTATATTTGTTACTGTTGCTCCAAGATATTTAAATTTTTCCACCTCTTCGAAGGATAAATCTCCAACTTTTGTAGTTCCATTTCGTACAATATTCTGATCACGAGACATAATCATATACTTAGTCTTTTCGGGATTTACTTCCAACCCTATCTCTTTACTTGCTTCAAGTAGAATTTCTGCATTTTCCCTAATCGTTTGAGGATTTTCTCCTAACATATTCACATCATCTGCATAGACAAGAAGCTGATGTAACCCATTCAATTCCAAACCCTCTCTGTTATCCTGAACTTTCCTAATGGTATATTCTAGAGCGAAGTTAAAAAGTAAAGGTGATAGTGCACATCCCTGATTTAGCCCGCAGTGAATTGGAAAAGCATCAGATTATTATTATTATTATTATTATTATTATTATTATTATTATTATTATTATTATTATTAGAGGATTATTCATAGCTTATTTCAACCCGTTCGTTACACACTTAAATCTTACAGCAAATTTTATTTATTTATCCTAATTCCATTACCATAATTCTTGGATATACGTTACACGCAGTCACAGAGATTTCTTGAAATCCCTGTCCCTTCTTTTACTTCATTTCTTGCTTTGTTCGTCAGAACCCCATACTGTTTAAAGAGATTTTCTCGTAGTGACATCTGTTGTCACAATCGAGACACTGGCTCTGTCATCAGTCTGCGAAAAAGAGAATTTGGCGAGGCAAGTAACAGATAGCTGATAATTTTACCTCAGTCAGAGTTCCTCTATGAGCTATAAATTCACGACGCGGTATCTCTAGTTTTGCAGACCTCCAGTCGCGAAATATTCTCTCAACAGAACTAAGAGCTGGACGTGACGTCATACTAACGTACAATTTATTCAGAAAGCAACTGTCCAGAATACTCTTGACACGACGAAATAAACTAAAAATGCACACGCCACTATCTGCTGCATGCAGTAGGTTTATGGCACGAAAAATATGCTGTCTCTTACCACCGTTTCTCACCACGTCGAGATTAAATTCTGGAGATAGCACAATGGGTTCATGTAGATGTCGTTGTGCTAGTAATTTTGTTTCACCCTCCATCTGTAATATTATTTATTCATAAGGATTTTTTGGTTCTATGAATGTTAATGTGTTGGCTTCTTACATATCCTTAGATATCAAACACTGTTAACCCAGTACAGAGTCTTTAGTAAATTTAATGATTTTGTAGAGACCTTCAGAATCTTTAGTAGCTGGGATCTGGGAACTTATGTTCCTGTTAAATGATCATCATAGTCTGCTGTAGTTTCCCAGGTCTGTCTGCCTGCATACGGGCTATTCCATCTCAAATAGACCGAAATATAGAGAAAATTGACCTTGAAATTTTTAAATACAATGAAACTTTTTCTGTTCGTAGACAACTATGATACAATGCTTGGTGCAAAGTTTGAGGCATCAGAACTTAATAGTGTTTAAATTAAAAATATTTTAATTTATCATATTTTCATAAAATTAGCAACTTTAAACTGTTATGGCTCCGAAACCCTTTCACCCAATGATCAAAATCATGGTCTATTTTGATGCTGAAAAGTTAAAGTTTATATTGACATGTAAACAGTTTTTCTTACTTTTTTTTTATGGAAATGGAGAAATTTAGATTTTTCTTAATTAAGACACCTTTGCCCACGAAAAAATATTTTAAAAATATTTGGTTAGATTCCGCATTTAAAATACAAATAAACACGTATTTTTTACTGATACAACGTTAATAAGAAAGTATTGAAAAATCAAATAAAGAAAATAAATAGTACGCGCGTGAGCTAACCAGCTGACTGCGAGGCGGAAGCTAGCCTAGGCAACCAAGGCCAGGAGACATAAACACGTGATGTTTCGTCTAGTAGCGCATAGCTGGGCTAGCTTTATCACAGGTTTTCATAAACACATGAGTAAAATGACGCCCAATGCCCGCTTATCTTCATCTCTCGGCCAGTGCGAGCTGTGTTGCGCCTTTCAAGTCTAGGCGTGTGAAAATAATTTATTTAATACCCCCGAAACTTATTGCCGTGACACTAAGCAAACAATGCCGAATCCCTCTTAATAATGCAAGGTTTTTTCTCAATATTTTTTTTACATTTTTACAAATGAGCAAAAAGCCTAAAAGTAAGTACAATCAGATTATCTGTCTCTCTGTATACAATAAAAATAAGGATTACTTCTTATCATAACCTACCAAATGTCAGCTTCAAAATGAGCTCTCGTTCAATTTTCTGCAGTAAATGGTTCCAGAGTTCTGAGCGCTGAAAGAGGCTTGTTTTTATAAAATACGCTAAATTTGTCGCTCAACAATACGAAAACAGTTTGACTTTCGATAGTATATTTTTGAAAGTGCACTCTCCTCAGCACCTTGTATAAATAGGGAAAAAATTAGAGTATAAAAAATGCGAGGTTTTTTTACTGATCGATTTCATACGGAATAGCCCATACATATGTACATACGTGCATTACATTAAATTCGTGTTCTGCCCATGGGCAGGTCTTTCACTGCAAACTCAGCATTCTCCAATCTTTCCTATTTTCTGCCTTCCTCAAGGTCTCCGCATATGATCCGCATATCTTAATGTATGTATTTATTCACACTGCAAATGGGTAAATATCCGGTGGCAGTGGTAACTAATTACACTCAATAATGACAATAATTAATAAAAATACAATTCATAATAAATTAATAATAATACTAATAATAAACACTAATAATAATAATAATAATAATAATAATAATAATAATAATACAGCATCCTAAATTAAATGAAACACGATCACTTAAAACAACATTTAAAGTAAATCTAATTTGTATCTTAACCCTAAGTTCGAATTAAAACCCACGAGTATGATATGTTCATACATGCAAAAGTACCTTTCAGCAGTCCACACCTGTGGAGTAACGGTTAGCGCGTCTAGCCGCGAAACAAGGTGGCCCGGGTTCGATTCCCGGTCGGGGCAAGTTACCTGGTTGAGGTTTTTTTCCGGGGTTTTCACTCAATCCAGTATGAGCCAAATACTGGGTAACTTTTGGTGTTGGACCCTGGACTCATTTCACCGGCATTATCACCTTCATCTCATTCAGACGCTAAATAACCTAAGCTGTTGATAAAGCGTCGTAAAATAACCCACTAAAAAAACCTTTCAGCACTACACTCATTTCGCTGTCAACTCACTCACTACACTGGAACTACGACACATTTCACTGATACTATCCTGATTTCACTAACACTTCAAAAATATTTCACTGTTCAAATACTTTGCACTGCCACTATAAGCTATAAAACTTCACTGATACAATACTTCAAACAACAAAACATCAATTACACTCTAAATAGTGTGTATGATATACTACCGTCTATTAGCAAAGTCCTTAAGCCTATTTTTAAATACATTTTTGGTTATTGGTGAAGCCTTTAGTAAGTCTGCAGGTAAAGTATTCCAGTCCTTGATAGTAAGATTGAGAAAAGAAATGTCATCTATCATTTGATATCTTCTTCTGCCCCGAACTCTTCTCCTTCAGTAGGCAGTTTCTTCTCAGCCAGTGACCCAGCCAATTCCATTTTCTCTTTCTGATCAGTTTCAGCATCATTTTTCTTCATCCACTCTTTCCAATATGGAGCGGAAAATTTGAAGACGAAGAAACCGCATATAATTTTCCCCGAAAATTCGCCGTATTCAGAACACAACTTTTAATATGCCGTGAATATAGTGTAATACTTAACATTCGGATTTACTTGCTTTCCAAAGAAAGACGTGTACATTTTAATAATTATGATGTAATATACAAAGACAGACCTCTCTTTCATTCCTTTAAGCGCTGTGGCCTTTGAAAGCCTGTGATACTCCACTTTATTCTGCTTTATTTCCTGCTGTGTAAAGCACATAAACTGTCGTGCAGACACATCAGCATTCTCAAAGCGTTGTCTCTCGGAGACAATCTCTCTCAAAGTATGAAACATTGTGGAACGACCAACCGCTGACGGCTAATTTTACCAGAGTCAAGTTTCTCGTCTTGATATATACAGGGTGATTCAGGAGTAATAGTAAATATTTTATGTATGGTAGTACAGACTATTCTGAGTAAAAAGTCCATATAAACATGTCCAATATTCAATGGGTGTGGAGATACAGCATAACATACCTTACAAATGAATGAAAGAACGACAGATGACTGCGTACTATTGATTACGTACAGTACGATTATTTAGTCCTGACAGTCGCCGGAGATGTGCGCCTGGATCAGGCGAGTCCATTTAGTTACGCCAGGGTGTGTTGGGTTAGTCACTCGCTTGCCTTTGGAGAGATCGGATGTCATGCTTGCGGTAGAGCGGTATGTTTCTAGTACAATTAAGCTGCACTGCACTCCTTTACCGACCGCTCGCCCTTATCTCTACTCCGGAGCTCTCACTACTATTACTTCCCCTCTTTCGTGTCGCTGAGCTGTCAGGACTAAATAATCGGTCTGTACTAAGTAATAGTACGTGTCGCTCTTCTGAGGGAGCACTGTTCATAATAATAGGTGCAGAGAAACAATTGTTTGTTGTTCCCCTTTTCTACAAGGATGAACATGTTCTTTCAGTATGACGGAGCCCCTGTACATTTTGAATCCTAGCCTTCACACATTCAAACAGAAAAAAACTCTTTTTGATAATGTGGTTGACAAATAGTCAGAAAGGCAACATAAGTTGTCAGAGGTTGCTTTGAAGTTACTTACATTCCAGTATCTTCAGCCCAACTTCAAAGACTTTTCTTTAATTGGTCCTTTGTCCATATCACAAAAAACCGGCTCATCTTCGAACATTCCAAGAAACTGTTTCAGATGTATTACACACTTCAGTTACAAGTGATATATTAGTGTGATGAAGGGTGTGTGAGAGTGGCAATTATAAACATTTGAAGTGTAGGCTATATTAACATTTTTAGTTAAAATTAAAATAATTACAAAATGTTAACTAGTGATATTTTCCATGTTGGAATTAAAATCAGCAACATTTGAAAGAAGTGGATAAATGATATGTTCATTCCACAGTTTTTTCTTTCTTTTTGGTATAACAATAACTTCTTTTCTACAGTTATATACATATGAAAATACAGACGAGAAATTTAAAACTGTTACTAAAATTCTGAATCCCAATGCAAATAATATGTCATTACTAGACATCGGATTTTTAGGCACTAAAAATTGCAGTTTTAGGCGCCTAAAATAAGCTCAAAATTTGTCAAATTAGGCTCTATTTTAATGAAAATAGGCATTTTAGGCACATCAAGGTATCATACTTATTTCTTTCACTGAAATTTTTAGTTATACAGTAAAATACGCACAAAAAAGTATGTTTAAACATTAAAAAAGAATATTATATTATATTTATAAACAGAGCTGCACAAATTTAATATATTGAAACTAATGAAATAATGATTATTGATATCAAGATTACTCATTTTAAGTTATTGAAATTCAGTTACATGCTCAGACTTTATTATAATTATCTGCACAGTACACCACCAGAATTTTTTCTAAATTCTCCACAGTTAACCTTTGCCTTTTGTCACTGAGAATCATTTTGAAAGCAGAAAAACTTCTTTCAACCGAAACTGATGTGAGAGGCGCAAATTTTAAATTAGGTACAATAGAAACATCAATACTTACTGGAACATTTACACTTTCCCCCGATATCACTCTTAATACTTTTTCCAACAATGAAAATCCTACATTCTTATTTAATACGTTGTCCCACTTATTTTTAACTTTTTTCCCAGTTTCGCCCAAAGCAGAATGTATGTTCACTTGAGCTTCCTTTACTATTGCTATTTGGCTACAAAGAGATTGTTTTTCACGTTCTAATTGTTCAATGCTTGCAGGTATGAAAGAAAAGTTTGATGTTATGTAGGCAATATCGTTTTTCACTCGTGAGTCATTCAGACAATCTTTCACTGCTTTCACACACGCTGCACTATCAGTTTCAGGTAATTTATCAATTACTGTGACCACTTCTTTAAAATACTTAGAATAATACACCACTGACTGAATCCAGGTTCCCCATCGTGTAACAACCGGCTGAGGTGGGAGTGGGATATCTGGAAAGTTCTCTCTGAATATTGAAATCCTGGATGGGGCTTTACAAAAACACTTTTTTGTGTTAGAAATAAACGAATTGACAAGAGGAAATTCATTCCAGATTGTTTCAGAAACCCTGTGAAGGCCATGTACTAGACAGGTTACATGCGTGAGGTTAGGATAAAATGTTTTAAGAAGTGGAGCTGCAGCAACCATGTATGAGGCAACATCAGTACAAAACAACAGAACTTTAGAATCGTCTATATTACCTGAGTATAAAGACTGTAGGCCTTTATTTACAAAATAAGCAATGGCTTGGCTATTCACTTTCGAAAGTTCCTTAACACATACGAGGTGTGGAATCGAAGGTCCATCAGGACTAAGTTTTCCTACTACCATATTTGCTATATACTGTACCTATTCATAGGATCTGAGGTTTCATCCACAGAGACCCATATGTAAGAATCACCTATATCCTCCCGAATGGAAGCTAAAGTTTCATTGTATATTCTGTCTAAGTAATTTTTTCTTAGGGTCGACTCAGATGGGATATTTTGTTTGCAGTATTTTTGTAAAAACTGTCTTAAAACCGGATTTTCAATTGCATTCCAGGGAATGTTAGCAGCAACAAACGCTCTGGTTAAATCAGCATAGAAATTGCTGCCGAGATTGGATGAAGTAGGCTGTGTTAGTAAAGTTTGTTGCAGTTGATTTTTCTGCTGAGCTTTAGCCTTATGAGCCGCTCCTTGCACATGCTGCTTTAGGTGGCACTTCTTTTCTTGCGAAATCTAAAAATGTAAAGTAAACTGAATTAAAATAAAATCCTAATTGTTGTATTACCGTATTTCTATCACAAAGTTAGTGGGTTCGAACAATCAAAATTTTAATGACCTGCAAATACTTTAACTATCGGAATTTAAAAGGTTAAAGTGTAGTGGTCTTAAAAAGAATTATACCTCAGGATAGCTCAGTCAATGTATAAATATTATAGGCCTACTCATTAAAATTAATAGAATTGATATATTTCAACTATTGTTACATACCTGTTTGCTACAAATCTTGCAGAATATTATTTTTCCATCATAAGTGAATTCTGAATATTCTGTTAGCCATTGCCGGATCAATGTAGATTTTGCACTTATATTTTTCGGCATTATCGCGTTAAACTTCACAGGAAAACATCCTACCGCTCAAAACTTCTCAACACAAATAAGGTGAGGGAAAGAGCAACTGTTAACGAGCATTCAAATGAACCGTTGTTATTGAGATTCAATTGGACAAAAATACAAAGTTCCACTTATTGTTGCATTTCCTGGTAGTGTTAACACTAGGAGGGCCATTCTTTTAAATATTTTGTAACGGTTTACCCTACTAATTCGCAGTTTTACGACTTTTCATAAATATTTCAAAAACACTCTTTCTCCAAAAATTGTGATTTTATGACACTCTGAAGGGCAGTACAGCTAATCGGTTTCAGACCGAAAACAGTCATTATTATAGTACCAGTATAGTATATCTCTGAATCGGTAGCAGCACATGTTGTGATTGTTGCCTGCTTCAAAACTAAGGTTGGTTCTTTGTCGGCATTTATGCCTCCAAACATGTTAAATTCGGTGAAATCTATTGTGGGTGTCGTGAGATTCAAAACATTTTGTTTCCTTTATCAATGGTTTCATGGCCGGTGTGAAGCAAACTTTCTACTTTTTAAATGCCTTAAATTTCGCAGTGAATGCATGTATAAATTATAAAAAGTAAGAGTAAAATGCGAAACTTTACAGTGAGTTAGGCATTTTTAGGCGAATATTAACAAATTAGGCTCTAATAATCGTTTTAGGGCATTTTAGGGCACTATAAAACTCTTTGAATACCTTTCAATTTCCATGAAACACAAATATTAATAATTATTTTTACTTTTCTCCTAAAGAAACAAAATAGGTATTTGCCCTAGAATCCGATGTCTGGTCATTACATATGCACTATAATGTAAGAAATAGATATCACAATTTTTCGCAATTAGAAATAGTGAAAGAACATGTATACTCGTTTTAATCTGTATAAATCTTCAGAAAATAATGGCCTCATAATATATTACAAAATTAAACCTTAAAGTGTAACATGTTTGACATAAACTTCCATGGTTTGCCATGAGATATTCTCATTCTTGACCCCACTGTAAGGTTCGAAATTAATGAAGATCAACCAAAGCAGGTACATGAAGAGAAACGCGCTATTTACCTTCCATGCTGTGATGATCTCAGTCATAAATATAATATTCAAGATTGGAATGTCATTGGACTTATGTTTGGTGCGCGAGGAACAATTTCCAAATTCACATTGGAGATCCTTAGAAAATGAAAAGTTCCTGATAAGACACTTCACACAATTGCATCACCATTTTAAAATCTTCATTGTACATCATCAATCACCATCTCTATTCATCTTTATAATATTCATTGTTTATTATTTATTTTCAATACATTTTTATCGTTTTGATAGCTACCAAATCTTGTCGCAGAATATTCTTTTTTTAAATTGCATTATGTATTTTTTTAACATTAATTTACTTTTTCTTTTTTGTTCATTTGAATTGATTAGGATGCCGATATTTTAAATCCAAGATTTGGACGGCTATCATTTCCATGATGTTCTCTCTCTAGCCCTACTAATCAATCATAATATGAAGTATAACATTGAATTTAACAAATGCGATTGCAATTAGATATTAAATAAACACTATTTTATTATTATTATTGTTATTATTATTATTGTTATTATTATTATTATTATTATTATTATTATTATTATTATTATTATTATTATTATAGGAAAGAAAATTAGTGTTTTAAGTGTGCGTAAAACTGATTTCCTACGCCAAGTAGGCTAACCCATGGAAATTTAATCATCTTTCCAAATTTTGTACAAAAAGCTCTCTGCAGCTATGCAGCAACCTTGCAACATATTAAATAATAAAAATTTACGTTAATATTGCTGACTGAAAGCAACTCTTACTGAAGCAGACCTTTATGTTTTACAGCTTGTAAAATAAACAATGAATAATGACACCAGGTCATACAGCATGCCAAATACTACACGTAGACGCAAATTTGTCTGCTTTCTTATCAGGATGAAGCGAAAGAAGTAGCCGTACCGCGTAGGCTGCTCAGACTGTGACAGTTTTGAGATATTTTAAATGAAGAGTTGTGGAAGAATGGATCGTAGATAATTTGACAAACTTATACTTAAAATGACGGTCATTTTTCTGAGTAATTGTGAGAAAGAATATGTCGTTTAACAGCGTTCTCTTTCTTTCACGGTTCGATAAACAGGCCTACAATTACCATTCTCAAAAACAATTTTAAATTTTACGTAGCTTTCCGAGAATACCTCATCGTACCTTTTGTTTGACCTTGAACCCGTATCGATTTAACGCTGATAGGAGACAGGATTTATATGTACTGCATGTTTATTTTTCGTGTTTTAGACCAGTTTTTTATACGTGGCATGCATAAAAATTTTTTGTTGGGCGTGGCCCTGAGAGTACGTAAACGTTCAGTCAATAAGAAAAGACATGTTTATTACGTCAAGTGTTCATTTGGGAACTAAGAAAACTCATTATCTCCCAATCAAAGAACACAAACAGTTCTTTGCCTTAGCTATTGTTTTTTTTTACATAACAATGAGAATATGTTTCTTTGTACATTCTTGTTGTATAAGATGCATCATCGACGTCATCTTCTTTTTCTTCTTCATCATCATCATCATCATCATCATCCCCATCCCCAATAGGTAATCAGCAAAAAAAACAGATACCAAAGTATGCAATCAGATTTGCACACCATTTTCAAAATATAATAATAATAATAATAATAATAATAATAATAATAATATTAATAATAATAATGATTTATTTAACCTGGCAGAGTTAATATATCCAGTAATGACGCAACTATAGTTACTATGATTTTAATAGGACTATTTCGTTTATATGACGTCTTTCCATTTCGGCCAGTGAAGTGTAATGAAATTTTGAATTCCAACCAATCACAGTCATACATCGCGATAATTTCTGCAGCTCGATTTATCACTATCAATTTATCGCGTGGTCGTTCTTTTGTTTAGTCAGTGTCGCCAACTGTTTCCACGTAAATCGATGAGCATGAAATCATTGTACTAAATAAAGCGCAAAATCCTACTTCCACATCTACATCTTCATCTTCTATTTCCATGCCCATTGTATCTAAAGAAAATGACACTCTTTCATAACAATTGTTCATTTAATTAATATATTAATCAGGTTATTTGTAATTGCCCGTATACTATGAAATGTTTAAATTAAATTATGATTTCAGCAGGTAATGAAAACGTATTTCTGTTATAATAACAAGAGAAAAGCGCAGTAGCTACATGTAATTAACATTTTTAAACTTGTATTTCGCTTTTCTCAGTTGGCATTACTGAATAACATTCAATTTCTTTATTCCAGTAATACCTATTCATCTATTTCCACTTCACAATGTGTGACTAGGTTAAGTATTCATAAATATATATATATATATATATATATATATATATATATATATATATATAATTTGAACTGGTAATGGAAATTACGGGAAAACGGCTGGACGGATTTTAATAAATGACCCCTCATTTTGAAGCTTGGAACCCAAAGTTTTTCGGAAAAGTAGTAGTTTTCAGTGAAATGTCAATTTTCCTACATCATTTTCCTTTTTTTCCAAAATCCATCTTTCGTCAGTTTTGAGAATTAATTAATTGCATGCACGGCCGACTTGATGTTCGCTTCCTTAGCGAAGCGAGCATCAAGTCGGCCGTGTTGCATTTCAGAATAAAAAACAAAACACACACTACAATAAACAATAGGCTATTACACGAAGGCCATGACCTGCAGGATTGCTGACATACAGTTCAGACGGCTCAGATTCTTTCCCATCATAATGCCAATATGTCGATCTTCATTTGTGCAATTTTTGATAACGTATAAAAAATAATTTACATGTCTCATTCATTCATTCATTCATTTATTTTATTCCATAGATCTTACATGAGCAATGAAGCTTTAAGATGTGGAACATGTCAACATTTTACAATATTACAATTACAATTTTTACAATTTTGTACAATTTTTTTTACATTTTTTTACATTTTGGCGAGATGTAGTGAGATGAGATGAGGTCCGAGGATTCGCCAAAATATTACCCGGCATTTGCCTTTTCGGTGGGGGAAACCTCGGAAAAACCCAACCAGGTAATCAAATCAAAGGGGGTAATCAAATCAAAGGGGTTGATGCCAAGGACTCGCCATAGACCATCCGGCTTCAGTCCCACGGCTGATTCTCTGGTCTGTAGTTTTCCGAGTACAGCTGTGTATTGGATATTAAGAACTACAAAACTTAAGAATGCTTGATGACATTATTACGATTAAAAATGAAATATTATTATAGTTAATGCAACACATACTGCTATACTGATATATGAAAGTGAAACCATTTGGGGCTTTATGTAAGTAGACGCAGAGAAAGAATATTTTATATTAGATCTTCATTTTTATAATTTACTGAGTAGCGGCTATAGGCCTATATAAACTTATGTTACTGAAAACTATAAAACTTACGTAAGGTAACAATAACAATATTGTTTTTAAAAATGAAATACTTTTACAATTTTATTATTAATCAAGTGTTGTGTGGGTCCTTTTAATATATCAGTGTGATATAGATATTTATATGTCTGATTCTCTAACTTTCCTTGGTAGTAATTGAGTCATGCTTCCTATTTTAGCTGCGTCTTTAAACTACAACAAAATTAATTCATATTTCTTTGGTTTAATTGATTAGATTTGTGATCGCTGCAAGCATATTTTGTTGTAGGGAAAATAGCATGCCATTTCACTTCTTGCTACCGTGATGAGTGAGTTTATTTCCCGCAATCAGCAACAAATGAAACACTGAAGCTGCTAACGATTTACGATGGACAATTTTATTTAGGGCGCAGATACGATTCTACAACTCTGACATATCATTCGCCTCATTTTCCACATCTCAGCAATAAATTCCTCACAACAGTCTATATTACAGAAAATATACGAAATAACATTCATTGTTACACAAATTAATCCAGCAGTATTTGATAGACCAGTATTGTCTGGAAGAAGCGCAAAAAATTACAATTCATAAGAAAAGACCAAAAGGTATTACTTACTGATAAAATAAGAGGCCTACAAGATTTTGTATTCTCTTGATCACCTCAGCAAGATCTCTTAGTGGGGAAAAAATGATTCTGCCCTCTACATTTCAGGGTAGTTCACGAAACATACAGCAGCTATACCAAGATGCTAAGTCTTTTGTTCAAAGCATGACAAACCTTACATTTTCTTAACTTTCACATACAATCCGCAATGACCCGAAATAGCTACTGCATTACTCCCACATGAAGAACCCACAGATCATCCTGGCATTGTTACTAGCGATTTCGCATTGAAACTCGAGAACTGAAGACGGATAGGTTCAAGGAAAAGTATTTGGAAAAAAAAAACATTCAGAGGGAGTATGTTTCACTATTATGGAAGCAAATAACTATCAAAATGTCTGGTATTCTGCATTGAAAATAAATCTGAACAATTTTTATTTGAACTTTTTACGGACTTAGTTTGCAGCAATTGCTGCACAAGCCACTAGTACAATTTTATTATCAACATTTTGTGAGCGAATTTTAAGGATATATTATTTACATTTGTATTTATTCACGAAATAATCCTAATAAATGTCACTCGAAGTCTGAGATTTCCCAAATAAATCTACTCGCTTCGCTCGTGGATTTATCGGGAAACCTCAGATCTCTTGTGGCATTACTGTAGATAAATATCATGCCAATAAATTTATTATTCTCCGCCATTGGAGGAAGCCTATAAAATGAAGTGCATTTCAAGATTTTTCTTCGTGAAACTTCTTCGCCTACATATACTTACCAGAAACTGAAAAAAAAGTAGAGTTGCCAATATAACGTAAGCACCAAGTACCGAAACTATTATAATTTGTCTTACATTAGCTATGACCGTAAAAAAAAAGTGACTTTTCTGTTAAATGTGACTTCAAAAAGTATAACTATGTAACATGTTTGTATCTAACAATTCCACAACGCTATGTGCAACATGAATGACTTTTATTATGTATATACATTATTATTATTATTATTATTATTATTATTATTATTATTATTATTATTATTAATTTACAAAGTAATGGTTCTATTAGCATTTGTTCATAGCAGTGAAGAAAAGATAAAAAACGAAGAATATGTATTTATATATAAATGTTTAGGAAAACCTGACGTGATATAGAAAATCTAAATAGAAATTCGGATTGAGGATACTTCAATAAAATAAAAACAATCATTTCGCTCATGAAGCAGAACAAGAAGTTTTAAAATGCATACCAGTGTTACTGATAGAACGTACAAGTATTTGTCCTACCGGAAGGACCTTCTAGATATCTAGATTATCTAGAAGGAATATTGAACAGACTTGTCTGCGTCCAGCCGGAAGAACTTCCGGCAGTACATGAAAACATAGGCCTATATTCGAAATCTGTAATCCAGAGAATATAACAATAAATGCGTTAATTAATGTTGTGCAAAAGAAAGTTTTCTGAGTATTTGAAACACTACTTTCAGAATAATTTTAGTGAAATTTAATCTTGCAGATTTGACATTTATAATCAATGAAAATGTATTTAATCATTGAAATGAGTTAATAGCCTGGTATGTGCGACAAAAATCGAATTGCAGAAAAATTAATTTCGAAATCCAATGGAGTCCCTCCGTTGGAATCTTCTGTTATGGAAACTTCTAATTTGGAAAGCTAGCTGACTCCGCCCACTGCAGGAACACCACTCAATACGTTACTGATAAGGCGATCGCTTTGCTCATGCTAGACGTTGACATCGAAAGATACGTACAGTTTCCCTGGAAAATAATGAGACGATTGAATATTCCTAAGTCTCAGATGTAAAACACTGCGCATGATCAGAGACCAGAGCACTGATACACAAGATAACGAATATTGAGTTACTTAGATTCAGGTTATTTGGTTTGTTACTAGCATCGTTCCGAAATTCACTTCAAAAACTGCAAAAAATATGATAATATTACGTAAATAAAAGATAATTATATACATAAATCGTGTAGTTCAATCGACAATGGACCTTCATGACTAGATCGATACTCCGCACAGAAAGGAAAGCTTTCATGTCGTTTCAATAGCTCAGACGCTAAGACTTCTGCGTCTCGTGTAGAAGAGTGCGAGTTCGATTCTTAGTCTACATCAACGATTTTTTTTTGTCTAAATAACGTTGAAATAGCTAAGTAACGTTGAAATAGAGTTTTACAAAGTCCTGAGATTAAGTGTTAATGATCACAGACAATACAAAATTACAAGTTATAATATTATAAACGTTAATCTAATGAATGCATTTATATACACACATATACAATGTAAATGCATATATATTAAAAACTAACAATTAAAATGAAATTAAAAACTATTCCTAAGCCACACAGACAAACATTTAC
Source organism: Periplaneta americana (assembly GCF_040183065.1). NCBI lineage: Eukaryota > Metazoa > Arthropoda > Insecta > Blattodea > Blattidae > Periplaneta > Periplaneta americana. Next base: position 60,626,965 of record NC_091123.1, on the reverse strand, counting down.
AAAGGTTTAGAGTCCTTCGGCTACGTCATTTGTTGAGTAATTATTACAATATTTTATTAGTAGCTTTCCCAAATGTGTAATAAATGCACTCGCACGAAACAATTTTTGTTAAAAGTATGGCTTTGGATTATTTCATTCTCACCCCTTCAGTTGATTTTAACTATTTTATCTACGTGTTTGCAATAGTGTTTAATTTAATGTGCTTTCAACTTTATTCATATTATGATTGAATGAAAAAGCACTGTTACAGTTATTGACTGATTACATATATTAATATTAATTATTAAATGCATCTGTTAAGTAACTAATTGCAGTATCTTTTGCAAAATCTTGAATGTTTAAGTTGTCAATAATATTTCTGTATTATATACTATAAGACGTTAAAAGAATTTTCAATAGATTTGGGATCCTCTACTTTATAATCACTGGTTTTAATGAAAAAATATTTTCTTTCTTAGGATATCTACAAGTTCAACTTTAATAATATTCTGAATAGCTTTAATTGCATTATCTGAATTTTATAATTTTCTATTCAAATGTATTCTATTTCCCTCTTTCATAATTGAAAAAGAGAAGGATAGCCACCTATGCCCACCGACGCCATCGAAATTCGAGACGAATTGTGGGATCAAGTTGTTGACACCTGGGAAGATCTCGCCGGGGATTAGAACTTATTCCACAATCTCGTGACATCCATGCCGGACTGACTTAGAGCTGTAATAGAAGCTGATGGCATGTGGACAAGATTTTAAGTTAACAGATCTCTTTTTGTTTCGTATGATTTTTGTTTGAGGAAGAATACCTTTAACTTCCAAGTAAGATTTTTTTTTGACGAGGTTCTGCCCACTTGTAAGACCCAGAAATTGGGCATAAATTATTCATATTTTTCGACAAATTAGATAGTCGAGGAACTGTGAAGGAATTAATTACACCTCAATAAAAAAAAGTTTTACCTGGGATCGAACACGAGACATTTCGGTTAAGCAGTGGAACCGACATGCTACTATATGAGCTACCGAGAAAAGACAGTGACAGCAGCAGTCCAGAATGTAGATCCCTTAGCAGGCATTTGCCATTCGGTACAGAGAAGCAATGATATTTTGTGACCCGAGCTATGTTGTGAAATCCTGGCCTTAAATGGCTGTCTTCTTCGTGATCCTTATTCTGGTCCTTGTCCTTGTTGTGGTCCTTGTAACAATTCTTGTTGTATTGTCATGAAACGTATAGTTACGTCGATATCGAGTGAATCGCGCTGTAGAACTTTAACTTCCGACGACCAAGAGTCGTCTCATTCCTTTTAAGGGTAACTGTACGTAAGGAAGAAGAAAAATGTATTTAAACTTATTACTTATCTTTGTAAGAGGCTTCGTAAGACAATTTATAAATTCGTTAATCTTCGATGCTACTTACTCATTAGAGTTCTACGAAATGTTTATTTGGCCATTTTTCAGTCCATCATTCAATATGGTATTATTGTTTGGGGTGGAAGTACAAAAATTAATCTTAGTCCGTTAAATTTACGAATAATTAAAAATTTGTTTGAAGAAACTTTTTGATTATCCAACTAAATTAATTTATTCTGAATTTAATGTATTTAATATTGAACAAATTTATAAATATACTCTGTTAAAATTGTATCATAAAAATCGTAATAAGTTTATATTACAGGCACATAATCATGACACAAGACGAAATAATAATTCAACATTAGTAGAACCTACTGTATATGTTTCACATCTGCTGGTCTAAAGCATAGCATTAATGTTGGTCCTCGTTTATATTATTCTTTAGCTAAATTACACCCAGAACTTCTAACACATAACCCACTAAAATATAACAAGAAAATTAGAAACGTGTTAATGTCTTCAATTTGATTAAATAAATTTATAGCCTATGTGTATGAATTAATCAGCCTATATTATATTTGTATTCTATAATTTTGGAAGTTATATATTTTTTCATAAATTCTCCTACTTTATGCACGTACGATATTATTCTTTTCTATGTTAATATTATATTATATAAATTCATTGCCGCTGTTATTTTAATTTTTATTTCCTATTTTATTTTATTTCATTTTCTATATTCCTCTTATATTAATATAGGCCTATTATATTATATAATTTCACTGTAGCTGTAATTTTAATTTTAACTCCTATTTTATTTTATTTTGTATATTCTCTTATATGCTTATTAATAATATATCTGAACTGCGACCGAACACGAGCGCTGCTCATTCGGTCCTCAAATTTTGTTAATATCACTGTATCTCCTTTTTTATATTGATTGTATTATTTTATTTCTATTTCTATAGGTGTAATATTCTGTATTCTGTATATTTAAATTTAAATAATAAATAAATAAATAAACTTACAGGCTACATGAAAATACAAACTTAAATAAGAATTATTTTAGCATACAAATATATAAGATTAAATAATTACGGTGGCAACTCCTCAATAAAGTAATTGTTTTAATATTAACGACAAAAATATTTGTTAAGTCATTTAGGCAGATACCCTTCCGTAATACATTTACTCAGACAAAAAATTAAGTTGAAGCTTGTAGGAAATCTGCTGCGTGGTCCCTCCAACGCTTAAGGACAAAACATCATCCTCAGTAATACGTAGTATTAAAACAGTAAATAATGTTTGTACTCACCTGACTCCTCTTTCTATGAGTCACTGAGTTCATCGCTCGAGCAATGATTGCATCGCCGAGGTAGGGGCGGGCACATAAGACCAATGACATAGTACACAGTACGTACAAACGTATTAAATGACCTTTGGCTAATAGTTTTACCCCCATTTATGAACAACGAAGGGACTACACTATTATTAAATTTATTTTATACAGGGACATCACTTTATTTTTACCAACATTTTTAACATTAACCTGGCTATACTCGGAAACACTGTTACCCCCTTCCATTACAGGAGTTTGGTGTTACTAGTGCAATTATGTAAACAAATCATTTTACTAACTATAGGAGGAGAGAAAAGTAGTGTATCCACTTCTGTTACAGGGAAATACGATATTACGATTTTCAGTTTGTTTATTACTTTTACCGTATTTTATCAAAATACAGTAGAGTAGTAACAGTTTTTTTTTTCTTCACAAATTCAACTCTTAAGGCGGTTGTATTTATTATATAATGGCTACTTTATTCAGCATATTACCGTACTTTCGGTAACTGTAATTTCACTTCTGCTCAGTCCACACAGATAAAGTTATTCAGTCATACTACACACCGTACCTGTGCAAAATAAGCAGGGGAGGGTATTTACGGAGATCGCGAAAATTACGACATAATAGATATACAATAGATTTTTACTAATCTTTACGAATTAAGTGATTCTGATTAATAATATGCGGAGGAAATAATCGCGACAAATCGCGAAATAGAGTTCTAATAGCGAAATATGAACACATTCGCGAATTATTATTATTGTGTCGTTTTGTAGCGAATTTCATATTCTGAGTTCTTTTTTCGGACTATTAATTGTTCTTTTAAATTTCTTATAATATCGAAGTAGGCTGCATTACATGGTATTTCAGGTGTTCTGATTACATTAGTGAAAAAAAAAAGACGGAGAATTCAACATTTCACTAATAATTTGAAAGTGTTAATTTGAGGGCTGCAAGTTTTTTTCGTGTTTAATGCATGTGTTTTAAATACAGTCTCAATCCAACAAATATTGTCTATTGGCCATACCACACCTTTACAAGAATTCAACGAACCTATAATATTAATTATTTGGAAATTACCTAATATTCATACTGAGTTAATAATCCAATTTCAAAATAATTGTATTTTCCAAAATTTCCATTAATACCCGCCAAGAGTACAAATCAATCTCCAACAATCTCCGCCGACACCAATATTAAAAAATACAAATGATAAAGTTAATCTCCATAAATACCTGCCCCTGAAAATAAGCTTCAATAATATAGGCTCTTCCTTCTATGGAAAACGCAACCATATTTCTGAAACACACTATACTCTGTACTGTTTACTTCACTGCTAGCAGACTTCGAATGCAACAGCGGCCGTAAGTTTGTGTGGCTGACGGGAGCAAGAACATTAGTGAAAGGGGTGGGAGTCAAGTACATTCAGAAACGCAGGTACAATAAAAATGCTAGTAAAAATAAAGTGATGTCCCTGTATAAGGTAGGCCTAGAACATTTTAAGCAGACAAACTTACCGCTGAAATTATCAGTGACTTTCTTTACCGATAAAGATGTGACGGCATTTAGCTGCACTGTTTCAATTCAGCATTTTGGACGTCGCAGTTGAATGGTCCGGTCCACACCACCTAAATTTGTATTTTTATTTACTAATGTTCCAAAGCAAATTGCTCCTTATTCCATGCATTGTTACTGTTTGGAGAATCGAAATACGTCGCGAAAACGAACACGCGTTCGTCCTTCTAATCGCCATTTTTTAATGAATAGACGTACCGACCTGCTTTTTCCTTGCTCTTCTTCCAAATTCAATGCTGTTTTCGATAGTGATAGTAATAGTTTTTTTTTATTATTCAATTTAATAAACCCTATTTCACCCTGAGGTATATTAGGGTTATAGTTGGCATCAAAATACATATTTTATAACCAATAAACAATAGTGAAATTATAATAGAAAATTGTGGTCACAGTTACAATTCACATGAATTATGTAGAAGAATGCACCTTAATGAAAGAATGGATCCTGTTAAAGATTAATGAGATGTTTGAGGAATAATCAATGAAAAGATATACAAGAATGTCTAACCATTTCAGAGTAAATACACGACCTTAAAAATATAATCAAAAGTAGATTAATATAACAAAGTTTGACTTTCATTTTCAAATTAATACTTAATTCATGAACAATGGAACAGTTAAGAGTAATAAAAGGGTATTACAAGCAATGATTTACGGCTACAAATTACATACGTGATTCAGGAACAATTACAATAATTAAAATAATAACCAGGGAAAGGATTTATATGTAAATACATATTTACTTATAAAGCTAATATAATTTATATTTTGCATTATCTTTATGTTTCACAATGTGTAGGGTTGAAAAATCCTACTTTTATTTTCCATATTTTTCCATATTTTAGAGTTTAGTACATATTTTCGTTAATTTCCATATATTTTCCATATTTCATATAAAACAGTCCATATTATATTAGGTTTAACAATAAAACAAAACAAAATTCCATTAACTTTTAAAAATACATTTCAACAATAGAGATTTAAACACATGTTCAGTAATCCCTTTAACATCAGAGTTATTTGAAAATTAGCAGTCCTATCAACAATGGGAAAGTAAGTTACAAAACTGTATTAATTTAATTTAAAATTTTTAACAGACTTCAGTTGTGCAGCTCAACAGTTAAATGCCAGTCAGAGTACACATAGGTTCAGTTTTGTAAATCATACTATAAAGACGGTAAATATGCCAAAAGTACGTCATTCAGTCAATTTAAAATCAAAACTAACAAGTTACATTTCAGAATTTAAAGAAGATGGTTTATCAACTGACAATAAAATATTATTTTGTAATTTGTGTCAGTGTGCAGTATCATCTACACAAAAGTTCCTGGTGCAACAACACATTACAACTAGTAAACATCAGGCCAACAAACAACTAAATTCCAAGCAGAGACAATTGTTTTTAACACAACCAACAACATCGAATGTAAGATCTGTGCCGTTCTCTCATCTCTGCTGATATTCCTCTCTACAAACTAAAGAATAAGGTCTTCAGGGAATTCCTTGAAAAATATACTCAACATACAATCCCGGATGAGTCAACACTTAGGAAGACGTATGCTCCATCCATCTACGATGAGACAATACAGAAGATAAGAGATGAAATTAAAGATAGTTCAATTTGGGTTTCCATTGATGAGACTCCCGACAAAGAAGGTAGACTTGTTGGTAATGTAGTTATCGGTTTGTTAAGTGAACAATATTCTGAACGAATTCTTTTACATTGTGATGTTCTAGAAAAGTGCAATAACAAAACTATAGTTAAACTGTTCAACGAAGCTATGGGTATCCTGTGGCCAAAGGGTATTATGTACGATAATGTGTTATTCTTTATTAGCGATGCTGCCCCTTATATGGTCAAAGCTGGACAAGCATTATCTGTTGTATATCCTAAATTGACTCATTTTACTTGTGTGGCGCATGCATTTCATCGTGTGGCAGAAGTGGTCAGAGACAATTTCCCTAAAGTAGATTTGTTGATTTCATCAGTGAAAAAAGTATTTCTCAAAGCTCCCAGTAGAGTTAACGTGTTAAAAGAAATGTACCCTGAAATTCCATTGCCACCAAAGCCAATTTTAACTAGATGGGGTACATGGCTAGAAGCAGTTGAATATTATGCCGAACATATAGACTCTATTAACAATGTTCTCCTTGCATTGGACTCTGAAGATGCAGTCTCAATTGATATTGCGAAAACAGTTACCTGTGACATAAGTGTGAAGAATGACTTAGCTCACATTCAGCATACATTTTCATGCATCATAAAAACGCTCAAAAGTCTCCAAAATAGGCACCTTTCACTATCTGAAAGTTTTGAAATTATAAATAGTACTGTGGAACAACTGAATCGTGGTAGAGGTAAAGTTGCAGATGCAGTAAGAGCTAAGGTGGACACTGTACTTTCAAAAAACCCTGGATATGAAGAACTACAAAAGGTTGTTGCTGTGATGAGTGGTGAATCAACAGTGAAGATTAACTTGGACTTATCCCCAGCAGACATTGTGAAATTGAATTATGTACCAGTTACTTCTTGTGACGTCGAACGCTCTTTTAGTCAGTATAAATCTATCCTCAGAGACAATAGAAGAAGATTCACTTTTCAGCACTTGAAAGAAATGTTTGTAACCTATTGTTATGGTAACAGACAATAAAAATTGTGTTTTGTTGAAACTACATTGGAAGATAAGGTACGTCCATTATATTTTTTGTTTAGTTTGATTAAAATGTACCAATATTTAACGTACATAGTCATTTTTTTATAATTTTAAGTCCATATTTAATTCCATATTTTGGTAAAAATCCATATTTAATTCCATATTTTGGTAAAAATAACTACATATATATTTACATATTTAATATATTTTTAGTCCATATAAATCCGTTCCCTGATAATAACACAAGTAATGACTTAACTAACGAATAACGAAATTTTTGAAGGGCAACATATAATAGATAATAGTTGGGGCAATACAAAAGATTTAAAAACAAATGTAAACAGTAAAGGAATAGTAGAAAAATTGACTTAAAATTACAAGTTAAACACACGCTTTTAAAGCAATAGGTAACAACAAAGAGGTACTAATATCAATACACTGACTGTAGTTACAGATTAAACACATTATTTTAAAAACAAACACGCAAAGGATCAATAGCTATTTCAGGCATTATATACATGGACCATGTCTTTAATTCACATCTTACAAGGACGTAAAGTCCTCAAACAACACGTTGAAAGCGATAGGATTTTGAGTACGTTGTGTCCTACCGGAAGCACGTTGTATGCTCTATCATTGAGAAAAGGAGAGGGAGTAAGCAAGGAATTAGTCTGCCTCCTTGGTCTCGAGGTAGCGGCTGGACTCCTGATCAAGGTGGCCCGGGTTTGATTCCCGGTCGTGAAGTCAGGGGGATTTAATTTGGACCTCTTTACGGGGACTGGTTGTCTGCCCATTGTCCCAGTGTGTGTGGTGTCTCGCAGTGTCCCCCCTGGGGTACCCTGGCCCAGTAAACGGGGGAGTCCTGCAGTGTGTGCGTGTGTTCAGTAGAGTTGTGGGTCTAGGGACAATAAGCCTCAGGCTGCGGCGCCGAAATTAGTAAAAAAAAAAGCAAGAAATTAAATATGAAAATATAAAGTTCAATTGATACATTAAAGCAATAGCAAATGGGGGGGTGTACGAAGAAGTATATAACAAAAAGTTACAGGGAATTTTAGGAAATCCCTATGATTAGGCCCACGTGTATACAGAAATTAGAGCAATGAAACTAGGATAACTTATACCTACAATTTACTTAAGATTTAAGAGTGTTTAATGAATGAAATGAAATAAGCCATGAATAAGTCAATTCTTCAATAATAATAATAATAATAATAATAATAATAATAATAATAATAATAATAGTAATAATAGTAATAATAATAATAATAATAATAATAATAACTAAAACACAATGTACTATTAAGATAAGTAAAGAACTGTTTTTGAGTTATTAATAATTAACTAATATACTGTGTATAAGCACATGGGAATATCCCATAAATATTGGTTAGATTCTATATATTCTTCTGTATGCGATTAATGGCAAGCTTATATTAACTTTATAATATTACGCCGCATTTATTGTGCACGCGCCTGTTTTGCGTCCATGTTAAAGAACAACTGAATGGCATTATTTTTAAAATGTATAAAATATATTGCAAGCTCTCCTTGGATTATAATAAACTCTTGTATGTAATGTATGTATGTATGTATGTATGTATGTATGTTCCTTTGTGTATAAGAGTGGACTCGTTCACATTGTTGAGTTTATCTGATAAGCTTATGATGTAAGCTTTTTTCATGGTAACAGAAGTGGAATTTCCGTTCCACCAAATTCTTTCATTTTTCTATTACTGTAGGTCGAATACAGGCGTTGTACGTCGAATATAAGACAAATGAGATATGATGATTTGAAAGAGAAAGGAAAATATGGCGAGACAAATTTCGAATGTAGACTGAACAGGTCTTGCATCCTAATTCCTGTTTGAAAGTTAATATATTAATTTTTAACAAAATAATCTGCCCTCAATGAGGGTGACCATAAAGATCCAGAGTAAAAGCACTGCAGAATAATTTAGAAAGACAAAAAGATTGAATACAGGAATTGTTTAGTAAAAAAATCCGGAGAAATGCAAACCCAATAGGATCATCAGTGGCCAAAATATAAATGGTAATGTAATATTTGGATTGAATCCTTAAGAATATTCAATAAAACCTTTTGAATTTCAAAAAATCTGAGACCGAGTGCTTTTAAAATATTACATGGGAAGTGTGCCACGTGCACCAAACAAAAGACCAGAAACACTCCACTGACTAGTAGGAATGTTATATTATTTCTCACTTAAGTATGGGATGCAGGACTCATAAATGGATTTCTTCTCCTCATCAACGTATAATAATAATAATAATAATAATAATAATAATAATAATAATAATAAATTCGGTAATGTAGATCTTTTGCATTATGACTAATGGTTTATACCAGTGGTCGTCAGCACGCGCTGAAATGTGCAAAGGGTAAGTGATGCCGTCCCGTGTGCACCGTCGTGCAGCAGGAAGAGATAGAGAGCATACCCGCTAGCAGCTACGAGTGCACCATGGTGCACTGCGTTTTCCGCTAGTCTCAGGGGGCTCTTTGCTGACGACCCCTGGTTTATACGTTCGAAGTCCACCACTATGGAGTAACGGTTGGCATGTCTGACCGGGTTCAGATCCTGGTTGAGACAAGTTACATTGCTGAGGTTTTATTACGCAGCTAATGCTGGGTAACTTTCAGCGTTGTACCCTGGACTTACTTCGCTGGTATTATCACCTTCATTTCATTCAGATGCTAGATAACCATAGCAGTTGACAAAGCGTCATAAAATAACCAATTAAGAAAATGGATCCATTCAGTGTCGAGTCGAAAATTCAAGTGGCTTTTCTCTGGTCTTATTGCTTTAATTTAGTAAATTTGTTAATGTGTTCGTTTGATTCGACTAACATTTGAATTCACTTTGCTTTATATTCATTTTATGTCTGTGTTCAATAACTGCTGCTGTTTCTAATTTGTTTTACGATCTGTCTAAGTGCATACTCCCGTTTTCTCGGAGACTTCATTTCTCCGACTTTTATTCATGACCCATCTTTTCACTTAATGGCCCGGTTTATGATGCCATTAAAAAGAATCGGGAGATATATAACGTTGTACTAATTTAATTACAATTTTCTCTACATTTTAATACAGTTATATGCTTTACTCGCGTAGAATAAATTAAAAAAAACTCGTGTGGGTCACGCTTAAGCTGTATTTCACATTGCGGCATAAAGGAAAAATATCTGTTTACTGCATCCGCGGTGTAGGCCTAATAAGACGAATCTCTGACAACAAAATTTAAAGAGACAAAAAAATATATGAAGTATATAGCAATTTCAGGTCTTCTGTATGGATCTAAAGCCGCGGTGATCAAAGCGGGTGTCGTGATTACATCGTGTAATTACAGACATTCAATTGGATACCAGGAGTTTCCTGTATATTGCTGTGTGTTTCATTCACGTACTGAAGCAAGCAGTGGCGGTATCATGTCGCTCTACAAACTCTATCTCTACAAGCAGTTGAAGGTGGTTTCGTAAAGAACGAGAAGGAGAACTTTTTTGTTGTTCTGTCGGACAAAATGTAATATGTTTACTTTGCTCAACGGTTCAATTAGGAGTATATAGAAACATTAATTGCCACGCTGAATAATGTATTATTATTATTATTATTATTATTATTATTATTATTATTATTACTGACCACTAAGTATGTGTTTCTATAATTCTTCTGTACGTGCATGAATATTTATATTTTTAGATCTTCTCCATAGAAGGGTAAAATTAATAGGTTTTATCTCAATTTTAATCTTCTTAATCTTTAGATGAGAGTAACTATTTATTAGTTATTCATTTAATAATAATATTCTAGAAAAACTGTTTCAATATTATGTGCCAACGAACTATTAAACGCCAGGAATTGACATGTTTTAAATCATAGCCAGGAAGAGAAAGATGAGATAAATGTAAGGAAGTCATCTACGTAATGGGTTTGAAATATTTCGTGCTCTAAAGTCTTTTAATAGAACATAATTTCTCAAAAGAGTAATTATTAAAATAGCTTAAATAACTTGTCCATAAGAAATTTTTAATTTAAAAAAACTACGAATTTCTCGACCAAGTATCGAGAGAAGAATTTAGAAAATGTCTGATTATATTCAAGAGGAAGGTTAAGAAAGAAGCAAGAAAAATCGTATACTATTCACTGGCTCTTGATGACAGCAGTGACATTACTGATACAGCAAAGCTTGAGATTTTTATCCGCGGGATTAATCAAGATGTTAGTACAGGAACCACCACAGGTTATAGTTTTCATGTCAACTACCTTTCCTCCGTCTCCTTACTTCATAGGCTGTTTGTCGCATATAATCACTGCAGCTCGAGTTTTAGTCACCGCTGATCTAAAGCTTGAATTGTAAAAAAGAAATAAATTTTTGGAAGCAGACCGATGGAAAGGAAGCGCGTGGCTTAGAGTTCAATAGTAAATAGCAATAAAAACAGCACGTTCAGGCATGCAAGACAGCAGATTCCTCTAGATCGCGATTAACTACAAAAACAGACAATGACAGCCGGCCGAAATAAAAATGGACAGGTCGACTTAAACTGGAAATGGGTTTGAAATGAATCGCATTGAAACAAAAACTTCATTGTGGACATAATATTAACATACCGTCATTAGGGGTTACTTTGATATTGGGGGCTACTTTGATAACCACTTCGATCGATTACTAAAATCGAATTCGCGCGAAAGGTATCAGAATGTGGCCAACTTTGGATCTCGTGTTGGCAGCTCTGTTAAACTAGTTATGAGATAGCGACGGTGCTATATAAATACTACATGTTGTAGAGGAGAAATGAAATATTTTGTGGTTTATAAAGTGAATGAGGATTTCTGATACCTGCAAAACTTTGAGGCTACACAGGTAAGCATACTTATAAATGAATATTCAATTCTATCTTCAAATAAAGTAGTTCTTTGGCATTTAAAGTGTTGCTTGTCGTTCACTTGAATGTTGCAGTATGCACACCAGTTACGTTGAAGAGTCACGGGGTAACTTTGATAGAGAGGATGGGGCTAAATTGATAATCTAGTCAAACATTTAAAATTACATTTATATTGTTTTAGACGTTATCGCTGTCCGTCCAGAGCTGCTATGGTGCGAGATTATAAAAAGGAACCAGGTTCTCGTCAGTACAACAATTTTTCAGATTCTTCAGAGGAGCCTGGAGGCATATTTTGGAGTGGAAAGAGAAAATCCTCGATTTTCAACTGTACCGAAGGCTAATTTTCCAAGCTTGTTGAAGAAATCATTGATCCACATGGATAAGACAAAGTTACAGACAAATACTAATAAACAAACATTTCCCGGAGATACAGAACAGTCTGAAATAAAACACATTTTGATAAAAACAGTTCCTTTTCTACGGGCATTTTTCCTTGCAATAAGAAAGAAGTCCTCAAAAAATTTCGGAGCCTGTAGAAGTTTTTGAACAACAGGTTGAGAGTTGCCTCATTGCATTTCTTCAAGAACACTGATTTGGGAATTCTAGTACAGCTGGCTCTATGATGAGAAAAAGAGACGACTCAATGTTGAATCAGGGAAGAGTATAGTTGCTGCGTCTACTTCAAACAACAAAGGCAGCAATGATGACGAAGAGTCTCAGGTGATTTGTGTAAATAGGCAGATCAAAGTTTCAGGCCCCAAAATTCCAGAAGATGCTAACATATGAAATAGAATCAGAAAAGCCAAAAACAGGAAATTTCATGCTTGCTAAATTTCTTTATAGTAAAGATCAGAAAATCTTCACACATGTCTTTGAAATTGTGGACATGGCATCAAATGGGATAGTGATTCATGGTCTCAAAAGAGCTGGTGGGAGTGAAACAAAATTTAAGCCAATTGACAGATCATTTCTACTATTTCAATGCAACACATCATCAAGATTTTACCTTCTTCAGTCGCAGAACTAACTGACAATTCCATGATTTATGTCTTCCTTATTGTTCTTGAATTTAAGTAAATTCTAGTTTTGTTTCCATTATTTTTATGAAAAGTTGATTTAGTTTGTAGTCTAAATTAATTATTTATGAGATTGGTAATGTTTTGATGGAACAAATTTGAATTCAACAATTTATATAATTTTCTATGTCTATTATAATGTACAATGAGCCTTTGTACTTTTCTTGCAAATGAAATACTAATGTGGTATTTGAAATGTCCTTTAAATATAATTTCATTTGCTTAATTTGCCCTGATTTACCTCTATAATAGCAAATCTCACAACTTTAGTTTGACTCTATTATGTCATCTTCGGGTTACTACGGAAATCTGGCTTTAAATAATGGTATATCAAAGTAGCCCCCATCATAGTTTAGCTTTGATAGTATGGTCTTTATTTTTTTTTCACGGGTACAAATCAACACATTTATTTTCTTAGAAATAGGATAGCAAGGTAAAGACAATCTGATATCTACATATTTTTTATATGTTAAAATACTAAAAAATTAAACTGTAACCATAAAAAATGTAAGTTAAATCTATCAAAGTAGCCCCACTTGACGGTACTAAGTAATTTTATTATGCCTCATATTGTATTAGTCATCTCAGTCAATTGTCTAGTCTCCTAAATTGAGACAACTCATGCGTCCGTGGTTTTCCTAAGGCGCTAAGTAAATGAATAGACCCCGCAAAAATATAAGAATTTTGAGGTTATAATACACACGGAGCGTGGACATCAGAAAAATAATGGTTGCTAAAGAAGCCCTCTTAGAAAGATGGGCATTTATAGCGTAGGCCTATGCCAGAAGAAATTGTTTAAAAAGGGAAATCTGGAAGACCCTGTATCACGTGGCCAGGATGAATGATTCTAACAATCTAGACTAGACAACTTGACGAACATCTCTGGATAGACAGAGACGAATGGAGAAAAGGCAATAAAATGCACCTTCTGAAAACGGGAAGTAATATAAAAGTAACTACATTTAAGAATGTTGCGACGACTGTTTTCTGAACGAATAATAGCACGCTGTTTATCATCAGTGCTTACCACGTGCTTCGCCTACATGAGAAGCGCACGACTTAAAGCTTGCAGTCTTTTCCGCTTTCATTGTGGAAAGGTAGTTTGTAGCGCCTTGAAGTAATTCGCTGTATTTTTCCGTACTATACAGAGTTGACAGTTTTAACACGAGGCTAAATTACAGTACTTTCCTTTTCCCTCCCGGAAAACGGGGGCTCCCTACTCAATTAGAGGCTGGGCATACCCCGCAGTCATCTCGTGCGAGAAGGTAAAGAGAAAGCAGTCTCTTGCACCCGACAAGGATCGAATTCACGACCTTGAAACCCGTCTAACCAGCTACTAAAGTGACTTTAGACGGTATTTCCTGTTTTAACTCTTGGTATTTAGCAAGTGGGATGCAGTGAGTAGGTCCGTAACATTTGTAGGTTTACGCAATAAAATGAAGACTTCATTTGCGTCCAAGGAGATGGTTGCGGGCGATACTAAACATGGCAGAAAGTATACAAATGTGGCTGTGAAACATGGAAAAGGGATATGAAAAACATTAATGCAGTAAAAATTATTACTGGAAAAGTGCAATGATGTTCAAAATACAAATAAAAAAATGAAACTATAAAGGACGTAATGGATGTTAAAAAATCACAATTGAACGCGTAATGAGAGAGGCCATTGAAGGAAATCCGGACATTGAAAAATAGACATTTTTTTTTTTTTTTTTTTTTTTTTTTTTACTATATTATACTCTCTGTAATTTCCTCTTTATAACGGTGTATGAAACATACGCACTACTCACTTCTGAAGACCTATTTTCTGTAACAATCCTCCATATGCAGCCGAGATGTACTAAAAATTTGGAAGGTCATATTCCATTAAATATATATTTTTCTGTACAAAAAGTACCTTTTTTCAGTTTCTACCCGTCAGAATTACTTTAAACTTTCAGGAAACATTCATTATTGCTTAGTACAATCCTGGGCATAAGAGAGGAAGTGGAAGGGACTGAGAAACTCCCGCCCATGTCCTATTCGCTTACATCGTCTTATAAACAAACACACAGTAAAGCTGTGTGCATTAGTGGTAAATTTTAGGCGATCAGCGAGAGTCGAAAGTTCATAAAAGGTATGATGCCTGCCTGATATAAACCGTCACTAACCTTCCTGTCTGTGTCCGCTCGTACCGCACCAAAACATTACTGTCTCAGCCGGGGAAGGTAGGAGTGGGGAGTTAAGGGATGGTCTGCAGTGACTCAATTGGAGTATTAGAACCCAGGCCTACCTTAGTGCATGACTTTAATACAGGCATTTTATGAAATATAAATTTACAAAAGAATTAACCCTACGGATGTAGCGGAAAATATTAATAAAAAATCCAGTATATGAAAAAAATGGTAGTTTGAGAATGAAATTATATTTTTTTTCAAACCCTTCTGTCAAATTAACGCTAAAAGTGCGAGAAATAAGGTCCAAAAATGACATTACTTTACTCTCAATGAGAAAGGGCGCATTAAAACCCATTAAATTTTCATAGTTTAAGACAGGAGGGTCCGGGTTCCCTGAATTTTTCTCTTGTACGGAAGAGGGACCCGAAGGCTTATACTGTAACCTGAGGCTTATTGTGGTTCCCACTCCTATTCTGTGAATGATAGGGTGGCCGAAGGGCTGCGCTCTAGTACAAGTAGGGTAAAGTTGCCTAATTCCGTGACATATTTAATAATATATACATTTATGCCAAAATTGTAATAAAAATGTTCAAATAACACCTAAATGACGTTATTTGGGCCTTTAGCTACAACTTTCAGTGTCAACAGTTTCACAAGTTTGGTATATAATATATAATTCTTCATTGTTATTCAGTGGCTCCTAAATCCGTGACAGGGATCCAAATACCGTGATAGTGGTTTCCTAATTCCGTGAGTGATATCCTAATTCCGTGATACTAAAATAATCCTCATTAACTGCTCAGGAAACAAACGTGTATTTGGAAAAACACATTAAAGTCATGGTATGTTGTTTTAATAAGCAAAAAATTATAACATAGAAGAAGGGTCTAAGTGTCAAACGTCATAGAAAATACTTGTGTAACTACAGGAATACATATTACATATTAATATATTATAAACAAAATAAACTGAAAGTTAAATTCAATACAAATTAAATTTGAATAAATTGAATTACAACACAATTATTTCTCATTATTTATATTTCCAACAACAGCAGTAATTAAGTTAAATATATGCCCTATTATTTATTATAATTATAATTGATGTTTTCTATAACTTATTTCTATTATTATTTCCACGAACTATTTTCTTTCATAGACATTAATTTTCACAATTTAGGAAGGAGAAATATGAAAATAAATCCGAAAATGGGAAAGCTTCTGTAGCATTGTTATTGTCTCATAATATTTAAATAATCATACACATTGATTCATCTGTCTATAATCTACAGTAATATATCATTTTTATAATGCTATATTAATTATTACCTCAAATATAAAATGTTTCTTCAGAAATGGTCACAAGAGGAAGAAAAACTTACTGGTCAACCACCTTTCACCGAACAAAAGCTTCTGCAGTCGACTGCTTCTATTCAAAAGGCGGGTAGTCAATAGAATTGAAAAGAAGACATCTCCTGGCATCTGCTAGGTATTTCAAAAACTTAAAAGTCAGAGACCACAACTCCATGGCAGTCAATTGAAATTTTATCACGGGATTAGGGGTATCACGGAATTAGGCACCTTTACCCTACAGCACGCTGTACCATGAACTTAACCCTGGCTATGGTAAGGATGATGATAGGCCTATGTGAATTAATGATGGCGAAATGAGTCCGAGATCAAACGCCGAAAGTTACCTGCGAATTCTGCTTCAATTAGTTGAGGGAAAACTCTGGGGGGGAAACAGAATTTGAACCGGGGCCCGCTCGTTTCACGGTCAGACGTGCTAACCGTTACTCCATAGCGGTGGACTTCCCCTGAAATTAATACATGTCCCAAAACATTAAACCAGGACAGTGGGCTCGTATTGATTGTACATGTTCTTAAAACACAGAGAAGGAAAACTTATTACTAGAGCGGCGCAGACGGAGCACATGACTGACAGAATGGCATCATAGCAAGGGTTCCGACGTTACTCCGCGTGTTCCCTGTGTACAAGCGACGGTCATGTACACGATGTGTTGACGTACAGACGACACAATAGAAATGACACAGTTCTCTAACGTTTCTACAATTAATTTCCTACAGATACTTTAGTAAGATTTCAAAATTACAAAACTAATTAACCATTTCATCCTAAACAAATAATATACTGTATACATGTATGATTTCATACTGAACGCAAACAAAATCACTGTTTATTTGTAACGGGTTCATATTATTCTATTCGCAAAAGCACTTGAAAAATAGTTTTTTGTTTTTCCTTTTCTTTACAATGAGTGTGATTTATTAATGCACATGTTATACGTTATCAGATTTCTTCCAAATATTGTTACAATGCACAACAAATGACATTTTAAGTTATTAACAGAAAACGATTTTCGTCTATCTGATAGCATGGCCTTATATGTGGAGAGGCTTCTTTCTACGTCTGTTGAGACAACTGGGGCATACGTAAAATCCTGTAAAACATTTTTTTTTTCAACTTCTGTTAGTTCTTCAAAGGAATCCTTATCTCCAGAAATACTGTCACTAATCTTTCAGAGTTTATAATATCCACCATTTTTTCAACTTATTTGCTATTTTCGCAGATATTATTTTACCAATTTTATCGTCTACTTGAGTCACTTTCTTCCAGATATTTCGCAGTAGGGAAATCTGATCAACCAGTTTTGTAACAGACTTTTCTAAAGCTGTTATACAATCAGGTATAAACCCATAATTCGATTCCATGTATTCCAATTTGTTTTATGCTTGAATCAATTAACAAAAATATCACCATATTCGGAATTAAGTCTCTTAAACTTTGCCGAACGAATTTGCTCCGCCTTAGACATCGTAACACTAGAACCGAACTGTTCTTATGTTTCTTTAGTACTGACGTTTGCTTTACTAAGCTGTACCTACTGCTTGCAGCTATCCTGTGTACCGCAGAGTCAGACCTCTGCGGGTACACAAGGTGAATTTACAACCCTTGCCCTGTTGCCGGTGTGTCGAACAACTGCTCCCTTTGCACTGCTCTACTTATTACCTGTTCTAAACAATTACTATGTGTAACAACCCATTTACTGTAAATTTTACTATTTGATACGCACTTACCTTAGTCGTAACTCTTTTAATAACAGTTTATCTTTGGCGTTACTGTAACGTCGTAGAAATTTCCACTACATTACTTTTCACCACGTCTTAAAGCTATCGCAATCAAAGAACTGACTTCTGATAGTTCCGTAACGTCTATATAATATTTTTGAATTCCCTTGTAACCGTGCTCGCTCTAAACCGCCAGTAGTAACTCAATTCATAACTCGCTTTTCCGACACTACAAGGCACTCACACGGCAGGCCTACTCGATCATGTGGTCAACATGGCCACTGCAGAGACGTCACAGGACAAGTAGGCTACAAGACAAGGGATAAACACCCAGTTCCATGGAATGGAGGCTATCTTACTAGGAAATTAGAGACTTCTATCAGAAATTTAAAAAATCTGATCTTCCCGCCGTAGTTGTAAATAACACTGAAATCCCGTTTAGTGCAACTGTGAAAAATTTGGGTATTCATATCGATGAACAACTGGGCCACACAGACTAAACATGTATGTAAAATAGTATTTTCTTTACTGCACTCACTTCAACGAATAAAAATTTTCTTCCTTTTAAATTAAAACAAATCTTAGTCCAGACACTTATGCCACAGTTCAACTACTGCGACGTTCTATTAAGTGATCTCAGCCATAAATCTGACTAAAAAATTACAGCGTGTCCATAATGCCTGTGTTCGGATTATAATATGTAATATCCGTCTCTATGATCATATCTCACCGTCTTTCAATGATTTGTGTTGGCTCTGGCTGGCTGACAGACGCAGTTTGCATTGCCTTTCTTTTCTGTCAGATTTTGGACACATCAATCCCTGAATACCTTGCATCACGATTTCATAATCTATCCACACATCATAATCTGTATACCCGGTCACGACACACTATTGTCAGTCCCTCTCCACAGAACTAATGCGTATTCTTCGTCTTTTACAATACACACTATCCGTTCTTGGAATTCATTACCTACAGATGCCAGGGGCTGCCCGACCTTAAACGCTTTCAAGTCCAAAGTGAAACATCTTATTTTACAACGCACAGTATCCCAGTATATATATTAAAATTCACAATTGGAGGGTTCAGAGCCATAGTTGGCCAAGCGCCATTTATTAAAAACGGAGAAAGCAAGGTTTAAAGTTAAGTGAATGCCATAGTTTAATGAAGATTTATATATCATTTAGTTTTAATGTGTATACTTTATATTACTTGCTATATATTTCTATTGAATTATGGTAATGACTTCATTTTAACCCTTGTTTTCTACAGTTTTAGTATATGGCGCTTGGCCCACTATGGCTCTGAACCCTCCAATTGTAACTAGTTTATAAAAGAATCATAATTTAATTTGTCATCTGGTTTAAGTAGGTATTTAAGCTCGATAATCTTCTGGCTTATGCCTATTTTTTCTGTTTAGATCTTGTCTTAGGTATACCTTTAACTTTCTGTTCACACTTCTACACCTACTTACCTTGCCTCCCGTTTCAGTTACCTGTCATCATATCATAATCTCTTCACACGCACGCAAAATAGTCGCATTCTAGCCATACCAACACTTAAGACATCATCGTATTAATCATCATACACAATCTCGCTCTCGCGCTTGTGGAATACCCTACCCAGTGACATCAGAGACTGTCGGAATTTAGTAGCTTTCAAAAGCAAGCTTATTAAGCATTTTCTTACTGCGTAGAGTAGGTTTAATTTTTACTTAATAAAAGAAATGCTTCTCTCTTCTTAACTTTTACAATAAACTGTCTAGCTTTTATTAGTCAGTTAATCTTTTAGTACTTTGATTTTTATTGTATTTGTAAATTTAATATTAATTGTAATTATAATTGTAATTGTATTCTTAATATTGTAGTTGTAATTCCTTGGTAAAGGGGAAGAGAAGGCCTAATGGCCTTATCTCTACCAGGTTAAATAAATAATAACAAAATAATAATAATAATAATAATAATATATTATCATGTATTTCCTTTTTATCCTCTGGTTGAGTGGAAGAGAAGGCCTCACGGCCTTAACTCTGCCAGAAAAAATAAAGTATTATTATTATTATTATTATTATTATTATTATTATTATTATTATTATTATTATTATAAATCTCTGCCTGCCCGAGAATCGAAGCACGGAACGCTTGTTTATGAAGCGCACACGATCTGTACAGAGTCATTATAATTTTTAATAACACAAGGTATTTCCTTTATAGCTGTTTTATATAGTGAAAAAGTAAAACAAGTTGCTATGCAAGATTAGGTAAAAAGAACGTCATAAACCCAGACAAGGATGAATTCCGACGTCATTACCACAGTCACGTGCAATGGGACAACAGCTGTCAGCAACACGAGCTGTTTCCTCAGCGGAATTCTTCACAGAATTAATTTCGGTCCCGTGTGTGCTGAAATGTCTTAACTACTTTCTAGGGAGGTGCGTCTTATATTTCGCTACCACTCCTATTCTTTAATTAATGTTATTCCATATAAATTAGTACACTATCTGGCTTCCACGCCCGCCCGTATCGCATTCCTAATTATGCGGCTTCTACGCCTTTAGATTGTCCTTCTATGGGCCTGCGCAGTACAGAACTAACTTGCCATAGTGTTTGTGCCTTCTGTTTACAACGGATGTCGCGTATGCCTACCAAATCAAATAAAAAACATCGTCCTTGTTCGCTTTACAGGAAATAGTTTTAGAAATAAATTACAGATAGCGCCAGACGGCGGGCGCACTGAGCGGTGAAGGCACAGTTTGAATGCTGCGTGAGAACAACGGGCGTGACATGGGTGTTTGTTCGCTGTCAGATGTGATGCGTTAATTATTGTTTTAAATGAAGCTCTTCCGACTACACGTTAACGCGATTCCCACTGTGTGACCTCTACAGCAGTAGTCTAGCCCTGTCCCACTGCCCTTAACCCTTGACTTTGAAAATATACTGCCGCACTCATTGCAAAATTTGTAGTAGAATTTACGTTCTTTAGCTCAGTTGGAATGGAATGGAATTTCGGGGGGGGGGGGCATTATGACCGAGTACTGCGATTTTTCACGATATATTTCTTAGGTAGGTAGAGTAACTGTCTAAGACAGTGGTTCTCAAGAGCTAATTTTGGGGGTTCGCGAATATCCCGGATAGGGACATTTTTTCTTCCTGCATAAAGATATTAATTACAGAGCGATCCAAAAGTCGCGCACATTAAAATTATAGTATCTACTAGTGGTTTATGCAGCAAATGCTGCAAACTAAGTTCATTAGACGTTCTAATAAACATTTTTCAGATTTATTTTCAATGAAGAATACCAGACATTCTGAAAGTTATTTGCTTCCATAATAATGAAAGATACTCTCTCTCGAGCCAATACTGAAGAGAACCACGCATATAAATATCTACACCACACCGCCATTAAATATATAAAAAAGATCCAACCCCACTCGATTAATAACTATAAAAATATTTGATTTTTAATAATATTATCTTACGTAAGTTTTATAGTTTTCAGTAACGTATACTATATAGCCGCCACTCAGTAAAATATAGAAATCAAAATCTAATTTAAGTTATTCTCTACATCTACTTATATAACCCCAAAACGTTTCACTTTCATATTATCAATATACCATTAATATGTACAGGGACATCATTTTATTTTTACTAACATTTTTAATATTAACTTGGCTAAACCTTTAGAGGACCGGAAACACAGTTTTCTACCCCCTTCCACTACTGTAGTTCGATGATACTGGCGTAAAACACAAACAAATCACTCAACTAGGTATAGGAGGGAAGAAAAGTAGTTCATCCATTTATGTAAACTAGGAAATATCGCGATTTTGAGTTCGATTATTTTCATTAGGTTTTTGTTTAATCATAATACAGTACTGTATTAAGAATAAGTGTTTTTACTCACGAACTGAGTTATCCATGCGAACGTATTAATTATGCAGTGTATATTATATTATCTACAGAACATTAGCGTACAATATAGAGAAAGAAGTTAAATTGGAAAATAATCATAATATGAATATTTAAATACATTTTTGAAAATGGTGGCCGTTCATTTCGATACAGGCTTCAGTTCTAATGGGCATATTATCGCACTATAGACTATTGCATCTAATTCCAATTGCCAGTTTCGTCCTTCGTACTAGTAACTCATGTTGAAATAATTCTGTACCTACTCTGTAAAAGAGTACCTTACGTACTGTAAATTCAATCTTCACTTCTGCCCGACCGCACAGATAAAATTACTCAGACATGCTATCTACTGTCCGTCCAAGTAGTTATGCCGCAGGATCGTAGAAAGGGGGAAAATCACGTGACACTTAATTACTTAACGAGGCCCTTTTATTTAAGTTATTTAAAACAGTTGTATAATATTACGTAAACGTCCAATTCCTAACAGAAATTAATGTTTTCAGAAAAGAGCTAAGACAGCCCAGCTTTTACAGAGGGGTGAGCAGAAGCAGGTGGGGGAAACCGGGATGCGACGTAGACAAACGGACCTGTGCGAAAATATGAATCAATATTGAAAGCTCTTTCGTCACTGGAAAACGCGAACATATTTCTGGAACGTACTATACTCACTAAATCAGTGCTGTTTACTATAGCTATGCGGCCTTCATTCTGTCTGGAGGACAGTTGGAACTTCATTAGTAGATGGGGTGGGAGTGAAGTACATTAAAAAACTCAGGTACAATAAAAATTGAATTAAAAATAAAATGATGTCCCTGTATAATTAATGAAAAATAGTCACATCATGGCATTAACTATAATAATATTTAATTTCTAATAGTAATAATATCATCAAACCACCTCAAGTTTTGTAGTTTTTAATATCCAATACACAGCTGTACCCAGAAAATTACACACCACAGAATCGAACCTGTAAATTATTTTTAGTAAGTTAAGTTTTTAATAACCAATTTAATTTGAGCTCTAAGTATGTCAGCATTCTTGCAGATCATGGCCTTCGTGTAATATTGTTTACTGTAGTGTGTGTTTTGTTTTATTCTGAAATGCAACACGGCCGACTTGATGCTCGCTTCGCTTGTCCTGAATGCAATTAGCTAGTTCTCAAAACTGACGACAGATGGATTTTGGAAAATAGGAAAATTATGTAGGAAAATTGACATTTCACTGAAAACTACTATTTTTTCCGAAAAACTTTGGGTTTCAAGCTTCAAAATGAGGGGCCATTTATTAAAATCCGTCCAGCCGTTTTCCCGTAATTTCCATTACCAGTTCAAATTATATATATATAGATACTGAGTAATGCAGTTGGAAAATGCTATTGGCTACCGCTAGATAGCATCATGGGTATTAACAGCAGCAAACCTAGACGTCATTGTGATGTATATGTATACACTGACGCTTGCAATAGTCCTTTGTTTATTGTTCGGCAAACATATCGTTTTCCCAAGAGCAACGACTTTTCATTATTGAACATCATTTTTCCAGTCGTTCTTATGCAAGTATTGTAAACGAATTTCGTAGGAATTACCCGGATGTGGCAATGTCTAACAATTCGACCATAACGAGATCATTAATCACCCGTTTAGGAAATATGGATCAGCGCTTCTTTACAATGATGAGCGTGATTGTTAGTTCCAGCAGGACAGTATCACATGTCACATATCTAATCAAACCATGCAGTTTTTGCGCGAGTTTTTTGGTGAGCGTATCATTTCTCAATAATTATGGTCCCCACGTTCCCCCGATTTGACATCTTCAGATTTCTTCTTAACAGAAGGATATACAAAAACAGGACGCACACCCCGGAGGAACCAAAGAGGAACATAACGGAAATTAACAACATCAATGTACGCGTGCTTAAAGTAGCCGCAAACATGGCAAAAAGAGTTCGTACATGCATTACTGAACGGGGCTGCCATTTTCAGCATATGTTCTGAAAAATGATGTAACTAAAGTGAAAACTGATGTAAGTAAACGTAATAAATTTATCTTTATAAATAACTTATGTGTGAACGTATTATTAAGATGTGCGCGACTTTTGGATCGCTCTGTATTTTTATGTGGCAATGTCACTGCATAAAGATAGTAATTATTTGTATGTGGCAATAATATCAGAAGAGCGTAAGCCTTTGTTGTTACAACTTATAAATTCGTTCGATTGTTGTTGACAACCTTCGTGTGTTATTACAGTCATTAAATCGTGCAAGACTAAGTTTAAACACAATAAGTACAAACAATTTACAAGTTTTGTCTATAAAAAAAAACATCATCGTAATATAGACGAAGATGAACTCGAAAATTATATTTCAGTTCCTAATGATAACAATATGTGACTAGTTGCAGAAAATGGGACCTAAAGTCGGATTTTTTTCTTTTCTCTCTCTCTCTCTCTCTCTCTCTCTCTTTTTTTGTGGTTCCAAAAAGAGGATGAAATACTGAGCATTTAAAAAAAGTCATGGTTCTAGGTGCTATAGTTTTTTATATATGACTTGTTGAATGTTGATATTACATTATGTACTTTTCGAGAAAAATGCAATTAAAGTTTTCACTTGTTTTCTTAGCAACTATAAGAAAGATTTATGTATTTAAGAAGCACTGTGTAAAACTACGTCCTAGTTTAGTATGGAAGAAAAGCCTACAGCAGCGCAAGATACCAAAACATAGAAATGCAGTTTTTACACCGCAAATTCGTTATTTTGTTCTCCTGTAAAATGTTCTTTCACGACTTTAGATCCCTCTTCGCGCAACGGATCACATATGTGTATAAGGGTGTATCGAAAAAAAATTCCGAAAATCAAAACGTCATGTTGTACAAAAGTTGTCTTGTAGTCTCTACTATAAGCAGTAAAGAAACTAAGTCTCTGACTATATTTTTCACCGAGCCGCTGGAGGTCTAAAGATTGTCGTAAAAGTAAATTTTTGTTTATTTTTTTATTTTAATTTTTCTTCGGTGCATGATCAATTGGGACTTAAGTGACTTAGTCAGCTGCGAGAGAGTTAGTTAGCCTTCAGTCAGTCTTAAAGTCCTGGAGCAAGGTGAATCTAGTTCGACGTGCAGTGAACTTGAGTGGATCCGTAACTGGCAGTATCCAGGCGAGTGCAACGTACCCGGGGGTCTTGGGTTCGACGTGCAGGGAACTGCATCTGGAAGGCTTAGGTTCGAAGTGCAGGGAACCGCGTCTGAAAAGCTTGGGCTCGATGTGTAGTGAACTGTATCTGGAAGGCTTGGGTTCGAAGTGCAGTGAACTTGAGTGAGCTAGAAGAACTAGCCAAGGCGAACGAACTGTGAACTGAGAACTGACAGTTTTGTTTTTTTAAATGTGTTATAGACTCTCCAAGACTGTAAATTAGGATGTAAAATTGAACTGCAAATAATGAAGTCGGAAGTGGTGTGATTTGTAATAATTGTTGTGATAAGTGCGCAAGAATAATGTAATTTTCTAGTTAAAAATAAAAAAGATGTCTGTACGAAGCAACTAAGGTATTCACAGCACATTTTTAGCTCCATAATACTTGCCAATTAAAGAAATGATACTTCTGAATGGTTCATTCTCTATCTTTTATCAAACTACAGAAAAAAACGTATTTTACAAACAACTTTAAATTAGTGTAACTCTGAAAATATTGAGAATAGGAACTATGTTTATATAACATTTTTTTTATCAAAATGCCTTCAGAAATAAGCTCCGTAAAGGACGGTAAATCCTCGTGAATCACCTTGTATAAAAATCTGTATCTATTCTGGCGAATAGTAAATATCTTCGTTTTGCACGAACATACAAAAGCCATTATTTGTAGTCTAATAATTTTGCAATAGCGATACTCTATCACAAGAAAAAGAATAAATCTGCTGTCAGAGAAAAAGGAGGGGGCTGTCTTGTCTTCCGTGCTCTCTTAACAAAAGATAATTGAGCCGCTCAGAGCAAAAATGGTGTAAGTCAAAATTGGGTAACGAGATTTGAAGTAAAAATTCTGTAAAATACAGTGCAAAGTAGCAATTAATATGTCCTTCGTGCTATCCACTGACTACTAATAGTTTAAATAAATTGAATATTAATTGCTACTTTGCGCTGTATTTTACAGAATGTTTACTTTAACCCTCATTACTCATTTTTGACTTACACCACTCTTGCTCTGAAAGGCTCAATTGCCAGATCATCGAATCGTATAGGCGCGGTTATGTTCTAACGCCCAAGTACAAATCGTTAAAAGTACCACATGCTGTCTTGAGTAGATGTAACGTACAAGTCTACAGGAGTACTGTGGAGTGACAGGTCCAATATGAATAGTGTTGATTGCACGCGCTATTTAATTTAACAGACTGTCTACTAGGTGTTCAGTTCAAAGTGTGTCATGGCTCGCTGTATGCCTCATGTGGCTAGTCGATGAGCCTAGAGAATTCAATCTTCCTACACTTCTGCAGAGGTGTATTACTTATCTGCAAGAGAAGTTGCCTAGCAAGTACGGCGTTCATTCAGAAAAGTACTTACCGATACGTACGGTAACGCCGGTAGTGGCGGGAATGTAAACTGTTTCGAAACGTGTACTGAGGTGAGCGTTTTTTTTGCTGTCAGGATATGGGGAGAGGGTTAAGACGATTACTTACGTGTTTGTTGACGTTAACTTCGACGGTCAACATGACACGGAGCATTTGATTTGTATTGTGGAATGTTGCCATACGCAACCGATGATAACAAATACCCTGCGTACGACTTGCCCGCGCAAAACATAGTTCTAAAGACGTTATGGTAGCACACAGACCGTACAGACCGTCATCTGTTGCTACGACGTTCAAGTTATACCGTACACGTTCTCAAGTTCAGATTGAACGCCTTGATTAATAGGCAACTTCTCTGACACAAAAGCTGAAACTCTCTTCAAATCGCTGAATCATCAATAGTGACGTCATGACACACTTTGAAATGAACACCCAGTATATGTCTTGCTTAGCAGTAAGCTCATTCTTCAAGAGTTCTCTTGTCAGTCGATCAGGTATCATTTTAAAATGTTTAGCTATCTACGAAAATATGTTATACACCTATTGATATCTTAACTATCATCATTAAGTAGTTTGAAAACACTCAACAGTAACACATTATGAAAGATACGAGATGCAATTAATATACACCCAAGTGCACTTGCGTTTATCGTACAGTTAAACATAGATGAGCTTGTCACTGTAGATATTGCTTCCATGCCTGTTGACTCAGGCCCGGTTTCTTCAACCTTTGTTAAAATGCACCTAACATAGCGTTAATTAACTGTAAGTTAAAAATATAAATTGCTGTTAAAAATATTACTTTTCTTCAACTTTACATTTCATATTTTAACTTTCTGTTTGTTAACTCTTTGTTAGGACCAGAGATTCTAGAGTTTAACCGTAATCTATAACCGAGTATAGGCTCAATTCTGTTTTCTGAAGTCTTTCTATTCCCTCAGGTTTAATTTATGCTTCTTTCCGTCGCCTGTATCACAGTAACATGGAGCGGGCGGCGTATTGGTATTGCTGTTGTGAAATGGAAAACACTGGAACAAAAAGAAATTGTGGGACTAATTTCTCTGCGTTCGAGAGAAGCCTTCTCTTGGAAATAATTTCGCAGTATAAACGAATTAATGAGAATAAACAAACAAACGGATCTAGGCCTACGTTGAAACCGAAAAGTGATTAAATTTTTGCAAAAAACTAAAGTTTTTATTAATTTCTTCTATTTGTGTAACATCTGGGATCGCGGTCATTTCACAGGCATAATACATTGTTTTTATCTCAAACATAATTTTTGTCTGATGTTTCCAATTGGAGTAATACCTCTGTACATATTAACTTCATGTACATAATTATCTTTTTTCATGTATTGTCTTAACAGGTAGAAGTAACTTAATTTTGAAAAACAAATTCGTATATTTAAACATCGTTAAACATTAACTTTTGCTGTATAAATAATAGGAGTACTTAATTTATCCGGGAAAATTAAATTTGAGGCTATAATGTCCGTGAAATTTCATACCATTTCATTTAGTGTAAGAAATAAAATTTCAATTTAATTTTGTTTTTGGTAAAATACCATGTATATCATCCCTGGTTTAATTGACTAGTAGATGGGGCATGAATATGAACAAATTTCGTCCAATAGTGTTGAAGAAATCACTGTATAAACGGCGCCAGAAACTATATTTTAAATATCATATATGCACATAACGTGCATTACCTTTAAAATATCTGCATCCACAGAATCATAATGCCTTTTATTTATTTTTCGTATGATGAGAAAGCATATATTCAATAGTTTTATTCTTTATGTTCTTAAAAGTGTTTTGAATTCTATATGTAGACTTATTAACAGTTTATTTCATAAAACGTAGCATCGTTGATGGAAATAATCAGAATCAAATTTTAATCGGAATATACGAAAATTAATTTATAAAGTTAAATAATAAAACTATAATGAAAATGAATACAATAATAATAATAATAATAATAATAATAATAATAATAATAATAATAATTGCATTGTCCTAAATTGGTTTATTCGCAACTAAAAAAATAATAATAATCTTAAAAGTTATTATTTGTGGAACAGAAAAGTATTCTCATGAATAATCCACATAGAATCCCGGACCATGTTGTCAACATGGCGCAAGACCAGTACTTAAGACATAACCACTTATCTGCCGGCAAAGAGGCAGAAAACGCATTCTATCTTAATATATATAAGTGAATGTGGGTATGTATGTATATGTATATATGTGTGTATGTTCTCTATACAAATCTACACGCTTCAACCGATATGTCCCAAAGTTTGCACATTTTACCTTCATAACCAGGAGAAGAACATAGGCTACATTAAAATTGTGAAAATGGAAGTTAAATTAATTAAAATTGTAAAAAATAAAAATAAATAGATCAAATATTCATGTATAATATTAAAATGCAAAATCTTCTACAGTCAATTGTTTTTTATTATTGTCTTTTGTATTCAACATCATCTTTCACGAGGCCATAGAAATTTTAACACGAAATTAAATTACATTGTTGTTAAAGATCATGAAGGCTAAAACTAGATAATTCATGCAATAAGTATCTTTACGCAGTCTAGGACCGTATTATGAATTCCTCGATGCAGTTTTGTAGATAGTGAGCAAACTGTTTTATACAACTGAATTCTAGAATTCTTTGAAACTACAAGGATTGCTACCACATAATTTACTTAATATTGAATAACCAATAGTACTATTGCGAAATGTTGACCCACCAAAATTATGCACGAGTAAGAACTGGTGTGAAAAACTCATACGAAACGTAATAGAATTGGTAATATTAACTGCAAAAATAAAAGGAAATGTTTTTATTCCACGTATTGCTAGGATACTCATTCAATTTTAAGCAACTGCAATTTCAATGCCACTAGCATTTGTAATGGCCATATTTAAATGAAGCTCAAGGACAGTCGCTCAAAATTGCAGACATTGACTTAAAAACTGCGTGTTTTTCACATTCTCAACTATATTTTATACAAAGAAGTGAAAAAAAAAAGATTTTACACATATCAATAAGCAATTCAATGATACTTTTGTCATGTTGCTAATGTAGTATGTGAATTTACATAAGCCCACAGAAAATAACAAGGTATTAATTCTCAAAATATTGTTCACGTTCGAAAATGTGTTGATGGAAATTATATCAGTATAATCACGTTGCAAATTTAGTATGTTAAGCGTTGTGAAATAAAAATCTCTTCATTTCTAAAATACCGGTAGGCCTATACGTTTCTCAAAATATTAGTCTTTATGTTAAAAAAATGGCTTATTGCGAGTTTATAATATTGTATCTTTATTCTGTGTATAAAATTAGAATTAATACAATATGTTCTGAATTTATGAGATATAGTTTCAAGTTACATAAAAAAAAAGAACTGGGTAATGATATAAGTGGGTATACAGCGGTCAAGAGGTAAAAAAATATCTTCCAATATAAATTAAATTATATATGTATATATCGATTCGGTGCTGAAACTGATCAGAAAGAGGAGAAGGAATTATATTTTCGTTGGGTTTTACTTGGTTTATAGTTTGATTTTTCTATTACTTTATTTGTATTTCTGGCGGTGTGGAAGGGAAGGCCTAATGGCCTTAACTATACAATAAATAAATAAATAAATAAAAACAAATAAATATATGAATAAAAACAAATAAATATATAAATAAAAACAAATAAATAAATAAATTTTAAACAACAGTTCAACGTCAGGCACACGAAATGTTTTCTTTTCGGTGCCTGATTTACAACTGTTTTAAAATTGAGTTAACCCTGGCAGATATTTGGCTAAGGAGTTCATTAATTCATGTAAGTGACGTTAAGTAAAGGTTCATCTTTATGGGCGAGGAAAGCTTAGTAAGACAATTCGTTTTGGTTGTGTATAGTTAGGTTTCCGAGATTTATGAAAATTTAATAACCAGTTTAATTAAAAATAGAAGCAGAAAGGAAAACCCGGGCAACGCCGGGTGCTTTCAGCTAGTCTAGTAATAAAATATAAAAAAAATATCAGATGGAAGGCACCTGGGAAGTACATGGTTTAATGATCGGAGCGAGGGGCACCATCCCACGATCAAATGTAAATACTATCAAAACATTTGGAATCCATGACATCATTCCAAAAATAATTACTTCAACCATTAAAGGATCTGTGGCAATTCTGAAAAATCATTTATACGGAATATCATAATCCCCCCCCTTTTCTATTCGTTAGTGTGTGATTGTTACAAATATATGTATAAATTTATTATTTCTTAAATTTAAGGTCCTAGTTCACATTTCAATTTGACTAATCTATTTTACTATAATCGTTACTATTCTT
The DNA here is from genome assembly GCF_040183065.1 of Periplaneta americana. Classification (NCBI taxonomy): domain Eukaryota; kingdom Metazoa; phylum Arthropoda; class Insecta; order Blattodea; family Blattidae; genus Periplaneta; species Periplaneta americana. The sequence goes on along the minus strand of NC_091123.1, from coordinate 60,596,007 downwards.
ATATGTGTGCTATTCTTTGTTTTTGGCAACCCAGCATGCCTGGGCAGACTATTTCTTGGAAATAAATTATATATATATATATATATATATATATATATATATATATATATATATATATTAAAGCAATGTTAGTGGTAGGGCTAGTTGTTAAATATTATTTAAAAAGTCATTTCAAAGATTCCAAACATTCTAAACTCCGCATTTACGTAGACGTGAGTTTCTTTCTAAGCAGATCAACAAAGACGCGATATAAGAGCAGTGAGGTAATTTGTTGGTCATGAAAATAGAAAAAGACGGGAAGAAAGCATTTGGCTTTGTTCTGTTTCGTGTCGATAAAGAAACTTCCAGTGCCAGATTCTTTTCTTTGTCTCGATTGTTAGACCTAATATTGCTTACTTTGTTTACGAAAACATCTATTACTATTAAATGACATTGCCGCGTATGACATGCTCGCAAAAAAAATCCACTCGTAAACTATTTCTCTATCAAATTTGAGTTTTTTACAAAATTTCTTTGTTCTAACACAATTTTAAAATAATGTTGCTTTTCTTACTTCAAGAAGTTCAATCAGAGAACTACGCCGCGGATCAAAAATGAAATTGATATTTCACAGAATATTCATGGCTGTTAATTCCACTTTTGTCAATTCAATATATTCAGTATACAGGGTGTATTTTAATTAGACTGACAAACTTTGGGATCGGATGGAGAACTTATTTTAGACACTTTTTCTTAAGGAACCCATAGGCTTTATTTCGTTCCAGCGCAATAGGTTATCGTGTAATTATTTATGTCGGTCGGATTGACAGGAAAATATTAAGGTGATAGTTCTTTTTAACTAATGAGCCCCAATCGCCTAGTCTATACAATCAATGCTGGAAAATGTAGTAAGGTGCGGAACTCGTCAGTTTGGGAATAGTTCCTGATAAATCTTTTGAGACCGACAATCAGAACCAGATTTTTCTCCGTACTTACGTTTCGTGCATGTCCGGAAATTTTACTTAAAGCAAGCAAAGCGATAGGTTTGGAAGTAAATCCCGAAAAAACAAAGTATATGATTATGTCTCGTGACCAGAATATTGTACGAAATGGTAATATAAAAATTGGAGATTTATTCTTCGAAGAGTGGAAAAATTCAAATATCTTGGAGCAACAGTAACAATAAATGACACTCGAAAAGATATTAAACGCAGAATAAATATGGGAAATGCCTGTTATTATTCGGTTGATAAGCTTTTGTCATCTAGCCTGCTGTAAAAAAATCTGAAGGTTATAATTTATAAAACAGTTATATTACCGGTAGTTCTATATGGTTGTGAAACTTGGACTCTTACTTTGAGAGAGGAACAAAGATTAAGGGTGTTTTATAATAAAGTTCTTAGGAAAATATTTGAGGCTAAGCGGGATGAAGTTACAGGAGAATGGAGAAAGTTACACAACGCAGAACTGCACGTATTGTGTTCTTCATCTAACATAATTAGGAACATTAAATCCAGATGTTTGAGATGGCAGGGCAAGTAGCACGTATGAGCGAATCCAGAAATGCATATAGAGTGTTAGTTGGGAAGCCGGCGGGAGAAAGACATTAGGGGAGGCCGAGATGTAGATGGGGAGATGATATTAAAATGGATTTGAGGAAGGATGATAGAGACTGGATTAATCTTGCACAGGATAGGGACCAACGGCAGGGTTACGTGAGGGCGGCAATGATCCTTCGGGTTCCTTAAAAGCCATTTGTAAGTGACTTTGTTTCGTGCATGTCCTTCCATCCGAAGCGTTTCATGATATCTGGAGGTCGACAAACTACGTGGAATTATATTAAGAATAGAGAATACAGGCAGAGATGGAAGACCATGATGCCTAACGTTCAAAATATGTTTCATAATATGGAAAAGAACACCAGAACCCATACGTTCCGTACAAAAAGATAATTGCATGCTGTTAAGTAGCAGATTTCCAGCTCAATTCTCTTTAAAAATTTCCGACATGTTTGTACTTTTTTGCTTAATACGTTTGATTTTTTACGTGTCTGTGATTCTATTTTTACGCTAGCGTGTGTATTTGCGTGTGAGGATTTGTTTTTCCTGTGTACGTGTTTTGTGCGTGCGTATGCGTCACTGTACGCTTGCTTGTATGCCATGGTATTATGGATTAGATACGCGAGTGTGTCTGCTTGTGCATAGAATGTATTTTGCGGCTTCCAATGCCCTTTACGAAACCACAACTCTATTCTTAACTGTCCACTAGACGCAGCCTTCACGCTACCTGAAGGCCATGTTCGAGGATTCGAATCTCGCCAAGAGCACGGATTTAGCTAGTCAGTTCATATTTAATTTTCTCTGAATCTGTTGTCAACCCAACACACTGGTCAGATGCGAATCCCTTCTGTGTGTCGAAAGTTAATCACAGCTCTAAATGGCAGGGCCAAATTCCTGTCAAGGTGCTATGTAATTTCGATTTGGTGTTGTATGTATGTATGTATGTATGTATGTATTTATTCACACTGCAATGGGTATATACCCGGTGGCAGTGGTAACTAATTACACTCAATAAAGACAATAATAAACACAATTAATAAAAAATACAATTAATAATAATACTAATAATTAATAATAATAATAGTAATAATAATAATAATAATAATAATAATAATAACAGGGAACATCTTAAATTAAATGAAGCACGATCGGTTAAAATAATATTTAAAGTAAATCTAATTTGTACCTTAAACCTATGTTCGAACAAAAACCCACGAGTATGATATGTTCATATCTGCACAAGTACCTTTCAACACTTCACTCATTTCGCTGTCAACTCACTCACTGCACTGGAACTACGACACATTTCACTGATTCTATCCTGATTTCACTAACACTTCAAAAACATTTCACTGTTCAAATACTTTGCACTGCCACTATAAACTATAAAGCTTCACTGACAGGAACACGTTTCACTTACTCAACACACTTCACTGACACAACATAATTCTTCACTGATAGAACACTTCAATAACAAAATATCAATTACACCCTTTAAATACTGTATATAATTATCGTCTATTAGTAAAGTCCTTAAGCCTATTTTAAATACATTTTTGGTTGTTGGTAAAGCCTTTAGTAAGTCTGCAGGTAAATCATTCCAGTCCCTGATAGTAAGATTGAGAAAAGAAAACTTTCCAGTGTCCGTCCTCTGTCTTCTTTCCCTCAATTTATAAGAGTGGTCGTTCCTTGAAGAGTAATTTGGCGGCTGCAACCTATTTTTTATTTCTCTCCAGGCAGGCTCACCTCTGTAAGTTTTGAACAGTGCGCATAATCGAATTCGCGTTCTCCTGTCCGTTCCTGGTGTTTGTGGTATTATACTGATATATAATGCATTCAAGCTAGCTTCAATATTTACCAACATGCAAATATTAGCCTACTACTTATCTTCATTCTATAACGAAAGGCGCATTATTCGCCACCTCCGTTAGTCCATTACGTTGACTTGGAAGTCATGTTGTATAACGGTCTTACTAATGAACCGTGTATAGTTCTTATACGAGACTTATGCAGAGTTTGGACAGAAATCGTTACTAATAAACCTTGCATTAGCGATGTATGTATAAACAGCCTGTAACTGTACATGGGAATTGCTTTGCAGTAGTTATATACACGAAACCCCTTGTTTAAGCGTTGTATATAGAGAAAAATGTCCGCCCCTCTAACAGCTGTTCGTATCGACTGTCATTTTATGATGATGGATGTCTTGTAACTACAGAAGAACAAACCAAAGAGCACAAAATAATTCGAATAATATTGCCGTAGCTTGTACTCTTTGACCAAAATATAGTGTGGCAATCGATCAGAGCCAGTTGTACTATCGATATTTAACACGGCACACTAGAGCGCTCTACCGGATGCAATAGAGAACCTCAGATATTCTGCTACCTTTCGTAATGACGTAACTGTGTTAACAGTTATACTGTAATACACGACGTATGCATATAGTGATTATTATAGTCCCGTCGCTCTAATTTCCGACAGCCAATCACGTTGCAGGTCGGCTACATTTAAACGTGTGCGTCTTGTGATTCGCTTATGAAGACGTTATTCATTTCTTAAGGCTCGATAAATACTTAATATAATCGCCCGCCATTTTGGCGCTTTCGTTGGCGCTCGCAGAAAGCACACGAAGACGTTATTTGCCGCTCAATTATTTGCTGAATTACAGTGAGTTTGGTTTATTATCATAGGAGCTACGACATGATAATGTTTAACGGTATGGCAAATAGATTCCTCATATGGTAGCTCGGCAACGAAAGAACAAAAATGGCGAACGATACTACCTACTTAGACTTTATAGAGCCTTCACTTCCTAAGTCGTAAGCAAAGAGGACGAGTCACGTCGGTAATAACAGCGTCGCGACTTTAGTAAGGAATTTACACACGACTAAGTATAAGACAGTTGAACGTCTGTATATAGAGTTTTTTTTTATTATAGTAATACCGTAAGTGTAGACGAGTTTGATACCTGGCAGTGTTGCCAACCTGTTTACACTAAAAGTCCCAAAATACCTTCTATTTTTTTCCCTAGTTTCCAATGAAGAAATTCTTAATTTCAAAATATAATTTCAGCATAAGATTGAAGAACTTACAATAACACAATTAAACAGTCAATATTTTTGCACGCTTAAAGTACTGTCACCCAAAAGGATCTTCCATGTTTTATTTCATGAGTATTCCTAATCTCCCTCCCCTCACTACAATTTTTTGAAATTATGAAACATAAATATCTTCTCTTAAAAAGAAAACTTTTCGTATGAAAATTTATTTCCTTTAATATTAAAGGGAAGATTAATTTAATTGTCAGCAGATTCCAGTAGGCCTACTCATTCACACAAATCTACCAATTTTTTTTACTTAATCTTAAATATATTATTTGCTTAAGTCACATCGCAAAATCACTTCATTGTAATTTCAATCTTCGTCTGAATGCCTGAGTAGTAATGAACTTAACCAATAAACCAATATAGTTACCCCGTAAGAAAGTTCAGTAGAGAAAACCGGAAGTCCCCACTTACAAAATCCAATCATCTTCCTACGAGAAAAATCTGCGAATAAAGAAACTGAGGAAGATCCGTCACATAATTTCCGGTGACACTTTTTATCCTCTTAATAGCAATGAGGAATATGATAAAAATGAGTCACATTTTTATTTTTGTTAGGAAATATAACTGAAATTGTAAATATATAAAATCTAAAATAGAAGATGAAATGAAAGAAAATATGTAGTTTTAAAGAGAAAATCAAGAAGTCCCTAGAAACATTGAATTTAGGATAAATTATCCCGTTATCCTCAGATGGCACTCAAATTCCCTAGACCTAGGGATAAATCCTTACGTTGGCAACACTGTATACAGGTTCAAACATGAGTGGCATCTTACTGCATGAGTGATAGACTTGAATCAGACGCAACCACATTCCACGCGCTTCTTTTTTAAACACATTCTTTCTTTAAAATAGAACAGTTGCAACGTCCACGTCAGGCAAGGGCCCCCATATAATTTAATTCTGTGTTTGTTTGATATTTTTCGTAGCAACGTATTACACTAAAATTAGCACCGAGGCACAAGAAACCAAAACATTCAATACCGTCGTCATAAAGCGGAACTTTATTTAGGTCTGCACGAATTATAGCTCTCGCAGATAATTAGTGTGCCAAAAAAATAAACATTGCATACGCTTTCGAATAGTCGATTTAATCAGGTCAGTTCCATGAAATTGGGTGCTTCCAGTATTCGTTGATGTAGGCCTAAGCCGCCATTCTTTAGTGCGTGTGGCAGATAAGAGAGTTACTCTTGTGAAGCAATCGAATTCATGATACAGACTCATTTTCTAATTGCAATATTTAACTAATTATTAAAGTTTACAATATTAGACGTTTTGCAACGTTGCTGGATGGGGAGGAGGGAGTTTACAAGTACACAGTACAGCTCAAGCGGGTACAGACATACCGGTACAAAACAGATGCTCTGTTCTAATGCAGAGGCGGACCATAACAATACAGTTTTTTACATAAAAGAGCAGCAAATACAAACTTTCAGTCTCATTAATAGAACATTATGGTAAATTTACATTTTATGTAACAATATTGGTCCATTTTTTATTGTACGTCTAAAAGATAAACAATAATGGTTTTCTGCATAAAATCACACGAAATTCTTTTCTAATGCAACATTTTAAACTCTTCCGCTTTCGTAAAGCAGTATCATTTTTAAACAAATTTCTGGCTGTGTGATTTTCGAAATGGGGCAAAAGACTCCTAGGGCCATATTCATAGACATTCTTAGCGCCACCTCTACCTATCCATCGATCAGTAAATCTTCGATCCAAGTACCGGCGAGCCGTACGACTGAAGTGTGCAGGAGCGCCATCATGCAAGAAGTGAATGTGTTGACGATTGATCAGTGGAGTGTCTTCTAAAACATGAGGTATGGTTCCGGTGAATTTCAATGTTGTGAAGGCCATAACTCGGAAATGAAGCATTTCCGGACACATGTTGTAATGAACTATTTTGATTGTCTACATGTGGGAAATACATACCTGAAATTATGCCCCGTATTTTTTAAACACTCTGTATAATCAGATTGGTCATTCCTATGTTATAAAATGGGAACATATAAAAGATAACGGTCGCTAGGATCTCCACTGTCGAAAATGAACTTTTGGTAACGATCTCTAGATGGAAGCATAGCTGCAAGCTCCGTGGCTTAATACTTTTTACTCCATATCAGCTCTACGAATTACTTTCTCACTATATCGTTATATTTCCTTACCCCAATTACATAAAGAAAATTATCGCATTATCCTATAAGAGTTATCGCATAAGGCATCAGAGTTAAAAATATCGCATAACGCGATAATTTATCGCTTAGTTGGCAACACGCTGCTGTGTACAGATCCAGGGCCGTTCAACCAGATCACATCATCTGTTGTCGGTCTGTGGAACTCACGTTGTTACCAAAAAATCCTGTATCGCGGCCAATCTGTTACATGTGATCAGGGATTATATCTATGCCTCTGTGCAACATCACAGTTTGTGGTGAGGGGAAGAGAGAGAGAGCAAAAGATTGTACTAAACTGCGAGCAGGGTTGGCCGCGTATATTAAATGATAGTACATATTTTAGGTAAATTGCACGTAATTTGCGTCGCGTAAAAACGAATCTTTTACACAATTTTTTTTACGAGGACCAATACATCATTTTCATGAAAGTAAATTTTTAAAAGCCATGACAGTACAATTGGCAAGCAGTTATTTATTTTTTTATTAATTCCAGTGCATAAAAAATTCATTGAAAATTTAGCTATGTACTGTATGATACCACAAATACTGAGTTTGTTTTTGTGGAAGTGCAATTAAATTTGTACAATTTAAATAACGGCATTTTTTAATATTTCCTGGAAGAAACTCAAAACAGTTATGGCAGTCACGGATACTGAATCCGTTTTTAGACGGTTCCGTGTAACCGGTTGTAATTCCAAAAAATATTAAGGAAAGACTCGTTCAAATATGTATGAACTAGTAGATTGTGAAACTATATATATATATATATATATATATATATATACATTTTTTTTTTTTTTTTTTCCGCAGAGCGTAGACTAGTTTTGTCTCTAAAGAATGCAAGAATACCTCGAGCTTACAGAAGAAGCTACTGAAGTTTTCATAGTCTTCGCAAATTCCTATTTATGCAAAATAAGTTTCTAGTCTATCACTGTCATCAAAACAAAAGCGAAAAGTTGAAAGTGATAACTGTTTGTGAATATAGAGTCCAGATTTAAGAAGCTATTTTCTTAAAAACAGGTGCAATTATAACATTTTACAGTTTTTTACTTTAATATTATCGGCAGTTTTATATTTTTATTTCCAACGTTGTTTATGTTTCTAACGCGTATTTTTCTTTGTTTTGTAAATCATCTCGCGACCCCTCTCAGCTCTTTACACGACCCCCACTTTAGGAACCACTGCTTTAACGTAATGTGTATCTTTATGCATAAACGTGGCTTGTGTAATATCGACAAAGGCGCAGTTTTCACTTAATACCACTTTTGCATGTATCACAGCGCAGGTTGCATAATGTTACATGTACAAGCATTTTGCATATAAATCACCTCTAATGATTAGCGATAATTTCGAAGTACGTAGTGACCTGCTGTTTCACCAAGCGGTTCGAACACCCGAAAGCTGCATCACAAGACCCGACAGTATTTCTTCAGAACAAGAATGTTGAGTGCACATTTAACATACTCGTCGGTAATCAACTTCTGCTTCAATCTCAAAGAAGTGACATTTATGTACCCTCAGTTAATGTAGATATAACAACCACTCTTGTACAAACATGCACTTTATTTATAGGTTTCTTTCAGTACGCTGTATTTACGTCGTTGACATGACAGTGTGAGTAGTGAATGTGAAGTGATTTGAGAGGGACAGGCAGTGGCATCTGAAAATACCAACTCAAGTATATATTACGACATGACACAATAAAACTGAAGATGCTTTTCGATGGGAAAACATACAGTAGATTTAAAGCTACGTACGTATATGAAAACCACAGTAACGTAAGTCAAGTATTGTGAACATGATGGTATTAGTATAGTACGAAACAAAAGTTTGATTCTGGGTTCTTAGGTTCAGGTCTATTCTGTATTCATAACCTCGAAATTTCAATTTTTCTCTACGTTTCTCGTTCCAGTGAACAAGATATGGGAATTTGGTAACAGAATTCTGACCCAGTACTTGGAACCAATAAGATTCTATTTCCGAATTGCTCTGTTTCAGTATTTATGTATAATTATTAGACCTAGGATTTTAGGTTAAATGCCTTTTTTCTGTAGGGATAAACTAAAATAAGTTAAATATCTTCATATTTTATGTAAAATATAAACGTTTGAAAGCGGTTTTGTGGTGCCTAAAATACCTGTTTTGCTTATTGAGACCTATTTTTTTAAGGGTTTTAGAGCCTAAAATTGCCTATTTCTATTTGTTAGGTATATATCTTTAAATTTTCGTATAGCAGTGCAAGGGAAAGTTTTGAAAGTCATGGGGTGAGTATGGTTCAAATATCCTGTAATAGTTTGGTTGTAGGAATGAAGAAATTCCTGGAAGGTGTCTGGTTTTGTTGAGCACTTGAGCACACAGTAGGAATGTGATGAATCGGGAGGTTGTACTGTAGTTCTCCCTAAAGAAATAAGCATGACAAATATTGCTAGATTTAAATATGCATCCATTGCTTCGGTATCATTGGGAAGAATTTTTTGCCCCCTTATAAAATGGTTCTGTCTAATAAAAGGCTAAGTTTCGTAATATAAAATTACAGAGAAACGTTGTTATGTATTGCAATGCCAATGATAAATAATGTGTTAATTGCAAATTTATTGGTAAATTAATTTAATTGTAATATGAACACTTGTGTATTACCAGCCTTAGAGCAATGAGGCCGATGAATTCATTACAAATTACGTACCGGTATTCATAATTTAAGACTTAACAAAAATAAAGTTTCTAACCGCAGTATTCTTTTTACTGTTCTTGTCACTGTATACCGTAATACTTAATACTTATTAATTAATTGCATTTTTATAGTTACTTAGTTACTGTAGTTTGTGTGGATAGAAAGGGGCTATAAAAAGTCTTAACAAATATTTCTTCGGAGTGGAAGTAATATTTTGAACTGTAAGCCAGGTATTCCCTGTGGTAGGATTGCAGTAACAATGTGTAGCTTTCAATAGCAACGGCTCTACCTAAGATAACTAAGTATTTTTATGCTCGACCATGCCGAAATGTAGTAATTATACACCTGGTAGCAGCCCTTTAATGGACCTCATTAAAGTACACCTATTAATTAAAGTTCAGGTGTTCCACCAATCAGAAAACACATTGTAGCAATATGAAAGCGCAAGTATCGATTATTCTCGGATATGCAATCGAAAGACAACTAGCGAAACGTCACGGAGGCTGGAAATCCAATTCTGTCGCAGAAGGTTATGTTCTGTTACTATAATAATTAGCGTTAATTGTAAATAATATTCAAATAAATTAATTTGTCATCTCGTTTTTCAATGTCTAAATCAATTTCAAGGTTATATCAAGATTGTTTATTTTACTCTCTAGATTATATCAAGGTCAATGACATTCGTTTCTCGGAAAAAAAATCAATACTTTCGCGTCTGCGCACATCTCACAATTTACGAGATATTGCACAAGGTCAGTTCCGCTCCCCAGTCAGATAAGAATAACATGAATACTTATGAATAATTTCAAGTTAGAAATATGGTCGAGCATAAAAAGTCGTATGAAACTTGCCTATAATGGTAATTAAGACGATCGTATGAAAATTATGAAACTCGCTTGCGCTCGTTTCATAAACATACTCGCGTCTTAATTACTACCATTATAAGCTCGTTGCATAATGTACTATTATTTTCTCTTCAATTCAAGATTTTCACATAGGGAAGAGCGGCAACACTGTGAGTGTAACACCTCTGCACGTGCCTGCCCTACTCTTGTTGATATTAATAACTGAATACTGATGTTCTTAAAATGAAATCAGATTTGTTGATTGTAAACGATAGTTTTTATTCCTGGCACAAAGAATACGAATAACAGAACGTTGTCCCTTATTGGAAGAGTTCCAGGCAAAATTATCGACCAGCTGTTTCTCACCCTTCTCCCCAGATAGGTGTCTCTATGGGCCAGCGCCTGGATTGAGATTTCAGATATCCGTATATAAGTCTGGTGAGAGCGCAAAGGCCCCTTGTGGGTAAAATAGAGAAGAAGATAGAATCAAACAGTGGGGACATGCATGTATTTCTAATCTCACTCCACTAATACTTATTCAGAAAAGAATAATTAGAATATGCCTTAATAAACCAATTGATTACTCATCCGAGCTTTTGTTCACCGATTTTAATGTTTTGAAAATTAAACAGATTTATTATGTTGCCTTATTAATCTTCATACATAAAAATCGTAATAAATTCAAATTTTATCATCATAAATATGGAACTAAAAGATCCGATTTTATACGACTAGAGGAACCAAAGTGTTTTACAAGCACAGCTCTGAGCCATGGTACCTAATTTGGTCCAAGGTTATACAATAAAATAATTGATAAATATCCAAATTTGGACAATTTTAGTATCATAAATTTCAAAAATAGCGTTAGGAATTTAATTTTTAAAGAATATATATTGATTTAATATGTATATGTATTTGTATGATTTAAATTGTTAAAATTGAAATTGTATTTTTAAATTTAATTTACTCCTGTAATTTTTTTTTCTTGACCCAGTTTGTGTCAAATAATTATCTTTGTTTGTGTTTATCTTTGTGTTTAGATATCTCCCTGAGCACGAGTTTTTACTCCTTCAGGGAAGAACTAAGATTGTATTTTTGTACATGTTATTTTACTAACAATAAACAATAAACAACAATTACAATATAAAGTAGGTACAATAGGATGAAGTGAAAATATGAAGTTTATAGAATCAAAACGTAATACCAGGGAAAAAATTGTGGTTTGATATAAAGAACAGTGCAAAATATTTTTCTCTAGCTTAATATTTAGAGGTGTCCTAAGAGCACCATATTTTGAAATTTTCACAAAATATGGAGGTTCAGATTTTTTAGTGAGAGAATATTCTCCAGTGGTTTAATCTGAACAGGTTACCAGGAAAATGCTTAAAAAATACATGTTTGACCTCCTGTTATTTAATCTTGAAGTATCACAGAAATCTCAATTTATAAGAAAATTGGGCATAATAACAATATAATATAATTAATGAAAATTCATTCTTCTTATGTTGCAGGGTATTTAAATCAGAACATGACTCTAATTAAGACAAGAAATCTGGCCTTCTGCCTTGTATTCGGAATGCCAGAGGGGCTGAATCCATCTTTATTACCTATCATGACGTAATGAAATATTATGTATGGTCAAAAATGAATTGAAACCTGACTTAAAATCAAAAGAACCTACTGTTGGAGAGATTTCAGAAATAGTTACTATTAAAAGTAAGGAAATCTGGGTACAGGCATCTATTTTGACAGTCAGTCATACAAGAACAGTACAACTGGTTCGTGCTTACCATGATGAATGCAGAAAAATACTGTATACGAGTATTGCAACCCCAATTTAGAGTCTTCCAAATAAAGTTTAAATATGTGATCTTACAGAAATTCACTAACTGTATAATAAAAATAGTAAATTATGCAACGAGCATATAATGGTAGTAATTAAGACGCGAGTATGTTTATGAAACGAGCGCAAGCGAGTTTCATAATTTTCACACGAGCGTCTTAATTACCATTATAGGCAAGTTTCATACGACTTTTTATGCTCGACCATATTTGTAACTTGAAATTATTCATAAGTATTCATGTTATGGTTATGTAAGTGAGGAGTGGAACTGACCTGAATTGTGAGATGTGCGCAGACGCGAAAGTATTGATTTTTTCCGAGCACGAATGTCATTGACCTTGATATAATCTAGAGAATAACATGAAGATTAGTCTTGATATAACCTGGAAATTGATTTAGAATTGAAAAACGAGATGACAAATTGAATTTATTTGAATATTATTTACAATTAACGCTAATTATTATAGTAACAGAACATAACCTTCTGCGACAGAATTGGATTTCCAGCCTCCGTGACTTTTCGCTAATTGTCTTTCGATTGCATATCCGAGAATAATCGATACTTGCGGTTTTATAACGGTACAATGGTGATTTCTCATTGGCTGAACAACTGAATTATAATGAATAGGTGTACTTTAATGAGGTGCATTAAAGGGCTGCTACCAGGTGTATAATTACTACATTGAAAAACGAGATGACAAATTGAATTTATTTGAATATTATTTACAATTAACGCTAATTATTATAGTAACAGAACATAACCTTCTGCGACAGAATTGGATTTCCAGCCTCCGTGATTTTTCGCTAATTGTCTTTCGATTGCATATCCGAGAATAATCGATACTTGCGGTTTTATAACGGTACAATGGTGATTTCTCATTGGCTGAACAACTGAATTATAATGAATAGGTGTACTTTAATGAGGTGCATTAAAGGGCTGCTACCAGGTGTATAATTACTACATTTCGGCATGGTCGAGCATAAACAAAATAATAGAACAAATATAGAAAAAAGGCAAAAAAATATGATTTTAAGGCACTTCAAAGCCCTTGGGGCAACTCAAAAATTAAATAGGCCTATAGAAATTCCATATTTTTCACATTCTTAAGTTAAGTGAAAAGAGAGATTTTTTGCAACTATTACATTTAGAAAAAAGATAAAAAAAAAAAAACTATTTCATGTATAGATTCACTCCACCTTAACATACAAAAACCCCTGCGAAGGCTGAGTGGTCAGATCTCCGGCCTATCACGCAGACGGTCCGGGTTCGAGTCTTGGTTAAGTTTGGGATTTTTCATTGAAAAATCCATAATTACACTAGTGGTGGATAAGGCCGCAGTTGGGGGTTTTTCTCGGGGTTCTCTCATTTTTCCATATTAGGCATCTACATCATTCCGTCACCATTTCTCCATTTCGTCGTCATTCCATAGCATTCCCAGATTGCACGGAAGGGTCTGGCCTACTGACAAGGGGGGGGGGGGGTTGTCTGCTCGAAACCTGTGTACGCAGCGAACCTTAGTGTAGTGTGGGTTTGGGAACGCGCCTAGCTTGAGGGTTAACGCAATAGAACGTAACAGGTCGCAGTGCTGGACCATAGTGCCCTCTCCCGTAAATTCTATTCCATTCAAAGTACAGTAGAGCGTCTCGTTTAGGCACAGTGAAAACGTAAACAAGTGCAGGTAACGTGTGGAGGGAGGACGAGTCGTACGATAAACACGAGGGATGCACAAGGTTTTAGTTACAACATTTATGGCGGAGCATTAATTGAAATTATATTTTCCAAAAACACACAAAACAAAAGAATACAAATTAGTTAACGTTATCATATACACATTTTAACAAGCAAGCAATTATAACGTTGAAATAATTCAATTTAACAAATCAAATTTTGCTACTTATATGTTTTCAAGCAGCATTTTTTACGGTCATGAATTTTATTCTCACTATAACTAACATAATATCACCGTCTTCTGTGGCCGAATTAACAAAACTACAGTATATTGGTCTGAAGTGACAACACTATTTCCTAAACATAATTACAATACTATATGTAGTTTTGTTAATTCGGTCACAGAAGACGGTGATATTATGTTAGTCATAAAGAGAATGAAATTGATGACCGTAAAAAATGCTGCTTTTAAGCAACATCATATGAGTAGCAAAATTTGATTTGTTATATTGAATTATTTTAACGGTACAATTGCTTGTTTATTAAAATGTGTGTATGATAACGTTATGCAATTTGTGTTCTTTTGGAAAATATAATTTCAATTAATGCTCCGCCATAAATGTTGTAACTAAAAGCTTGTGCATCCCTCGTGTTTATCGTACGACTCGTCCTCCCCACACACGTTACCTGCACTTTGTTTACGTTTTCACTGTGCCTAAACGAGACGCTCTACTGAACGTACATTAGCCGATCGAACGGGCCGGAAAACTGATAAATTCTAATAAAATTTCCAGGATAATTTGAAGACCAATGAACCAAAATTATTCAAATTCAGTGATATCCAGGCAGTGATATCCAGGCAGGTCACTGTGCCTAAACGAGACGCTCTACTGAACGTACATTAGCCGATCGAACGGGCCGGAAAACTGATAAATTCTAATAAAATTTCCAGGATAATTTGAAGACCAATGAACCAAAATTATTCAAATTCAGTGATATCCAGGCAGTGATATCCAGGCAGGTCAGTTGTACGAACTATATATTCTAGTACTATAGATTGTGAAGTTACGAGTTGCAGGGAAAAGATGTAAGCCTGAACCTAGAAACAGATTTCGCTTGATACAGCGCCTTTTGAAAAGTGATATGGGCAAGAAACAGCCCGCCTAGCGGCGATTCGGCGCGTCAGCTTTCGCAATAACGTCTCGCGACTCATACTTTGCATTACAGACGTAATTTATTGGCTTAGCTTATAATAACTGCAGACCATCCTCTCTAATGATATGATATGATATGATATATTTGGTCACAGCACTTCTTTACATATAATGGTGTACCTCACATTTTTGTATCCGGTGCAACCATTAACATATTACAGTAGCACATTATTTGCAGTACACGTCTACACAAATACTCCCAATTACACTATGTACCTTTTTTATTACTTGTTCTATCTCCCCTTCAGTATTTCTCCTACATTTCATTTGCTATTCTCTATTTGCTATTAATCCTAACATATCTAAAATTATATACGCCTTTCAAACCCCCTTTTTCCTCTAACTACTATTCACTAAAATTTCAATTTCACTTTTTCTCTATAAATTATCATATTGAATTATTTGTCCTATTTGTTCTTTGACCTTTTCTCCTATCTTTCTCTTATATTCATTTACTGTTCCAACGTTCAAATGTTAGTACTAATTTGATGCTGTCACTTGTTCATTTCTCTTAACCCTTTTTTTACTATTTTAACTCATTCCTATTTGCGCTCACTTTCACTTTCTCACTATTCCACTTACACCTAATCCTTTCTCACTACTCTCACTTCCTATAAATACTTATATTTATCTCTACACATCCGCTTATACACTTTCTCTCTCCCCTATACTTCTCGATCATTTACAATTTCCCTTTACTAGCACTTTTTGATCACATCCCCACATTTTTTAATCATATCTAATACTTCTGCTATATTCTCAGCTGTCGCAGGTTCTCACCTTTCTTTACTGTTCGTCTCTGCTTTATTTCTATCTCTGTCTTTCTTTATATTTCTTTCTTCTTCTATTCCTCTTCATCCTCTCTAATGCACATTTAACATCTTAAAAAAAAAGAGTTTTGGACACATGCATATACGTTGGATTTCATCTGCCGATAGATTTGAACCCTAGGCACATGGTCCGTTCCATTCAGTTTGTGAATAACTGTGGTCTTATAAATTTATAACTCTTATTAGGCTTTAGCCTTAACAATTTTGTGGCTTTTCAAGCTGATGTCTCTTAACGATTTCATGGCTGGCTGTTCTAGACTAAACTTCCTATGTCGTTTAATTTTTCTTTATTTAGAACTTGATTTGTGTGTTTTATTTTTCATTTAAAAAGGAGCAATTTTCTCTCACTTTTTTAAAACTAAATTCTGGATTGTTGAATCAGATGATTATTGAACGCCAGAATATTTCAGAAGAAACATAACACCACAAATTTTGCACAATTTCTTCCTAATGTACGTATCATAAATTAAGAGTCGCTGTTTTAATGTGTAGCTCCTACTGCATTGTCACGAACTAAACTGAATTATACTGAATGGAAGTCAGTTTTATACTAATGCTCTAACATTCATATCCATTCAGCCTGTGTTATACAATATATCCAACTATGCAACACAATATCTTCCCACGCTTGATGCAGAGGAAATATGCACACTATTTCCCCGGCAGTGGCGTTTGATCTGTAACGGTAAAAGACCGACAGCTTTTACCTGAGCGAAACCGGCTTTCTGACGAACGTTCTATATTATTAATGTACTAGCCGTACCCGTGCGCTCCGCTGCACTTGTTAGAAATAAATATAAAGTAATTACATAATTAAAATAGGACGTTTGATCCAGGGAACATTCGTGTTTGATAGAAGGATAAATCGTTTAATATGTTACTTAATTTAAATTGTGTTGAAATAACTAAAATGCAATCATTTTGGTCCAGAGAGCACTCATTTGCTGCAATGACAATTCCTTTAACATGTTTCCTGTTTGTTATTACATGCAACCATAGTTTAATGAAGATTGACACATCATTTAGTTTTGATGTGTAAATTTTATATTACTTGCTACATGTTTCCATTGAATTATGGTAATTTAATTTTAACCATTGTTTTCTACGTCTTCAGTAAATGGCGCTTGGCCCACTATGGTTCTGAACCCTTCAAATGACTTAAATAGTGATAATATCATATATAGTGGTATGTAATATTATATTTCTTTCTTTCGAAAATATAAGAAAATGTAAGAATTCTTTCGAAATGTACCATTGCCATGGAATGAATAAATGTGTGTTTTTTTCCTACTCAAACATTTTATATTTTGCACATAGGAGTTACTGCAGGAACAACAACCCAATAATCTGAGGCGGCGGTGAAAATGTATTGTATTGTTATTTTAAAAGTCTTATTTATCCTTAAATATCAGTCCTATCAAAATTTTGCATAGAATAAAACTTATCGAAAATAATTTTTGAAGAAACTTTTGTCATGTAACATTTTTCACAAAAAAACAATAATAAGCGAGATATTTCGATTTATTTAATTCAGGCCCCCTTATAACCCCCCTTTTAAATAACGTATTTTGAATGCCATATAGCCTAAAATCTAAGTTACAACGAACTTAATTTATATTCAAATTTTAATCGAAATCCGTTCGGCCATTATTGCGTGAAAAGGTAACAAACATCCAGACAGACAGACAGACATACAAACAAAAATTTCAAAAAAGCTATTTTCTGTTTCAGGATGGTTAATTATACATGTTAACACCAATTATTTTTGGAAAATCGAAAATTACCAGAAAAATTTTGGATACAGATTTATTATTAATATAGATCATATATAGGTAGGCCTATATTATTTGGGATGCACACATATTCCCGACATTTTTTATAAAATTGTTGTTTACGCCTTAAAAAAACTTAAAAATAGAGTGTACACGAATAACTTTCACACTACAGATGAACTCACAGACAATATAAGAACATAAATATTAAATATTACGGAAAAGAAATTTTTACGTGGAAAAAGCAATTTCATTAAAAGATGTCAGACGGACATCACTTTATTTGACCAACTCCTATAACATTCATTATGAAACAAAATATAATTGTATGCATACTATTATTAATCCAAGTTATGTCAGTAAAAAACCACGCGGAAGGTTACTGATCGGTAACGACGCAGTTTACGTCGGCCATGTAAGTACAGACCGATTTAGTCCCGACAGCTCAGCGACGCGAAAGAGGGGAAGTAATAGGAGTAGTGGGGAGAGTTATGGAGTAGTCCACACCTGTGGAGTAACGGTCAGCGCGTCTGGCCGCGAAACCAGGTGGCCCGGGTTCGAATCTCGGTCGGGGCAAGTTACCTGTTTGAGATTTTTTCCGGGGTTTTCCCTCAACCCAATACGAGCAAATGCTGGGTAACTTTCGGTGCTGGATCCCGGACTCATTTCATCGGCATTATCACCTTCATTTCATTCAGACGCTAAATAACCTAGATGTTGATACAGCGTCGTAAAATAACCCAATAAAATAAAAAAAAGTTACGGAGTAGAGATAAGGGTGAGCGGTCGGTAAAGGAATGCAGTACAGCTTAACTGTACTGGAAACACAACGCTATATCCTATGCGTCACATCCGATCGCTCTGACTGCAGGCGACAGACTAGCCTGAACATCCCTTGGCGTAACTTAATGGACTCGCCTGACCCAGGCGCATATGGCTGGCGACTGTCACGACTAAATAATCGTACTGTATGTATGGTGCTCGTGTTCCCAGCCAAACTGAAAGTTCTTTATCTTGCCATCGACTTCGAGATCGATTGTCGTTCCTGGGGCCTCTAACCTCACAGTGCGTTATAGACGGTTGTTTTTCATCCTTAATGTTTATGTCTATATCGATTGTTACGTTATCTTTTTGTTGAACTGAAAATTTTAAATGTTGGTTTTATTTCTCTACTTTTTTTATTTATGATAAATACAGAAGTCATTAAATCTCACTACTTAAGAAATACGCAATACTGAGGCTTATTTAATTTTGTTTCGCAAAAGCTTTGTTATTGTACCACACGTTTATTGAATTTTAATTTACATCAATATCCGTCTAACATTACACTAATTTATTGGTTTCTTTCTATTTATGTGTTGATTACTAATTTATTACTTATGTAATTGACGTGATATTCATCTGATTTCTGTGTCAATGAATTACCGTCCTTTCGTCAGGTTTCCTCTTTCTTTTGAACGCAAGTGTTTAAAACAAAAGTAAGTGACGACAGTGGCCCTATTTGCGATGAAGGCTTAGTGATATTTAGTAACCGCAAGCATACTTCGACCTAGACCTCGAAGAAGCGAGGTGAAGGTTTCCAGTTCTCTGGCTACAAGTTATAGAGCGCTAAACCTCCTTGCAGATCGGGGAGAAGGACGATTCCCCGCATGTTGACGACAGTGTCGAGTATGTTTTGTTTGCCAGTGCGTATTAAAAGATTGACCTACTTGCATGTTGGGTCGCCAGCAATTGCTGGACTCGGATGTTTGCATTTTGGCTGGCTTTCTGCAGTTTGTTTTCAGTCCAGAAACTTCTATTTACATCCAGGTATACTCCTATTTGTGATTGTTTTCGGATTATAGTGTACGTGCAAGTGTTTACACTTTAAAATATTGTTGCATTTTCGCAGTACTATTTAATGTCTCATACTGAATATTAATCACTCTTAGTCCTCCTTTCGTGGCATTAGTACATCTGGGCTACAGGCTTATGTATTTAATATGTCTCACTTGATCTCCCAACAAAACTCTAATCCTCGCACTATGGAAATTATCTGTGTACATTGTACAGGGACATCATTTTATTTTTACTAACATTTTTAATATTAACCTGGCTATACCTTTGGATCAACGCAGTTTGCTACCCCCTTCCACGACTGGAGTTCGATGATACTGACGTAATGTACAAACAAATCACTTTACTAGGTATAGGAGGGAAGAAACGTAGTTCATCCATTTAGGCTACGTAAACTAGGAAATATCGCGCTTTCGAGTTTGATAATTTTCATTAGGTTTTTGTATAGTCAAAATACAGTACAGTATTAACAATGAGTGTTTTTACTTACGAACTGAGCTGTCCATGTGGACGTATTCATTATGCAGTGTATATTATACTATCTACAGCACATAAGCGTACAATATAAAGAATGAAGTTAAATTGAAAAATAATCATAATATGGATATTTAATAGTACATTATGCAACGAGCCTATAATGATAGTAATTAAGAAGCGAGTATGGATGTTTATGAAACTAGCGCAAGCGAGTTTCATAATTTGCATACGAGCTTCTTAATTACCATTATAGGCGAGTTTCATACGACTTTTTATGCTCGACCATATTTCTAACTTGAAAGTATTCAGATGTATACATTTTATTTGTATCTGACAAGATCGGAAGTGACCTTGTTCTAGGTCGTAAATTGTGAGATGTGCTCAGACGCGAAAGTATTGATTTTTTCCGAGGAACAATAATGACATTGACCTTGTGTAATCCCATTAAACTTGGTATAGCCTTGATTATTGAATTCGACAATGAAAAACGAATGACAAATTGAATTTATTTGAATATTATGTACAATTAACGCTAATTATTATAGTAACAGAACATAACCTTCTGCGACAGTATTGGATTTCCAGCCTCCGTGACTTTTCGCTAATTCTCTTTCGATTGCATATCCGAGAATAATCGATACTTGCGGTTTTATAACGGTACAAAGCTGACTTGTTATTGGCTGAACACCTGTAAGCTGAGTTTTCATTGGCTGAAAACACCTGTACTTTAATGAGTAGGTGTACTTTAATGACATGCATTAAAGGACTGCTCCCAGGTGTATAATTACTACATTTCGGCATGGTCGAGCATAAACGCATTTTTTAAAATGGTGGCCGTTCATTTCGATACAAGCTTCAGTTCTAATGTGCATATTATCGCACTATAGACTATTGTACCTAATCCCAATTACCAGTTTCGTCCTTCATACTAGTAACTCATGTTGAAATAATTCTGTATCTACTCTATAAAAGAGTACCTTACGCACTGTAAATACAATCTTCACTTCCACCCGATCCGAAAAGATAAAATTACTTAGACATACTATCTACTGTCCGTCCAAGTGGTTATGTCGTAGGGTCGTAGAAAGAGGGGAAATCACGTGTCAGTTAATTACTTAACGTGGCCCTTTTATTTAAGTTATTTTAAACAGTTGTATAATATTACGTAGACGTCCAATTCCTAACAGAAATTAATGTTCTCAGAAAAGAGCTAAGACAGCCCAGCCACTAGCTGGCTAATAAAAGCTGGTGGAAGGAAAACCGGGATACGAGTAGGCAAATGGACGACAGTACCTGTGCGAAAATGATGCAATATTGAAAGCTCTTTCGTCACTGGAAAACGCGAACATATTGTTGGAACGTACTGTTTACTATGACCGTAAGGCTACTATGACTGTATATGCGGTCTTGGATCTGTGTGGAGGACGGTTGAGCTTCATTAGTAGAAGGGGTGGGAGTGAAGTACATTAAAAAACTCAGGTACAATAAAAATTGAAGTAAAAATAAAATGATGTTCCTG
Organism: Periplaneta americana; assembly: GCF_040183065.1. Lineage (NCBI taxonomy): Eukaryota > Metazoa > Arthropoda > Insecta > Blattodea > Blattidae > Periplaneta > Periplaneta americana. The sequence goes on along the minus strand of NC_091123.1, from coordinate 60,574,508 downwards.
TACAAGAATTCAGTTCTGGTACAATTCTGGGCTCTGCTTGTATTTTAATGTTCATAATTAATACTGATCGTCTGATTCAGGTTCTGACTGATATGTACAGTACATCTATTACGCTGAACAACAAATCTTTACTTTTTGTCTTGCTGCGAAATAAAAATAGGTGAACATTAGTAATATGTGTGCCCTAAATCTGAATTTAAAATCCAAATTGCCCCATCACGTACCATTTTTCGGGAAAAATGAATTGAATTTTTTTATGAAAAAATTTCTCCTTTTTTTATTTTTCACTGCTACTGATAAAATTACAATAGACTAGGGATTGTAAATGCCTCATAATACTTCAAAAATGTGTACTGAATGCAAAAATTATGTTACATAGTTTAAAACACAAAAGACACAAAACCACCAAAAATGTTTCATGAGTATAATGAGAAAGATCTCGGAATTTGAACTTTCCATTTAAAAGGATTTTCTGGATGACTTCCGTTTATAACTAGACCAGAGACGGTCTTTTACAAGGAACCAACAATAGTCTGCAAGCATGCTGGATGATGATCTTTCATATCGCCTTTCCATTTCAGATATTTCTTGATGAAATCTTTCCCCATGCTGGTCGCTTACCGCTCCAAGGTTAGGAGGAAAGAAATCCAAATGAGAATGTAAAAAGTGTATTTTGAGAGACATATTACATCCCATTTGCTCATATGCACCTAACCTGGTTTCCACAACAAGTTCCATACAGTTCTCTGTCCTAGAATTTCCAAGGAAATTTGAGCAAACATCTTTGAAAGCACGCCATGCCATTTTTTTCTGTAATGGAAAGTTTTTCAAACAGCCATAACTTTGCGGATTTGTGGACCGATGAAAATGCCCTCTTTTAATTTGCCCTCACTCAAACTGGTATACCTTTCCTTTAAATACTGAAAATCACACCCTTGTTTGTTCATTGCGTAGACCTCATTTTGAACTGTTATGAAAGTTACTGAATAGAAAGTACCATTATATATTTATTGATTAGAAGTACAAACGAACATGCCAATAACCATAAGAAACCGGAAATAGGTCATAAACTCATAAAATACATTAGCTTTTGTTTTGGTTTACAACCCCCAACCCGCGCCAGATGTTTCCTGGGAGAGCGCTTATCGAAAAGTGAAATCGTAGTATATCTTAAAGACCTTACGCGATACGAAGAAAAGAGATGCATTTTCGGATTCCGCGCACACCAAACCATAAGAGTCACATTATTTTAAGTCGGAGCAAAATTCTTGTTGTTCAGTGTTATCAGGCAGTATATCTCACTTAACGGTATGTGTCAGAGGAAGTACAATAATTGTTTGTATGCATTTGAAGTCTGACTAGTGTAATATGTAGCTAGTCGGCGATGTATGCAATGGAGGGGGGAAAGGAACTGGCCACCCTACCCCATTTTCTCCTGGCCTAGTTGCCTCATAAGTGGTGCCTTTTTTTGGCGTCACTTGTGAGGTTCAAATCTGTCTTCGGGCAGTTTACTAAGCAACAATTAATACTGATTTCATAGTAAGTCCTTACAATAATTTAAAGAAGTTCAATAATACGAGTATATTGTCTTGGCTCTGTCGTATTTCATCACATTAAATTAGCTGTACACGGATTCTGACGGAGCAGATCATGTGCGAACTGTTTTTATAGTTAAACAAATAATACAGAGTAGAAGAAAGTTTAACTTGAAGACTCGCATGTTATTTGTGGACTATGCAAGGCATTTGAGAGGGTGATCCATGAGAAACTATGGACTATTATGTTAAATAAAGGATATCCAAAACACTTAGTTTTGATGATAAAACATAATATGTATGAAGGAATAATCAACATTGATAAAGGCGATTTTAAAAGTTTTAAGTCAGATTTTATTAACCTAGAAATGAGACAGGGTCCAAAGAATGGTATCGCAGGAATTAGTTGCAACACTTAAAGAAAATGTAAGATGAAATATTGGGGAAAGTAGCATTTCGATATAGTCTGATAGAAACAAGAAAATGTCAAAAGACCAACATGAAATGAAGAGCTGTGGAAGATTTGCTATGGAGTGGAAACAGACGCTGTGCCCATTTCGTAAAGTGAATAATAATAGTATTTTTGTCTTGCACATTATCTCAATTTTTAATAATAATAATAATAATAATAATAATGTCATATTTTCCTTTGTATGAATAACAGAATAGCTCGAATTCTACAAATAGTACGATTATTATTATTATTATTATTATTATTATTATTATTATTATTATCATCATCATCATTATCGCTCTCACCTTCTTTCTTATAGTAACTACCTAAGACGTGTTTTTAATATGTAATGAAATACGTAACTGTTCATATTTATTCGTAACAACAATAATAATAACTTAGTCATTATAATATAGAGTGATTCTCAGAGGGATGATAGGTATCGTAAGAAGGACCATTTTTTGTCAGCAACATATTGTCTCCGACATATCGTTTAGGAGCTACGCGATCGTAAGTTATGTTATGATACAATTAGTTACTTATAATAATGTACTTCCATATAGTTTACAGCAGACGTTGATGTAAGGTTTAAAATTACATGCCGTTTAGAGTAGGTGTTCTCTCCCACATGTGGGATCTCTGAAGTTGGTCAAAGGCAGTGTGTATCCGTACAATCAGTTCCTCTCTGGCGTAAACTAAGATGATGTTCACCACACTCTTCACATGTCCCCAAAGAAAAAAATTAAGGGGCGTTAAGTCAGGCGATCCCACTAGCCACGCAATGAGTCCCCCCTCTCCCTATCCATTGTCCACCGCTTCTCGTAGATGTTGAGCTATGCTCGCACAGCAAGAGCTTCCTTGAACATTATAAATGTTGCAACCCAAACCAATGTACGTAGCTATGCGTTTTAAACAGGGGTGCATACCTCCTAAATGACATATCTGAGAAGTATGGGGAACAGAAAATGTTGTCTGTATGCAACCATACGGCATATGGGTGCTTAAGTTTTGTACTGGGAGATCTGAACAGATCTTAGATCATCTCTTGCTGTTTCTAATGTAGTTTGTTTGATCTTCATAAACAAAAATTGTCTACGTCTGCAGATCTGGAATCCAGAATTATATAATATAATGGTTGAAAAACAAGTGTTGCAAATACACACTCCAAGATTCATCGAGATAAGTGTGCATCTACGGTGGTGGTACATGGTGTATTATTTAAATCAAACTTGCACAATTAAAATGTAAAGCAAAACCATTTCTTTACTTCTTCTTTAATATTAAAAAAATCATTAAATGACAGTCGGAGAGATAGAGAGAGGAGAGTAAATTATATTTCAAGGGAGAAAACAAGGGGTGGGGCGTATGGCCAAGAAAAGGATTACCATGACAGCACTGACTACACGAATGTTAGTAGTTTAAATTTTTTAAGGCACAATGTTTTTTGAACCTATAAGCAGTCAAATATATCTCTGACAAGATAAGAAAGTTGAAAATTTGTAAGTTAATTTATTTTAGTTATCATCTTGTTCGGATCAGAGTTTATCTGTAGTAAGTGATTGTAAATTATAGAATGTTTTTTTGTTTCTTTCAGATATTCGTATTTGGGACGGCGATGTGTAACGGAGGAGCAGTGCCAGGAGTTGCAGGTTATCCATCCTCTTGGTGCGGGTTATGCGAACCTGCAAGACGATGGAAATCGAAGCTGGCCCTTCAACGGAACGTGTGTGGGTCAGTGTCCTCCAGGATACGAGAAAGTGAACAATGGCACTATTACAATAGGCTGCCAACCCTGCCAAGGACGATGCAGTCACGAGTGTTATGGTGGACTTGTCAGCAGCATTGCAGAAGCTCAAAATCTCCGAGGATGTACCACCATAACTAAATCATTAGAGATATCAATAAGTGGTTCCGGAAACCATATCGTCAGAGAATTGGAAGAGAATCTTGCTGCCATAGAAGAGATTATGGGGTATCTTAAGGTTTCACGCTCCTTTCCTCTGACGTCACTTAATTTTCTAAAAAATCTTAGAAAAATTCACGGCACTTCACTTGAAGATAATAGGTATTCTTTACTAGTTCTCGAGAACCAGAATCTTCAAGAACTGTGGAACTGGACGTCAAGACAGCATGACTTGAAAATACTCAATGGTTACTTTAAATTCCATTACAATCCCAAACTTTGCTTGTCTGAGATAGAGGAGTTGCAAGTGAAATCAGGAGCACCAAACTACACAAATTTTGATGTTGCGCGTGAATCCAACGGTGACAAAGTGGCTTGTAAGGTCGTCCCTCTTTCTGCTAACGCAACTGTCAAATCTTCTACTAGTGTTTTAATAGAATGGGAGACTCACCTGGCCCCTAGTTCTGTCTTGGGGTACATGGTGTACTACATAGAAGCTCCAGAACAAAATGTGACGGAACACGACGGTTTGGATGCTTGTGGAAACTATGGCTGGCGTGTAATAGATGTTCCATATGACACATATGCACCTCACACAGGAAATCTGGTACAATTTCTTCCACATCTCGAGCCATTTACGCAGTATGCTTTCTATGTCCAGACGTACACAAAGACTAACACGGGTGGTCAGAGCAAAATAAAGTACTTCAGAACATTACCAGACAGGCCATCTGTTCCGAAGGATATCCATGCATTTTCAAATTCCAGCTCTACGATATGTCTACGCTGGCAACATCCCGAACATCCAAATGGAATACTCACTCACTATCTTGTGGCTGGCGTGTGGCAGCGAGATGACCAAGCCTACCTACAGCAACGAAATTATTGCGAATATCCTCTTGATCATGTCTCGGATCCCGAAATTCATATTGTATCCTCCAGCACTCTGAGCTCTCAAACCTGTTGTGAAAAATCAGAATCTGAGCCTCTTGTACTGATTGAAGATGAAGACGAGTATAAAATGTTTTGTGGACCTGGTGCAACAAAAAAACATAAGCTATTTGATAACTCCGGTGAAGAAATCGACCCTTGCAAGAATTACTTTTATTCATTCATCCACACCGGAATTCCTGAGCTTAAGGACGAAGAGGAAGACTTCACGAACCACAACAGATTTCCAGTCTTGCCCTCGTCTGCGACGACACCACAGTCTGCATTGGCTACACTCAATCAGACAATAATCAATAGCGAAGGACTGTATGAAAAATTCTGGAAAAAAATAGATGCCAACAAAACAGAGATACTTATAACTCAGCTTCATCATTTCGCAGAGTACACAATTAATGTATTTGCCTGTCGTGCTACTCATCCTACAGAGCTTCAAATTTACAGAAGTGAACCTACAGATTATTCAAATTGCAGTCCAGCAGGACTCATAACTCTTCGAACAAAATATCTCCCCATGGCTGATAAAATTAATTCTGAACTTTTAGCTGCAGAAGTCTCCAATGGAACTTTCAGGACTGTGAAACTGACGTGGAAAGAACCAAAATCTCCAAACGGAATGATTGTATCATATCGCGTGGAACACCAGCGAACAGACAGTGGTACTTTAAACCCTATTGTTAAATGTTTGTCAAGAGAAGAGTACTTAAGAAATGGAGGAGGTTACATATTAAATCATTTGCCTCCTGGAAATTATAGTTTTAGGGTTAGAGCTACATCACTGGCTGGGGAAGGTCCATTCACGAAGAAGTTTCACTTTCCGGTTGAGGAGCTTCCTGTTGATTCATCCACAGGATCTCTGGTTGGTGTTTTGGTCGGTGGTGTACTTGTATTGATAGGTTTCACAGTTTTAGCCACGTTATGGTGGAAAAAGAGAGCAAAAGAAAGAAGCTTGATGATAATCGCATCTGTCAACCCTGATTACATGAGTGCAGGTGAAGCAATTTATGTGGAAGATGATTGGGAAGTAGCCCGAGACAGGTTAAAGCTATTAAGGGAACTGGGCCAGGGATCGTTTGGCATGGTGTATGAGGGCATCTTGAAACCTGGTGATATAAGTTGTGCTGTTAAAATGATAAATGACAATGCCTCTGTAAGAGAAAAAATGGAATTCTTAAATGAGGCTTCTATGATGAAGTCTTTTGCAGGAGCACATCACGTGGTGAAGTTATTAGGTGTTGTATCTAGGGGACAACCAGCCCTAGTCATAATGGAGCTCATGGCACGAGGTGATCTAAAGACTTACCTTCGTGCATCCAGAGAGCCCCCACCACCACCACCTGATACACCACTCATGTTGCTTATGGCTGCTCAAATAGCGGATGGCATGGCCTATCTTGAAGCGCACAAATTTGTTCACAGAGACCTGGCAGCAAGAAACTGCATGGTCGCTGAAGATCTGACCATAAAGATAGGAGATTTTGGAATGACGAGAGACATATATGAGACTGATTATTATCGAAATGGAAGCAAAGGTCTTCTACCAGTACGATGGATGTCACCCGAAAGTTTGGCAGATGGTGTGTTTACGAGTCAATCTGATGTATGGAGTTTTGGTGTTGTTCTATGGGAAATGACAACATTAGCTGAACAACCCTACCAAGGTTTTGCAAATGAGCAGGTTTTACAGTTCGTTCTTGGGGGTGGTTATCTTGAACGTCCTCCCAACTGCCCAGATGTTATACATAAATTAATGGCATCATGCTGGAGAAAAAGACCATCACAACGACCAAGATTCTTACAAATTGTTGGAGATATTGAGGCTGGGAATCATCTGACTCACAAGTTTCAGCAAGTTTCATTCTATCACAGCAAAGAGGGGCAGGAAATGAAAGCAAATATGGCCCAGCAAGATATGGATATGTCATGTGAGGCAGATATTGATGAAATGTTTCTGAGTTCTCCTCCTGTTTCTTTCTATCAACTGATTGAAGACGGTTGTGCACATCAAGCTAGGACAGGTGCGAGTTCTGCCAAAACAGCCCACACTACTAACTCTGATAACAGCTATGTGCTCCCTGGAAATCTTAGAGATCAGAGTTCCCATGATTCTAGTAATCCCCTGGTCAACATGAAACACTCAAGTTCAGTTCCTAACCGACGTGATATTTCTGATGACAGCTATGTTTTACCAGGTAGTTTAATTGGACCATCTGGTCGCTATGCCCCAGGACATGTTCCTGAAACAGAACGCCTTCTTTCAGAGACCTCTTCAGAATTTGAACCACAACATAGACGTCACAGTAATGCAGATACTGTTTCTTCACAGACAGGGTCTCCTTCGATCAGGATGCCTTCACAGCTACCTACTGAAGATGGTTATGTGCCTGCAGAGAATGTATACGTCCCACCAGAAAGTTCCAGTCCAACAACGTCATCGAAACGTGACAGTGGTTCTGGTAGGAAAGTGTCATTTGTTGAATCTGACAGTTGTTTTGTGCCTGTAGAGAATGTACTTCCACGTGATACACATGACACGTCAAGAAAATGTGATCCACGTTTACCCATTTCTGCAGACAGATCACAAAGTTATGTTCCTACAGGAAACGTTAGTGTAGACAGTGGTGCAAGGTCGAAGTCTCCAGTTGCATCTAGTTCAACTGCAAGATGCCTAAGTGAGAGTAGTTCATTTCAAGATAATTTTATTCCTGGTGAAATTGGAGGTGACGTAGTGAGTCAAAAGATTCCAAGACAAGTGTCATCTTCAGTTCTGGAAGACAGTAGTGGTTATGTGCCTGCAGAAAATCTTCAGCAGAGAATCTCTCTGAAAGGAGACAGTGACAGTAGACATAGACCACCTAACGGCATGGTAAACGGCTACATATCCATTCCCCAGGACCAGGATGAGAGTGAATATGTACCACCATTTAAATAAAGTTACTTTACTCAGTATTTGTCATTACCTTTAATGGGACAAGTTCCAGGCAGGTCTCTGAACATACCAGAGACCAATGTAAATACGCAGTGACAGTTGTAAATATATTTTACTCATGATTACATTTATGTGAACGAGTGTGTATATGTGTGCCTGTGTGTCAGTGTTAATTTATAAAATGTGAAATAGTGATTTCAAAGTCCTTTCCATATTCTTGGGACTTGTTAGTGAAAATTCTGTTCAACAATTATAGTACAAAACTTAATGATCGAGTACAGTACTTTGTTTAACAAACCACCTTACTTCATACTATTTTTTAAAGCAGTGGCATACAGAAAGGCCAGAAATTTGAAATTTAGAAATCCTAGAAATTTGCAAAATAATTTAATTGCTTATTTCAAATTGTAAAACAATTATAAGTTGAATAAAAATGTAGTTTAAGTTCACAATATTGCATGGACTCGGTTAAATATTAGTAGAAAATAATTTAATAAAAGTACAACATTTAACAAAAAAAAAAAAAGTTGTTTTACCACTGTCAATAACGAGAAAGAAGTACGATGTCTGATCACTGTCCAGTGAAGTGTAAGCTAGTTATGCACCGTATACCCATTTTCTTTTTTAAATATCGCAGAAATAATCTCTAGTACTTATGTGCTATTTTTCGACTATGGATTTAATCTTTTTAGTTCTCAAAGAAACGTGTCTAAGAAGCTGTCAGTGATGGTTATTTCTGTTAAATTCTTAATTTAATATAGACATATACTGTATATAAGTATCAAATGTAAAAAAAAAATAGATACGTCACTACTTCAGAGCAAATGAGATACATGAAGAGTGAAAAAATTGAAAGACATGGAAGGCAACAATGTTTTGTATGTATGAAACAATGCTCCTTTTTGTACAGTATTAATTTCTCGTAAAAGCTTTTGAATATTTTGCAGGATGAGTTATATTAATATCATTTACGAATATACCAAATATAAATTTGTTAGTTGTAAGCAAGACTGTTTAAATGAACACATTGCATTACATGGCGATAATGCATTTCGAACAATAATTTTACTTGGCATTGTTACAACTAAGATTCAATTACTGTATCTTGAAATAGTAACCATGTATGCAATCGTGTTTAATCAGGATGTAGTCCAGAGCCTAAATTATAAAAGTATAAGAGAAGTTAAGTAAGATGGTTTGTTAGTTATTTCCAGTTAATATTAATTGTTGAACTACGAAACTTTTTTTTTTCATTGGTCACAAGCTGCAATGTCGCATCTGTTAATATCTCTCAAGTAATTAGAAATTTCAACAAAAATTCATATTTCAAACCGAAAAATTTTAAAATGAAACAATGTCTCTTTAAATTTTACCGTGATCACACAGATTTTCTCTGAACTTGAAACTTATTTTTGTCACTTTCTAGGTAGGATTAAATTTTGCGAGTTAACAAAAATATATTTCCAAATCATTTATAACAACTGTACTATCATACATTAATTTGTTAATACTTTCATATTGAACCATTTCTACCTCTTACAGTCTTCAAACTTTTTGATAAACAGAAAATAATTTATTAAAGAAAATACTTGAAAGATGTGCTTTGCAACTGTGAAAGGAACTGCCATCTGTTAAACTCAGAAACATTCTACCAAAGTTTGCAAGATATTGGAATAAGAGAAAACTCTTTTTTTTAATTGTCATTAGGGTTGCCACCTCTTGAATTTTTTTTTAATGAACATGCTACACGTTATATTCCACATATTCAATGTAATTATCTGATCAGTGTTTGAAATGACAAGTTAACACTTTGTGGTTTTGATTATTATTATTATTATTATTATTATTATTATTATTATTATTATTATTATTATTTCTGCTGCTGCTATTACTATAATAAGTGCGTTGTAAACAATATGCATCACCTACATGGCTTTTTCTGGATGGAAAAGGATGTCATACTTACTATACTTAGGTACCGGTATATAAAAAAATGTTTTTCTCTTCTCTTTGTGGTTTTTTTTAAGAGTCTACAGCCTATTAGTTTCTCTGTGTATAAATGACGGCAAGATCAGACAAGCCTTAATCAAATTTGATTTTTATAGTAATAACAGTTCACTTTATAAAATATTGAATATAAAAATTAAGAAAATCCATTATTTTTTCAATAATACGTTATGAAGAAAAAATTACATATTACTATAAGGTTGGAGATTAAAATGTCCATTTTAATACGTCTGCAAACAGAAATATACACTAGCAAAATGTCCACTTATATAAATGTACATAAAACTTAAATGTCCACAAATACAATGTCCACTTATATAAATGTCCATAAAATTAAATGTCCACCTGGTTTATCTACATGTATGTTATCCTTATCAGCATTGGTCACACATCTCACATCACAGGTGCTTCTTTCCACACACCTCCAACATAATTCCATTTTTCCTTGAATGAAAGTGATACGAAAAGCCATTGTGTATTAGAATGTTTTTCCTTTTTTGTGAACAAATAAGTTAATTTCAGTCATTCTGTCACTCTTGATTTAAAATTTGGTACGTCACTTAGCAATCTCAATAAAACATTTCACATTGTAGTCTTTCTTCTGGTTACCGGTACTGCTTCTGTAAAAATATTATTATGGATAATTTTCCAATTATGGACATTTTTATGGGCATTTTTGACTGCGGACTTTTCCATAGGCATTTTGAATGCGGATTTTTTATACTGGACATTTTGTTGTGGACATTTTGCTAGTGGACATTTTTTATACTGGACATTTTGTTATGAACATTTTTGTATGTGGACATTTTTTACTGGATATTTTGCTCCGGTCATTTTTGTTTGTGGCCATTTTTCCTCTGGTCATTTTGAAGTGGACAATTTAACCTGGAAGCTACTATGATGTATCGAAGTACATACGATATTTCCGTGCAGGAATTCTGCATTACCATAATATGATGAAGAATGGGTAGAACAGAGAAAAATTCTCTCTGGCACCAGGACATGCTGATACTTTATCCACTAAGCCGCATTGGATTCCAGTTCTGATGCCGGATTGAAGCCTTCTCAGTTTAAGTTTTACCTTTCTGTTTCCCTTTGATGGCCTATCCTCAAGTACTGTGTCACAGTGGCACATTTTCCAACACTATGTACAGAGGTGCACTCATTATGAGTGACTAAGTGGCCGGGGTCACACGGAACAAGGTGCCGTCTTGTTATAATATGATAAGCGTAAGTAATCACTTCGTGATTCAAGACAGCTCCATGTTCCGTCGGACCCCGTCCACTTAGTCACTTGTAATGAGTGCAACTCTGTACATAGTGTTGGATACTGTGCCACTGTCACATATTCTGTGACACAGTACATGAGGGTAGGCCACCAAAGGGGAACAGAGAGGTGTAACTTAAACTGAGAAGGATTCAATCCAGCATCGGAACTGGAATCCTGTGTGGCTTAGTGGATAAAGCGTCAGCATGTAGAGCTGAAAACCTGGGTTCGAGTCCCGGTGCCGGAGAGAATTTTTCTCCGTTCTACCCATTCTTCACTAGAAGAGAAAATTGTTCTAAGAAAGTAATTGCTATAGTACGAAGTTTAAGAGATGTGATTAATTCACAACATGGTTAAAATATGGTATTATTATAAATGAAAAAGAGAGAGAGCAGAAAAGATTTGAATTGGACTTTTTCCAGTTCTGTTGAAAAGAAAAAAAAACTTAAAATTGTATTCGAAGGCTGAAGGTTGTAATATCTACTCTCCTCTTGTGTAAGAGGAAGATGATGCTCTACTCGTTTAAGTCATTGGAGATGGTTAAATCCATGTGACTCTCAGTGGCTAAGATAGAAAACGAGCTATTGTCGATGGACAAACAAAATCGTTAGGGGGGATTCTAAGATGACCATAGATGAAAAAGGCCCCAATCCGAAACACCTCTAAAATAATAATGTACTGTTGTGTTTCGCTGACAACAGGTTTCTTTACTTTCTTTTGTCACTTTCTGTGTATAAAGAAGCATTGCTGAAAGTCTTGCATTACATTTTAGTCTTATTATAAAAACATATTATTTCATTAAAAAGAAACCTAGACATGTTCACTTTTTTGTTACTGTCGCAGAAACTTTCGCATATATCTTATCTATTACTTATTCTCTGTTTCAAGGTACAAACAACATGTAGATCAGTTTTTAATGTTAAAATATTTTGCATCCATAAATAATAAATACTTATTCAAAATAATGAAAGTTAAAAACCTGAATCGGACTTCTAATAAATTTTTTGCTCTAAGTAACTATTGCTTACATGTGTGTAAATAATAATAATAATAATAATAATAATAATAATAATTTCAATAAAAATTTCATTAGGAAAACTTCTTAACAAAGGGCACCCAAACTGTTTTTTTTTTTTTTTTGGTCTCAACATTTCTGCAAATATACTCTTCATTAAATAATATAATCGAACATTTATTTTCTGTCCTTCAAGGTAGTATTTCATTATCATTTAGATTAACAATCAGTTGCAGATATCATAAGTTTATATTCCATGTACTAAACTCAGTCTTCCAAAGTGTATGAAACTAATTTGAAGCACTCTTAAATGGAAAATATTGCAGCATAATTTCATAACGGTTTAGCAGGTTCATGTAACCTATTCTTATCTTTGTTTTTCCGCACCAGTAGTTGTCAGTTATTCTTTCAATAGAAACCTCAAGAGCTTAAAAGGAAAGTTGGATCTTTGAATCCTCTCTACAATAAAGAACACTACTGTCTGCATTTTGTCAACAGTGTTCACTGAAGAGATAGTAAATTTCTATGCTGTTAGTAGTCTTCTCTTTAAGAGCTGTTTTTGAGAAGTTTCCCTCCCTCCCAAAAGTCAAGTTACAATTATAAAAAAAGAAAGTGTGATGATATCACTCCAAAATGATTTTATTTACAAGTTCTCATAGTGTAGTGGTTGTTTACTTTTAAATAAGAAAAATGTTATTAAACTTCTGAGCTTCAAATGGCCTCAGATTAATCACTTATTAAAACCACGAAGTGTGATGAAATTTGGAGGTTAAAATGTCATTATTTTCGCAAGAAAGGAATCTCTGTTATTTGTATTCCTTTATTTAATTGTTTATACTTGTAATACAGAGAATCGATGACTACTGCTAAGTCTATGTATATATTCTGTACGCAAAAAATATATGAAACATTGTTACTTGTGAAATAGTTTTTCAGATAAATACACTTGTTAATGTATCGCAATGAAAATACTTTTTCTTGAAAAGAATCTCTGTATAGTTCTGTGATTTTTTTGTTATGTGTTTCTGCAATGAATATTTAGTGGAAATTTATAAAAAAATATATATATACTCATTCATATTTGGTTTATTTCATATTATCTTGTGAATATTTGTGTAATTTGATTTTGTTTTCAATTAAATATGTGTTTATCTGTCATGCGTGCATAATAAACTCGTGTCGTACTAAAGTTAGAATATAAAAGAAGGTGGCAACCCTGATCTCAACAACATGACATTGTTTTGAATCTAAAGTAGCTCATTAAAATGGTTGTAGTTAAAATGTATTATAGCTAACAGTAGTAAAAAATGTAATATAGTGTAATTTATAAACAGAAACCTAGAAGGTTACCAAAAATGTCCACGTGTTTTAATCGTAAAAAAAATTGATGAGGTCTGGTGGAATTTGAATATATTGTGATACAACAGTAATTATATTCTTATTGTTTTCAATCATAACATTTTAGGAGGAGAGGACAAAAAATACGGTATAATCTTTTTCACTTCAGCTGTGATGGAGTGTTACTGTTACAGACATTGGCGTCCATTATATGACTTTGGAGGTTAGTGTCCATGCTCAAAAGTGACGTAGATAAAGTCTCAGAAAAACGTTTTGTTGCAGATAACTTCACAAATTCCAGAAAGGAGGCAATACGCATGATCAGAGAACGTTTGACCTGGTTCACAAGAGGACTAGTTGAGGTAATAAAATTAGCTTTGTTTTGTTGTATGTCTGATCATGCGCACTGTCCCATTTCTGGGACTTTTGTATATGTGCAACAAAACTTTTTTCTAAGACTGTACATTACATGTGTATGTGTGTGTTTTAAGATTTTCATGTTAGATGTCTTAATTCTAAAGGTAGGTCTAATGAGTACTCGAGAGGGCCGGTATTTCATACTGACATTTTTTTTTCTGAACATTTCGTAATGATATCATATCGGTAGAATGAATGCCTGGTGGCCAGCGCAATAGCGTATACAGTTTTATTCGCAATATATTGTATGCAATGCTTAAGTTAAAAAAATAAATGTCAGCAAAAATATGGAGTCAATGTCTCCAACTTAAGAGTAAACCAAGGTAAAATTTTGTCCTGTTTGTCAAAAATTACTATTTTCCGGTTTTTATAATTTAAAAAATTGTTTAAGATCTAAAATATCCCTGCAACAATTTTCATGCTCATAGAATTATCCAGTCAACTTGTTAAGTGTTGGAAGGAGCGGTGTGTGTTTATTACTTTCATCTATATAGTTCCAAATAATGTTAAATTCATTTTTCTCGAATTGGGATTTTTGTACATTTTCTTTTACTAAAAATTCTGCTCTTCCTACAAAGGTTGTAGTAGATGCGTGATTTTTTGTGGATGTTATTCAATGTGTGCTTAATAACATTTGCTATCACGACTTCCTTTAGATCTCGTATTTGATTTTTTAATTTTATTTTTATATACCGGTACTGGAAATTTTTATACTCAATTCCATTAAATATTTTTCTTATTTTCGGGTAAGTGGAATGGAAACCCTTGGCAGCAAGTTTCGTTTCTGAGAGTCTGACAGGTGTGTAGACAAAATTTCAGACAAGAATTTTTTAAATTCATGAAAAGAATAGGTCTAATTTTTTTTAAATGTCGTTTAAATATACAAAATGATTTATAATTCACGGTTGTCTAGTGGCTAGAGCGCTGGACTTATAATCCTGTGGATCCAGGTTCGATCACCAGTGTACCTCTGATTTATAAATCTCCATCTCGTATCATCGCGGGTGTACAATAGACCAGTCCCCTAGGACGTATCCTGGGTAACGAATGTGGCTAATGATAAATTCAAAAGTCCCTGCATTAAATAAATTAGTTAATATGCAGTATAATAACGGTACAAATTTTCAGATCTCTAGTTTGATTGAAATTTCACCTCATTGTACCTTAATTACGACACAATATTTAATTTTAAGTTCCGATAATAAAACTCATTTTAAACTCTGTAAATATAGAAGTACAATGCACCTAGAATTCATAAGGTAGATAGGCCTACAGTAGTACGAGTATGATGTGTGACGATATAATCTAACTTTTCTTTAAGAAAAAACACTGAACTTCTAAAGCTTAATTTTCGGCACTGGAGATAATTATGTACATGCACTTCACTCCAAATGGAATTATTTCTGCTTACATTGACTTCTGCTGAAGAAAATAAGTATATATTTTACACATCGAAATACAAATACTACTGGGTGAACAGTATAGAGCAGAACTGGTTTCATGGCTGGTCGGCCAGCTATGCGCACGGAGGTGGGGACTCAAGGCAGCACGAGGCTTCTGTCACAGTCTAATATATACAGTCACGAAGCTTGAGTTTATGAGGGTCCTAGGAACAATAGACTGTGCAGGTATTATTTCGAATTGTTTCTAATGAGGCGATAGTAGCGAGCCTAGTGGTTAGCAACTATCTATGGATGCATATTTACTACGATTGAGCTTCGTGACTGTATATACTAACTAGACTGTGCTTCTATTCTGCTCTATACTGTTCATCCAGTAGAAACGTAATAGAATTTATAATTCGAGATGTTTTCATGTTTCGTTTACTAATTTTACGAAACAAAAACAACACAGGTCCATGCATGACCGTGAAACGAGCGGGTCCGTGTTCAAATCCTGGTTGGGACAAGTTATCTGGTTGAGATTTTATCCAGGGTTTTCCCCTCAACCTATTACTAGCAAATGCTGGGTAACTTTCGGCGATGGACCTTCATGTAATTCAGACGCTAGATAATCTTAGCAGTTGATAAAGCGTCGTAAAATAACCAACAAAAAAAAAACAATCACAGGTCAGTTAACTGTGAACGAATTTTAGTTTACTAAACTGACATTGCAGATCTCCCACTTAAATGCCTCACACTCATACGACCTTAATCAAGGCCGTAACGTGAAAAATGTTGTTCAGTTGCATTACGTGGCTGTCCTCTAGCCAACACCTCGTGATGTGGGTTAACATTTGCGTCATTACTGCAGTAAACTCACTTCCTGAGTCTCGGCTTTCACTATTCTGTACGTAAAACACATGTAGGCCTATCAGTGACGTGGTATCAAAGGAGACAGGGGAGGTAATGTGTACCCAAAATGTAATTTTTTTAAATCTTATAAAATTGTGGGTAAAACTTACTATTTGCTACTAAACTCGCGTGTAAGTGTGAAATTTTAAGTGAGAGATGTTCCTTATTAGCGTCACCTGTCCTTGAAAACCATTATTAACAAATTCTTCAATGTAGTAGTGGTATAACAAAATGGAAACCGTCCTGAATGTCTTTCGCAACTTCGTTTTGAAGAGCAGAACATGAGTGAGGAGAGAATATATGCGCATTATGGAGTTTAGTAAATAATAATAATAATAATAATAATAATAATAATAATAATAATAATAATAATAATAATTCGTCAGACCGACCAGCCGGCTGCTGGCCTCATGGCCACATTCCGAATCAGAGGTGGACTATCATTCAACCATCGCGTGGTTAGCACAATGATCCTCCAATCGTTATAGCTGGCTTTCTTAACCGGATTCCGCTACATATCGTAGCTTCCTAAGTGCATCACGATGGTGGGTGGGGCACCGGTTCCATACACTGCCGAAATTTTATAAGAAAATTTCTTCCCCCATAAGGAGTCGGAGCAGCACGCATTACGCAACGGGAGTCCAGGGCAGGATGCCTTAAACCACGACGCCACGGTGCAGAACTATGAAGTTCAGTAGTATTATTATTATTATTATTAATTTTAATCTTTGCAAAGCGAAAAGTTTTTCAATTTCGTTATTTTTATTTAGGCCAAATTAATAATATAATAGGCATGACTTGCTCTATAGTCCCGTCGCTCTTATTTCCGACAGCCAATCACGTTGCAGGTCGGCTACATTTAAACGTGTGCGTCTTGTCATTCGATGCTGATGACGTTATGCACTTTCTAAGGCTCGATAAATAATATAATCGTCCGCCATTTTGGCTCTTTCGTTGGCGTTCGCAGAAAGCACACGAGGACGTTATTTGCCGCTCAATTATTTGCTCAATTACAGTACGTTTGATTTATTATCGTAGGAGCTACGATATGATAATGTTTAACGGTGCGGCAAATAGATTCCTCGTCTGGTAGCTCGGCAACGAAAGAACAAAAATGGCGAACGATACTACCTACCTAGGCTTTATAGAGTCTTAACGTCCTAAAGCGTAAGCAAAGAGGAGAAGTCACGCCGGAAATAACAGCAACGCGATTATAGTGACTGATATGAACGAAAATCTTTCTTGTACTGTTATTTTTATTACGAATCGTTCCATATTTTCCTTAATTTTAGGACGTAAATTGAAATTTAAATATGAAGTAACTCTACCGAAGTTAGATTTGTCACAAAATGATAAGAGGAAATGTAATTGCTGCTGGTAAATCAAATCAGTGGGGTTATGCGACATTAGTACAGACCAAGAAACAAAATTTGGGCCATCTCCATTTTAAAAGTTCCTTACAACATACTGCGGATGCTCAGTACAAAAAATGTCTCTATTGATGTTACTACCTGAAGTCTGAACTATCTAATCCATCGAGTTCTACTAAAATAACCAATATAAAAATAATTTACGCGAAAGTTGCGAATCATGCAAGAACCTGTAATATTAAAAACACGAACATGTTTCATGCATGCTTACGTAACTTTAAAACCCGTAATACTTTCAGCATCATGCATTGTGTTCACGTATCACTGGGTCCTGTTTCACAAAAGTATAATAAAAAAACTCTAGTAGCTTAAAATAATATGCCTACAGTTAAATTTCTACCCAAGTTCATTTTCAAGTTTCATTAGGTTTTTACTCTAGTAGACCATAGCCAACATGACAATACTTACGAACAGAACATCTAGTATATATATTTTCTAAATTATAGACATCGGCTCCAAGAATTTGAGTGACCACAAGGGTCCTGAATACAATGAACATGTACAATATAATGTAATGTGATACATTAAAGAAAAAAGAAAGTTAATTGTTGAAGGCAAATATAAGTGGATTAATTGAAATAGAGATGATGATGTAATATTTGAAGGGAATTCTTGATAATATTTATAAGGACAGAGATTACATAATCAAAAAGAATGTGAAGTTCCTTAAGATAATTCCATGTGAATTTTGTAATAGAACCTCTACTGCCAAACAGCAAACCAATGACAGACCATTGTTTAAGATGGACGTTGTACTTTTGAGAAAGATAAGGCAGACAAGGTTCATATATAGATTTCTTCTCAATATCAACTTCGGTGGCCTGATTTAGGTTTCTTTCGAAACGGATAGTAGAGTTAAGAACAAGAGCCCGTTTTAAGCGTTCGTTAATAGCAATAATGTCTGCCCGTCTAAAAGAACCATCTGATGATACACAATGTACTTCCTCATGAATCTTCCAATTTAAAGTTTTTAACGATGTCGCCAGAGCATGTTGTGCACGATGATGTCTAGCATTGATCAGCAGCTCGCCTTTAGGGCATTGTCCAAGCACGTGTCCAAGTGTTTCAAGCTCGCTAGTAGCGAGTCGCGGATTGTGCTTAGAGTTCTGCCCGGTAAATGTAAATATAATACAGAGTGATTTATATAGAACTAACACATTTCTTTCTTCCTTTATTTCAAAACGAATGGTGCGAGCCACAATTTGTTACACCTCAAATGTAGAGTATCTTTGGGGGATTACTAACCTCTATAGCAAATGTTGAAAGTTCTTTATTTATTCGGCTGGAAATTCATTTAATGACAAGTTTTTAACGTCAAATTAAGCAAGAGTTTTGATTCCCTGTCACGAGATGCGCAGATGTTTATTCTTTATTCCTTATTGTTGGCAGCTGTTTACGATATTTTGTTTTAGTCACTGAAAATGCAGTACACATTAAATCAACGGCTCTTCTTTGTGAAGCAATACTGGATTACGAATTCAATTACAGCTACTCAAAGGGCATACCAGAGAGAATTTGGTGTTCGTAATCCCTCCCAAAGAAACACAATACTGGGACTACTGGTAAATAAATTTGAAACAACTGGATCTCTAAAAGAATATGATAAATATACAGAAAAAGAATAAACATCTGCGCCTCTCGTGACAGGGAATCAAAACTCCTGCTTAATTTGACGTTAAAAACTGATCATTAAGTGAATTTCCAGCCGAATAAATAAAGAATTTTCATCATTTGCTATAGAGGTTAGTAATCTCCAAAAGATACTTTACATTTGAGGTATAACAAATTGTGGCAGCCTCATTCGTTTTGAAAGAGAGAACGATAAAATGTGTTAGTTCTATATAAATCACTCTGCAGATTATGGTTATTGTTCATGCTGGAGGTATGGAGCAATGTTTTCTAATACCGCATGAAATGACCGAAAATTTAACCTGAAACGTTCACTGAATTCATAAGTATTTTCAAATGTATCAAAATCTATCTTTGTCCTAAATATTCTTTTCTTCTATATTCCACAATAACTTCATCATTGTTACTTGATTCTGAAGACTTTTTTTTTGATAATTTTGTTTCTTTTACTTAAATATTGTACATTAGTAGGCCTAACTAATTTTACCCAGCTATGGATTTGAGTAAACAACCTTAATATTTATTTTATTTTATTTTATTTTATTGAGCTTCCTCAAATTAGAGGCTGCCATTAGACAAAGCATACAAAACAATACAAGAACAAATAGATGATTGAAGATAACAGAGTAAGAAAAAAAGTAAAGAAGTACACAAACAAACAATGGCAATTTACAGAATAAAAAAAGTTGCAAGTAAAGAAGCAATGAAAGCTAATAAGAGAAAGAAAAAAGATAATGTTGCGTTAGTTTTTTCAGTACACTGAATTAGAGTCCATATAGGTGATTTCGTAAAAGTTTGACTGACTCTCTAATTATGAGGAGGGCTAGTTCATTCAGAAACGATTTGTGCAGTCCAAGGGTCTTACAAAATTGAGAAGTTGGGTATCGTTCCTCTTGCTCCAAACATCAATCCCGTAACTCTGATATCGTGAAGTTGGTATTTATCTTTATAATACGGGATGGTTGGAACGTAAATTGCTCGTTTCTCCTCATGTACGTCTTCAGGCTGTCCTTTACAGGTTTCAAACCTGATGGTGGGGTCGATTATCATACCCTGAGACAGGGATTCGCTAATGGTGATTATGTCAATGCGTCTGTTACTGCCATTGTCGGCAGTTCCGTGGACTTCTTCATAGACGGTGTAAAGTAAAATACCATAGTAAAAAAAAAAACAAAGTAAATTAGAGTTTCTCATAGGCTAGTAGTTACGATAGTAATTATTTTTACCCTGGTAGTTACATGAAACAGTTCAATAAATATCATAGTAGGAAGAAAATTCCTATAGTAATTATTTATCTGTAGACTAGTAGTTACATGAGAAACAATCCAGGAAACTAGCCTAGTAATAACGAAGATTTACTAATACCTACCATACTGTAGTAAACTTTTATGAAACAGGCCCTGGGTATTAGATTAACAATATTTTTCACTCTACGCCACTGCTTGTGTCTTATTCCCATTCATTCTGTTCTGCCAAGAGCCTTCATCTTCTGCATGCATTCGATCGAAAGTGAAATTGAGACTTTTTGCAACATTATAAGTGATCAGAAGTTTCTTCTGTTAAATGTAGTCCACATTTTCAGAATAGATTCATGATTTAAGAACTGACCGCTGGAATGCAGGTTGTTATGGCCGGCTGTGTCCGGTTCGTTTCAGATAAACTGGTTTACAAAGTTGCAAGTTCGTCAGCGTAACACTTAAATGTGCGCAAAACACATACGGAATGAATGTATGAATTTATACAGGACAGTTTTCTAAATACTAAGCCAGTAGCTCTAATTCGGTAACTAAATCTGCTGCTATAACGCGTATCTTGAAAGTTGATAATTACCGTTTTTTATTACTAAATTAGTTAAAATAACATGGTATCTTATTTAAAATACAGTCTATTTTATTAGAATCCATAAAATTGCTTTGATACATTTCTTTCAATGTGCGAAAGCATGGAATGTCGAAATTCTAGATAAAGACAGTCGATATTTTATAAATGTTTATGCTCAACCATGCCGAAATGTAGTAATTATACACCTGGTAGCAGTCCTTTAATGCATGTCATTAAAGTACACCTCATTAAAGTACAGGTGTTCAGTCAGCTTTGTACCGTTATAAAACCTCAGCCAATGACAAGTCAGCTTTGTACCGTTATAAAACCGCAAGTATCGATTATTCTCGGATATGCAATCGAAAGAGAATTAGCGAAAAGTCACGGAGGCTGGAAATCCAATACTGTCGCAGAAGGTTATGTTCTGTTACTATAATAATTAGAGTTAATTGTAAATAATATTCAAATAAATTCAATTTGTCATCTCGTTTTTCAATTATAAATCAATTTTCAGGTTATACCAGAGTAATATTCATCTTATTCTGTGCCAAGGTCAATGAAATTCGGCCTCGGAAAATATCAATACTTTCGCGTCTGCGCTCATCTCACAATTCAGGTCAATTCGCACATAACCATAATTTTTAATACTTTCAAGTTAGAAATATGGTCGAGCATAAAAAGTCGTATGAAACTTGCCTATAATGGTAATTAAGACGCTCGTATGAAAATTATGAAACTCGCTTGCGCTCGTTTCATAAACAATCATACTTGCGTCTTAATTACTACCATTATAGGCTCGTTGCATAATGTACTATTAAACATACGAATTTTGCTGTTTACGTAGGTGATACTTCTCGAAAAATCAATAATAATAATAATAATAATAATAACAATAATAATAATAATATCCAAGGATTGACGGGTTCTCATTTTTAATATTGTAAAAGCTACTCTAGAAATCTACAAATAGAATCCCTTGGTCATATGGCGAATAACATTTTTAGTTGGTTGTTTAACGACGCCGTATAAACTACAAAGATATTTTGCGTAGATGAAATTGGCGCTAGCAAGATGGTATTTGGCGAGACGAGGTCGAAGAATCACATGTAATTACCCGACATTCGTCTTCTAGATGTGGAAAACCTTTTAAAAACCCAACAGGTGTTCGGCCCAAGTGAGTATCGAATCCACGATTTTCGAGAGTAGCTCCGCTTCAATAATAATAATAATAATAATAATAATAATAATAATAATAATAATAATGTGAATATAGCCTAACTCAATTCACATGTGAAGAAGCGAAAATGTACAAGTAATACAGTAGTAGATTCAAATTAGCCTATAAAATTCAGATAAGAGCAATGTTATGCAAGAAGTTGACAGTGATAAAAACAGAAATAGAATCCATTAATAATAAACGTTTCGATTCGATTGAACAGAAGCTTCATAAGGGAGAAAAATCATTTTTCAGATATAAAGATGTGATACTCAACTTAAATATAACACATTTAGCACATCAAAACAATTATCGTTTAAGAGATATACCTATAATTTGATGTAGGTAGATGTTAAAGACTAAAGAAAAAGTAAAAATGTAGGCTATAGTCTATTGTAAACCGTCCAATTTATAATGGATTTTATTGCGAATAGCTTTAGATTCTACAACGAAATTTATATTGTCTCTAAAGCTAGGTCACATCGATTTTATACCTTTAAATCGTATAGGTATTAGCATTTTCTTTAGCACGAAGAGCTTTAGGTATAAGTTTCAGTAACGCAAAGCTGACAGCATTTCGTCTTTCCCCTTCTTTAATATTCTTGTACTCGCGCTATTCTGCTAAATGCGTTTAACCTTCCTATCCATTTATATTCCTTATGAATAAAACTTTTCATTTTGTTGCAGCACCGAACTTCATCCAGTAAGATTATCCTACTTCTCTCCACGCTATGGTTTTATCTTTCGGTAACACTGCACTAGGCTACTCAGAGATTCACTTTTGTTACAGTGTTTCCTGAGTCTAATTTTACCAGAGTTAAGGCTGGTTCACAATAAACCGGGAACGGAAACAAGAACGAGAACGGAAATATTTTTAAAATAAATATATTTAAATGTGCATTCACAATTAACGAGAAGCTTGCCGGAGCCCGGGAATGGGAACGGAGAGTTAGCCAAATTTTAACTTTACCGTTCTCGTTTCAGATCACAGTCTTCTAGATTCATTCTGTTGTCATCAAAAAGCTATTTGGTCGTAACTAACGCAGTAATTCAGTAGAATCACTTTCAATATATGCTACGTGTATATGTGACCAGACTATCACGTGAATTGAATTCTTAAATATTACGTGTCTCAAATTTCGAAGTGTCCACACCTGTGGAGTAACGGTCAGCGCGTCTGGCCACGAAACCAGATGGCCAGGGTTCGAATCTCGATCGGGGCAAGTTACCTCGTTGAGGGTTTTTCCGGGGTTTTCCCTCAACCCAATACGAGCAAATGCTGGGTAACTTTCGGTGCTGGACCCCGGAATCATTTCACCGGCATTATCACAGTCATTTCATTCAGACGCTAAATAACTTAGATGTTGATACAGCGTCGTAAAATAACCCAATAAAAAAAATTTCGAAGTTGGTTAACCTGTGTTTGTGTTGGCTGGCTTGTACTCGTGAAAGAATGCCGTTGGTCAAGTATACGCAAATAACATCAGAATGCGTAATATCGACTTTACATATCGTTATTAACATACCTATTGACATACCTATTCTCGGTTTATTGTGAATCAAAAATCTTCACGTTCACGTTCTTCGCTTCCCGTTCTCGTTTCCGGTTTATTGTGGACCAGCCTTAACCGTTCTTATTAGTGAATAATAAAAAATCCTTCCTTGCGAAGGGATGTAAAGCTAGGGAGGCTCGTGTTATAGATTTACGGCGAACCACGTCCATAAATGATAGAACCTCGGGCAGACAATTCCTCGCCCATATCAAAATTAAACTGTAGTAGTCGTCAATTTTACCTTATTAAATTATCTGTGCTTCCACCTTAGTAATGGAGTTTCTGACACTGCGACCGCTGGTGATCCATAATGGGATGGGATATTCACAGCGAATTTTTGGTAGGGTGTACCAGTCCTCTCCTAATACTTATATCTAACCAAATCTAACTTAAACGTAGGACAACACAAACACCCAGGTCATACATACCAAGGAAGAATTTCTAACCGAGATAAAATCCCTTGGCAGAGTCGGGAATCGAACCCGAAACCTCCTGGTCAGGAGCCAGTGTCGGTAACCACTAGACAAAGAGACTGCCCTATTAATATAATACACGAAGGTATTTAATCGATCTATGTTAGCAAGCATCTATTTTCGTCATTCTTCATTAAATTTCCCTCTTTTATCATTGACTCAAGCGCCTACCGCCATAGGAGTAAAGTACACGAAAATTGTAGTGTTAGCGCGTTGGGCTAATAAGCGAAGGGGCCCGGATTCAAATCCCGCTTCACCCTGAATTTAAAATTCGTGTTAGGTAAGCCCTTGATTCAGCCAACACAGGAATTTTCTCCGGGTACTCCAGGTTCCCCTGATATCCCAACAATTCTCCATAACCATAATTCGTTACGAACGCGACATAGACTCTGGTGGTGCACTCTGGATAGTTTCTGACGAACTAAGTGGTCTATATTTCTAGCGAAATCTGAGCACATATACAGTCGGGGAGAATAAGGCAAGGTTAAGGGCTTTACCATTTACCATTCATTTGACAAAGAAAATGGACTACTGGTGGAGGAAACGAAAACATCCGATGAAAACCTGTTGAAAGAAGGCCTAAAATATCTGTCCACGGCAAATTCCACTGGGACTCTTTGGGATATGGACAGCCGACACTGTAGTTCAATTCAAACATTATTTTGACGTAATGCAGCTCCTCTTGCCTATTTATATTTAATGCCCGAATATATTTATAAGCATTTAAGTATATAATTATATTTGCCAATATATATTCTTGCCGACCAGCACTTGGATAGCAACTTTTGTATGCCTAAATAGATTAATATAAAATTCAATATCCTACTGTATATATAGAGGGCCTTTGTGAGGGAAAAATCCAATTCTTTCGCGAAGTAAACAAATGTCAGAAATTGATTTCACAGGACTTATTATCGATTCTAGGCAACACTCACCATGATGAGGACATTCATTTCTAATTACATTATCTGATATTGCGTCTTTGTCAGTGTTTTATTTTTGTTACAGACTTCACATTAATCCACCATCACCATAAATTAGATCGAGCAAATTGAACTTTCAGCCTCCATCCTCAGTAGTAAGCAAGCAAACTGCATTCACAAAGTTTTCTTGTGTATCTCACACTGTTAAATCTTCAGCTGTTTTCGACCAGAACACTTCAGCGTTTACTGTTACACTTTCTTGTGGAAGAGTATTATGAACACATCCAACAATAGTTATTTCTTTGTGCACAGCAGATTAGAAAATAAAACTCTAGATGCTAAATGATCATGTAGCTGTGGTGCTGTTTCTGATTTATTATAGCACGCGCGGAAATTTCAAGCATAATATGATCCACACTTTCACTGACAAAAAATCAAATAGTATCGCTAATGCAGAGTATTACACATCTCGCGGTATATCTTGAACGATAGCGACCGTTAGATTGAAAGTGCGCAGTATCTTCTGTGCATACGTTTCATTGATTACTACACTCTAGCTGCAACACATCAGTTGTATCAGATGAGGTATGTGATCAATGTTTGTATAGTGCGGGCAATTTAAAAGTCCAGAAGTATTGCTTGGTCGGTCGGCGGTCCGAGCCCCAAACAATCGCTGGCATTCCTCTCCAGAAAATCGCGCCACTCTTTGCAGTCAGTCGTGAGTGAAATTTCACCGGAGTAGGACAGTTGTGTTGTGCATTCGTGAATGAGATTTCATTATAATTGTACAATAGTGATATATTCACTGCGTCGTTGTAGAATACGTACGTCAAGTGCAGAACAAGACAAGCATTTAGAAGTAAATTTCTTGGCAGCCCAGTTCAACGTGAAAAGAAATACAATTTCGGGACTGATTGGAGAAGAAAATTACGTCACATGTTTTCAGAATAAATATTTGATGAAATAAGAGCTGTCTTGGAACATAGTCTTCGAAAATATCTGGTTGGAGCAAGAGGTAGCGCTACTCTCTTCATGAAAGATGTGTTTAAGAGGCTTGGAATACCTACATCTATTATTACGATTGTAACTTTAGCTGCATTGAAAGGATCAATTGCTCTCCTGAAGCATCGCCTATATTCGAAATGAAACCAAGTTCATTAGCATTCTTTACTTTTTTGTAACACTTATCTCTCTAAAACTAGGTATATTTCCACTAATCTCAAAATGTATTTGCAGCTATGTACTCGTAGGAGTTTCATTGTCAAAACAAAATTAACGGTTCAGTGAACTTGTAGACATTTATATGGTTAAGTACTCTTTGTCCCTTGTGGCAGCTCACGAATAGTGAGACGATTTCTAAATTAAAATTTCAGCATTGTACAACACTATTGTACTCTCCAATTAAATATCAAGCACGACTGCAAAACACAACTATGTTACTCTGCACGTGAAAACAGCACCGCACTTTCATGAAGAGGAATACCATCGATTGTATGGGGCTCGAACCACCGCCAAACAATGGTTCGGGACTTTAAACTGCCTGCTCCTACTTTAATTCTAATATCCCCTAACATACAAGGTTATCTACAGTTATAATTTAAAAAAAAAAAGTTCAATGAAGTAGACTTCAGTAAATCATTATAAGAAGTTTATTTACGACAGATTACGACGAAAGAGTTTGTGTAGTTTTGCCCAGTCTTTCTATTTGTAGGGAATCGCTTTTCTAAAATAAGATATTTATCTTTTCAAGCTTGGTAGAACGTTAGATCTATTCAAAGTACTTATATTAAATCTTAAAGATTACAATTCCAATTCATGAAAGCGAAGTATAACTTACCACGTTTCATACTAAATCTGAAGACAAATTTATATCTTAACTTTTAAGTCCACAAAAAAGGAAAAGTAATAAAAATAATTACGCCTTTCCCATGTGTTCCATTTAGTTCTGTTATCCGTCCTCGGAGAAGAGAGAAGATAAGACTTAGCGGGCTTAGGAACTACATATCACAATTGGATCTACCTGATCGTACAGCACCAGACCTCATCTACACCAATCAAAATGTTTTTTTATATATTTTTATATGTGCCAAACCCTAAGAGTATTAATGTTTTCTTGTTCCTGAAGTTTGAGTGTAAACTTGTTATTTGGATGCTATTGATGTAACCTGTTTCTTCAAAAGTGTGGATCTATCGGATGTACAATTTGTGTGGACAGTATATAAAGTGATCATTGTTTATATAATGATTTATTTGTGTTCCTCTCATTAACCTTTCAATACATTCCTCTCAAAAGATAATTATATTTTTATTAAATAGAGAATACAGCGTGATCCGTTTCGGAAGACATAAAATAAAAACACTAACTTGAGAACTGTTGCTATTTATTTTTCAGTAATCTGTAAATACATACAAGGATGAGAATTTTGCCTACGTTAGACTTCTATGTACTATCATTACGCACACAACACAATTCATAATGTGAGACTTATTTCTCCCATGTGTGACGTAACATCTCAGGGGTATTTTTTTTTCAAAAGATAACATAATCTTTGCTTTGAGATCATTAATATCCTTGATCGCTGTGCATAGATATCGTTATTCACAGAACCCCAAACAAAGAAATCGAGTGGTAATTAATTGGTTACCACGATCTTATCAGTTGATGTGAAATGTTATTCACGAACTTATTTTTCCTCAATTAGCTGATCCGCTATCCTGCTGGAACACTATGCCCATGTTGTTTTACTGCTGTAACTGTGGTATGAAAAATAAATGTGATCTGTTTATGGCAAGGCTCTCTATGAACAGTCATCTAAGACTCTTCTTGGGACATTTCTGTCATACCAACGCTTCGGCTTCGAGAACACGCCTATGGCCACCATCTACTATACTACTTTTCATGGAATATTCAAATTGATTTGAATACATTTACCGTACTGAATACGATCCCTCCCCGATCTCTGTTTTCATGCAGTTTTTAATGAGTACGTATTGAAAACGAATTAAATACGGAAGCTGAAGTTTTGAAAGTAGTTATGTTCGTGAACATATCATCGACACGTTAGCATGTTGGTCACTTTGTAGGCCTTAGCTATAAACAGTGTTGCATTTTCATAATGAGACGCATAAAAACTTAATATTCTGGCTGTTAATGAAGAAGCTTTTAGGAAAACACAAGATATTGTAACAACACGCCTTTTCAACATACATAATTGCCCTCGCTGTTGATAAAACAGCTGACACATCAAATTACGATCGTTCATGCGCCTAGCGTACTGAAATCGTTTTGAATACGATACCCGTTTTCATAGAACTCATTCCATATTGAATACGATCCGATCCCATTTTTAGGTGTATCGACCTTGAGACTGAGATCGTTTTGAATTCCCATTTTCACGGAAGTTTCAATACGGTAATTTTATTCAAATGGATTTGAATACTTCATGAAAACATAGTAATTGCATGGCATGTTAACAGATCCACTTTCTTAGTCGTGCAGTACCATAACCAAAGCTCGGAAGTTGGGGACTTGTGTCTTTGAACGTGGCTAAGCGACCGGACTTCAATGTCAACAAACTCCCGCTTCCAGCACGGAGGTACTGTCAGGTCTGCTATAAAAGTGGTTCCTGGCTAGAACAACATAATGATAATATTATGATAGGTTGAAACATCTAATTTTATAGCATATATATAAATAAACATGCAAAATACATCAAATTTACAGTTCTGCTCTGTACATTTCATTACAGTGTATGACTACATCATTCGAAGATTTTCGAACCCATAAATTATTCGTCTTTTAGTTAAACATGATTTGAAACGAAGGAAACTTATTTCCACGTCACATGAAGGGACGGGAGCAAACTTTAATTTTTTTATTTTATTTATTTTAACTAGCTACCTAGTGAGTACAAATTGCATTTATAAAATAAAAATGTTTCTAGCCACTACCGTAAGAGCCAGGCTCGTGTACGGTGTGGTCTTAGTGAATAATATAACATAAAATTTACAAGGACAGTTTACTAAATACAGTAATTAACTTAATTCAAACCAATAAGTACAACACAAGAGCAAGAATAAAGAAGAAAGGGAAAACGAGAGAAAAATACACATTTAATATAAATTGACAATCCGACAGAAGCCAGTGATATTCAATAAAAACATGAATATAGTCGAAAGAAATAAAAGGTAAAAAAGTACGTTTGTTACTATTATATATCATGGATAATTTTACAAAATTCTTTTTTAAAAGTTTCAATTTTAAAAAATTTCAAATTTGGAAAATGGTTTGAAATTTTATTATAAAGTCTTGGGCCTAAATAAAATACTGAATATTTCACTGTCACTGTTTCCTGTTCGATTTTCAGCAGAGCTCGTATCTGAGAAAGATAAGTATATCCTAAATTTTTCTCGCAAATAGTTTTCAATTAGTGTATCACTACTAGGGAAGGTCCCTCTACGACTTGATCCATGGCTATGGACAAATTCTCCATCAATTTAAAGGACTGCAATGTCTTTCAATGAATGCCCGTTTCCAGCTCTAGTTTATGTGTGGTACAACTTACAAGATATAAACTCTGCATTAGAAGAAAATAATGTATCTCCTCAGAATTCCTCCACGAAATTCTGTACCTAAAATTTAAGAAATGCATTTTCAAACTTCCATAACACCCATTCGAATAACACGTATTTTCTCATTCCTCAAACAGACCATTTACCTGTAATTCTCTTAATGTCATTGGCTTCGACGTGACACAGTTTATTCGTTCGTCTTCTTGCCATTCGATGTGACCACTTTCTTAGTACAAACGACTGTCCCTGAGCACTTGCAGCGTGAGCTTTGTGTACGTTATGCCTGTAACCTTACTCAAGCACACGACACACAAGTCCCCAAGATCCGAGCTTTGACCATAACCTTACCAACTTATAAATCGGAGCTCTTTGAACGTTATAACCTAGATCATATATACCCAAATTGCTCTGCGTTATAGGCTTTGACGGTAACAACTTTTGTCAGGTTTACTATGCTGCCATCTAGTTATTACATAAGGAGTCATGTCATAACTCTCATTTGAATTGCATTAGCAACTGTACTGCCATCTAGTGTTCGTTTACGGCGGACGGGTGGCGATCCTGGCGGTGGTTCTCTTCAAAGTGTAACCGATTTTAACACAGGAATGAGCAATCTATATATGATCTGGAGTTATGGTTAAAACGACGTTGAACTGATGTTACACTTTCAAATTATGTAAACCGCAACACACATTTCGCTACATGCCTTGCAGTAAACGGAGTTTTGTTTATTCATTCGTTACTAAATGACAATCTGACTTATTTTGTTCCTAAAAACAATACAAAAATACCGTGTTTTAACGTCAAATTGGAACTGAAATAACTTTTGTATCATCTGTGGTATAATTCTTATATCGATTTTATTTTATGTCTTCCAAGACGGACCAGGCTGGTATATTCGAATAATTAACAATATGTCAGATTTTTTTTCTGCCGTGTCACCAAAGTACAAACATTCAACGTATCGACTCCATTATTAGGGGACATCAGGAAAGGAAAACTTCACTCTTGGTCCAGTTGTCAAGAGATAATCTCCAAATAGGTTCCTTTTCCTATCAAACACGTAAATTCGAAACGAATGTTTCTACATCTCCGACACACTAAAAGAAAAATGTTTTACACAACGCTGAACTATTTGAAAGTCATAAATATCACTTAACTTACAATGTAGGTGCACAGGGCAATCTAACAAGAGTATGGATATTTTAAAGGAGCATAGTTTTGGTAGTTTAAAATCTAAAAACATTTAGTCTGAAGTAAATGATAGACAAAAAGGCACATATTCTAGAAGAAAAGTACTATATTTTTATAATTTAAAAAATCCTATCCGAAGGACACAATCTCCAGTAGGTTACAGTAAGCCATAGGTAAATTTTTTTTAATTAATAGTAATCGCATTATTTGACGTGAAACATTATGTTCGAGAAACAAAAAGAAAAAAATTGTAGCGTTTTGACATAACTTTATCCTGACGTCACTTGTAGTACCATGGAAACTGAAGTGTAAATGATTTTCCACGCAGCCCATCTCGTTCCATTCTCTATTTACAGTGCTTCGAGGTTTTCCATACGGTCAGTCTCGCTCTATCATAATATAAACTATGGACTGGAGAAAATTGAAGTGAGATAAGTGGTCAACAGGCTTGGAGTCACATACACTTCTTCCCACCCAAATTTTCCTAGCAAGGAAGTGTTTTCGTGCACCTTCTAAATGTTTTTTCTCCAATTTCCCTATCCATTCATTCAATGGGGTATAAGCCTGTGTACAGTCATAAGAAGAAAAACTGGCCGGCTGAGAAAAGTCTTCACGGCGGACATGCAGTACAGATGTACAGAAATTTTGCATCATGTACTATGTTTTCATGCTTTTAAAGTTAACCTAACCCTATTATACATAGTGATATGATAATGTTAGCCATTTATTATAGACTAGCCGTACCCGTTCGCTCCGCTGCACCTGTTAGAAATAACTATAAAGTAATTACATAATTAAAATAGGACGTTTGATCCAGGGAACAACTTTTACAACAGCGCAAGATAATCTGCTTCGCTCATTACCCAATTTTTTTTGCATTGCATTTATTGCATATATTTTTTATGTATTTTAACACGATTCAATTGAGCATAGTTAAAATTTGAATTATAAAATAATGGATTGCTAAGCTAACGTACTATTACTGCATACTAAATCAATACACTCTCGTTGTTCGTTAATTCTCTGAGATTAAAATGAGTGTACATAAATATTATTTTAAGAAATGCAGAAAACGAATGTACAAAATAGCCTATCAAATTTTCTGTGCATAAGAAGCTATTTTAATCTTACCTGTCCTCGATTTACTCAGACGTTACTGTAATAACATTATAGTATTATGTCCATCTAGAGAAACTACACTTTCCAATGGTGAAATAATAATAATTAATTATACAAATCAGTTAATTTAGCTTCTGATATTACTTCATACAAATGCAGAAACATTCTCTGTAGGCTATGTTTAATAGCTTTCGATTTTTGATGTCCAAGGCACCTGTTTCGATTGTTGTTGTTCAAGGCCCCTTATAGACGAAGTCATTTGTTCTTAATTCATTGCACCATCTTAGATGGCGTTATTTTAATATTAAAACTCATTTATCTCATTAAATATCAGTCCTATCAAAATTTTGTAAAGAGTAAAACTTATCGGAAATCATTTTTAAAGAAACTTTTGTTATGTAACAATTTTCACAAAAATCAATAATAAGCGAGATATTTCGATTTATTTAATTCAGGCCCCCTTATAACTCTCCTTTTAAATAAAGTATTTTGAATGCCATATAGCCTAAAATCTAAGTTACAACGAACTTAATTTATATTCCAATTTTCATATAAATCGGTTCAGCCATTATCGCGTGAAAAGGTAACAAACATACAGACAGACATACAAACAAAAATTTCAAAAATGCGATTTTCGGTTTCAGGGTGGTTGATTACATATGTTAGGACCAATTATTTTTGGAAAATCGAAAATTACCAGAAAAATTGCGGCTACAGATTTATTATTAGTATAGATGACAATTATAAATTTATTGCTTTGAGACTATCTGTTTCAATTTTATAATATGCTTCCGCGAGTATTTATTAGTGTTATTTAATCAACGTCCGAAGACAGATCTCAACCTCACAAGCGACATCATGAGGCAACAAGGCCAGGAGATAATGGGGTAGGGTGGCCAGTTCCTTTCCCCTCCATTGCATACATAGCCGACTAGTTACATATTACACTAATGAGACTTCAGATGTATACAAACAATAACAATTAGTATATCCCTTCCCATTTGACAAGTCTGTGACAATAAAGGTCATTTGTGTGTATGTTGGACATATTGGACATCCAGAAACAGCCCTTTTCAGGACTACATAATTTTCCAGAAATGTACCGTTATTTACAATAATTCCGAGTAACACACCTTCAAATTGCAGTTGTTTAAGTTTAAACGATGGCTATCATTTTTCTGTAATTTCTTCAGTCAAAATGCTCTTGAAATCTAGGGGAAGATAGAGGTATTATTTGATTGTTACAATTAATGTCTCTTTCTTTAACAAATGAAAACATTGAAACTGACCAAATTTACGAACTTAGGTTTAGGCTCTAGCTTCAGATTCTTGAATTCCATTTGTCGGAACGTGAAACACAAAATATATTTGAGATTTCGAGGTTCACAATGGATACAGGTAAGGTATGGGCTATACACAGCTTCATCCCTATTACTGTGCAGAAAACAAGGAGAAAATGCATTGAACATTATAGTAATTCCGCCATGCTAGAGCCCGATCGCAATCTCGTGGCATCTGCGCGAAAGACGAATTGGCATCCACTTATATGGACTCGCCCAAGAGTCTTGCTGGGGGGATGTTTGAGCAGTACGCTCTGTGAGTAAGCAGTCGCCAGCACACACAGAATCCCCCACTCCGAAGCCTCAGAAAGAAGTTCGAGCATGTTGGTGCCACGAGTTTGCGATCGGGCTCTACGTGTCGTTATTTTAGTCGTAATAGCTACTGGAAATTTACATATTATTTCATCGTTATCTGCTTGACTCTCCCAGAGACGTGAACACGAACCACACAGGAGAGACCGAAATGATAGTTATTTAAAGTTTGGACCGCAGGGACAGCTCGAGGAGGAATTACATTTCGAAATATAGCGGAAACGAATATCAGAGAAATCTGATTTTCACAATACGGTACTAGATAGAACTCCGACGTATCTTTCTGCCAGAATAATTGTTGGCGGAGACTCAGACATTTCTGGCTGATGATAAAAGGAACTTGGTAAAGAATGGACTTGTAGAATAACATGCAGCATCCATAAATAGGGTGTTAAAAGCTAACATTGCTGTGTCGCGCTATTATAAAACCTGAAAGTTTTAAGCAAATTTTCTCTTTGTATGAATACGAGTATCCAGGTTTTTCTGTAACGAGATGTTTATTTTGCTTTCTCATATGTTGTAATATAAGAACAATTATTACTAGGGACCGTATTTTGACCCAGGGCGTTCGAAGACAAGGTTAATTGTTCATAGACTATATTGGCGTACGTCATATTTGGCGCATGTCACAGGTGTTTACTATCAGGGAACACTTGCATCTTATATTTGTGCTGCAGTTGACATTCTATTTCATGATTTAAAACTGTACCTCACAGACTCTTAACAATGCATTATAATGATAGAGACATACTACGATGGCTTTACTTATAATTTAAATGATTTATTCATTTATTCGATTTATTTTTACTGCCACACTTAAGGCCCTAAGACCTTCTCTTCCACTCAACCAATATAAAAATACGTAACAAATAAATAACAGCAATACATAAAACAATGAAATAATAATGATAACAGCAAAATGTAGTTGTCTTTAGTTACATGTAATTCTAAAAGTTAAGCAATTACAATTCAGAGTTAGCCTAAATAAGACAATTTGGACCAAAGGAATAATTAACATAATGAAGGATAATTGTTATATTAAAAATAAGAATCATGTTCTACAAAAGTAATACTCTATCTGAAGAAAGATCATATTCTAGGGTTCCCAGACATATTAGGAAAAAATACGGGACACTTATCAGTCATCACTGAGTAAGTTTAATATGCACACCCATCAGTTTACTACACAAACACTTTATTAACTAACTAAGGGTTAGTAAACAAAATTGTTATGGAGTATATTTGCATTAAGTTTGAGCTTTTTGATGTAAGTTGCCTTCAAATTGTTTTTACTAAGATTGTTATTACGGAAATAGCTACAAAATACACTACGTTACATGACAATATTCTTATAGCCTAAATCAATCCGCCTTGGCAATATTTCTCTAAAGAATGAATTCCACTTAACAGTTGTTTATTCTGAAGAATCGTGTCATGAAAAACAACACAGCCCTCACTGAAGAATTATTTTACAATAGGCATTGATTTTACTGTTTTTACATCACAATTTATTTTTCTCATCAGTCCATAGAGTGTTCATGCGAGAAAAAAATCTTTCGACACATGCATTTGTTCCAAGGATACACATATAAAACTCCACTACCCTCTTCAAACTTGAGAGTTCTCCTTCAGTACTTTTAAAAAGATCCACCCAGACTTCATCTAAACGTTTGGTGTTGCCATCACTCGCCTTGAGAAATAATATTGTTTGTTTCATAATAGTTCATCTACAGTCACCTGCAATGATGATGTGCGATGTTTGTAATTTATAATATACAATAGACATTGTAACTTTTGCGTTTTTTCTCAGTTTATAACTCCAAAATACGCAACGGAAAGCTGTCCCGAAAACTTTTCTCGGGACAACGAGACGCATTAGTGAAAAACGGGACGATCTAGAAACGCAAAGCAGGCTTTTTGACAATCGGCTTTAAAGAAAGCCGAGAACTCGCCGCTCAACAATGACATTTCAATGTCAAGTTTCAGGACACGGTGAAATACCCAAAAACCTAATTCTGATCTCAGTTACCGTAAAAGCCTAAAAACCTATATGAGTTATTTCTTTTATTTCGTTCAAATACAAACTGCTGAGCCATTTATACCCGAACCCACACTTTCTGAAATCGAAATTGCGATAGAAACGCTGAAAAAGTACAATTCTCCAGGTATCGATCAAATTTCAGCAAAATTAATACAGGAGGGTGGAAGCGTATTGGCTAGCAAAATTTATAAGCTTGTACTGTACTTGCTATTTGGGAAAAGGAAATTGTACCAGAAAAATGGAAAGAGTCCATAATTGTACCTATTTTTAAGGAGGAGGAGGAAAAAACTAACAGTAGTAACTTTCGAGGAATATCACTTTTGTTGATGTCGTACAAAATTTTGTCCAATATGATTTTGAGAAGATTAACTCCATATGTAGATGATTTTATTGGGGATCATCAGTGTGATTTTAGGCGTAATAGATCGACTTCTGATCAGATTTTTTGTATTCGACAGATATTGGAAAAAAAATGGGAGTATAAGGGTACAGTACATCAATTATTTATAGATTTCAAAAAGGCATATAACACGGTTAAGAGAGACATTTTTATTCTTATTGAATGTGGTATTCCCAAGAAGCTAGTTCGATTAATTAAAATGAGTCTCGGTGAAACATACAGCAGAGTCCGTAAAGGCCATTTTTTGTCGGTTGCTTTTCCAATTCACTCCAGGCTAAAGCAAGGAGATGCACCATCACCTTTACTTTTTAACTTCGCTCTAGAATATGCCATTATGAAAGTCCAGGATAACAGAGAGAGGTTGGAATTGAACGGATTACATCAGCTGCTTGTCTATGCGGATGACGTGAATATGTTAGGAGAAAATCCATAAACGATTAGGGAAAACACGGGAATTTTACTTGAAGTAACCTAAAGATATGGGTTTGGAGTAAATCCCGAAAAGACAAAGTATATGATAACATCTCGTGATCAGAACATTGTACAAAATGGAAATATAAAAATTGGAAATTTATCCTTTGAAGATGTGGAAAAATTCGAATATCTTGTAGCAACAATAACAAATGAGGAGCTTAATATCAAAGGCGGACATCTGACCTTCAGATGAAATTTAGATAATGTGGATTCTTATACATTTTTTCATGCTTTTTTCAGTTATGGTGAAACTATATACAAACTCTAACACTACATTTATAAAAATAAATTGTTTTAAAATACTACAAAGAACACTGTGAAACAAAAAAGTGCCTCTAGATCAAAACTATGGAGACGACAGATGTCCGTCTTTGATATTAAACTACTCAAATATAAAGACACTCGGGAAGAAATTAAACACAGAATAAATATGGGAAATGCCTGTTATTACTCAGTTGAGAAGCTTTTGTCATCTAGTTAGCTGTCAAAAAATCTGAAAGTTAGAATTTATAAAACAGTTATATTACCGGTTGTTCTGTACGGTTGTGAAACTTGGACTCTCACTTTGAGAGAGGAACAGAGGTTAAGGGTGTTTGAGAATAAGGTGCTTAGGAAAATATTTGGGGCTAAGAGGGATGAAGTTACAGGAGAATGGAGAAAGTTACACAATGCAGAACCGCATGCATTGTATTCTTCACCTGACATAATTAGGAACATTAAATCCAGATGTTTGAGATGGGCAGGGCATGTAGCACATATGGGACATATGGGCGAATCCAGAAATGCATACAGTGTTGGTTGGGAGGCTGGAGGGAAAAAGATCTTTGGGGAGGCAGAGACGTAGATGGGAGGATAATATTAAAATGGATTTGTGGGAGGTGGAATATGATAGTATGAGCTTGGTCAGGATAGGGACCGAAGGCGGGCTTATGTGAGGGTGGCATTGAACCTTCGGGTTGCCTAAATCCCATAAGTAAGTAATTTAGCGAAGCTATATCAACTACTAGGTTATTTAGCGCCAATGGGATTGGTGACAGCGAGATGAGACCGAGGATTCGCCATAGATTACCTTACGGTTGGGGGAAAAACTCGGAAAAAATCCAACAGGGGAATCAGCCCAAGCGGGAATGGAACCCAGTCCCGAGCGCAACCCCTGAGTGGCAGGCATGCGCCTTAAGCGGGTATTAGGCACGGTAACTTTATCTCATTTTGGGCGTATACATGCTTTACGTTGGTAAAGCGGCTCTGCTTGGCGGCTCTGTTACACGCAGTAGCATTACCTCATTCTTGGCGTAGGTATACATACTTTACGTTGGTAAAGCGGTCCCGTCTGGGTTCGACTCTAGATAAAGACGTTGTTCCATCTGCGGAGTAGACCTCTTTATGATATTGTTTAAATATGAATAAGATATTATTTTTTATAAATGCAAAATTTGACGATAATATGAAAATCAGAAAGTGCTCTGGTGATGCCCGGCCTCGAATAATGGTACCCTTGCGCCGCCAGGCCTAAAATTCTAACCACAGTATAAAGACATGTCTTTATAGTGTGTTCTAACGTTATCTACACAACAAAGGCACAAAACATAAAACCACAGTAATATTAAATAGTAGGCTACTAATATTAAAGTTAACTTATGATGAAGGTTTTTATGTACGCGCCACTAGAAAACATTTCTAAAATAATCTTTTTCTAGTTATTTAACGACGTTGTATCAACTACTAGGTTATTTAGCGTCGATGGGATTGGTGATAGCGAGATGGTATTTGGCGAGATGAGGCCTAGGATTCGCCATAGATTACCTGGCATTCACCTTACGGTTGGGGAAAACCTCAGAAAAAACCCAACCAGGTAATCAGCCCGAGCGCAACTTCAAACCGGCAGGCAAGCGACTTAGCCGACAGCCACGCCGGTGACAAAATACAGCAACTTTGAAAATGACACTATAGAGTAGTAGTGAAAATGTGATGTGATCACTATACTTGTTTTTTTTTTTAAGATGGGACGTGACAGTTAAGCGACTGAACTTGGAACTACAGTGCTATGTTGCCAATATGGACTACCACGCTGCCAGCTGATGGAAGGTATCAATTGACGTTAAGATGGCTGACGTTAAAACATTCATTGACTATTGATGCGAAGGTAAGAAAACAATACAAAAATCGACAGAGAATCAAAGACGAAACGTACCAATGCTAACATCGTGTGCACAATAAATGTCGCCAAGAGAGCTATTAAAGTATTAAGCACTTGCCATGTGAGAACGGTAAGTTTGGCAACTCAACCGTTGTTACCATAGCAACAGGCCTACCACGCTATATGACATTCAGTTGTTTTTCCGATCGCAACGCTCCTGTCATGTCCCAATCTTTATAAAAAAAAAAAAAAACCGAGTATAGGAGAGCTGTATGCCTACCCAACCCGCTCCAGTTACATACGTTACTTATATATGAAATTCGTCGTGCGTAAATGAAGACCGCCGTATTTCCTTAATATGACGTAATGCAAAGAAGGGAATCATGGGTTTTCAGTGTCACCAATTGTGGCGAAAACCTCTGACACAATACTACACACCTAATCTAACCTATCACATAATACTACACACTTAGGCTAATCTAACCAAACCTAACTGCTCACATAATACTATACATCTAATCTATTTTGTTGCCGTACCTGCTACGTACAGTGACACTGTAATGCTACGTCCAGTTGGGAGTCACCTATAGTGGATGATGCGGAAAGCCTGCCAGCAAGAGGACAAATGTTCGATTCATTCGGACCACTGCTCATTAATTTTACACTTTGCTCCTGAATTGCGGTTTGTGCAAATGCGTTAATGTAGTGAACATTCCATATATATAATGCGATAAGAAGTTAAATGTGTCATAACAATGATAAAATCGTGAAAAATTCGTTTAGTGGCGCGAACATATGAACCTTCAGTAAAGTTATTTATGTATATCATTATTTGATACTCACTGCATGCTGATTTATGCTGGAATAACAGAGAATACAGGTTGACTAAATCGAACACCAATATAACTTGCTTCCATCTCGTTAGTTCAAACCAAATAAAACTCAGGACAATTTGAACAAGTTCTGTGTTATAGGGTATAGGTCTAGGAATTTTCTTTTATAATATGATGACTTCCCGGTTATATTATTTACAGAATACTGTGTACTATATTTTCTTCATCACTTAGTTCATATTGTAGTTGTTGAATATAATATCTAGTAATGTGTTGGTTAAATTAATGTTCAACTTTCTGTTTGTAGATAATTACGAGTTCCACTGACTAATTATTATTTTCCTAAATTTTAGGCCGATTACGAACTATACCGAAAGATCACAATATACTGTGGAGAGATGTGTATAGTTTTCAAAACGAGAGAACAGATATATTTCGATTGAATGTATCGATACGTGCCAAAGAGAAATTATATCTCGTCTCTCGTACTCTCTTTGACTGTAACAATATGGCGGCTAGCACAGCTGGCGGAATGGGAATGTCTTTTGTTTGTTTACATCAACGAGTTGGTTTACATACAGTGCGCGCAAGGCAAAAGGCGCCAAATTACCAATGAAGTGAGTTGTTTGAGTTGTTATGGTGAGAATTTGACAGTATATTTGCGAAGATACCAAAGTGAACTATGGAAGATGTTGCAGAAGTACTTGATAATCTATCGGATGGAGTACAATTGTTCCAAAAAAGCCTACAATGCGCTATATGGTATGTAAACAGTCCAATTCATTGAAAAGGAATTGTGGTTCTGGAAGCTGTATGATGTAGTGTTATTTTAACCTGAAAAATAGGCTGTGTAAATAAATTAGGCCTACTACAGATTCATGATGTTTTTTGTCAGTTATACTACAACATCAATCTTTTGTACGGTCGTAGAGGCAAAAACGCTCTTCCATCCAAAGCCCCATCACTATACATAGTTTATAATCGGTAGAAGATACACAAGATGAATAACTAACCAAACATGACAAGATGTAAGATGCTCACGTTACCTCTCGTTTCGTCTGACAACTGTGAACAATTAGATAATGCTATATTCAGCTTTAGGAAGCAGGATTCTTATGCACAACATTACGGTACATTCGTCACAAAAATAAATTACGACATTAACTAGATGAGGCCTACATTGAGAAACCTAAAGCGATACTCACTTCGTAAGAAGTTCTCCCACGAGGAATTTTGAGCAACAGCCCATGAAATTGTTAAACAGAGAAGTGCAGAGGAATAAGTGGATACAGAAAAGGAAAAATATGTCACAATAATAACCTTACCATATAACAATGTAAATTAAAGAACAAATGGAAGGGCTATTTTACCGTTCTTAGTAATTGAGATAACTAGGTTATATATGTTAGGATTTAATACAGTGACTTGTGGTAGCGTATTGGTTAACGCGCAGTGCTTGTAAATGAAAGGTTGCGAGTTCGATTCTTAGTTACGGCATTGCTTTTTACGATCATTGATTAATTTAAGTTATTTCATTTTTTTTACACGGAAAAAAATAATTCTTTATTTTATTTCTGTGAGATTACATTTAATAAAATTATAAATTACAGCAAAGGAGTATAAATGTGAAATCTGTCAGGATTTTATGCAGAAACTTCTTGGAATCCATTAATTCTCCTACCGATATGTCTATTTTTCTCTCTACTTCCGTCAGGCTAATATGTTTTTATTATGTTTGATTTTGGTATATCTGCTTTCAATTTTTGTTCGTTTAGTTATAAAACTGTTCCTTCTGTTCTCACTCATTGATTAGTTAAGTGCTTTTAGC
The DNA here is from genome assembly GCF_040183065.1 of Periplaneta americana. Classification (NCBI taxonomy): domain Eukaryota; kingdom Metazoa; phylum Arthropoda; class Insecta; order Blattodea; family Blattidae; genus Periplaneta; species Periplaneta americana. The sequence continues at coordinate 60,533,106 of NC_091123.1, read as the reverse complement.
TCTTTATAATTACTCATCGAGCAGGATACCATCTCATCTCTTTTTCAACTGAAGACCAAGGTAAATCCAAATTCAATACATTTTTCATACTTCATTTGAAGTGATATAGTTTTTCTCAATAATCTACTGTTGCTTTTTTTTCTCTTTCATATTTAGGATTAAGACCCTAAACTAGTATCAAACAAACATTTAAATCACTAAAATAGGGAATAAAAAACTATAAATAATGATAGTAAAAGTTCTTAAAAGCAAAATCAGTCTAACAGTTTTGAGAAAAGGTGATAAGTTATGGTGGGCCAACATGTTCATGTATGAAATTTGTTCCTTTGAAATATTTCAATCAAATTGAGTAGCAGGCTACTGTTAATCGTAATTCCTGTAGGTCAGTTTTACTGTTATCGAACACAAACAGCATGTTTATGCAAGAAAGATGTAACTGCTTATTAATATTAAAACTATTTAAAAAAGCAACATAAATAATTACATGAAATCGAAAATGTTTATATGTACCTACTACCTACTGTTTTATATAACTTAATATTGTTTTCACTTATTGTATGTAACTTTTCTTAATAGTTCAGTTTTGCAATGAAGTTAATGATCAGAATCGGAGTTAGGATGACCAATCATCCTTCATTTTGAGGGACAACATCAGTCCTGATTTTTCTCTGTGTAGCATTATTTTCTTATTTTTGTGAGAGCTGTATTTCAATTTATTGGAATGCAAAGGCTGCCCACTAGCATATGAGGCATTGCGGATATAGGGATAGAACTCGCAATAGACATTCTTTGTCGAGTTTGCCTCTAATAACAAACTCGGCAAAGAATCTCGCTTGTGAGTTCATCCCTAATATCCACAGAGTCTCAGTTATAGTTGTTAGAATCATTCTTGCTTTCACGTATTTACAGATTTTTATTTTTCAGTTTCATACTCTGAACCTGAAAAACACTAGGTCTAATCAAAATTGACAGCATAGTTCAAAGGCCACTGGCATAGCTCGGTTGGTTAAGGCGCTTGCCTGCCGATCCGGAGTTGTGCTCAGGCATGGGTTCGATTCCCGCTTGGGCTGATTACCTGGTTGGGTTTTTCCGAGGTTTTCCCAACCATAAGGCAAATGTCAGGTAATCTATGGCGAATCCACGGCCTCATCTCGCCAAATATATCGCTATCACCAATTTCATCGACGCTAAATAACCTCGTAGTTGATACAGCGTCGTTAAATAACTAAGTTAAAAAAAAGCATAATTCAATTTAAATAATTTTTAAGTCTGAGTATGTTAGAAAGCGTCAGTTTCTAACTCTGTATTGTCTGAATCAGCGAACATCACTTTGAAAAAGTACAAATTTATTAAGAAAACTCTTTTGTAAACAATAATTCGAGATATGTAGTAGTTAAAATTAAAATAAATGTGTGTTAAAAGATGTAACAAGAACGGAAAAATAAGTGTCCCTCATTTTTAACTGTCCTGTCCCTCTTTTTTTCAACTTCGCAGTTGATCACCCTAATTGGAGTGGTTTGTTACACATCTGGTACTGTTATGTTTACAGTTTGGAAGTTCTGCAAAATCCTGTTTGTACAAGATGTATGCATACTTTCTGCCGGGAATGCATAATGACAGTTATCAACAAGAACAGGAGAGCTTATTGTCCTCTATGCAACAAATCAATTACCAGAAGAAGCATCACAGAGAATGAGAAGATTAAGAAGCTAGTGGAAAAGGTTCAACATCTAATTGATGCCATTGGCAAGGATACAGGATACGATAGTAAGAATCTTTCTGCATTTTCATTTACAGTATATAACAACCTGTCCTGGTGGCATTAAAAAATATTACAACCTGTTATTAGCTTCTGGTTTGAGATTATCTACACCTTTTCCAGTTGTATTTCAGAAAATATCAATTTCATTTCAGAAATTATCAATTGTATTTCAGATTGGTCAATTCAATTTCAGATAGTATCAATTGTATTTCAGAAAACATCAATTGTATTTCAGAAAACATCAATTGAAGACTTGAAATAAAAAAGGCTCTAAGTGCCATAATCATGAATTTCAGGAAAATGAGTTTTAAGTATACTAGGTAATTATTGGTCATAATTTCAATATTAATGTGTTTTAATTGAAAGATAAGCATAGTATGGAGGTAGTGTCCAAAGGAACTTACAAACGTAATATTGCAATAGTATGAAAAACGTACTGAAAGTGGAAATTTAATGAAAGGCTCTAAGTTCCATAGTTCAGAATGAGCAAAAAGATAGTGAAGAGGACAAACGAATGAAACAAAAATGGTTTTTTGTTCATAAAATAAAAGTTTATTCTGTAATGCTTCTGGAAAACTGTTTGTGGTCATCATTTTTTTCAGGTACTGTATCATTTCAGTCAAGTTCTTCTTTTCGGTTAATACCTGGATTTTCTTCTAAGTTAACGAAAATATTTCAGAAAATGTTCCTCTGCAAACTTGCACCAAGTCACCTTGCCCATCTGGAACAGAGTAATGAATAGTTGCTTGTCTCCTGCTTTGTGAAGAGTCATCATAGATACCATGACGTCTTCTTTTAACATGTGATACTTGCATCAGCCCCATCACGTAACTCCTTTGCTTTTCAATATCTTCCAGGTCATAAAAATCTTCAAACCTTGTGTTCATAGCTGAGGTTCTTGCATTTACACTTGCATGCACACCGACTCTGAAAGCAAGATGGAGAACCCCGTGCACTATACCTCACTAGGTCTACCAGTTTTTCTGTTGTCACAACCAACATAATTTAGTTAGACCTTATTGTTGCTTTCATGCAAAAAGAACAAGAATAAACAGTCTGTCCAGGTATGGTGTAGGTTAGCGATCAGTAATGAGACTAGCCTCCTTTGCTGGACGAGGTTTTGCAGGAACATGTTTATTATTTGAACTTATGTATTCATTTCCTCCATTTTTCAGCTTTTTTTTCATTGCAGCCGCAGTACCTTCTCCTTTAATTCGTCGTTTCTTTCCAATCAAACTCTTACATTTAATCTAACTATGAGAAGGAAGCACGCTGGACATAGAGCCTTTCATATGTTAACAGCAGTGGCAGTTAAACCGCATGTTATCTGTCGATTGAATTTGGTACTACATTTTCATTCGTGGCAGTTCGAGCCTTTTATACATTATAGGGCTTGGCATATAGATCCCATTTTGCACACAATTTCAAAATTCCTTATTATGGCACTTAGAGCCTTTTTATTTAAGTCTTCAATTGTATTTCAGATTTGTCAATTGTATTTCAGAAACTATCATTTGTATTTCAGAAGTTGGTGGTGATTGTGCTCGTGCAGTACATCACAGTACAATTCATCAAGCTGCAGCTTTATAGCTATGGAGAATATGCCTGTCGGACGCTAAAATGCAATAAAATTGAGGATTTTTAAACCCATTTTTCATTTTTTTAAATATATGTTAAAATCTCAAGTAGGCCTACATTTGTTATTTTGTGAAATAAAAGTGACTACCTGTATGTAATCTTAAATGCATTGCTTATTTTCTGAAATTAAATTGACTATGTGCAGTACTGTACTGTACAGTAATACATCTGTAAATTATATTGTTCTTATGGATGTAATATTCGATAAATAACTTTGGAATTTATTACTGCATTAAGAAGTACAGTACTTTACAGTACAGTACAGTACATTTTTAAAAATCCTTATATGAAACCTAATAAACTTATAAGAAGAAAAATAAAACAAAAAAATTGAAGACACAAAATCTGAAATATATTTGATACCATCCGAAATACATTTGATACCATCTGAAATACAATTGACAGATCTGAAATACATTTGTTACCATCTGAAGTACATTTGATAATATCTGAAATACAGTTGACTAATCTGAAATACAATTGATGCTATATCTGAAATTGAATTGACAAATTTGAAATACTATTCATAATATCTGAAATTAAATTGACTAATCTGAAATATAATTGAAAATTTCTGAAATTAAATTGATATTTTCTGAAATACCACTGGAAAAGGTGTAGACTTTGTTTAGACCTGTCGCATTTCTATGAACACAGAGTGAGACTTGGTATAAGGTCAGTTTTAAGCTAGATTTTCATCTAACAACATAGGTCCTAGAATATTTCGTTAGCAGTATATGAACAGAATTCAAAACTAGAGTTGTGGCTTGTATGCAGTGTTAAAGTTGTCTTTTTTTAATTTTACAAGAAATAAAATATAAAAATTACAAGAGACATACTCTATTATGTAATGTTTTTTGTCATATGCATTTGTGTGTGTGTGTACCAGCGTTATTAGTGGTGTGTGAGATACAGCTAAGTGGGATACATGCATCATGAAAATAGCATAGTGAGTTTATGCTTCAATATAAGTATAGCTAAAAAGTATCTTGGAATGTTCTTTAAATAACATAAAATAATTTTTTTATATACCGGGTATATTATTTTATATTTCTCATCAATCTTGTCTGAATATGGCAGATTTGATGCATTTCAGTTCAAATCTGTCATTCCCATATCAAATATAAAGTAAATACTAGCCATACCCGTTAGAAATAAATATAAAGTAATTACATAATTAAAATAGGAAATTTGATCCAGGGAATATTCGTGTTTGATAGAAGGATAAATCGTTTAATATGTTACTTAATTTAAATTATATTTAAATAATTAAAATGGAATCATTTTGGTCCAGAGAGCACTCATTTGGTGCAATGACAATTCCTTTAACATGTTTCTTAATTTTTATTACATGCATCCATAGTTCAATGAACATTGACATCATTTACATTTAATGTGTATACTTTATTTTACTTGTTATATGTTTCCATTGAATTATGGTAATAACTTAATTTTAACTCTTGTTTTCTACGTATTCAGTAAATGGCGCTTGGCCCACTATGGTTCTGAACCCTTCAAATAACTTAAATTATATTATATTATATTATATTATAACAGAGGTTACTGTAATAACATTATAGCATTATGTCCATCTAGAGAAACTACACTTTCCAATGGTGAAATAATAATTAATTATACAAATTGGTTAATTTAGCTTCCAATATTACCGTACTTCATACAAACACAGAAACATTCTCTGTAGGCTATCTTCCATAGCTTTCGATTGTTTCTGTCCAAGGCCCCTTATAGACGAAGTAATTTGTTTTTTAATTCATTACACGGCCTTAGATGGCAGTTGTTTCAATTTTAAAACCCATTTATCTCATTAAATATCAGTCCTATCAAAATTTTTCAAGGAATAAAACTTATCGCAAATTATTTTTAAAGAAACTTTTGTTATGTAACATTTTTCACAAAAATCAATAATAAGCGAGATATTTCGATTTATTTAATTCAGGCCCCCTTATAACCCCCCTTTTAAATAATGTATTTTGAATGCCATATAGCCTAAAATCTAAGTTACAACGAACTTAATTTATATTCCAATTTTCATCGAAATCCGTTCAGCCATTATCGCGTGAAAAGGTAACAAACATACAGACAGACATACAAACAAAAATTTCAAAAAAGCGATTTTCGGTTTCAGGGTGGTTAATTATATATGTTAGGACCAATTATTTTTGGAAAATCGAAAATTACCAGAAAAATTTTGGCTACAGATTTATTATTAGTATAGATAATGTAATAGTTTCTCCTGTACTAGCCTATGAACTACTTCTTAATTTTCCAACTCTGCTAATAACAGTATAGTACTATTTACATAAAATTAATTAGAATTATTGTCCGATAAATGTAGGAGGTATGATCTATCATTTCAAACATTATCAAGGAGATATTATTTATTACATTGCTTGTAAATCATGCCAGTTCAAGGTGACCAATTGCAAGTTGTTTTCTTTCTTCAGAATGTATTTGTCATACCGGTAGCTCATTTTAAAATGAAAATTTTTTTTTTAAGGAAAGCATATCATCTGAAAAAATTAACAGATTTTTCGTGAAACAATTGTTTCTCTTTACAAAAAAGATACCTTTTGAATTGAATTGAATTTAAATGGCAGGGGCTATGACAGCCCCAGCACTGTGACCTAAAAGATTAAAATATGTATTTGCTTCCCCGTCATAATATCCTATCAATCCAGTAGTTTGATGTTCTTGATAAACTGAATCAAACTACAAACTGGTAGAGTTGACAGCTCATCAAGCTTTGGAAACTGTTTTCCAAAGATGAGAGCTCTTAGATGGATGTGTGCAGGCAGTTACATAACAGATGAGCTACAAACTCATCTCCCTGTGAATGCGTACAGGCTGGGTTAATGTTATGTCCCAGCCTGTGCAGATGTTTCTTGAGGACATAATGTAAACAAGGTGCTTAATAATAGGGTATTCTTTGAAACAGAGTTCTAAGTTAAAAAAAATACGTATATGTCCTGAAACTTTTATATTTATACACAGCCAGATGAAAAGAAAGGCTAGAGATAACACAAAACTTCAAGAGTAGTGACTATAAACAAGATTCTTAGTATACCGATCAGAACAACATTAAGCCATAATACATATTATACAGTGAGGGAAGTGAGATGGTATGCACCGGTAATGGAATACCACCACTGGTTTCTGTGGCCAGAAAACATACCGTTAGTGAAAAACGACATACTGTCACTGAAAAAAATGTGATCCATAAAAAAATTATTTATATATTTCTTCACAGCAAAGGGTACTATCTGTTTGCTTCGTAAATATAAACCACAGCCTTCTGGAACTGTATTCAACGTGTATTTAGACATGTTTATTTGATAAGTGAACCCCTGAATTGCTTACAACGGTAGTATTTCAAGTATAGAAGGCTGTGGTTTGTAACTTGTGGTGGTAATTGTTGCCAGTTTAGTGACTGTGTCATTTTTGTTGTTGTTGTACATTTTATTAATAATTAAGTAAGGAACTTTGAAGCTTTAACATTAGGTTATTTTAAATGATAAATCTCAATGGACATTGAAAAATAATCTAGTAAATAACTGAAGTAACTTGAAATTATTTTATTAAGAAATTTAATGTGTTGCATAAACATCGAAGATTCGCGTTACTGACTGCACGAAACAATTTATTGTAGGCCTATACATAATGTATGAGTATGTTGTAAGGGAGGGGTATGCCTTTTTTAAATCGGGGTATGCCAGGAGAAAATCTTGGGGTAGCATACCGCCTCTGGTTTTTTTTTTTTTTTTTTTTTTTTTTCACTTCCCTCACTGATATTATATCATAAGTAATACATAATATCGAACATTAAATCCAGACGTTTGAGATGGGCAGGGCATGTAGCACATATGGGCGAATCCAGAAATGCATATACAGTGTTAGTTGGGAGGCCGGAGGGAAAAAGGCCTTTACGGAGGCCGAGACGTAGATGGGAAGATAATATTAAAATAGATTTGAGGGAGGTGGGATATGATGATAGAGAATGGATTAATCTATCTCAGGATAGGGACCAATGGCGGGCTTATGTGAGGGCAGCAATGAACCTCCGGGTTCCTTAAAAGCCAGTAAGTAAGTAAGTACATAATATCACGTACTATAACCTTTATAACTTTGCTCTAGAGTATGCCATTAGGAAAATCCAGATAACAGAGAGTGTTTGGGATTGAACAGGTTACATCAGCTGCTTGTATATGCGGATGACGTGAATATGTTACGAGAAAATCCACAAACAATTAGGGAAAACACGGGAATTTTACTTGAAGCAAGTAAAGAGATAGGTTTGAAAGTAAATCCCGAAAAGACAAAGTTTATGATTATGTCTCGTGACCAGAATATTGTATGAAATGAAAATATAAAAATTGGAAATTTATCTTTTGAAGAGGTGGAAAAATTCAAATATCTTGGAGTAACAGTAACAAATATAAATGACACTCAGGAAGAAATTAAACACAGAATAAATATGGGAAATGCCTGTTATTATTCGGTTGAGAAGCTTTTATCATCCAGTCTGCTGTCAAAAAAATCTGAAAGTTAGAATTTATAAAACAATTATATTACTGGTTGTTCTTTATGGTTGTGACACTTGGATTCTCACTTTGAGAGAGGAACATAGGTTAAGAGTGTTTGAGAATAAGGTGCTTAGGAAAATATTTGGGGCTAAGAGGGATGAAATTACAGGAGAATGAAGAAAGTTACACAACGAAGAACTGCATGCATTGTATTCTGCAACTAACATAATTAGGAACATTAAATCCAGACGTTTGAGATGGGCAGGGCATGTTGCACATATGGATGAATCCAGAAATGCATATAGAGTGTTAGTTGGAAGGTCGGAGGGAAAGATACCTTTGGGGAGATCGAGATGTAAATGGTAGGATAATATTAAAATGGATTTGAGGGAGGTGAGATGTGATGGTAGGAATTGGATTAATCTTGCTCAGGATAGGGACCAATGGCAGGCTTATGTGAGGGCGGCAATGAACCTCTGGGTTCTCTAAAAGCCATTTGTAAGTAAGTACTGTAATAGTTATGCTTGCAATATATCATAGTTCAAGATCACCAAAGATTTCCTTTATCTCAGGTAAAATCCTTGTTGTCACGGCGTACTCTTTATGGTCTAGTGAACATTGACTCTGAAATCTATTCACTAATTCCTTGACAAATGAACGTCAACAAGAGGAATATTACAGTACCCACACTGCAGGTAATAAAATTTGTGGCATTGGTTTACACAGAAAATAATTTTCATTTAGAATACCACGTGTTTAGCAAAGTTTCTTTTAATTCAAAAGCAGTGTAAACCAGATGCTTTCAATACATATTCTGAGACACAACTAATGATATAATATTCACTGTCATTTTTAACTTTTAGGTCATCAAAATTCGAGCCCTAGTGATGATGATAAGTAGGGACCCTGAAATTTCTAGAATGGATGTTGGCGCGAAGTTTTTAAGGCAGAAAAGTTGCTTCTTTGGTGTATGTAGTAAGATAAGTCATTGTAAATGTATTTTATGTTCGCAAAATTGAACAATTTCGCGAATAACTTTCTTTCTGCGAAATTTTGCACTTTTTAAGTTTTTTGTACGAAATTATACGTGAAATAATAATTAATGACTCACGTAGTAGCATCATGAAGCCCATTTAGCCAGTTACCATATTGGATTAAAGTTTACGATATATCTGCATTTAGAGTTGTTAATTTTAAAATTAGATAAGAATTGTCAAGTTAGAGCTTGAGTCATTGTGTTAAAAGCGTAATTTCTAGTGTGATAACACTAAAATACACTAATTTTTGCAAGTAAATGTTATATAATTATATTATCTGTTGTGCCGATATATTTTAAATTTGTAGTATTAATTTAGTTTTAAGATTTTTTTTATTTATCTCTCTGACAAAAATATTATGGCTTTTAACCTGCTATGACTAACATTCTTACACCATCCTTCCATAAATTTATTCACGACTTTTCAGGGTCCCTAATGATAAGTATTTAAGTACGTAAAGTTAAATGGCACTAATTTAATTGTTAACTACGAAAATACATATTTATTTATTTATTTATTCTGGTGTAGTTAAGGCCATCAGGCCTTCTCTTCCACAACACCAGGAATACAAATATATTCTATACATTGTAAAAAGTGCAACGTACATAGATCCTATGTACTTGAAAACTTCTTTAAACATGAGCTTTAGGATACAAAAATGTTTACGTTAATTGTTCCAGAAAATCAGCGTGGAATTGCTCATACAAGAGATATAGCAAGACTTGGCATTGTTGCAGTGTGTATTAAATGCACTTTCGTACTCATACTATAACTCAGGCTTACTTAGGTAGCAAAGGTAGCGTGGCGTGTCCGTAAAGGTTCTTTACAACCTTGATGTCATATAGCACGACTTGTAATTGACATAGAGAAACACACCATGTTCCATGTGATTCACCAACTGAAAGTTTTTTTTGTTAGTCCACTTCAACATGCATCCCTGGTAGCGCATACATGTAATCGAAATTCCAACTCTGTCCATACCTGCCATAGCATATCCTTATCAACTGTGGCAGTGACATCTCATTAATGTCAGGGAATCTAGGAGGCCAAACAATTCTTCTAATCCAATATACTTCGAACATCCTGTCCAGAACATCTCTCACATCTAAAGCCTAATGTGATGGTACACCATCTTGCTGAAAAAGGATAGTCGGTTGATGGTTAGCCAATTATGTTATCAGATACAGGTTCAGCATGTCAAGATAATTTTAAGCATATGCAATTTGCTGAGGGTGTTCTTGCATGTTTGGATAAACAATGTGACATTTTCAGATGAATCTACTTTTCATGTGTGCAGTAAAATCAATAAACATAACATACGCACCTGGGGGCTCAACCAGTCCACATATTGTAAGTGAGGCAGTATGTGACAGTTCCAAAAATGTCTGGTTCTGTTAGTTGTTTGGATACATTATAAGGCCTTTGTTTTTTTTTCTGAAGTAACAGTTAATGGTTCATCATTTCTTTTTGTGGGGTTATGTCAAAGGTAAAGTGTACAGAACTCCAGTGATTAATCATAATGATTTGAAGTCCACAATCAGAAATCAATCTTCTTAATGTATCCAGCTGTTTGCTGACAACATAAAGTCCATTATAACCCACTGTAGTCTATTCAGTTTTTGTTTTTCATGAGAAATGAGGGGTATTTTGACGGTGTTCATTATAGATGCCTGTTGCTAGTAGCCAGAGTTGGGGTGTAGTCAATATATACTGCAGGGCTGTCTTCTGCAACTGGTACTGATGATTTTAATTTACTTCTTTTGTTGTTTATGGATGGACAGTATAGAAGAATGTGTTTCAGATCTTCATCATGATTATTGCACCACAGACAAGTAGGATTATCAGAAATGTGAAATCGGTGTAGGTACAATTGAGTGACAATGTGACTTGTTCTGGCTCCTGTTAAAAATGTTTGAACATGTCTGGGCAAGTTTTTGTACATTTCGAGGTCATTTGGTTTCTTTTGTACAGAGACTGTAAAATTTTTCCTTTGTCAGAAGAGAGCCAATTGTTGATCCATAGGTTTACAAAATGAGACTGTACTGAAGCAAAAGCACTGGATAGAGATATCACTTGAAGAGGTCTTGGTTGCAACTATGTTGCCTGTTTTGCAATATTATCGACTTTCTCATTTCCAGGTATACCACAATGACTAGATATCCATTGAAATGTTATTTCCTTTTGGAGTTTTTTCAGTTTACTTAGTTTCTGAATTGGAATAATTCTGTGTGCGTATAGGTTTGGTACATATTTAATTATATTAAATATAGCCCCTTTGGGGTCGGTAAGTATGCAAATAGATTTTTCAGAAATTTGAGTAACACACTGAAGAGCAGCATCAATAGCTAGGAATTCAGTGTCAAGACTGGAGGAGGATGAACATGATATGAAATAACTTTCATGATATTTTGGAATAAAATACCCTGCTGCTGATGTCCCATTATTAGGATTTAGAGATCCATCTATATAAATTTGAAGGCGATCCTTATATGTGCTGCAGAGTAGTTCCATGGCATCTAACTTAAGAATGTCTGGAGGATCATTTTTGAAATGATTTCGTGGAATTAGAAATCAGAAAGTCATTGCCACATTTGATGGGGATATGCTACGGTGGTTATGGGTGGAGTGTACAAGAGTAGATCAAGGGCACACATGTTGAAGTGGACTAACGCATAGAAAAAGTTTTATGAATTGGTGAATCACATGGGATGCAGTGTATTTCTCTATGTCAATTACAAGTAGTGTTGTATGGATTCAAAGTTGTAAAGAACCTTTGGGGACATGGTGTAGGTACTTTACTGTGACTGTACATAATCAGCTGTTCTGCTCACCACATTTACATTATGTTAAATGATTATTTCACAGTTAGTATGTAAATTTATAATGAGATAGATGTGATTTACATGGCACTGTTTATTTAATTTAGTATGGTGTTTATAGTTTCATTCTTTTCCTAATTTTAGTTGCATCGCACATGAAGTTGCCTTCATCAACACGTGAAGCATACCAGGCTTCACCAAAGTTCCAAAAAAAGAAGGAAGAAGTTTTTAGTATTCCACTTAAAACCTCACCCTTGAAAACTTCGGTCCCTGCAGAAAAAACGTCCAAAGAAGAATGGCTAAAACGTTATGATAAACAGTATACAGGGAAACGTCATTGTGAAGATGATGATGTTGAACTTCTTTCTATCAGTCAGATGGAACCAACTGTCTCAATTTTCATGCCACCACCAAACAGAAAACTTTTAGAGATCAAGAGTAAAGTAGACATGGCAAAAGTGCCTCCTGTGGAGAAAGTTCAGGAGTGGCTACATAAGAATGATGAAGAGTTTGATAATACACCAGAATCACAAGAGCCGAAGACAATGACAGTAACTGCTGATGTGCACAAAAATCTTGATGATGAAGAGCTTATTTCTGTTTCACAGTCAAAAAATCAGTGCTACGTCGTGCCAACTAAAGTAAATATGGATGCTGTGATACCTTCCTCCGAAGACTCAGAAAATGTGCCCATCAAGAATAAGATATTTACTTCGAAAGGCACTGGTCAGAATAGCACAAAAGAGGAGGACAAAATAGACAGTGTTCCAAGTACAAAGAAGACCGAAGAAGATCCTTACGAATTTATCAGCAGTCAAAAATTAGAAAAACCACCAAAGAAGAAAAGGAAGAAGGAAAAAGATAAGGTCCCAGTCAAGAAAGCAAACGTCAAAGGTCAGAGAACGTATAGGCCTGCCTTTAAGAAGGAAAATAAAAAGAAAACCATTGAAAAATATCTAGTGTCAAATTCAGATTCAAGAAAAAGCCCTATTAATTCTGATATTACCTTCACATGTCCTGTTGATATAAATGATACCTTTGATAATCTTGTAGCTAATACAAAGAAACCTGAACCTGTGAAAACACTGGAAATCATCTTGGATGAGGAGAGTGAAGATAACGAGTTATTACTGTTTAGGACGCCATTAGAAGGTCCCATAATCTACTACAAACCTGATGAAAGTACAACAGAATCCATGAGTGATGTCGACTTTTCTTCTGGTAGTGACGAGGAGTGGAATGAAAAGAAAGAGAGTGCTGGAAGAAAGAAAGGTAAAAATGTCAGGAGTGGCAGCCTACCTGCCAGAAAGAATAGCGAAGTAAATAAAGAACAGGAAATGAGATCGAAGTCCAGTGGACCTTGTACAAGGAGATCGAGAAACATAAAGGAGTCTAAGGATGAAGAATGGGATTCCCTTTTCAATAAGGATAAACATAAGATGAAGATTGTACAGTCTGTGAAGCAGGCACCTCTGAGTCCTTCCAAGAAAGTAAATGTTAATACACTTAATAATGTCAATTTAAAAAATTCTAGGAAAGACAGTGTTGTTCCTAAAGATGTCAGTAATAAATTAGTGGAAAAAGTGGTCAACTTAACTGACAAGGTCCATGCAGGAAAAGAGAATCTTGTTGGTAAAATACCTGAAAAGCTTGGCGAAGCAAACAAATCTACATCAGAGAACAACGCAATTTTGGACATGACACTTTGTTCACGTTCTCCGGGCTGGTCTCGTGTTTCACAATCCAAAAAAGAATTTGAAAAATTTAAAAAACCTGTTCTTAAAGCATTAAATGTAAGTGGAGGGGAAGCATGTACATTTAAAAAGCATGGCACTTCAGTGAGTGAAAATCAAATACCAAACACTACAGATGATCTTGTGTCACCAGTTCCTACAATTGATGATGCAGATAGTATGGTTAGTGTTCCAGTGGTGGCGTTTAATAGCCCTGAAGCCTTGAAGAGGGCAAAAATGATGTCAGAGATAGTACAGAATCTAGCAAGTCAAATTGAACCAGATACTTCTGCTGTATGCATACAAAAGGAAATGACTACAGAATCTGTGAAACCCCAGTGTTTGGGAAATGCGGCTCTGCAGAAATTTTCAAGTATGAATACCTCATTTTCCAGTGAATTTACAAATGCTGGAGATAGCCCAAAAACCTGCAAAAGAAGGGACCAAATTAATACTATTGTATCATCTTTAGAGGATAATGAGGGAACAGAAGATGTTTGTAATAACAAAAGAGATGACAATGTAAATGATTTTAGAAAGTCAGATTTAGAAAGAGATGTTTCAAACATTGAAAAAGATAATGTGATGAATCCAGTAATTAATAATATGCGTGAAGGAAGAGTATTGATGATTCAGGAAACCAATAGCACCATGACTTCTGAACAACCCATAGAAATGATGGAAACCGATCAACATAATCCAAGAAAAGAAGGAAACATAGCCAGTGAATTCAGGGACAATGAACCAGTACAGTGTCGAACAGATATGTGCGCTGTCAAGGAATACAATAATAACATCGAACCTGAAGGACCAAATGCTCTGACAGTAATGAATGATAGGACTGATGGAACTACTGGAGTATTGCCAAGAAATAATCATAATGCAAAGGAGATTTTGGTAGTAACGGATTCTAGAATTGGTAGTAAGGAAAAATTAATACCAGGAACTGATTCTTTAACATCATCTGATATAATAGGTAATTCAGAAAATACTCCACATTTTAAAAAAAATTTTACAACTACGAAAAAAACTATAGATATTCATCAACAGACCACATGTGTGTCAAAGAATGATGCTGAACCAAAAGTAGCAACTGATACATTGAATTATAGGACTGATGAAACTACTAGAATATTGCAAAATAATAATCAAGATGCTGAGGAGAATTTGGTAGTAATAGATTCTAGGATTGCTAGTAAGGAAAAGCAAATACCAGGAACTGATTCTTTAACATCATCTGATATAATAGGTAATTCAGAAAATACTCCACATTTTAACAAAACTTTTACAACTAAGAAAAGGACTACAGATATTCATCAACAAACCACATGTGTGACAAAGAATGATGCTGAAACAAAAGTAGCAACTGATACATTGAATGATAAGACTAATGAAACTACTAGAATATTGCAAAATAATAATCAAGATGCTAAGGAGAATTTGGTAGTAATAGATTCTAGGATTGCTAGTAAGGAAAAGCCAATACCAGGAACTGATTCTTTAACATCATCTGATATAATAGGTAATTCAGAAAATACTCCACATTTTAACAAAACTTTTACAACTAAGAAAAGGACTACAGATATTCATCAACAGACTAGATGTATGTCAAAGAATGATGCTAAAATTGAGGCAAAAGTAGAAACTGATATAGTGATGTCTGATGTGTTGCGTAATTCATTGAATACACCTGATATTGAAGAGGGTTTGAGTAAGAAATCTTGTACTCTTGACACACATGCAAATAATCTAGAGACTTTGGGTGTTCCTCCAAAGGATACAGTTGAAGGAGAAATGCAGTTGAATGAAACGAGTTCCATTAATCTTAGCAGTCATTCTAAAACAGTCCATGTTCCTTTCATAAAATATGGGTATTTCAGACCTTTAAAAAGAAGCGTAAAATTTATGTTTCTGGGACCCTTGGCACCACAGAAAGCAGATACATCACATGATACATTTCAAACAAATGACATAATTCATACTTTCAATGCACGAATAGATACATCAAGAGAATCACCATCACATACAATTGGAATACAGACAAGTCCCAAGTTACTTAATCCTTTAAGTCATATTTCAAGTGTAACTGATGCCAAAATTCAGACAACTCCTACAGCAAATCCACAATTTGTACAGTTTGTCACTCCAAAGTTCAGTGCTGAAGATACACAAGAAAATACAGAGACTTTCGTTCCTGATAGTTGTGACAGCATGTATGCATTCCCAACTGCTATTCCACTACCCAGAAGTTCATTAAAATCACACAAATACAACAAAGAAGAAGAATGTTTAATGAGTCCCATATGTGAAATGATGGAGCCACTTCATGAAGATAAGTTACCAGACAGTGACAATGTTTATTTGAATGAGCCTATGGTGTTGAATGGTTGTGCAAATAGTAAAGAAACTGATTACAATTATCATGGAGTACCATATTCTCAGTTTAGCACAGCAACAACTATAAAAAATCCGTATTTGGTTTCTTCTGGGAACTCGCCAGAATTTTCTTCAAATTCAGGAACAGTGTCTGGGCTGAGTGTTTCTCTATTGACAGAATCAGATACTCGTAAGAAAAATGATAATGTCCACAACCAGACTGATGGCCTAAAGAACCAATCAGTGGAAGCAACTTCCGCAAACATCAAACTGGGGACAATAGAACAAAATGAAATTGATGAATCAACACAAGAGGAAATTGATGAATCAACACAAGAGAAAATTTCAGAACAGGATGCAAAAGATTTACATTCCGAATCAATACAAAATAAGGAAGATGATAGTAGTGATTCTTTTACAGAGAAAACAAGCCGCAGGTCAAGCAAAGTAAGTCGACAGTTGAAGTTTTCACCCCGTTTTGTTCCAAAGTTGTCAGATCCGGCTTTAGACATTAATATGGATGATGATGCGATAGATAAAAAAGAATTATGTCGAAATTCACTGAAAAGAAGTCGAACAGAAAGTATCTCAGATTCTGCGACATCAGACAATGACTCAAAGAATATAGCAAGCTCAGAGGAAAGAGAAATGAAGAAACCATGTCACATATCACTTAAGGAAGAGCTACAGCAAAATAAAGAACATGAAATCAGTCAGAAAGTTGTGAACAATGAAGAAGAAGATGAAGAATCTCTCGCAGTAGAAACAGAAGTAATAAATCTATTAACTCCACCAGAAGATTCAACTGAAATTAATCAGGAACAAAAATGGTTAGGTGAGGAGGTTCCTGATTCAGAAGAATTAATGGCACGTGTGATGGCGAACATTGATGCTGATCTCGCAGCGACAAGAGAACGCAGAAAGAGAGAGGAACAAGAAAAAAGAGAGTGCATGGTAATTGAAGAAGATGAAAGGAGAGAATCTCCTACACTTTTCACACCACCATCTGTGTTTCCTGAGTCTGAAGAACAAAACAACAAAATGACTTGTGAATTAGTTGAGAGTGAAACAGAAGTGGTGACTGGAAAAGGCAGTATGAAGGAGGATCTTTTAGGAAACACAACAACTGTGGCATCAGGCACTGAGATTCTGGATACACAACAAAAGGAAGAGATGCAGGTTAGTGACATAGTGTAATGCAAGCTTTTCTTTATTTATTTTTCATGGTTTTTATCTTTACACTAACTACAAGTATTTCCATGTAGATCCAAATCAGTTGTATAGAGACTCTAAAGTTAAGTGAAACCATATTATTTAATACGAATATTTATTTTCAGTCAATGACTTTACTATTAATATATGTAAGGTGCAAGTCCTTACATTACATGATTTAATATTGTATGAACGTTTTTGTCGGTTTCATACCAACATCATCAGATACAACATTCTATATAGCAATATCATCACTAACAGGTACATATGTCTCTACAAACCAAAATACAATATATATTAATAAGCATACAATATGATAAAAACATGATAAAAACCAACATCATTAGGATATAAATGTGTCTTTCTTGTGTGACTACACCCTATTATCAAATGATTAAAACACACGTGTGATTACAATACTTATACCAATATGTTTGCAGGTCTTCACTGATAAAATAATAAAAAATAAAATGAAATCTGTACACTATATTGTGTGAAGAGATGCATTACAGTAATTGAACTATGTTAACTGATTTTATTATTTATTATTTTATCTTTGAAAAATATTGGAGTGCAAGAGGTCAAATGATTTTATTGTCAAATGCCTGGCATTAGAAAACAACAACATTACATGATTTAATATTGTATGTAATGTAAGGACTTGCACCTTACATATATTAATAGTAAAGTCATTGACTGAAAATAAATATTCGTATTATATATCATAGACTTTTCTGAAAATTAATCAAAATGAATTGCAAAACATTATATTATTGTCAAGGTAGGGATAATATAAGACTTAACACGTATAATTGTATTTTGGATGTTAATAAGCAGAAGTTTCCAACACCAGGTTACACATTTTTACATTAAGTATCACAACAGAGCATGATCAGCCTCTATTATTTTGGTCAATGCCATTTGCTGTCGAAGAATCTGCCTCAACTCCTACCAATAATAAATACATAAAGGGACCTAAATTGGGTTATCTTTGAGATACATCTGCACTTGAATTTGGGAAATGTATTTGGACATTAAAAATGATATTGAGAATTTTGCTTATGATATGAATTATTGAGGGAATGTTGTAAGGATCTTTTATAAATCACTCAATGTGACATGGGATCCTTCAGCTATATTTTACTTTTGGAGGAAGCTGTAGTATGGGTTTTTTCTGATGAAAAATAAGATCCATTGCCTTTAATTGGGTTTGG
Source organism: Periplaneta americana (assembly GCF_040183065.1). Lineage (NCBI taxonomy): Eukaryota > Metazoa > Arthropoda > Insecta > Blattodea > Blattidae > Periplaneta > Periplaneta americana. The sequence continues at coordinate 60,514,774 of NC_091123.1, read as the reverse complement.
ATGTGCATGGTAGTCACTAGAACAATCAAGGACGATATAATATAAACTATATCATCTTAGTCATTCCGTGCCATAGCGTCATGGTCTAAGGCATCATGTCTGGATTCATGTTATAGAATGCGCGCTGGTTCAGGATTTTCTCATGAAATTTCGGTCACTGTGCCTACCCAGATGAATTTGGAGAACTACAATAGGTAGTGAAATTGGTTTCGAAAACCACCTATAATGGCTGAGGGGGGATCATTGTGCTGACCACACAATATCCTTGTACTGGTTAGATGATTGTTCATTTCTGCACAGACATGTGGGCATGAGGCCGGCAATAATTGTCCGGTTGGTCTTGGCCTTTCCTGGGCCGTCACGTCATGGATTATTATTATTATTATTATTATTATTATTATTATTATTATTATTATTATTATTATTACTCGTATAGTCAGAATAATTTGGATTAGGCCTAACTCACAAGTAAAAAGTTCAGAAGGAAGAGTATGCTAGATTTTAGGGATTGGAAGTATATGCATTACAGTAAAATCCCTTGTAATTGGCACCCAAATAACCAGCATTACCAAAACAATGGCACTTTTGGCTGGATTAGTATTATTAATAATAATATTACTCTTATAGTCAGAATAATTTGTATTAACTCTCAAGTAAAAAGTTCAGGAGGAAGAGTATGCTAGATTTTAGGGATTGAAAGTATATGTGTTACAGTAAAATCCCTCGTAACTGGCACCCAAATAACCGGCAATACCAAAACAATGGCACTTTTAGCTGGATTATTATTATTATTATTATTATTATTATTACTCATATAGTCTGAATAATTTGTATTAACTCACAAGTAAAAAGTTCAGGAGGAAGAGTATGCTAAATTTTAGGGATTGAAAGTGTATGCATTATAGTAAAAATCCCTCGTAACCGGCACCCAAATAACCAGCAATACCAAAACAATGGCACTTTTGGCTGAATTATTATTATTAATAATAATATTACTCATATAGTCAGAATAATTTGTATTAACTCACAAGTAAAAAGTTCAGGAGGAAGACTATGCTAAATTTTAGGGATTGGAAGTATATGCATTACAGTAAAATCCCTCTTAACCGGCACCCAAATAACCAGCAATACCAAAACAATGGCACTTTTGGCTGGATTTATTATTATTAATAATAATATTACTCGTATAGTCAGAATAATTTGTATTAACTCACAAGTAAAAAGTTCAGGAGGAAGACTATGCTAGATTTGAAGTATATGCATTACAGTAAAATCCCTCTTAACCGGCGCCCAAATAACCAGCAATACCAAAACAATGGCACTTTTGGCTGGGCTAAAAAGAAAATGTTTAAATCTGCCACATTGCCACAGACTGAGCCTTCAGTTTTTACCACATTAGGAAGTTTGCGCGAACTTTCGTTTTCAATCAATATTCAAACCTAAAATTAGTGTATTATTTATGTTGTGTGATGTGTTTTAATAAGGAACATCCACACAGTTTTTATGTTTATTCAGTTATGACCAAATGATAGAGAAAAGGCTTCACATGGCTGCGGTTTCAAAATTTTGCACCATGAAATACAAACTTTTTTTTTATATGTGCCAGTATTTATTCAATTAGCCAGCAAAATCTCATTCAGAACTAGCCTGGTCCCGTTGTTGCTGGTTAAGTGGGATTCTTTTAATCACGTCCCCACATGTGTCTGATCTCAGATAGTTGTGGTGTGGAAAGCAATGCATATTATGTGGTCAATGACAGAAACCTTTAAAGAAGACGCTGGCCTTCTGTGCCCAAGGTTGCGGGTTCGATCCCAGGCCAGGTCGATGGCATTTAAGTGTGCTTAAATGCGACAGGCTCATGTCAGTAGATTTACTGGCATGTAAAAGAACTCCTGCGTGACAAAATTCTGGCACATCCGGCGACGCTGATATAACCTCTGCAGTTGCGAGCGTCATTAAATAAAACATAACATTTTAAAGAAGACAAAACAAATTTAAGTGCAGCGTGTCTTGATAACCGCTCTAACGGTAACTTGCACATGCAAGGTGACTCTTGCATCCTTCAGTATTATTAAAGACTACAAGATTTGAATTTCATTACATTGTAAACCATGCTTTCTCAACTGTAATGTATATCACACATACCCAAATATAGTGGATGTCATTTTATCATATCAGACGTGTAGGTGGGTTAGATTAAATATTATGAAGAAGCAATACTATTTTATACTGCATATACTTCCTTTCCCTATAGATTATGCAACTTTGAACCTTTGTCAACATATATAATAGTATGAATTGCATTTATAGGTAGTTATCAATAAGCTGGAGAATGAGATAAGTGAACACAGAACAGAGCTGGACGAAGTAATGGAATGTGAATATGGAGATGACAGCAAACATAAAGCATCACACAGAGATAGTGAAAATGAATCAGAAGATGATGACTTTGTGGAGCCAACACCTCAGAAGGACGTTTCAAACAAAACTTGGTTAGTACAAGTTGTCTTGTTTTTATTTGTTCATATGTAGTGTATAGATATAGCCAACATTCTTGACGTGTGAGATTTATTATTGAAAGCTTGGCAGTGAGTTACTTACTGTTGAGTCACATGGGTGATATTTACAGATCTCTTATTTGATTCTAGAAGAACAATTCCAAAATTTTTTGTTGTTAAGTGGAGAAATAAATACAAAATAGGAAAAGAACTGCAAGGTAAAATAGTTGTCACAATTATGAAATATTCTGTGGCAGTTTTCAGAAACCATTTGTATGGAATTATATCTATAATAAACAACAATGAATTGTATATCAGTATATATTATTATTGTTCTTCATTGAATTTTATTATTATTTTGTTTGGAAAGTGCTAATGTACAAGGCATGGCGTAATTTTATAATCTGTTTTACGTATTATAGGAAATTTATGTTATTATGGAACATTTCATGGATATTATATTGTATAATCTGTATATATTTTTGTTATTCTGTGTATAATTTGCAAACTCTTATATGAATCAGATTGTCAAATAATTAATAATAATAATAATAATAATAATAATAATAATAATAATAATAATAATAATGCATGGATAGCACAGTCACTACCAAATAGGCCTATGACAGTTTTCAATACTTCATTAGTCTATGTACAATTTTTTTTTTACTATTTTAGATGAATCACACACACTTGAATAAAAAGTTAATCACCCCCTAACTTTTTCACTCCTAACATGCCTTCAGTTTGTATCTACTCCCTCCTCTCTGTTACCTCATCATTGCTATCATGACTGTTTTCAGCGCCATTATTTTGAATGATTCTTTTTGTGGTCTTTCGACAATTCTGTTCTTTTCATAATAATGTTGCTGATTTTCTTCAGTGTAGCAATACGCTTTATCCCTTTCTACTTGATTAATTTCTTCAAACCTTTGGCAACACAATAGTTCTACATCTTTCATTTTGAATGTTGTGTTCCTGCTCCCAACCCACTTATATTTGTTATAAATAGGGCCAGAGTTTATGTGCACAAAGAAAGTCTAAAATATGCATAATAAAACAAGAAATGTGCGAAAAATGCAAACTCAATTTTTTTGTAGGGTTTACCATCTTTATAGAAAACAAAATGTGTATATGTGTTTTTTATTTGACATTAAGATTCAATATACAGTACAGCATTGATTATCCGAAACAATTTTCGGATAACCGATCATTTATGAAAACAAATTGTAACGGTGTCATAGGAGCAGTACGAAACAAGAACACTGATATTAAACAAAACTGTACATACAGTATATATTTTGTATCACACATCTTACAAATAACACAGAGAACTGACTAGCCTAGTTTGATTAGGAAAAGAAGTAGTTTTTTTTTTTGCTTCAGAGCTGAGATTTTTTTTTTTTTTTTTTTTTTGGGGGGGGGGGGCTGCTAAATCTTGCAAACAGTGCTAGCGAAACTTCTACATGGTGCACGCTAATTTGAATTTGCTGACTCGAACTCTTTCGGTTAACCGATATTCGGATAATCAATGCTCTACTGTATACACTATATTTCTTTGTTTACTTTTTTTTTGTTTGCAAAACACAATCAACAACTTTTCAAGGTTTTCTGTTATTATACTTTGTTACCTACAAGGATATTTTTTAATGTTGAAAATGATCGTTCAACATTACTTGAGGTTAGTGAAGAAAATTTTAATGTATAAATTGTGAGTTTGTAAGATCTGTGCTGAAGCAAGCCACACTTTCTTGGCACAAAACCTTCTTTACTTCGAGCACAGTGCTGTAACCAGAATGTCTAGTTTTATCTTAACATCCTCATCAGTGGGCCCTTGTGCGTGGGAATTGTGTTCTGTTAGGGATCCTACTATTTTCGCTAATTTTTTTAGAAGGCATCACGAACAAATGCATTCACACAAACCTCACATAAAATACAACAAAATCACACACTTGACACTCGGACTGCTGGTGCATCAACTGAAAATAGGTGAAACAGAGAAAAGGTGGATAAGTAGGGATATTTGAGAATACTTCTTGTTGTGCAGTAGTTCATTGGAACGAAAGCAGGGGTAGTAGTTTTGGTTTTTCCATAGCTACTCTTCATTTACGAGACATTTCCAGCCAGTCAAAAAATATGTGCTGACAACCAAACAATTCAGAATCTTATTTTTTATAAAATATGCAAATTTGAGGGTTTATGCAACAAAATCCTGAAAATAAGCTACAATACGAGGGGGGGGGCCAAAAATAACTGGATTTTTTTTTTCCTTCTCACTCTACATTCACAGTACTTTAGTCCCCTTCAAAGTATTGTCCATGTGCATTAATGCACTTATTCCAACGCTTTTGCCACTGCTGAAAACAGTGCTGGAACTCTTGAGGCAGGATACTGTTCAAAGCCATTAGTGTGTTTTCTTTGACGTCATCCACATCACTGAATCGCTATCCTTTCAGACATTTCTTCAAACAAATCAACATTGTTTTCATATTGGATCGCACTTGACATGCTTTCTTGGGTCGTGATGAATTTGGAGTTTTCCACTGGCTCGATGCTTGCTTTGATTCTGAATCTTATTCATAGCACCAAGACTCATCCCCAGTCACAATTCTTTTAAGAAAATTTGGATCGTTCTGCACTTCGCTCTTCAAGTAGCGGCAAACTCTCACGCGGTTTTCTCTTTGGTCGTCTGTGAGAAAGCGAGGAACAAATTTTGCAAACACCCGTCTCATGTGCAAATCTTCGGTTAAAATTTGCTGGACTGTGCTCCATGACAGGTTCATTTGCTCAGAAACTTCGTCAATGGCCTTTCGACGATCTTCATCAATTGCACGTTTGATTTTCGCAATATTTTCGTCATTTCTTCCTGTCGATGGACGTCTGGGGCGTGGCATGTCTTCAGTTGACATGTTGCCAGATTTGAAACAGGAAAACCACTAGTAGACCTGTGATTTCCCCAAAGCATCATCATTAAAGGCTTGCCGAAGCATCCCAACGGTCTCGGCTGCAGTTTTCCCTGACAGAAAACAAAATTTCACACACACTCTTTGTTCCTTGTGGTCGGCCATCTCACTAATCAGCAAACGGTTGAAACAGGAATGTAAACAACACCACCACAAACAAACCACTTAACTCAGACTGACGCCAGCTCACTAACGGTCATGGGAGACCCCAAACTAACATCACCTAACAGCACAACTCGTAACTACAAAGCATACGCGCGCAACAGTTCGGTTCTTGTTACTTTTGGGTCCACCCTCGTATATGCACATAGTCTATTATATGCAGGAATGCATGAAGTATGCAAAAATAATGAAGTGTTTAGTTGCAAAATCAGATACATCACTGAAACATAATTTTTCAGTATGAAGGAAAAATGTTTGCCAGGAACCAAAGATTTGCAACTAATACTATTCTTTCATCATACAAATCCATCTGATGTATCTGGCTTTGGAGCATAACAGTGATATAGCAGTTGAAGAATCATATGAAGATATGAAATATATTAACTTCGCACATTCGTCATCACAGATGTTAATATGTATAAAAATGTTTTTGCATGACTTTCAATTGGACAGTAAAAATATGTTGTTGTTTTCTAATGCCAGGCATTTGACAATAAAGCCATTTGACCTCTTGCACTCCAATATTTTGCAAAGATATTATCATGACCAGCCACTGAAGCACAGATTTTGAGGTGTTCCAAATCCATTTCTTGATTTGAGTTGCACAATGGGCAGTTAGGGGATTGATATATTCCAATTCTATGCAGGTGTTTGGCCAAACAATCATGGCCTGTTGCCAATCTAAATGCAGCTACAGACGATTTTCGTGGTAAATCGGGAATTAACTGTGGATTTTGATGCAGAGAGTTCCATTTTTTCCCTTGGGATTGTGTTATCAAATTTTGTTTGTTTAAGTCTAAGGATGTAGATTTAATAAATCTTTTCACAGAGTAATACGTAGATTTAGTAACAGGTCTGTAAGTAGCAGTGCTGCCCTTCTTTGCTAAAGCATCCGCATTCTCATTTCCCAGGATTCCACAATGAGATGTATCCATTGAAATACAATTCTTTTATTGAGTGATATTAATTGAGAGAGCATTTTATTTATTTCTGCTGTTTGAGATGAAGGTGCGTGTGTAGAGACTATTGATAGAATAGCTGCTTTGGAGTCTGACAATATTACTGCATTCTTAAATTTATTGATGTGGCATAGAAGATTCCTGAGACTTTCACTTATTGCAATGATTTCACCATCAAAGCTTGTTGTTCCATATCCAAGAGATCTATAAAGTGAGAAGAGACAGCACGTAACACCTGCACCGGCACCTTGTTCTCTGGAGATCAAGGATCCGTCGGTGTATAAATGAAGCCACTTTTGTGGAGGGTACCTAATATTAATTGTCTCTAAAGACAATTGTTTCAGTATTTCAGTATTTCTTCTGTTAAATTTAGATTATATTCTATATTTAATAGAGTTAAAGGATTTGGTTTAATTTGTAAGTTTTCTTTTAAATTCGGGATATTAATTCGAAATTTTCTCGGGCTTCCAGCCAGGTCATGAGTTGGTGATCCACTGACGTTTCAAGGATGTTCATCTTCCTCATCTTCAGGATTAAATGATATGATCATTTAACCCTGAAGATGAGGAAGATGAACATCCTCGAAACGTCAGTGGATCACCAACTCATGACCTGGCTGGAAGCCCGAGAAAATTTCGAATTATCACGTCGCCAGGAAAGCTTCAGCAGTTATTTCGGGATATTAATTTTCTGTTTTAATTCTTGAACAATGGATATGAAACTTTTTTGAGTTTTCAATCTACAGAGAGGACTGTATGAATTCGAATTGTTTCCTGGTAATCTGATAAGTTTTTCATATTGAATCAGTGCTTTTTCTTCTATTGTCATTTTGATGCTGTTAATATTAGTGAGGAATCTCATAGAACCTATTGGAGTTGTTTTGATTCCACCAGTAATGAGTCTGAGAGCTTGGTTTTGAACATATTCTATGTGGTTTATGAAAGGTGAAGTAATTAAAATTTCTCCGCAGTATGTCAGCACTGGCTGTATAAACATTTTGTATGTAGTGTTCAAAGTATTCCTAGAGCATCCCCATTTCTTTCCTTCCAGTAAAAATATACATTTGTATTCGAATCCTGTATAAAACTATAAATCAAACTTTGTATTACAGGGATAGCAAGAAAAAAGAAGAGGACAAGGAATGTGCTTATTTTCAACATGTAGGCCAAGAATATACTGCAGTTACACAAACGAGAGAACAAAGACCAACATCGATTAAAACTGATACTAACAATGCACTGCCAGGCACAAGTCCACTGGTAAAGGATTCTACAGAGCAGCAAAGTAAAAAAACTGATACTCCCAAACTTAATAGCGCAGTGGAGTCAGTTGTAACACCATCATCACATTCCAAGCAGTTCGTCCTTCGACTTCCTCAAACTACACCCTCAACACCAGTAAACAGGGACCAGGGTGTTGTAACACCACGTGCAATAGCTAAACCAATCGAAAAGCCAAATAGTAATGCACTTAAACCTATGCTATCTAAGGATAAACTGACCTGTGCAGACATTTCACCTTTAACTAGAGTGTCAGCAGGACAAGTTGGAACTACTCCTATAAATAAGCCTTCAACAAAGCTATGCTTTGTTTGTAGTGGATTGCCTGCAGCATTAATTGCCCGAGTCAAGGCATTGTCAAGAATGATGGGAGCTGAATTTTCAAACAAATTTGAACCACATACAACACATCTTGTTGTGAAGGCTTCTGATGATATGATGGCGGATAAAACATTAAAATATCTTTCTGCTGTCGCCAAGGGAATATGGGTTGTCTCATTTGCTTGGGTCAATGCTTGTCTTCAAGCCAGGAAGCTTTTGCCAGAGGTGAGTTGTAACTGAATAATGTTGGTGTTAACTGGAGCTTGGTTAGAAAATAGAAATGGAATATGTAGAGTGTCAATGATGTCGATTTTGAAATTTTGGTAGATGGTAGATATCGTAATTCTAAACAAAAAGTCTTAATAAAATATGTTAGAATGTCAGTAGTTTCCCCACAATTGAGAGTCAAATATTTTCAGAAAAGATAGTAGTTTAAATTAGAATAAGACCAAAAAAAAAAATTGAATTCATGTTTAGAAAAACAAACGAATAATCTATTGGCTGATAGCATTAAATAGCTTCATATTGCTGTGGAGGTATTGGAGTAGAGTGGCCTGTTAATTATTTAATATTGTATTTATTTCTAAGTTAACCTATTTAATATTTATTTATTTTTGATTAATTCAGAGCTCATTTAGTTATTAAAGTTATTATTATTTAGTAATTTGATTGCAATTTTAAACTATTGATATCAGTTCTTCTTTAAAATAATTAGAATGTTGTATCTGCTTTAGAGTGCAGTTTAAAAGAAAACAAATGATTAATAATAAGAAACAATCTGAAGAATTCTAAATTTTATTACTTGTTCTGAAAGCTTTTCTTTTTTTTAACTTGAGAATTTTTCGAAAAGTTCTGTTAGACTTTTTTGTTCAGGAATACCATCCCTATCAGAAAAATTTTCGATATTAACATTTAAATCCTGTATAGTGAAACCCCTATTTATCGTTTTTAAAAAGGGTTGGGGGGGGGGGAACATATAAGCGAGAAAAGAACATTTGTGGGGAAACTTAAAAATGTATAAAACATAATGAAACAAAATTGATATCAAAGAAATTGCCCCATAAAACATTGTATGTAGAAACTGTTATTGTGGTACACCTATTTCCTTTTGCACTTCGTTTTCCGAAGGATGCACTTTGATTAGAACACTCACATTAACAAAGCACAGGAGCTCTATCTCTCCGCATCTTGTATACAGACATCTTTACCATTTGCTTCCTCAGTGTATAAACATAAAAGGAAAGCAATGTTATGCCCAAAATATAATTTTTTTAATTTTCACAGAAATCCATGTTTTCAGCATTCCTGGTACAAAAAAGTGTTTGTCGATTCATCCGTCAATCTGTGTACAGTACTTTCTTTCCAGTTATTGGGTAGTTTTTTTTGTATTTAGTAATTTACAGGATAATTTACCCGGGATTGATGCACATGAAATATATTAATTTTTTATTTAAAAATCAACGATTTTCTATCTGAAAAAAAAAATAGCAATATGTTTCAATTTTTTTTTTTATTTTCACTTGAGATGGGAAGTCAGAGCAAGAGAAATGTTGAAAAAGAATGGAAATTACTTTTAAAAGTTGATCCTGCTCAAAATCTTTACTGGTTTCCAAGTTACAGTGAGTTAAACGTTTTCACTTGGTGCAAGATGAAGACTCAACCTTTTGTCTGACAAAAGAGAGAAAATGCTGGAATAATAATTAAAAAATTCGTAAACTCTAAATGTCTTATTGTCGTGTGTGGCTATGAAAAACAACCTTTTGTCTCTCTTTTATCACTACTTGCTTTACTCAACGACATGGTGTAACAAATATTTCTTCACATGAACGAGAAATGACCTGCTTCTTGTGCAACATTTAAATATGGAGGAAGAATCCTGAGTGTGTTTGTTTTCTATGTTTTTATAACTACTTGAGTGATGTAGCCATACTAAACAATAGTGCTCTTGCTCCAGAATGAGTCAAGTTCGAACACTGCACTGTAATCTGTATCATTATATTAATTGTACAGAAGGAACAGTTTGACCTAAAATTAGGTTTTTTGTTTTTTCGGGCATACGTAGAAATTAGTGCTGTTGATCGATCAAAATATTTAATCGATTAATCTATAATTAATGCTGTATATATTATATCGTTATATTACAAAACAACTATTTTAATTACTTACTAACATATTTATTATGAGGCTTATAATTTATTGTGTCAATTTCTCTGGGAAGACTCGCCTAGTTAATATTGCTTCATTCATGATTTTTAAACATGTGAGTGCATTCACATACTCCGAATTAAGTGCCGCTGTACGTTTAGTAACAATGTTTCCTGCATCACTAAACACGAAAAAACTTTTTTTTCTGTCAAGCACTTCTCCACGATCATTCAATTTAAATCCAAACGTTTCATCGAGTTTACCTCTTAAATTCTCATATGACGTAATGGAGTTTACACTTTTCACAAACTCAGTACAGAAACTGCAACTGTAAAACTACAGTGGTCGAAACAGAAGACTGGACCCTATTGTAATTGAATTACCAGATTTTAAAAAGAGATGAAGGTAGTTACGCTCTCACTTGCACACAATGTAGACATGGCTATTTTATAAGGGAGAGGGAGACGAATCCCAGAAAAGTATGTATTTCATATGCTAGGAAGTTGAGCTGACAATAAGGTGGAAGTTTTCGTGGAAAACCATAAAACTTAATAAGAGCTTCACATTGTGTTTCAACTTTCAATAAAGGTAGACTAGGTCACTGTCCTCATATTTCCATCTCTTTCTAAGTGTTTGTGCAAATATTTTCCCTACCTAACTGTTTTACAATTAGAAAATAACAGTACTCTTGTGCTTTTAAGCAAGCAATTTTCGAGAAAGAAATATTGTCGGAATTTTTAGTATGAGTTTGTATTAACAAAATAATAATTAATATCAACTACAACAGATTAATTTTAATCGACTCGATTATTCGATTAAATATTTTTGATCGATTAATCTTACAACAGAAATTGATCGATTAAATCCCACAACACTAGTAGAAATTCATTCTCTTTATACCTGGTAAGCTATTGAATTTCAGAATTAAATAAAATGTCCTACTGATACCTTGATAGCAATCCTCCTTAACTGGGCAACGCTGCACTCCGCTGATTCGTGGGAACGTGAAGCTGTTGGAGGTCTTATGCAGGACATTTGCTGCAAAGAATAGTCAGCGATGTATGCAATGATGGGGAGGGTGGGGGGGAAGGAACTGGTCACCCTACCCCATTATCTCCTTGCCTTATGATTGATGCCACTTATGAGGTTCCAATTAATCTTCAGACTGCTAACCAAACATACATGCATAATTCGGATCTTTGATTTTGAAAATATCTTGATTTATTTACTTCCAGGATGAATATGAAATGCTTGATACTTCTGGAGAAGAAGGTCCACATAAATCACGGATATCATCTAGTCCACTTTTGACAAATTTTCAGTTTTGTTGTATTGAGCCTTTCTCTGATTTAACAAAGGATCAACTTGAGGTAAGAATTGGTACATTGATACTATTTTATAAATAATGCAAAGGAAACTAACAATTAATTTTTGCAAATATAGTTACGTGATAAATAGGGATACCCGATTTTTGCAAATGATTTTTTTCACGAATTTTTGCTAATTGAATCAGAGAATTAAAATTTTTATAGGTATGAACGAGATTTGTTCTATAGAGACTTTTTACGATTGTGATTTGTCTCGAATTTTGTTTTAACAGATTTTTGCGAATCTGGAAATTTTTTGTGTTGAAGGAATATTGCTGAATCATTCATTCATCAGTCACGAAATTCCATTATTTTATTATCTTCTACGATGAAACATTAAAAATAAGTAGGAAAATGGGTTTGTCTTTCATATTTAACATTAAAAAAAATCCATGACATCATTTCTAAAATAATCACTTCAACCATTAAAGGCTCTGTGGCAATCCTGAAAAACCATTTATACCGAATATTATAATTTCCCCCCCCCTTTTTTGTTCGTTAGTTTGTAATAAATATATGTATAAGTTATATTATTCCTAAAATGCATGTTCTATGTTCACGTAAATATGTGGAAAGCATGGCTGCTCAGCTGAGAAAACTGAAAATCTGTGTGTCACATATACGCAATGCTTGGGTTCATTACTAACACAATAAGAAGAAATGTGCGAAAGAATATGCCCAAAAAATTATGATTATGCAGTATATATGAGAAAATTCTGGAATGATGAGAATATACAAAGAAAATCTGCCCCGACACTTTATATGGTGTGAAATCAAGCTCCAACCAACAACAATAATCACGCAAGTGAAGTGGATAGGCATTGGATATACACACACATTCCTAATAGCACTGCAGTCACCTCCCAACATTATTTTGTGGTATCTAAAATTGTGAAAATTCGAGCTCATCTATGGGTAGGTTTGAGATTCACAGCCCACATATCTGTCTTGATAGTAATCCAGTTAATAACTAGACACATATGCCAAGAAGGAAGTCAACAATGAAAAAAGTAACAGAGAACTAATGCATTATAAATATCATCTTTCCAGGAGTTTAACATTATACACAGCTAGTAACTGTGGGAATTCTTGGAGTCTAACACATATCTGAGTGAGTCTTCATGATATGACAGTCAGTGGAAAAGTTTTGACATTACAAATTTATAACTATAGAAAAAACCAAAAATTGGTATTATTGTATCTGCATGTGGGTGCACATCTTTTGTTGAAATTCTTTTGATTTCCTTATGAGTGAGAATATGATTATATCACTAGTCTAAATTCTGGGTCTGTTATGACTTTGTGTGACAGAATACTGTTAATTTTGGTGGGACATATATTTGTGTGCTTCTTTTAGAATTTTGTATAGTGATGATTATAATATATATAAATCCCACAAGAGTAGCTGCCATTCAGTAAGGATTGCCAAAAGACACAGCATACCAAACAAATGAAAATAAACATTTGTGTTATGATTATTATTTTCAAATGGAAGCTACTCTTGGAAAAATACGTTTATTCAATAATTATTCTGTTTCCTCTTATTTAACTCATTACATTTTTGGTTGTAGGGAATATTACAAGAATGTGGAGCATCAGTAGTAAGTAGTCCTGACAAGTTTTCGTCCAAAGGAAAACACTGTATGATTGTTATTCAGATTAATGCAGAAAGGATGGAAGAGTGTAAAGGTGAGTTTATTTTGTGTCATTGGACAAAATATGTTGTTGTTTTCTAATGCCAGTTATTTGACCTCTTGCACTCCAATATTTTTCAAAGATATTATCATGATCAGCCACTGAAGCACAGATTTTGTGATGTTCCGAATCCATTTCTTGGTTTGAGTTGCACAATGGGCAGTTAGGGGACTGATATATTCCAATTCTATGCAGGTGTTTGGCCATTCATGGCCTGTTGCCAAACTAAATGCAGCTACAGACGATTTTCGTGGTAAATCGGGAATTAACTGTGGATTATGATGCAGAGACAAAATATACAGTAAAACCCCGATTTGACATTTCTGTTTTTAAGGAATAATCTGTTAAGTCCCAGTCAAATTACCATAAGAATACTGTACTGTGAGGTTGCAATGAACCTCTGGGTTCCTTAAAAGCCATAAGTAAGACCTAATTAAATAATTATAATGTTTGGTATATAGGTTGCAAGGGACAGTGAAGTGCATTCCATAACCTTTCCTATCCAAAACCCAACCTCAACCTGCTCGTGGTGCAACCTGCTTTTACAGATGAGGCTCTGGGGACCGAGTATTGGCGGTATAACCACACCATCAGAAATAGAGGAAATGCTATTTCATCTCTTACGCTGGCCTGCCACGGCATAGAAATGTTCCACAAGTGGTGCTTGTGAGAAAGGTCGGTGGACTCTAAAACTCCTCCCGGCCAGGTCCGATGGACCCATTAACCAACGACAGGTGTGGCCCTCCAGTCATACTGGGGGTTTACGTGAGTGGGTAATGTAACCACCATTACAAACAAAAAATTGGTGTCCACTTAAAAAACGGTTACACTTATGCTAATTAACTGAAGATCATCTCATAACCTGTGAAGTTCTACCTGATGGATCCACCACAGAGAAATATTGGAGAGCAAGAACACTAATGGCTTCGTTGCCAAAGCCCGGCATTAGATAACAACAACAACAACAACAACAACATGTTTGGTATATAACACACAGTACTAGTTATTTTAGCTTTTTCTTCCCATTTTATGTAAACCCTCTATTAAGGAAAATCCCTATTTAAGGGGGAGGGGAGTAAATCCCTCAGAGATTCGTTAAAAAGAGGTTCTACCATATGCATATGCATGCTTTTTTTTTATTTTGCGCCTAGCATTGGTATCAGACTGCCGATTGTGATCTTTTGATCTTAAGAATACAATGGCAAAATGGACTGTATTCCTGTCCAATCCTAACCTCTTCTCTGTGAAGAATTATTAGAGTTATACATTATACTTACTTATACATTATATGGCTTATAAACTAAATATTTTACATTTATTTTATAATCTTGTTTCAGAATGGTGGGAGCGCTATGGAGTACTTCCAATCGGACATGAATGGGTGTTTGAATGTATTGGCAGGTACAGAATAATGCCTATTTGGTCATTTCTTATGTGTCCTGTTAGTGAAGAGGCTATACGATCACTTGGATTGCCTGAAGATGTTCTTGCTAGTGATGATGAAACAGAAGTGGAATCAGAAGCATGAAGTAAAGGAACAGGAAATAGATTATAAGCAGCATTTCATCAAGAAATCCAACGTGTCTAAAAGAGCATTGTATGTATTCTAATTCAGAATGTGATATAAAAACAGGCGATTATTAAATTGTGATTACACAAATACGTTTCATAAGCAGATTACATTGAAAATGATGAAAAGTAGATACTCTGCCGTTTATGTCTTCTAGATGATCTCTCTGCCACTCTACAGACATGCCTCACATCTCCCTTACAGTGAATGTACAGCAATAATTTTGTCGCGAATTCTCATCTTGAGTTTAATCTTCCATAGATGATGACCGTAAACTTTCCTTAGATCCACAGAAAAATTACATTCCTATAAACCTGAAGTTCTTACTGGCCAGGACAGCTGCCATAGGACATTTAGGAATTTCATATGTGCCACACCATCTTTCACTTGATGAAAGAGGTAAATCCTAACTATACTCGTATTTCTAGTTGATGTCACAGTTCTTCGGTCATTGTCCTTAAAAAGAAAAACTGATCTATGTCAACAGATAACTGCACACAAAACAGTAACTTTAGTCTACTGTTGGAATTCATAGGCATTTTATGGAGACCCAGTAATAACAACTGTTAACAAAGTCATTCAGTTGACAATGCTTTTACTCTGACTTACTGAGATGATCAATGAACATTCCATCAACTGTTAAAAACTCTCAATTTTTCCACAAAAATTCCTGCCAAGCTGTAGCTAATGTGGTTTCACTTTGTGCAAAATTTGCATCATGTAAAGACAAAAATTCAATATTAGTTTACACATATTTTCAAAATAAAAACTTACTGCCTGAGACTCCTGGTAAAAGCAGCTTTAGCTCTATGAATGCTTTTAGATACATGGGGACAACCTGTGTCCTTTCATTGGATTTTCAGTCAAACCAATTTCTTCAAAATGCTGAACTCATGTTTTAATGAGGTGACAAGATGGTGATCATTTTATGCATTTAGCGACCTGTAATTATATTTCTATTTATTTACCAGAGCTTCCTCAAATTAGAGGCCGCCATTAGACAAAGCATACAAAATAAGAACAAATAGATGATGAAAGATAACAGAGTAAGAAAAAAGATAAATAAGTACACAAGCAAACAAACAATGGCAGTTTACAGAATAAAAAAGGTTACAAACAAGTAAAGAAGCAATGAAAGCTAATAAGAAAAAGAAAAATGACAATGGTGCGTCAGTTTTTTCAGTACACTGAATTAGAGTCCATAGATGGTTCCACAAGAGTTTGACTGACTCTCTAATTATGAGGAGGGCCAGTTCATTTAGAAAAGATTTGTGCAGTCCAAGGGTCTTACAGAATTGAAAGAGAAGTTAGGTATCATTCCTCTTGCTCCAAACTTCAATCCCGTGACACTAATATTGTGAAGTTGGTATTTATCTTTATAATACGGGATGGTTGGAATGTAGATTGCTCGTTTCTCCTCGTGTACGTCTGCAGGCTGTCCTTTATATGTTTCAAACCTGATGGTAGGGTCAGTTATATCCTGAGACAGGGATTCGCTAATGGCGATTATGTCAAATCCGTCTGTTACTGCCATTGTCGGCAGTTCCGTGGACTTCTTCATAGATGGTGTATTTTAGTTTTCTAAGGGCATCGACCAATTTAGTTCTAATTGTATGGTGCCTATGTATATGCAACGTTTCGCCATAAGGACAGGCTCCCAGGATATGTCCAAGGGTTTCTATCTCACTGAGATATCGCTTGCAGTGGTTGTCCTGAGACCTACCAGGTATGGCTCTTACAGCACCTACATTGGCAGTCATCTTGATAGCCTCCTTCCATTCACCGTTTGTCATTCCATCGGGCTTAGTTATCCATTTGTTAGAGGGAATGAATTCACTGTATTATTATTCTTTCATAGTAGAAGCGTGCCGTTCATCAGTTCACTGCTCCATGACTAGTAAATGGCGAGAGTTTGGTAAGAGGATGCGAATATCACTTTACCTACACCTATAATATACAGAAAAACTGGTTATTTAAAAATCGCCTGTTTTCCTGCCACATCTGTATATTAATCTATGGTCCTACAATTTGAAGTTTAGGCCTCCAGCATTATATTAAGATGAAAAGTGCAAGCATAGACATCACATTTTAAAATACAATTGCGAGCTTTTTAAGTATTTTCACTTCAAATAATTTCTTCACTTTATTATTCAAAACATATTCCCCTAAATGGAAAATAATTATGTAGGTATTGTAATTTTGATGTCTGTATAATCTAGGAGCAAACCTACAAACAAAGTACAAAATAAGAGGGGAGCCTGTAAGGTTATAGATTATTACTATGGATAGAAACCCATTTACTCTAGTTTGCTTTGTAAACAAGCCGTCCTGTGTTATTATGTCCATTATGAAAAACTTTAATAAAAATTGAACACCTTTAGTTTTATATCTTTATTTTCAAGGAAAAGAAACGAACTTTTAAGTTGTTGCTGTATAGATAATCATGTTAATGTATGGAATGTAAACAGAGAGTTTAAGTGTAACTGACTTTGAGTTACGTGTGTGTGTGTGTAAATATTGTACATACTCATACTATTACTGTTAGACAGTAAGGAAAAGATACATTTTAAATTGGTTTGTAATATTTTGCAGTATTCATATACTTATTATTTTTATATTGACACATAATTATATTCCTAATCTTTACATAAGTGTATAGTATGCACAAATAAATGACTCACAAAACTACATTTAGATTCACTGTCTCAATGTCCTATTTCATTTCAGTAATTGTTCTATCTTGGTTCTCGGAGATATTTTCATTTTCGTACTGAGCTATGAAGTTTTGTAAAATATACCCATTCTAAATGGATGAAATTCACATTTATGAATCCAGATAAAAAGCAAATTTTGTTTGTGATGGTATTATGTGATATAGCATTTTCTTAAATGTATCACACATACAATGGTGTAAATAAATATTTTCTTTACAATTTTTTCTTCTAAAGCATGTAGATGATTTTTTTTTTATCGGAATACATTGTTTCCATCCCATCATAGCACTATAAGAAACAGGAGAATAGTACGTTTTCTTGGTGGTCTAATGGTTACCATGTTTGTAATTATTGAGCCTGAGATATCTGGCTAAAGGCAATAAAAAATCCTTAGAATGGGTTTTTTTTTTCATTACAGGCCCATCTGCATTAAGCTCCAGACGCATGGCAGCTCTTGGCTTACTGTGCTTACCTGAGTTATTTATTAATACACTCTCATTAACCCGGTATTCTTAATTAAGGAATACTGTCCTATTAATGGAGCTTTGTCAAGATCCTCTGGTACTAAACTAAATTACACAAAGCTATGTCTTTTGTAAAGGCTCGTCTCCGCTATTAAACATTTAACAATAATATAACATGTTGAATTTAACATGTATATGGACATTTCAAGTCTCAATTGACTTAACATGTTGACTGAGTATGTTGAAGTTAACACTTTTAACATGTTGGCGTGTTTTCCAGCAGCAATGGAAAACATGTCAAGTCAATTCATTTGCTCGTGCAGCATCGGTACAGTTCGGCAAAGTTCATACAGTTTCCATAGCAACAACTAACTTCCCATTTTGTGGCGCGTATCTTGATCATTTTTATACTGTCATTGGTCCTTGGTATTGGCTGTAAGTTGTTCGAAGTAATGGAGTGGACGAAAGAAAATACGTTAGAATAAAATTAATGCACTGATGGAAAGGCCTTGTTTCTGGAATGTCTGCAAAAGAAAACAGAGACAAAACAAAGAAGGCCGACTGTTTTGAACTGGAATTATTATTTAACTGTTCTTGAGAATACAATAGAGAGTTTTCGCACTCTCGTTGTAAGCTAAACGTTAATGCTATGTTGACATCAGTAGTCAGTAATGGTCGTATTTGGTGATGTCTGTTAACGTTCGTAAAACTTTGGAAAGAATAATTATTCGATATTACCTGCTCCTTTAACATCTATCATGTCATAATCAATCGCGGTGTAATTTTTTTAACTGAGATGAAATGGCTGCTCTTAAATTGTGCCTTTCTTTGATGTAACAGTAAGTATTTTTGCAGCACTATATTAAAATCGTGTTCTAACATTCTCAGCAAGTTTTTGAATCCAAATCGATCTTCAACTTTAAGCTCGTTTAGAATGTCTTCTGCATAGTGTCTTTTACTAAGATACTGTCGCACCCATATTCTCATTTTCTTCCTTTTCAAGACCTTGTAACAAGCAATAGAGGCAATTACAAAAGCCAAATCATCATCTGAGTCCATTGTCCAAGGTTTGAAAATAAGACACTATCTACATTAAAATCTCATAGACTGTTTATGGTGGACTACGCAAAGAAAGTCAAGTTTAACATGTTGAACAGTGTGGACAAAGGGTTAAATGAAATTAGGATTAACATGTTGGGATGTTAATGGTAAACAATTTAACATGTTGTTGTTAAATGTTTAATAGTGGAGACAAGCCTTAAGAGCCTTGCAAATGATACGATGGGCTGTTTGTCTCCACTTTGCAGAATCTGCAATCCAGGTTTCCTTCAAGCAGACCCATACTTTTCAAGTATTTTTTCACAAGAACATGATTCGTGAGAGAAGCTGTAATTATACTCAATGGAAGTCTATTGCACTTAAGTAGGTTTTCAGCTCTTTACTTATAATTATAGTCCCATAATAAATAGCTTTCCCAAACTACCAGAATGACTTCGGACACCATGTTAAAGAGAAGGCACTCTCACACATCCATTCGAGCTATGAGTGATATAATGGACCTATAGGTGTTCTCACTGGAAACAGCAATGAAGATTTCCGAGCAAAAATCATGCCGATCTTGACCTACAAAATACATGTGGTGTGGAAGCACTTGAAGAAAAAAGATGTAACAGCATGGGAGAATGTTAAATCCACGTACCTAAAAACAGCACTAAGGGTTTCGAAATTTACGCCATTCACACATATAAAATATATTAACTCGAGAATCCTTCCTGATAGAAGATCTGTGCACCATCCTACTCCTGCCATCTACAGACATTTATGAGAAACTACTTGCCAAGAATCTATAAAAGAATGGGTTGCAAGGAGTACTGTCCGTCTGAGTGGTTATGTCACAGGGTTATCAAAATGGGGGAAATCACGTGACTTATTTAACAGAGCCCTTTTCTTTAAGTTATTTTAGTAAGACATCCTGCCACAAGCCTTTACAGAGGGACCAGCAGAAAATGGTGGAGGAAACCAAGATGCGACATAACCATTTGGATGGAAGGTAGTGAAATGCATTTCATAACCACTTCTACTCAAAACCCATCTTTACCTTCCCATGGTGCAATCTTTTCAACAAACGACACTCTGGGGACCAAGTCACAGTGGTATAATTGTTCCATCATAAATGAAAATGCTATTTCAGCATACTGACCTGTCATGGCATGCATAAGTATCCCCTAAGTGGTGAAGAGGGGATATGGTTGGTGGAGTTGTCTGACAATCCTCCTGGCTAAGTCATATGAACCCGCTAACCAATGGCAGCTGTGGTCCTCTAAACATTTGGAAGTTGTGTGTAGGTGATGTACCACCATGACATAAAAATATGATGCCTACATTAAAACGGTTATACCAAAAGTATAAAAATAACTGATAACCATCTGATGAAACTTAATAAAAGGATGGTTTGTCTGGTAATGAAGGTGCTCACCGTCTTAAGAAGAGAAGTAAACTCTTACAAAACACCATGTCAAATTTATCATTTCCATGAAATGTAAATAGATACAGTACAATCCAAAGCACAAAAGAACAGAATTTTCTTTCATCTCTCAGAAGATAGTCAAATCAAGTGGAAAATTCTCCATGTGTATCTCTAGTTAAAAATTTTTCTGCCTCTTCAGATAACTGTTAAAGCGATTATGCAATCCATTTTAAACTTCAACGTGCATCAGTTCGGTTCGATTTGTTTCCACTAGATGTGAGCAGCAGAAGTAGTTTAGATTCCGCTAAGTGGGAGCGGGCCTTTAGAATGACTTACTTCAGAAGCTAAGTAAAATTGGGGCCGAGGGAAGGTTCCGTATTGTAGATTTATGACATGTAAATGAATGCAAGCAAAATATGCCCACCATTTCTCTCACCCACTTCAAAATTTGGAGGTAGCACAAAGATCCTATACCAGTGGCGAAAGTACATATGGACTCCTCTCACACTCCACCCATAATCCATACCACACCAATAATAATAAGGAAAGAAACTGAAGGAGGTCTTAAAATATGAATATTTGATAACATAATATGCAATGCACATGAACATCCGACTCAAGATTATGAGAAGAAAACGAAGTAGCACAGATATACAAAAATCAGCTTTCCTCAGAACTGTGCATATACTAAAAATATCCAATGTGAAATGTAATTTGTATACTATGTAAGAATATCCTAAATATGTTTAAATATACAATAAGTAAGTCAAATAAAGGTATACATCCAGGAATTTTAACACTGTAGTATCATATTTATTCGTGCAATTTCTGTTCTCAAATAATTTCCCCTTGAAAATATTTTTCAGAATTTTATTTTCCTTGTGTTTTCCTTCTGCTTATATTATACAAAATTGGGCATTCCTGTTCCCTTCAAAACAGTCTTTCGTAAATATTGCAAGCATCGAAAATAATAATAATAATAATAATAATAATAATAATACTAAACTGCCCCCCATTGAGGGTAGCCCTTACAGATTCAGTATATCCTCAAAAAAAATTAATATACATATGTACACATAGATATTAAATTTTAAAGAAGGGAAACAAAGAAAAGGGCATGAAAAATTACAATTGCTATTAATGTGGCACCATGTGATTAATTAGGATTTGGCAGGATTTTTTTAACCAATTATCACAATGTCATCCCTCAGAGATGTTGGCAGAGCAAACTGCCGTCGAAATTCTTTGAAAAAAGCTGGTATAGTCCTTCGAGCACCTATGAGCAAGCCGAATACCTCAACGTGAATTAAGGCATATTTCAGCTTGAAATAGTTGACTGTAGGCTCATAGATCGACTTCTTCTCAAGGTGGACCTCGGTTGACTGATGACATTCTACTTCAAAATGTATCGTGGGGTCCACAATGATGCCCTGTTTAGTGTCAGCATTGTACGCTAAAATATCTACTCGTCTCGTTGACCCATTTTCAGCTAGACAGGAGATTTCTTCTTCTACTATCCAGCCCTTATTTCTTAATGCGGCAGCAATTTTAGATCTTACAAGATGATGTCTAGAGTTCAAGAGCAATCCCTGTTCACAGAATCTCAAGATGTGTGTAAAGTTTCAATCTCCGGGCAGCCATGTCTGCACCGGGTACCGTCGAGAGATCTGCCGGGAATGGAACGAACAGCTGCTAAATTTGCTGTCATTTTCAGGCTAGATATGGGAAACCAAAGGTCACTGTTATTCATCTGTTTTATAATGAAAAACTTTTGTTTCCTCTGATTAAACAAAAGATGATCTGTATTTGTTGTCTGATGATAGCAGAGCGTAAGATACATACGAGTATACATTTTTCTTTACATAATTAATAAGTTAATTTTGATACGAATACTTTACACTCTAAGTTAATGCTATGATCAGAGATTAGTCAAGGTCAGGCTACAGACATTACAGAGGTACAAAGAAAGTCACAAAATTGCTCAGAGGTACAAAGAAAGTCACAAAATTGCTCATGATTACTCATATTTTATATAATTATATTTATAGATATTTAGTATTAAACACTGATTTCATTAGCACATGAATTATTTGATGTTACAACCTCAGCACTGTCCAAGACTTGGAATTTTATTTTTTGCCTAGCCAAGCATAATGGACCAATAACCTAAGTAATCATCTCAGGTGTCATGTGATAAATCCCTGATGCTGAAACATTAGGCCTATTGTAGTTGAAAAACCAGAATTCTTTTTCAAACAAATTCTGTTCCAAGATCCACAAAATAGACTAACTAAGAATAATTGAAACATCAGTTTGCAGAAGTAATCCAACCCACACAATATTGGAACTGAGAATATGCATTAAATGTTGTTGTTGCTGTTTCAATGCCTTGCATCTAGCAATGAAGAAGTGGCATTCGCGCTCTCCAATACTTCTGGGCTACAGTGTCTTCTGCAGATAGATGCAGTTAAATGTCAATTTTTTAAAAAATCCAATAATACTGCAAAGATAAAGCAAATCCAAAATATACATGGGATATGGAAAAACAAAGTTACATGTTTGAGCCAGTATTAAAATCTTCCAGATTGGTGGTTCCTTCTGCCAAATGTGTCTTCCTTAAACTCTGAAAAAAATTCTTATGAGAAATGGTATTTACCTGGCAATTTACTTGTAGAAGAGCAGGAACTATTTTCACAGAACTTGCATGCACTTTTACATTTCTTCATGAACTTTTCTTCGTCAAAAATTGAATTTTATTTTGGACATTATTCTTCAGCTGTTCTATTGTAAAAGCTAATTTTACAATTTAAAATCATCTGCCAGATCATTTGGTTGGAAAACTCGAACTATTACAATCAATCAATCTTCTTAATGTATTCAGCAGAATGCTGATAACTAGAGAACAAATTTTTATGTACTGAAAGTAAGTATTCCAACTAACTACAGTTATAAACAAAAAAGCAATACCCCTACCATGGTATAAATATTGATGCTAAGTTTAAAAGTAGTAGCCAATAGTAGTGAATGGCGCGAATTTAGTTTGCTATTCAATTCATGAAGTTCGCGCCATTTCAATATAATTGGCCACAGCTTCCACTGGGCAGATTTAATGAGTGGTGTTCGCTTTTCAAATGCAAGTTCAGTTGAACTGTCTGAACCTAACGGTTACAAATCATCAAGCGAGCTTCATTGGATCCATTCTCCAGTCTTTATGACCCAGTCCTCCTCTTTTAGATTTCAGAGTATTATGAACATGGCCTTAAAACGATTCTGAAGTACACCACATCTGCTCAGATATACTTACTTACAGGCTTTTAAGGATCTCGGAGGTTCATTGCCACCCTCACATAAGCCCGCCATCGGTCCCTATCCTGAGCAAGATCAATCCAGTCTCTTATCATCATATCCCACCTCCTTCAAATCCATTTTAATATTATCTTCCCATCTACGTCTCGGCCTCACCAAAGGTTTTTTTCCCTCCGGCCTCCCAACTAACACACTATATACATTTCTGGATTTGCCCATATGTGCTACATGCCCTGCCCATCTCAAACATCTGGATTTAATGTTCCTAATTATGTCAGGTGAAGAATACAATGCGTACAGTTCTGTGTTGTGTAACTTTCTCCATTCTCCTGTAACTTCATCCTTCTTAGCCCCAAATATTTTCCTAAGCACCTTATTCTCAAACATCCTTAACCTATGTTCCTCTCTCAAAGTGAGAATCCAAGTTTCACAACCATAAAGAACAACCGGTAATATAACTGTTTTATAAATTCTAACTTTCAGATTTTTTGACAGCAGACTGAATGATAAAAGGTTCTCAACCGAATAATAACAGGCATTTCCCATATTTATTCTGTGTTTAATTTCCTTCTGAGTATCATTTATATTTGTTACTGTTGCTCCCAGGTATTTGAGTTTTTCCACCTCTTCAAAGGATAAATTTCCAATTTTTATATTTCCATTTCAGGCTACTCGGCCTAATATTTGTGAGAAAGACGACGATAATATTTCCATTTCATACAATATTCTGGTCATGAGACATAATCATATACTTCGTCTTTTCGGGATTTACTTCCAAACCTATCTCTTTACTTGCTTCAAGTGAAATTCCCGTGTTTTCCCTAATCGTTAGTGGATTTTCTCCTAACATATTCACATCATCCACATAGACAAGCAGCTGATGTAACCCGTTAAATTCCAAACCCTCTCTGTGCTCAGATATATTGTCATTTTTAACTTCCATCTACTGATAACAAAGTCTACTGTGGTTCAATTAGGGTAGAAAACTTTTACTGTTGGGAGTGTAAGAAATATGTTTTCTTTAATACCAATATCCATTTCCTCATTCAAGAGTAATTTTGAACACCACCACCACCACCACCACCTTTGATCAATGAGTACCATGAACCATGAATAAACACTACAATGAAACCCAAAAATGAAGGTAGAAACTAGTGCATAGTCGAGAGATGGTTGTGGTATTACTAAACTTATCTTCACATAAAATGAGTTTCCTGCTACTAGTAGTATTGTTATTATTTTTACTGCTACTGTTACTAATATTACTACTGACACAGTTTGCAGTCCAACCTGAAAAGCTTTGGCCATCCACTCCTGACATCCTTCAACACTCTTTGTTACAGCAAGTGGGAAATCATCTGCACTTCCGACAGGAAGTATGGGAACATGATGCATACTATTTCTCTTTGTTGATGAAGTACACAAAGCTTCTTGCCTTGCAGTTTAGGAAATGGAGTAGAACAATAAAATTAGTAAATTGAACAGCAATACAAACCTCACACAAATTGTATCTAAATACTCAGAGGTAGATTTTAAAACTGACATAAAGAGAACATTTGAATGCAAGAAAGTAACTTATCTGAATGAAGCTGATTGGCTATAACTCGCATTGCTACTGTGTATCCTGAAGTTTTCGTCTTGATTCCTGCAGCTGAATATACACATTTACATTTAGTGGGAGCCCTGTTCGTGTGTTCAACATGGCACAAGGTCATCACAACACAGGACAAGCATAAGAGAGGAGCAGTACTTACGAAAGAATAATACACAGGATGGAAGGTGTTTAATTACAGTTCTTTTAAGGTACGAATCCTAATCATATTATGAATGGAAAAGTCCCTACCATCTTTGCACTTGGATTTCCCAGAAAATAAATTTTTATCCCTTTATCTTTTTAACACATTCAGAAATACATATTGTGGCATCCGTCTGGAATATTCTGGTCGCGTCAGGGAGTTATGCGCGCATCTGGCGAGAAGGAAGGTGCGGGGAAGCGGAACTCAGGCTTTGGTGGGCTTGTAGCACAGTACGGGGCGAGGGGAAGGAAAACTGCGGTCCCAGCGCAGAGCAGAAGTAAGGAATGTAACTTGTGTGACAGCAGTATTTATTGCCGATCCTCACATCTTGTTGCCATTGCATCTTCATGGCACTATAATGTACAACAATGGTCGATTTCTACAGACAATTTTCGATAACTTGTTTTCATATTATTTACATTTGTTTTAATGGCAACATCTGTAAGGAAATAGATTCAGTGCCACGAATATCAACAACTGGTTGTCTTCTTCAAACTGTGTCTAGATGCTGCAATTCTGAAAGGGAAAAATCAGCATTACTTTTCTTATAAATAAGAGAATATACATTGTACTGTGAATTATACACGAAGTAAGAAATTTCAATAGGGATGAGACAAAATACAACTTCGAAGTAACCAGTAAATATTGCATAAACTTATATAAATCAATATCAAGTGCATATTTCTTTTAACAAATCATATGGAGCAGTTACAGATGAATTCTATATCCCTTTGCTTACACCAGGAACGTTCTTGGATGAGACAAATAACACAGAATGAAGATGACAAGGCTTTCACATTTACAGGGTGATTCAAAACCTCTGCGACAAACTTTGAAGGGTGATAGATCTAACAATAGGGAACCCTTTTTGTTAAGCAACCTATGTCTTTTGACTCGCTGTTTCGAAGTTATCGTTAAAAATATTTTTGAGTGGGCGTACGTCAACATATGCAAATGTGTGCACCCCTGTTTGTTGAGATGTTTGTAAGAGACGAGAAGGGTTGTTGTTCTTTGTTTACATTTAATGTTCAATACCTTTTCCTTTCAGTTCAGTGTAATCATCAATTGAGAATGGCTGTCTACGCGGTCTTCCACCAATGCGCCGGGGACGAAGAGACCCATCGTCTCGAAGGCGCTGATAAAGTCTGGCAAACATTGTGTGGTGAGGGTGATTTCTGTTTTGAAACTGTTGTTAATACATGCGGAGAGCTCTTCTTCTGTTTCCGCGAGCCTCCCCATAACACATTACCATGTCGGCTAAGTTTTAAGTTTGTTATTTAATGATGCTGTATCAACTACTAGGTTATTTAGCGTCGATGAGATTGGTGATAGCGAGATGGTATTTGGCGAGATGAGGCCGAGGATTCGCCATAGATTACCTGGCATTCACCTTACGGTTGGGGAGAACCTCGGTAAAAACTCAACTAGGTAATCAGCCCAAGCAGGTATCGAACCCGCGCCCAAACGCAACTTCAGATCGGCAGGCAAGTGCCTTAACTGACTGAGCCATGCCGGTGGCCATGTCGGCTAACTCGGGAAAAGTGTAGATATCCATTCTCAATTGATGATTAGACTGAACTGAAAGGGAAAGGTATTTAATATTAAATATAAACAAACAACAACAACCCTTCTCGTCTCTTACAAACATCTCAACAAACAAACAAACAAACAAACAGGGGTGCACACATTCGTATACATTAACATATGCCTGCGCAAAAACATTTTCAACGGTCACTTCGAAACGAAGCATCAAAAGACATAGGTTGTTTAACAGAAAGGGTTCCTATTGTTAGATATATCACCCCTCAGAGTTTGTTGCAGAGGTTTTGAATCACTCTGTATAAATGATAATTCTGTGCCAACTGTGTATCTCAGGCTTCTCAAAGACAATATGAAAGATCTTACTCAGAAAAACATTTTTTCAATGTGTATTATACAGAATACGTAGAGGTCTACTCGGTACGAAATTCTAAGGTCCAGCCCGATTTGAACCAGGCCTGAACTCGACCCAAAACCCAAGATTAGCTTGATATCATTACCCGAGCCTGACTCGAAATCCGAAGATTAGCAGATAAAGCAGAGACCAGGAGCCACAGGGGTCAGGAACAGCTACGAGAGATATCACTCCAGTAGGATCATGAGAAAAAGTACTATACCAGTCTCCTACGTAAAACAAATACCAATGCTTATCTATGACAGAGTAGACATGAGACAAATGCTGTTACAAAATATGAAGTTGAACTATACAATAAATCATGATACCGGTAGTCTACTGTTCCGGATGGGTGTCGGATAGACATCTAATTGTGTATGCATTGAAACCTTCGTATTATTTTTGATCAGTATATATTTTGCGGAAAAATATGATTTGCGCTTTTTTGAGGCCTGATCCCAGCCCGGACGTGACAAGCATAGTAAATTTCAACATGAGCCCATGCAGACCTCTAATACAGAGTCTAAATGGTATAGGTAGGCCTATGAAAATGTCACAGGTGATAGAAATCATATTCCTTAACAAGAAATTCTAATAAACTTTCCAAAAGTTAAGTCTTCAATTATTGTTAGTTTTTCTAAACATGTTGACTTCAAATGTTGGACTCGTAAATTATAGATAATTGCAGACAAATTACTGTGATTACGAGAAACTATACAGTGAAACCCCGATAAGACACTGTTTAAGGGACCACATGTAAACCGCATATTAGGGGGTATATTAATTTTGACTTATATAGTCTACAGTATCTATTAGCATTTTTATTTATTGAAATACATGATTCATGAAAGGTAATACAGTATTACTCTATTATGTAATTACTGTACTGTATGTCAAAGACATTATAATACAATATGTACTGTACTTAATTCTTTTGAAGAAAAAGTCATTTATAGTTGTTTGCCGTGTGTGTGTTCTCCAAGTCCTCATGTTTACCACACTTCACTTTCCTGCTCTTACATCCTCCCGACATCACAGCTGCAGTGATTGAGTGGCGATTTTTTATTATTGTCCTTAATGTCGATGATGGGGTTCTTAATGAATCAGAGAATTGATTCTGATTAATAGTATTGTTTTCATTGTACTTTCTTAAGATTTCCAATTTTTCCGAAACAGAAAGCGCTTTTGGTTTAACATTGTAATCACACTCACAGACACTTCAATACACTAAAGGACAACAAACTGACCAGCAAAAATTTCCAGAATTTTATTATGCCCGAGTGAGGAATGCTGTTTGAGAGAGAGGGTTAGCAAGAGGGTGAGGTATTGTAACTGTATGTAGGCTTTAAGCACACAGGTAAAGGATCGAATAAGAGAGCGTAACAAGAGGGTGGGGTATTGTATAGTATGAAGGTTTAAGTGCGCAGGTAAAGGGTCGAATACCAGTATTTTTAGATTAATGGCACCAGTGAGTTCAACGTCCAAAATGTTTCATTGCTGTTCCAGTACATTGCTGAAAATTCATCGAAAATATTCCACAAAAATAGCGTATTATGCAGTACTTGAGCGCAATAAATGGGGTATTTTATAAAGGCATTTTATATGAAACGTGCAGGGATCAGACAAAAAGAGTGTATTACATGGGATAGCATAATAAGCGGACGAGTCTTATTTAGGTTTTACTGTATTAGGACATTTTTTATGTAGACTACATCTTTCCCCATATTGAGTATGAGTACCCGTTCAGGGTTCCATGGTGAAACAAAAAATGACACAATTTCAAATGTTTACTGTAACAATACTATGAACTACAGTCGAATACTAATATTATTAGTAGTTAGGCCATGACCCAATGTAACTTGTGTGACTGACCAATGACACCACCTCTCCTCGCTATGGGCATGAGGATGCTGAAATTGCATATAAATTTGGCAGTGTCACACAGTCTCTATCAATATCTCAGCACTGAGAACAGCTAAAGTCTTGTGCAACCACTCGTTTCGTTTGTAATCACGAGTTCTACAATATTAAAGTGATAACAGACACATACGATACTCCTTGTGTGAAAAATGTGTTGAGATTTAGGAATGTTGTTTCATATGAAGAGAATACTGTACATATTGTATGCCATTCTCTTATCATAGACCCATACTCTTCATTTGTAAATGAAAACAGAAATGAAACATTCATTCTAACACACAACTGTAGTTTCATTCTCGAAATTGAATTATTTATCCGTGATATAATGCAGAATTTTTTTTTAGGAACATGAACTCATCTGTAAAATTTTTGGTGTATGTTTACTTTACCCCTGTATAATTCCTTTCTACCTTTTTCTTTTTTTTAGGTAAAGAACTACTAAATCATTTGTAAAACTATTTTTACCAACTTCTGAGATTATTGCTCCATCTCAGTCCATGCCAGGAGGTGCTGGCTCAGAACGAAGCTCTTCAGATTCCTCTTTGATATCTATCGTCAGTTCCGTTGGAGAAACCTGCAATGATACATCAAAGTTAAACACATATAAAGCAAAGCATGTACGTATTCCAAATGCAATTTAATACAGTTTTTACACATTCCTAATTAATTTGCTGTTGCTCTTAATTAAATGATTTTCATGTAACATGACAATCAAGACAATTATCTTAATACTGATCAACTGATTGCTAGCTGAGACTAAGAAATAAAATAATACCTCTGATAAATAATAGATGACAGGAAAGGGTAACGAACAGAAGGAGTGAATTTTGACGTGGGATTGGAAATGGTTGGCAAATTTCTCCTGTAGCTCTCTTATTGAGGGAAAAGTACTGTTTTTTTTTTTTCTGTAAGTCTGCAATATGGCCCTATCAATTTCACTACCCTTTCAATAGAAGTCATGCTAAGAATTATGGTTCTTATTTATTTAGTAGGTTTTTGAACTATTAAGACATACTGTACATAAATAAGACCACTTAATATGCACTCAAGTAAGATCAAGTCCAGTTTTCTGGCTTTCACATAGAAAGAACACTGTTTATAATCCCAAGGAAAATACTTGATTTCATTTATACATTGTATGGTTTAAGTACAGACAGATCAGATGAGGTCTGGACAGGAGTGACTGATTTTCATGTAACAATGACAATCAAGATATTTATCTTAATACTGATAAACTGACTGTTAGCTGAGACTAAGAAATAGAATAATACCTCTGATAAATAATAGATGACAGGAAAGGGTAACAGATAGAAGGGGTGAATTTTGACATGGGATTGGATATGGTTGGCAAATTTCTCCTGGAGCCCTCTCACTGAGGGAAAAGTAGTTTTTTTTCTGTAAGTCTGCAATACGACCCTATTAATTTCACTACCTTTTCAATAGAAGTCATGCTAAGAATTATGTTTCTTATTCATTTAGTAGGTTTTTGAACTATTAAATGACATACTGTATATAAGAGCACTTAACATGCACTCAAATAAGATCAAGTTTAGTTTTCTGGTTTTCACATAGAAAGAACACTATTTATAATCCCAAGAAAAATACTTGACTTCATTTATACACTGAATGGTTTAAGTACAGACAGATCAGGTGAGGTCTGGATTAGAGTGCCGGGGTTTTCACTGTGCGCTGCTGACACACTCGTGGCAGAGAATGGATGGTATAGAATTGCAGTGATAAACCACACAAGCATCCATAATGATAATGCAAGCATGCACATATTCGTCCTGGCTCGTGTCAAGGTTAGTGAATCAGTCTCTAAGTGACTGGCAAGTGACCAAGTGACATGGTACATACAGTGTATTATACAGTATTTTGTTGTGCATTTAAAGTGAAAGTGTGAATAACTATAAACTATATAATGGCTAATCAAATGTTTTCAACTGAACAACGTGTATTTATGATTCATATGTGTTAACCCAATCTGCCAGCCAAGTACGAAGACGATTTAACAAGATTCCCAAGTGTAAAAATTCCATCATGTACAGTAGGGGGGGGGGGGGGGGAACCAGACCGACCCTTGTAGCTGATTTCAGAGCCTTGTTCACAGTGACAGCACGACAGACTGGTAACTAAGACTCTCGTGGTTCGAATCCTGCCTGGGAAGAGACTTTTTTTTTTTTGTTCCTTATTCAAATTTATTCCAAATACTTTTCGATTGCAGCGATATTTTACTACTTAATTAACTTATTATTCCCAGAACATGAATTTTACCAGCTTATTTTCTAATGGCTTTCGAAATGTGCTACGTCAGCAGTCGAAATTACAACAATTTCAATAGATTACTCGCTATCTTGTGAATGCGGGCGTGACATGCGCAGTGGCTCATTTCGGGGACTTTGATTATTCTGTCGGTCCGGTTTTTTTGCCACTACTGTACAAAAATCCATAATCTTCATAATAAATTTCAGGTCAACGGGAAGTGTTCAGCCTAAGAAACAAAACAGACAATGTAGGGTTCTCACAAAAGAAACATTACATGATACTGGTCATTAACTGAAACAGTCTCCTAAAAAATCACCTAGGCGTCTTTCACTAGTACGAATTTCTTATGACTCTGTATCGTTTTTCCGAGAAAATCTCGATATCGATCTTTTGCATCATAATATTTTCCCTTAATTTAAGAGAGAGTAAAAACGAAGGGACCAAATAAAAATAAAGCATAAGAGCATAATAATCTCACACTAACTAAATAGTTTTGAGAATTACACTGCTTGTGGAATCTCTCTCTCTGTATTTTACCTAACATCTTGGGTACATTTCAATGTACCAACAAATTCCACAATTTGGGACATCTGGCCGACATCTACAGCTGATCACTAGGATCCAGAATACAAACCAGAGATTAAATTAAAAATAAAATACAATATGATTTGCTGAGAGAATACAGAACAATGATCAATACAAAAATAAAGTATGATTTCGGAGAAACATGAGATGAATGTACAATGAAGAGTAATGAAATGAAGTAAAAAAAAAATATTACGTAGTGTTATACAAGTGATTGTGTAAAATGGATAATAAATCTCTCAATACCATTAGACAAATTTTGTTAATGTCCTCATTAGAAAATTTAAGAGAAAGGAGAATGGTTTTGGTTAACTAACTTAGTCATTCAGCAGGAATGTGAAAATATATGATCAAAATATATGATTTTGACGACAATAGTTGGTAAATGAGAGTAGATAAAACAAGCGTAGGCACCATAATGATTACCTAGGTACAGTGTGAGAAGACTGTGAACAGAAATTGAGACTAAGGGTCCCTTACAGGGTAGGCCTGGTCCACAATAAACTGGGAAAGGAAACAACTACAATGAGAATGGAAAAATGATTAAAATAGTATATTTAAATGTGAGTATTCACAATTAATGAGAAGCTTGCCAAAGCCCGGGAACAGGAACGTTCTTTGCTGTTCTAGTTTCTGATCACAGCCTATTAGATTCTTTCTGTTGTCATAAAGCTACTTGGTCGTCGTATATTTTATAGCATGGAAACCTTGACAGAAGTTCTTCATCCATCGTTTCAGTACAATCATTATCTATATAGGCTGCATGTGTATATGTGACAAATTACTATGTGAATTGAATTCTTAAATATTTTGGGACATAAATTTGAAGTTGGTTAACTTGTGTTTATGTTGGCTGGCTTGTACATATTGTTATTGACATACACATCGATATGCATTGTCGTTTCCATTCTCGTTCCTGGTTTATTGTGGACCAGCCTTTAGATAATACTTACAGCCTCCATTTTCACATCATATTCGTCCATATGTGGCCGTCTGTTTCCCAGCAGAACATCCATTATGGACTGAGGAATATGGGCACGCTGTAATCATATAATAAAACATAAATATTAGTGCATAGTATATTCACACACAAAGAAGAAGCTAAGAAAGAACACTTACTAAACTGAAAGTGGAAATAATTATTCCAACACTGTTATATCCTTTGCTTGCATGGACACCTTTCTGCTTGGGCGAAAGATCTATCTGAAGGTAGAGGGGTGCAGAAAAAATAGCATTGGTTATCCATGTTTAGATAGGTTTTCTCTATTCCTCCATAATTTAGAAGCACCTTATTACTAGTACAGAAAATAAAGGGAAACTATTGCACCAGATCATTTTTCCCCACAAGATTAACAACAAGGCATTCTAATGCTGAATGTTTCGTAAATAAGCACCATACAAAATCCTTGCAGATGGTACTGATATCTGAGTCTTAAGACATAAGAAGAGTGTGGGCTGGAATGTTGATCAAATTTTGATGTAAAGGAAAAGAATTCTTGTTTCTAAAATACATTTATAATACTGTAAGGTATCTGATCTTTTTAGGTACAATATTACAATTTATAAAAATAATAATAATAGTGAACTGCCCCCTATTGAAGGTAGCCCTTACGGACTCAGTATATCCTCAAAAAAAAAAAATTAATATACATATGTAAACATAGATATCAAATTTTAAAGAAGGGAAACAAAGAAAAGGAAGTAGTTCTTGTTCATATGAACCATGACTCTGCTATGTTACACTGGTCAACAGCCATTTTACACCAGTCATAAAACTAACAAATTCTTACTAATTTCGACTTCCTGAATTAAAAAATAACAATCAAAATGTTCCATCAGTTCGGGTTTTCGAGATGCACAATATAATTCACTTTATATGCATCCTATTTAAAAAATCACCGTATTTCGTGTGTAACTACTTTGTTTTACAAATGTGACAACCCATTATATGAAAACAATATTAGTATAAGTAGGTCACCATGTTAGAAGCACTGGTAGAAACGGAAATTATTTTATTGCCCTTTTATGAATCTATTTGGAGGGAAGGAAACAGATTCGCAGTATGAATTCGCTTGAGTTTACCTGTTTTTACTTGAGATGTGCATTTCTTTCATTGTGAGCTTTAATGACATTACTGTAGTTTATATTTTGCAATAGACCACCTTGTCAAAACGACTTCTAGAAGCGGAAATTGTTTTATTGCCCTTTTCGGTTCCATTTGGAGGGGGAGAAACAGATTCGTTATATGAAATTGCTTCAGTTTACCAGGAGATTTCTGTGGTGTTAGTATTCTGTGTAAGACGTGTAGTTCTTTAAAGTGTGCTTTAATGATAATATTCAAATTACGAATAGTTTATATGTGCGGATTTGAAGGTTGTAGCATTGCTTCTTGGAATGCAATTAGGCTACACAAAATTTTGCTGCTTTCTGTGTGAACGGGACTGTTGCGCTTGAGATAAGCATTATAAAATAAAACAACAGTCACTAGAGCCAGGGAAGAAAAATATTATACATCAACCCCTTGTACCTCAAAGTAAATTAATTTTACTCCCTTCACACATTACATTAGGGTTAATAAAGAATTTTGTTAAAGGGATGAATTATAAAACTAAAGCATTTAAACATATCCAGAAAAAATTTCCTGCTATTAGTGACTCGAAAATAAAAGAGGGAGTTTTCAATGGACAACAAATTAAAGAAATAATGAAAGACAATCACTTCGAATCTTTGTTGGAAGGAAAAGAGAAAGCCGCCTGGATAGCATTCAAGGAGCTTGTATTAAATTTTCTGGGTAACCGTAGAAGTGAGAACTATGAAAAAATAGTGAAAAATTTATTGTTGGCATATGAAACTATGGGTTGTAACATGTGCCTGAAAATTCACTTCCATCTTGACTTTTTCCCCGACAATTGTGACGATTTCAGTGATGAACATGGTGAGCGCTTTCATCAAGAAATTTCAACTATGGAAAAAAGATACCATGGACAGTGGAGTACCAATATGGTAGCAGTCTACTGTTAAACTTTATCTCGTGATTCACCTGATGTCCACCATAAAAGAAAATGCAGGAAAAGAAAGCTGTAATCTTCTGAACAGTGAATATTTAACCTTACTGTCATTATATAAAGCAGTATTTTGAATAGATATAAATTCGAAAATTTCTCAAAAACCGTAACCAACAACTAATGTTTATTGTCATATTCGTATTCAGGAGGTTCAAATTATATAGAAAACATGTATCACATGCCCAGCACAAAAGAAAAAGTTAAAATCTCTTACACAGTGTTATTGCCTATCATCTCCTACTTTGAAATGAGCCCAAAAAATCAGACAAAATCTCCAACAGCTTTGGCGAACATGAATTCCACTACTGCCACTGCAGGCTTTCGTGTTAATAATAATAATAATAATAATGATAATGATAATGATAATGATAATGATAATGATGATAATAATGATAATAATAATAATAATAATAATAATAATAATAATATATTTGTATTAATAAATATTGTCAAAAATGGAAATGAAATTACAAATGAAAAGTACACAAATGACAAGAAAACATGAATCTGAAAAGCCATTTCCATCAGTAGTTTCTCACAATATCTCACAGCATAAATAAAGTGTTAATTTAAATTAGAGTCTGAATATTTGCATGCAAATATAATAGCCATCGAATATAATATGCACTCCAGTTTTCAAGATGACAGTTTGTCAAAAAATGTGTGTATTATAATCGCATAAATATGGCATTTAATCAGCCCATTTAGTAATATCATACGAACATATTTTATAAATGAATATATATAATGAAACAAACCTGATTTTCTGTGAAGGCCATGACATGGGATACAAGTGGTTGCTGTAAATCTGGTGACGTGGTGAGTACGTCACTCAATTGTGCAGGTGGAAGCTGCAGTAACACCTGAAAACTCTGAGGTTTTGTTCGCTGACAACACTTAATGAATCCTTCCCATACTTTCTTTTGTTTCCAAACCTACAACATAAATTTCAACAAACGCACAATTCAACAAGCCAGAAGAAAGAGATTGTCATTATTTCAAACTTCAAGCCAGCAAATGGATAAACATATTCATAAATCAATTCTTAGCAGTATAATAATAGTCATTATCTTCATCTTAATCTTTTTTACAAATCTTATAACCGTAAATATTTTTGATAATACCCACTGTTCTACTGTATCTGCTAAGTTTCACAGTTTCTCCAAAGACAGACAGTTTATATGTAAGATACGTGAATTCATTCATTCTCTCATTTATCTTCTTATCAGTTCTTTTCCACATAATGTCAATATTTGTTTTCTTAACATTAATAGGGCCCTGGTGTCCTTGTCTCTTGTGGGATAATCAAAATATCTTAAACAGAAACATTTCTACTTCTATTTCCAGGAGTTTAGATGGTAGCCCCAATCTTAGACTACTTCCTTCTAGGTAACAACCGGATGAAAGAAAATGTTGTTTTTTAAGTATTACAAAATTGTACTGACCGAGCAAAGCAGCTGAGACTTGCATTTGGGAATCTGAGTTCAAACCCTATGCCTGGCCAATATGATTAGGGTTTTACAAGATTTTCCTTAGTCACTAAGGCAAATATGCTAGATTGGAAATTTATATACCATGATTTATCACTACTTTATCACCAATATCATAAACATTAGAATAAAATCTAAATTAGTTACATGAACATAAGCCATCTACAACAATAACCAATAGACTTCTGATATATTCAAAAGATCTAAACACGTGATATGACCACAAATGTTAAAGCATATATTACCGTATATATTGGGTGTTTCACACCACCCATATCAGGCTTTTTTTTTTTTCGAAAATTATATGATACTGGTTGTTCATAAAAAAATTTAACGATATACGCGAAATGCATTAAAAACATAATTTTATGCACTGAAAATGCAAATCCATTAATGAAAGTTCAAAATTAAGTGAAACATATCCGCGAATTTTCGCAAAATTGATAGAAATCCACTAAATTACTTCATAATCACGATATTTTCAACAAAGAAACAGGTTTTATGGCGAATTCTCACAAAAAATGGCTCTTTCTTCCACATAAAACGTGAAAATTTTCGTTATAAAATATACATGAATATTTCTACATATTTCATCGTTCAGCATTACATGCATGTGACATCTGGAAACAATGTATGTATAGTTCTAGGGTCTATTTCTCGGGAGCAGCACAAGCAGTTATTTCTCTTTCCCGCAACAACTGCATTTGTGAGATCAAGAAGGCAGTGCCATCACCCTCTCACTGCCAAATGAAATTGAATTATGAATTTAATTAATGATATAAACAATTTTCTGTTACTTTCAAAAGGATTGCTTCAATAATAATTAAAAAAAAATACTTTATCATTTTTAAGTTTCTTCGGGGTGTGAAATATGCACGAAATTACTTTTTTTTTTACGAAATTAAACCATTTTAATCACCGAAATCAGGGTAAAATAATCACCAAAAAATCACACCCCTCAAGGTGCTGAGGACATTAAACAGAAAATTGTATGGATTTAGAAGTGAAGTTATGCTGTACACTGTATTGTTCCTAATAGGAACATTAAATTAACAATATATACTTAATACGCAACTACAGTTCAATACGCACACATTGTTTGACGTCATAGTACGTCATAGCATACAGACAACCAACCCCCACCATAGGAGCAACACATCCCCACCCCTACCATCGACAACTGCACATTGCAGAGCCAAAATCAGCAGTGGTTCAAGAGACACTGAAGACGACGACAAATAGCGTCGAAACGGGCCGTCTGTCGAAGGTAAAATACCTTTTTAACAATTTTAACACTTTTAACGTGTGACAGAGTAAATTTTATGTTATTAAATTAACTCAATATTTAAAATAAGTTACCTGCTTCATTATTAATCTTTGTAGAATGTTCATTACAAATCCTATGAGACGTGGGTAGAGAGACAAAGACTGGATTACTGTGCGCATCAGTAATGTTGGCAGTGGATTCAGTTCCATTAAGTGCTGCATCACAACAGCCAAGACTTCCTGTGTATACGCCTGTTTCTCAGCAAAACACATTGACGTGGCTGCAACAAAGAATAAAGGGATGGTATGATAGATAACATGACCAATACAAATTGTTTTATCAGTTTACTTTTCTTGTCGTAAAGAAGATCAAATTATCAACACTTTTATCCAGATTCCCAGCGCTGAAACAAATTTTTCTGAATTTAATAGATATACAGTAAAACCTCGATACGCTATCCCGTGTAATACACTTTTTTTGTCCGGTCCCTGCACATGCCATATATAACGCCTTTATAAAATACCCTGTTTGTTGCGCTCAAGTCCTGCATAATACGCTATTTTTGTGAAATATTTTCGATGTAATTTCCAGTAATGTACTATAACAGCAAGAAACATCTTGGTCATTGAACTCACTGGTGCCATTAACCTGAAAAGTATTGGTATTCGACCCTTTACCTGCACATTTAAACCTTCATACTTCATACCTTAGTATAGCCCACCCTCTTGTTACGTTCTGTTATTCGACTCCTTACCTGCACGGTTAAAGCCTACATACAGTTACAATACCTCTCCCTCTTGCTAACCTTCTCTCTCTAACAGCATTCCTCACTCAGCCGTAATAAAATTCTGGAAATTTTTGCTGGGCAGTTTGTTGTCCTTTAGTGTATAGAAGTGTCTGTGAATGTGATTACAATGAGTGTTAAACAAAAGCGCTTTCTGTGTCGGAAAAATTGGAAATCTTACGAAAGTACGATGAGAACAGTACTCGTACTCAGAAACAACTCTCTGATTCATTAGGAATCCCATCATCGATATTAAGAATGATAATAAAAAATCGCGACTCAATCACTACAGTTGCGATGTCATCGGGAGGATATAATCGCAGGAACCTGAAGTGTGGTAAACATGAGGACTTTGAGAACACGCACACGGCAAACAACTATAAATGACTTTTTTCCGAAAGAATTAAGGACAGTACATATTGTAAATGTCTTTGACTTACAGTACAATAATTACATAATGGAGTAATACTATATTACCTTTCATGAATCATGTATTTCAATAAATAAAAATGCTAATAGGTACTGTAAGTCAAAATTAGTATACCCGCCTAATACACGGTTTACACCCGGTCCATTGAACAGCGTCTTGTCGGGGATTTACTGTACTTATAAATTAATTAGTTATTCTGTTGTAATTTCAAAGTACAAAATGTCAACGTTACCTTTGATGACAGTCTTCAACTCGCACTTAGTGGGATCAATATTGTGCAAGGCAATGAGTAGTTCGGCAGGAGTAAGGGGCGATGTGTGACTCATGCTCTCGGAATGTGTTCCAAGTAACCTAAGGATGAATAAGTGTATAGTTATAAACAACATATTTTATGATCAAAATGATCACATGACCATATAAACCAGTTTTCATAATGAATGCAGTTTTATTATCATATTTATCTTTCTCTATTTCGTAAGTTTATTTTGACAAACACTATCCATAGTTTGTTTTTATGCAAGTATTGGTTTTCGTGACGATATGAATTTGAATTACAAGAGAAAAGGAATAATAATAATAATAATAATAATAATAATAATAATAATAATAATAATAATCATCATCATCATCATCATCATCACTAGATACATAGCCTAATGCTTGTAAAATAGAATGATTAAACATTGTTATTAATTAATCACCATTCATTCATTTGTTAATTCATAGTTTTCTGCACAAGGGCAGGTCTTTCACTGCAAACCCATTCTCCAATCTTTGTCTTTTCTGCCTTCCTCTTAGTCTCTGCATGCAAAACATATATCTCAAAGTTGAGTATCATCTGATATGTTCTTCTGCCTCGAACTTTTCTACTGTTCACCATTCCTTACAGTGCATCCTTCAGCAGTAGACAGTTTCTTACCCAGCCATTTTTTTTTCACTTCCTGATCAGATTCATCATAATTCTTTCTTCACCCATTCTTTGTAGCACAGCTTCGTTTCTTATTCTGTCTGTCCATTTCACATGCTCCGTTCTTCTGCACATTTGAAATGCTTCCAATCGTTTCTCTTCACTTCGTCATAATGTCCATGTTTATGCTTCATAGTGTCACAGTCCACACAAAGCAGTTCACTAGTATCTTCGTTAATTCTTTGTCCAGAGATCCGCAGGAAATACTCCTTTTTCTATTAAATGTTTCATTTGTCATTGCTATCTTCTTAATTACTATATTTGTCCCTACTGTGTAAGTTTGGTCGTTTTCCATTTTAACATCAGACTAGCTGTTGCTCTGTGTATATACAGAGTGAGCGAGAAGTCCCTTTACATGCTATCATCATAGTATAGTTAGGCATGTAGATGAACATTGTTATGAATACAAAAAACATATGTATATATAATTTTATGAATAACATTGTGCAAAAGTTCATTAATCCATGTTTGATGAAAGGTTGATGCGTCGTCACATTCTTGTGTTCATCCGCTGCAGCATAACAGGGGTGATCGTTTGGAATGCTAAGCGAACTTCATCTTTTAGTTGATTGTTGTTCACGTATCGTTGTTTACGAACCTCTTCTTTTATTATGCCTCAGAGTGCATTGTCTGCTGTGGTGGTCTGGGCTTCATGGAGGCTATGGCAACAGTGCAGGAAGGTCTCGTGATCCACGTCCAATCCAAACGCTCCTCAACACTGAAAACACGTCTTGTATCTGCAATGGTTAAAGTCTCTCAACTAAATGGAGTGGATCACGTTTTTCCTTCACCCACTACCGAAGTGAAGTGCAGGTCTCAGTTTATACGTATTTCAATAATGTGTAACACAACAATAACAATAATAATATTAATAATAAATAAAGATTGAATCTACTCAATAGTAACATTGACAACGATAATATTAATAATAAATAAAGACTGAATCTGCTCAACAATAGTAACATTGACAATGACAATATTAATAATAAATAAAGACTGAATCTGCTCAACAATACTAACATTGACAATAACAATATTAATAATAAATAAAGACTAAATCTGCTCAATAATAGTAACATTGACAATGTCAATAAAGATTGAATCTGCTCAACAATAATAATATTAATAAATAAAGATTGAATCTACTCAACAATAGTAACATTGACACCGGTAATATTATTAAAGATTGAATCTGCTCAACAATAGTAACATTGACAATGACAATATTAATAATAAATAAAGATTCAATCTACTCAACAACAGTAACATTGACAACGATAATATTATTAAAGATTGAATCTGCTCAACAATAGTAGCATTGACAATGATAATATTAATAATGTATAAAGATTGAATCTACTCAACAACAGTAACATTGACAACGGTAACATTATTAAAGACTGAATCTGCTCAACAATAGTAACATTGACAACGACAATATTAATAATAAATAAAGATTGAATCTACTCAACAATAGTAACATTGACAACGATAATATTAATAATAAATAAAGACTGAATCTGTTCAACAATAGTAACATTGACAACGATAATATTAATAATAAATAAAGATTGAATCTGCTCAACAATAGAACATTGACGACAATATTAATAATAAATAAAGATTGAATCTGCTCAACAATAGTAACATTGACGACAATATTAATAATAAATAAAGATTGAATCTGCTCAACAATAGTAACATTGACAACGATAATATTAATAATAAATAAAGATTGAATCTGCTCAACAATAGTAACATTGACAACGACAATATTAATAATAAATAAAGACTGAATCTGTTCAACAATAGTAACATTGACAACGATAATATTAATAATAAATAAAGATTGAATCTGCTCAACAATAGAACATTGACGACAATATTAATAATAAATAAAGATTGAATCTGCTCAACAATAGTAACATTGACAACGATAATATTAATAATAAATAAAGATTGAATCTGCTCAACAATAGTAACATTGACAACGACAATATTAATAATAAATAAAGATTGAATCTGCTCAACAATAGTAACATGGACAACGATAATATTAATAATAAATACAGATTGAATTTGCTCAACAATTGACAATACTAATAACATGTAAAGGGACTTCTAGCCTAGCCTGTACTAGGCATTTAAGTGTAATTTTTCAGGGGCTAGGGCGAAAATATAAGTCGTCTAGATGTCATTCAGACTTTTACCATCTTTTACTCTGATTTCGTAGAACCAAAATGAATGTATTCAGACACCAACGACAATAAAGCCATGTATTGTTGAGGTCATGGAACTGCTGTGAAGACAATGCTGCTAAAGTGCTCTGATTTCATAGAAACAAAACTGAATGTATTTAAACCCCTGCTAGAAGGAGGTCTCATGGAGTGTAAATTTTCATTTCAAGACGTTTTACTGCACTATCAAGCAAAGAACCAATACAGAATCACAGTGCTTAGAAATTTAACTGCTAACATGCCAAACGAAAAAAGTAGCAGAAAAGATTTATTGAAGCAATGGGTTTCTGAAGACAAATGTTTTTTACTGGTGGGAAAATCGTCTTCTGTGCAATATGGCTTCTTTACACTTATTACTTTAAATTATTTTCATTTATATCGTACTATTAAACCTCTAAAACATATTTTTACTGCATAGTTGCATGTATATTTTCAGGTTTTTCTTAGTGCATAAAGTTCCGTGGTCTAGTGATGGTGGTGGTGATTATCATCATTATCACTATTATTATTATTATTATTATTATTATTATTATTATTATTATTATTATTATTATTCCTTTTCTCTTGTAAATCAAATTGATATTGATGTGAAAACCAATACATGCATAAAAACAAATGATAGACGATGTTTGCCAAAATGAAATACATGATGGCAATTAACATTATAAATCGATTGGAGCTTAAAAATCCATACACTAGCATATAAAAAAAGGGTTAGTGTAATGTGCGAGCAACTCACTTGAGTAATTTTATTCACAGTATATAATTATGATACTACAACAAAGCATAATTTCCACAAACCTGTTGAATACTTCTTTTACAACCACAGGGTTTAACTTTATAAGTTTTGGTAATGCAGCTATCACTTCTTTTTTGGTCAGTCCATTTAAAACAGGTATTAAGAACCGTACATCTGACACACGAGTGTGATACAAATCACGGACTCTTGCAACCAATTCAGCACTGGGGGGAGCTAAAACAAAAGAAAATCTTCTATGAGAAGCATGAAATCCAAATTTCATATCAAAAGATGTATAATGCAATGCAACATGATAATGCAGAACAAATTTTATACAGTAAAATAATTTATAAACAATATCCTACTGTTAGAAGTTCATTCAATATCTTGGAATTTACTGTCTTCATTACTTACTTACTTACAAATGGCTTTTACGGATCCCACAGGTTCATTACTACCCTCACATAAACCCTATCCTGTGCAAGCTTAATCAAGTCTCTATCATCATATCCCACCTCCCTCATTTTAATATTATCCTCCCATCTACGTCTCGGCCTCCCCAAAAGTCTTTGTCCCTCCAGTCTCCCAACTAACACTCTATATATATTTCTGGATTCGCCCATACATGCTACATGCCCTGCCCATCTCAAACATCTGGATTTAATGTTCCTAATTATGTCAGGTGTAGAATACAATGCGTGCAGTTCTGCGTTGTGTAACTTTCTCCATTCTCCTGTAACTTAATCCCTCTTAGCCCCAAATATTTTCCTAAGAACCTTATTCTCAAACAGCCTTAATCTCTGTTCCTCTCTCAAAGTTAGGGTCCAAGTTTCACAACCATACAGAGCAACCGGTAATGTAACTCTTTACTGTCTTTATTACTTCCTATAAAAACACTCACCAGCAAAAAACGCGGAACATATTTTCTTATTTTTATTATAAAATCTAAGTTAATGTTATTGATAGCCATACCTACCGAATTTGGTTAGCCTACCACAGTAACATACCAACATTTTGCAGACATTTAATTTAATTAACAATTCAATTGTTTTCTAGTCGCAAACATACAACCATTTGAATGAATACCTTAAATTAAAAGAAATTGAAGTGTTTCACTTTTTTTGCAAATGAGTATAGTTAATTAGGCTTTAATTTGCACTATTATTTTAGCACGTATGCACACATAGACGCACGTGTACATGGAAAAAAAACGCACGCACGCACACACACACACACACATCCACCCCCCAACGCATATGCGGAATTATATCAAATACATGATGAACCATAATTCACGCATATACAAGCCACCACGCAATAGTCCCATTGCAAACTATGTCCAAATTATTCTTTTCGAAAATTGTGCCCTGGCCCTA
Organism: Periplaneta americana; assembly: GCF_040183065.1. Classification (NCBI taxonomy): domain Eukaryota; kingdom Metazoa; phylum Arthropoda; class Insecta; order Blattodea; family Blattidae; genus Periplaneta; species Periplaneta americana. Next base: position 60,470,009 of record NC_091123.1, on the reverse strand, counting down.
ATTTGAACTCAATTTTTCTCGGAAATTAGAGGATGGGGGCAATATTCGAAAAGAATAATTTGGACATAATATGTACCGTAGTCTGCAATGGTAAATTGCGTGGTGACTTGCATATGAGCGAATTATGGTTCACCAATTGAATCTGCCAACTGCGTTTGTCAGACTAGTAAATTGTTCAGTCCGTCAGATGATTTATCGATCAGTTGACAGATAGTTAATAGGTTAGCTGGTTAGTCATTCAGTTGTTTCCTGGCTAAGCACTTTAAACCTCTTTGTTGTCAACTCAATTTAATTGAAGATATAGCCTATTAACTACATATAAATATTGTTTTTTTTTATACATAAACAAATAAATTAATTACGAGGCTGTAACCAAACAGTACCCCTTGTTATAGGGCAGTGATCACTTTCTAGATTTTCTCTCTCTATCAATATTATATACAGTACAGTATATTGCCTCTAATATTGGTAATGTCTGAACATCAACATAAAACTACAGTATGTGAGCAGCTAAAAGTGAAACTCTGAATATAGCTTATATACATCACTGTCACACTCATTTACAGAGGATATTTTTTTTCCATAAAGTATACCTGATAACAAAAAGAATCCCCCAACTTTACATCTGAATGAAGTCACACCAATACATGTTCACTCAAAATCTATTGATATTACCTTCATTTTAATTTACGAACTCTTATGAAGTCCCACCCCTAACATTTCTGACACAACTACAGGATCTGGGAGAAAGAGAGGACATTTTAAGAAGGACTAAGTGACTATCTTTATTACAGAAACTTTGTTCAAATGCTGTTTGATTCAAAAACTTACTTTTATCTGTAAGGATATGGATGACTCTGGTAACAAGTGTTTCAGCACCTTTTGGACATTCTTCGACTAGTGTAAGAAGTTGGGGTGAGTCCATTCCCATCCCTCTGACAGGCTGCTCCAACAAGCGTAGGATTGTTCGTTTCACATCTGCCACTGTTTGTACATACACTCTTGCCAATCTAAAATAATGAAACAAATAATGCAGCTGAAACTCTTCATTTAGTTCTTTCGAACTGAATTTCATATTTACTATTTATCAGAAACAGTTATTTAAATTAATTTTCCTTTTATTCAATGATGGGTACTTCATTAATCATCTTGACCCAAGTAGACTTTGGTAAGAACAACATCCCGAAGTCACAGATCACTTTGCAATCTTTGACAATGCTGTAGTGCCTCACATGGAAGAGAACTTACTTTGCAACAGAACTGATACAAATTATGATGACGATGATAATGGAGAAATTATAGAATGGTGACAGACGAAACAATAGTAACCCATGAAACCCTGCTCCATCATTACAGACCGATTATTTAGTCTTGACAGCTCAGCAACGCAAAAAGAGGGGAAGTAATAGGAGTAGTGGGGAGAGCTCCGGAGTAGAGATAAGGGCGAGCGGTCGGTAAAGGAATGCAGTACAGCTTAACTGTACTGGAAACATAGAGCTCTACCTCACATATGACATCCAATTGCTCTGAAGGCAAGCAAATGACTAACCCAAACACCCCTTGGCATAAATAAATGGACTTGCCTGACCCAGGCGCATATTGCCAGTGACTGTCAGGACTAAATAATCGTACTGTACAATAGTTTTGAAAAGTGCAAAGTCATATGCTGAAAAGTGAATGGGATTTTTGCAAAGAAACAAGTCTCTTTGCCATTAGGATTAAATTTATTATATTCAGTATATTTTTGCTTTGGACTCAAAATAACTTAGGCCGGTATTTATAGTCGACACTTTCGATTAAAGTGTCCTTTGCAAGACGCAAAGTATCACTTTTCCGTTGCACAGTCGACACTTTGGTGCAAAGGAACACTTTGGATGAAAGTGTAGTTCCGACCACACTTTGAGCCGAAAGTGACACTTTGTAAAAAAAATGGCGGACGTCTTGGAAGTTGTCAATTATTAGAACGTGCGAAAGAGATGGCACAATGTGGACAATGTACGAAAAGCGCTACATTAGAGATAGGCCTAAAGACAATCCCGTGGAATTTTATAATGATATAGAATTTTAAAAAACTGTTCCAATCTGATAAAGAAACTTATTGAGATTGCTTATATTTTCGATGACTGGTTGACAAAAACGAATAATAGAGGTTTGCCAGTGCCTCCAATAATACAGTTATTGACTGCATTAAAATTCTATGCTACAGATATGTACCATACATTAATATATATATATTATAGTTCAGGTATTTCTGTAGTAACATTCGTATATTTATAACCTCAATTCGATGAAGTGATATGTAGGTAGATATGCTTATATAACCTATTTTTTATTACTGAAACGAATTTTTTAACTTAAATAATATTAAACTAACTTCAATCTAATGTAGGCATAACTATCTTAAATTAGCATTGAGAGATCTCACGTGCCTGCCTTCTAAGCAGATTCCATAATTATATTGGGTTTAAAATGATTTTGATTTTTGTTGACTACCTGTATTTTGAGATAAGATTTTATCTTGATGTTGGTATAATCATTACTGTTTTGATACCGGTAATTTTCACGCCGGTAAGCAATACATCTACTGTGTCTAGTTCATGTGCAGTCATAACCTCACCATGAAAAGAGATCTCATACTATTAGGCCTATTTTGGCATTCAAAATATTCCTGAAGAGCAGGCAATAATGGAAACGAGAGAGAGAAAATAGTAATAATAATAATAATAATAATAATAATAATAATAATAATAATAATAATAATAATAATAATAACAACAATAATAATAGCAGTAGTAATGTGTTTATTTCATTCTTTTTTTACTTCTATTCACTATTCACGAAAAAGACAAAAACGAAAATAAAGGAAATAACACGATATATCAATGAAGGAGATACGTATAAAACCTAAATTAATGATATAACCTACTCAATCCAACTTAACCTAACTATATAAACTAATAGAAGATATGTACAAAATCTAATCGAACTATATAAATCAGTGAAACGGATACATACAAAATTAAACTTAGCGACATAAATCAATGAAAAAGATATGTACAGAACCTAATCTAACTATATAAATTAATGGATCAGCTATGTACTTTAAAAAACCTAACCTAATTTCACCAGCAGTATCACTAACTATTTAATAAAATGTTATATATCTGAACTGACTGAAATAATCTAAACTATCGTCCACAAAAACTAGAAATTGAAATAAAACAACTTTAAATATATATTTTCTTTCTCGCGCGATCAATTAGGCTCCCAATTCGAATCACAAGCATTATAATTTGTAGGTTATACGTCATTAATTTGTTATTGTTTGTTCACTTGTTTTGAAAGGCATTGTGGGACTTCTGTTACCAACCAAATTGTAACTCTACACTTTGCTGGCGTAAAGTGACACTTTGTGAAGTGCACTTCTTCGATCGTCTATGAATACCACTAATATGAAAGAGCCACTTTCGTCAAAAGTGTCACTTTGCAAAGTGGTGATATAAAGTGTCGACTATGAATACCAGCCTTAGAAAAGAAATATAATAAGAACAGAAAATTACTATTAAATAAGTCAAATGACGAAGAACCCAAGAAGAGAGATATAAAAACAAGATAAATTTTCATAACCTCAATTTGTTTCAATTTTGTGACAGTTTTTTAATTACACCAACTCAAGCAGAGTATGTTCTTGAAAGAATTGGGCCTATTTTAGAACCAAAAACAGGAAGAAGTTTATCTGTTTTATCTAAAGGGCAATTTATTACTCATATATCTTTTACTGGTTAGAAAATGGAGTTGCAATAGCTACTGATATGCAAACACTTTGCAGAATTAAGTGAAAAGTGCACAAGGTAGTCTCTAATTTAGGGGGGGACAAAAAACTTTTGAAAAGTGAAATGTTGCGAAGTTGCAAATTTCAATGGTGAAATAGACCCCTGGTCCCTCGCTGGGCAGAGAGGAAGTGAATGGCTATTTTGGAGAGGGGGGGGCGTGAAATCTCCCATGACACTTAAATCTCAGAAGATGATGACACCGAGCTAGTCATCAAAAGCTTGGACGCAACGTGTGTGTGTGTGTGTGTGTGTACGTATGTATGTATGTGTGTGTGTGTGTGTGTGTGCGCATGCGCACGCGCAAAGATGAACAAGGTAAAAAAAAATCTGTGACATTAATGTGACTTCTACTTATAGATGGCTTCATGCAGAATATTATCAAAGTACTGTGTTATTAATTCATAAAAAACGTAATAAAAGTACCGTAGGGTGCAATACAAAATATTTAATAATCACTATAGAAATAAAATACTTACTCGTGAATTAAATTCTCATTGATGGGCAGCAGGGCAAGGTACAGGTACAGACACACCCTGACAATGTCCTCATTCCACATGTCAATCTTCACGGGACGTCCTCTATCCATACCAAAAAGAACATCTGGTGGTTGTGGCAAACGGAGGAAACCCAGATAGAATATTGCATACTCTTCTATGATGCTACGTAGATCTCCACGATCATATAAATCCACTACACACTTTATGGCACGACTTCTGACCTATAAAACCAAACAAGAAATCATTAATCTTCATGCACTGTAACCTTTTGTACTTTGGGTTCTAGAACTGCCATTGGTAGGCAGGCACATCCCCATCTTGTACATTCAACTATCAGGTTACTGTTCTGAATGGAAATCTCCCGAGAAGGAACACAGTGAGCCAGAAACTGAATATCTCTAGGTCTAAGCTTGCTCGTTCATTGTAAGGTAAGTAATTCTAGTTGTGTATTATACAAGGATATTATACTTCATGACAAATATGGAAGCAAATTGTTTTAGAACGGCTGGTAGTGCCTTCATTTTAATACTATGCTCAGTTCCCATTCTTTCTCATTCTGGTTGGTGTACAGCATCGGTGACCAAAGCGGTGTCGTGATTACATCGCGTAATCACAAACATTCAAACGGGTACGAGGAGTTTCCTGTACATTGCTGTGTGTTTCATTCACGTACTGAAGGCAGGCAGTGGCAGTATTACGTCACTCTACAAACTCTGTCTCTACAAGCAGTAAGAGGTGGTTTCATAAAGAATGAGAAGGAGAGCTTTTTTGTTGATCTGTTGGACAAAATGTTGTTGTTGTTGTTGTTGTTGTTGTTGTTGTCTAGTGCCTTGCATCTGGCAATGAAGCCATTAGCAGTCGTGCTTTCCAATACTTTTGAACTGTAGTTTACTTTGCTCAACTGTTCAATTAGGAGAACACAGAAACATTCATTGCCACGCTGAATAATGTATCATTATTATTATTATTATTATTATTATTATTATTATTATTATTATTATTATTATTACTGGCCACTAAATATGTGTTTCTATAATTCTCCTGTATGTGCATGAATATTGATATTTTTAGATCTTCTCCCTAGAAGGATAAAATTATTAGGTTTTATCTCAATTTTAATCCTCTTAATCTTTAGATGAGAGTAACTATTTATTAGTTATTCATTTAATAATAATATTGTACAAAAACTAATTCAATATTATGTGCCAACGAATTGTTAAACGCCAGGAATTGACAAGTCTTTTAAATCATACGATGAAGAAGTAATGGAACGGAGAAAAATTCTCTCCGGCGCCGGGATTTGAACCCGGGTTTTCAGCTCTACATGCTGACGCTTTATCCACTAAGCTACACCGTATTCCACCCCGGCGTCGGAATAATCATCTCAGTTTTAAGTTCCAACTCTTAGGTTCCCTCTAGTGGCCGCCCTCTACACTACGTCATAGATATCTATGAACCTAGGACCAAAGTCCACACATGTGCTGAGGTGCACTCGTAATGAGTGACTAGTTGGCCGGGATCCGACGGAATAAGCGCCGTCAGGGTGTGTCTGTACCTGTACCTTGCCCTGCTGCCCATCAATGAGAATTTAATTCACGAGTAAGTATTTTATTTCTATAGTGATTATTAAATATTTTGTATTGCACCCTACGGCGCTTATTCCGTCGGATCCCGGCCAACTAGTCACTCATTACGAGTGCACCTCAGCACATGTGTGGACTTCGGTCCTAGGTTCATAGATATCTATGACGTAGTGCAGAGGGCGGCCACTAGAGGGAACCCAAGAGTTGGAACTTAAAACTGAGATGATTCTTCCGACGCCGGGGTGGAATCCAGTGTAGCTTAGTGGATAAAGCGTCAGCACGTAGAGCTGAAAACCCGGGTTCAAATCCCGGCACCGGAGAGAATTTTTCTTCATTCCATTACTCTTTCATCGTATGATGACGCAGAATATCTGCATGGAAATATCATATGTATTTCGGTACATTAAAATAATATATATTTTAAATCATAGCCAGGAAGAGTAAAGATGACATAAATAAATGTAAGGAAGTCAGCTACCTAATGGGGTTTGAAATATCTCATGCTCTGAAGCCTTTCAATAAAACAGAATTTCTCAAAAGGTAATGATTAAAATAGCTTAAATAACTTGTTCATAAGAAGTGTTTAATTTTGAAAAACTGCGAATTTCTCGACCAAGTATCGAGAGAAGAATTTAGAAAATTCCTGATTATATTCAAGAGGAAGGTTAAAAAGAAGAAGCAAGAAAAATCGTATATTATTCACTGGCTCTTGATGACAGCAGTGACATTACTGATACAGCAAAGCTTGAGATTTTCATCCACGGGATTGATCAAGATGTTAGTGCAGGAACCACCACTGGTTGTAGTTTTCATGCCAAGTACCTTTCCTCCGTCTCCTTACTTCATAGGCTGTCTGTCGCATGTAATCACTGCAGTTCGAGCTTTGGTCACCGCTGGTGTACAGCAACTACATCTCATGTATAATATTAAATAATTATTCGTAAATTATGGTTCTTACCTCAGGATTTTCATGTGCTGTATGCAAAAGAAGTGCATTAAGAAATATGAGTTGTTTTGGGGGTCGGCGTATTACCAAGTCTTGAAGAAGGTGTAGTCCCACAGGTGCTCTGGTCTCATCACTACACATGTTCTTCAAGAGATCTGTCGCTTCTTCTGTTATAAGAGGTGCTTCCAGGTATAATCGAGCAAGGAGGCTATTAAGAAGAAAAATAAACTTAGTTCTATTTTAATACAATCATACAACAAATTTTAGTTAAGAAAACTGACTGGTTGATTAATCACTGGCTCTTTACAATTAGTTTCAGTTTTATTGATAATTAGAGGTGTGAAATTATAGCATTAATTTGTTGTATTCATACCAAAAATATTTTTAGAAATAGCATTTTATACCATTAATTATTTGAAGAAATAGCTTTCATCAGCTAAAACAGTTTTGCTATTTTATGTATACTGCCATACTAAGGAGAAAGGCAGTAACTTCATGAACTTCATAACTGAGAAAAATGCGTTCAAAGTTAAATATATTTCTGATTATTTTTTCCTTTCTGGATGGGGTTGAAATTAACAGTGCAGTTGTAAAATAAGCAGGAAAATTTATTTATGGCATCATAAATTTAAATTTTCCTCATATAATTTGATTACTGCCATTTTACGAAGGATATGCAAACTTAAACTTTGATTGAAAAGTAAGATGAGAAGTCATACAGGATACAATTTTCATACTTACACATCTCTGTCTTTCATTTCTGCTCTTTCGATCAGATTGCTCGCCATAGTGCACAAGAGTGTGTTGTAATTTTCATCAATACTGTGTTCCTGTTTTAGAAATCCAGGCATTCTATTGAACCCTTGCATGAAACTATATTCTTCGTACAGCCAAGCAAAACCAAGATCAAGTTGTGATCTCAAGTCATCCAGCAGGAAACTTAGCACCACTGGAAAAAGAAATAATACTCATTTCCGCATTTAAGAAAGTGACAGAAGTTACAGCTTTAGAAAATGAATACATACCGAGTTATTCAGATTTGTTTCTTTATTAACCAGACGACTATAGGAATATAGTTATTTAGTTATGTTTTTGAGGACCATGCAATTTCTTATTTTATACAGTGTACTCGTGAAATAGAATATGCCCATTGTGCAACTCAAACCAAGAAATGGATTTGGAACACCTCAAAATCTGTGCTTCAGTGGCTGACCATGATAATATTGTGACAGCGACGTGAGATTCGAACTCACGACCAGCAGAAGGAAGTGCAAAGTCAGCCGTGTTTTGGGCGGGTTGCGCGCTCATCTGCCTCCTGGGGCATGGCTACGTGTGGTGAAGGAGGGGAGCAGCAGCGTGCGAGATTATTCGAGAATGCCATCCTGACATCCGTGGAAATCTTCTAGGCATCTATCGATTATTCGAGATTGCGAACTATCCAGAACTCGTACTTTCTCGCAACGATAGTTTGGTTATAAAAGAGAAGACGCAAGTGAACACGGGACAGTCATACAGTCATTCAGTCAGAGAGTAAGTCAGTGGACAGCAAGCCAATCTTGTGTAGCAGTGAAGCCAGCTTCGAGACCAGAGCGCGACTTGAGTTGTGTCCGTAACTGTGGAGCCTGAAGCCCGGAGTTCGAGTGCAGTGGACCGCAGTTGGGGGACCTGAGTTCGAAGTTCAGTGGATCGTCTCTGAAGGTCTGTGGTTCGAGATTCTGTGAACGCGAGTGACTGAGCTAGAAGAACTAGCCAAGACAAACGAGCTGTGAACTGAGAACTGACCGTTCTGTGTTGTAAATAGTGCTTTGTAAATATTAGTTAAGATTAACAGTTCATTGTTGTTCGTAATAGTCCAAGTAAATTGTCATTGTCGTCAGTGGAGTGCACTAACGAATACTGTGTTACTGTGTGGAGAGCAAATCCTATTGTTGAGATAATAAAATTACATTGTTGTTAGTAAATAAAAAGTTACAATATCTTTGAAAAATATTGGAGTGCAAGAGGTCAAATGACTTTATTGTCAAACACCTGGCATTAGAAAACAACAACAACAACAGTGTACTCGTATTATAGTTAAATGAGATAAGGTGGGCCTGCAGAATAAACTATAATGAATCATGTAGCAAGATGAGCTGTGTATGCCACCTCAGAGTCAGAGAGGTTAGCTCACATTCATCAGCGTCACTTCATCAGTATGGTTACAGGCATATCCTTTCTTTCCACTATGTCACAGCAGCACAGGTACATAGGTAAGTGAGAAGAGGGGGAAATCTAGTCTTGCTGGATGGGTAAATCTTAAGTTACATTCACTCAGATAATGGGGTAAGGTGGCCAGTTCCTTGTGCTTAAATAATTACGTAACATGCATGGTTCTTCATGCTTCAGATTTCTTCTTTTTACTCATTGATAATATCATTAGAAAATAAATGTATTTACATTATCATTATCATTATTATTATTATTATTATTATTATTATTATTGCAAACTACTTAAGAAATTTCTTCCGAAAATAACCGTCTATTGTGACATGCATATTAAGTACAACACAAAAGTGCAGCTTTGTAGCATTTCTCCCACGACAGTTACGCTTGTAACATGAATCAATGATCAGCTATCTTCAGGTATAGCAGAGTCCGTGGATACCCAGAGTAGAGCAATTGGCCACGATTGTTATTCCAGTTCAATACGCTTGGGATATGAACATTTAAAGTAAAACTCAATTTAGGCCAGTGTCTGTGGTCTTTAAAATTATGAATATCTGACTCTGATATAGGCTACATTCATGCCCTATACATCTGTATACATCAAATAGCGCATGCTGGAATAACAAAGGCTGATTTGTCAGCATTTCCAGCGCAAAGGATTGCAGTACTCTGGATATCGACGCATTCTGGGGTATAGCACTTATCTCTTCAGCTGACTATCCTATCTACACTTGCTCTCTGTAACAATTTCTATGCATTGGCCTTGAGACGCCTGCATTATGTGTTTTAAAGGGTAACATGAAAGGGAACGACTTTTCTCTCCCTTTAAAATCTATAAATGGACCTGCAAACTTTGGATGAAAAGTTGTTGTTGTTGTTTTCTAATGCCAGGCGTTTGACAATGAAGTCATTTGACCTCTTGCACTCCAATATTTTTCAAAGATATTATCATGACCAGCCACTGAAGCACAGATTTTGAGGTGTTCCGAATCCATTTCTTGGTTTGAGTTGCACAATGGGCAGTTAGGGGACTGATATATTCCAATTCTATGCAGGTGTTTGGCCAAACAATCATGGCCTGTTGCCAATCTAAATGCAGCTATAGACGATTTTCGTGGTAAATCGGGAATTAACTGTGGATTTTGATGCAGAGAGTTCCATTTTTTCCCTTGGGATTGAGTTATCAAATTTTGTTTGTTGAAGTTTAAGTATGTAGATTTAATAAATCTCTTCACAGAGTAATACGTAGATTTAGTAACAGGTCTGTAAGTAACCATCACCAAAGACGACCTTTACCTATACTTCATCTATTCAGAAAATAAAAATGTCATACTTGTTATACACATTAAATGCTCATTTCAAACTTGTTTTCTATATTGAGAAACTAAGTTCGAAAATTGGAGTTTCCTGAGAGCCCTATGTTTCACACTGGAATAATGCGAACATTGATTGACTGAAGTTCGAAAATTGTACTGAATGCATAGAATATTAACTATCAATTAGTCTTTGCTGTTTTTCATTCTATTTTTATTTCCTGCCTTTCATAGGGAGGGTGTTTTTCGTCTGGAGCATTGCATTCTTGTAAGTATCGTGATTCACTGATTGGTACCATATATTGAGTCAGCGATACAACACTCAGTTGTCTCCCTGAGAGTTCTGCAATCTCCTTAAAATGATGCAAGTGAACGCTACTACATTCTGCTATACCCTGTGTTGGTCTGGAGCTATTCAATGATGATAGATTAAGTTGGAATTATGGTGAAATGAATCTGAGAGTCCAATACTGAAAACTGCCCAGCATTTACCGTGCTTCGAATGGTTGAGGATACACCTCGGGCTCACTAGTTTCGTAGTCAGACATGCTTATCATTACTCGGTGGTCATCTTTGCTGATTTCTTGTATTTCACTTTAGACTCACATATTGGCAAAAAAAAAAAAAAACACATTAACTTTGGCTTACCTTCCCTAACATTTCTTTTAAAAGAAGCGGCCAAAGTGGTGATGATCTTGTTGCGAACTGCTGACACACCTCCCAAAGCTGCATCTCTTTCTGCTTTCAAGATCCTCTGCACAGCATCTGCCATCATCTTCAACATTGTCTCTTTTTCTAGAGGTTTTGTGATTTCTGATAATTTTAGTGTTTTTATTCGTTGCTTCGCAGCCTGAAATTCCGGAGAAGACTTACAATTATAAGCTTCCATGAAATCAATTCTGTATGCACATGCATAACAGAATATATTATACTGCGATTTAAAGGTATGCAATCTTAATCATTACTGCAGGACTTGTATCTTTTTGTTCATATGCTTCATGTTTTTATAAAAAAAAAAAAACACACACACAAAAACAAAATCTTACAATCAGGAGAGGTTTAATTTGAACAACTTTCCATTGAGACAAAAGAAGAAAAACACGTTTTACAAAGTAGAGAAAAATAAAAAAATATGATTTATTTAACAATGTTTGCAACTGCCAAGATTATATCAGCATCGCCAGTGTACCGGAATTTTGTCCCGCAAGAGTTCTTTTATATGCCAGTAAATCTACTGACACGAGCCTGTCGCATTTAAGCACTTAAATGCCATCAACCTGCACCGGGATCAAACCCACAACCTCGAGCACAGAAGGCTAGCGTTATACCAACTGCGCTACCGAGGCCGACTACAGAAAATATGGTACAATGTTTCTAAGATTGTAACTACCTTCACCTTCCAAAAAAAATTAAGGGAGAAAAAGTAATTCCCTTCATTAAACTATTTGTCTAAATCTACTTATTGAGAATTAAGGCGAATGGAGAACTTCCAAGTGCCTGGGCAATAGATACTACTACTTATTGAGAATTCGGGGACAACTGAATGTAGAGAAAACATTACAGAAAATAGCAGTGGTGTAAGATAAAATAAACTACACACCGTTTTCCTTCTTTTTTCATCTAATGAAGAGATGCGATCCAACCATTAAAACACTGTGGAGAAAGACCACTTAAATATATTCCGAGTAAGTCACTATTTTGCTTCCTTTCCAACTAAAAATCCTTCGTAATAATATGTTTAAGAGAAATTCATGTCAATGTGCATCATGCATAAAAATAAAATACTAAAAAGTAAATAAAAATTAAGTACATTATCACAACACATTTCCAAATCTGGAAGTGAAAACAGAAATTACATAATATAAGAAGAAAGATGGTATCAGTGTCTAAGCTTCAGGCAAACAACAATAGCATGCATTGTGAATGTTAGTATTCTACTTTAAACTGAACTGAGACTTTTCGTAATGTCTACTTAACAAATTAACTACCACTTGTGCTAGTTCTTTAAGTGGGCAAAAGGCTAACAACTCATCACCATACAAAAACAGCTTGTTACGAAGCTCCAACATAAGCCTCAGAATGGGACTTTTCATGGTACAGCTCTCAAAAAAACAAAGAATTTATAAAACAGTTATATTATTGGTTGTTCTGTATGATTATGAAACGTGGACTCTCACTTTGAGAAAGGAATAGAGACTAAATGTGTTTGAGAATAAGGTGCTTAGAAAAATATTTGGGGCAAGAGGGACGGAGTTAGAGGAGAATGGAGAAAGTTACACAATGCAGAACTGGACGCATTGTATTCTTTTTTTTTAAGTTGGTTATTTAATGTCGCTGTATCAACTATGAGGTTATTTAGTGTCGATAAGATTGGTGATAGCAAGATGGTATTTGGCGAGATGAGGCCGAGGACTCACCATAGATTACTTGACATTCACCTTACGGTTGGGGAAACCTCGAAAAAAAACCAACCAGGTAATAAGCCCAAGTGGGGATCGAACCTGCGCTCGAGTGCAACTTCAGACAGGCATAATTAGAAACATTAAATCCAGACATTTGAGATGGGGAGAGCATGTAGCACATATGGGCGAATCCATAAATGCATATAAAGTGTTAGTTGTGAAGTTGGAGGGAAAAAGACCTTTGGGAAGGCCGAGACGTAGATGGGAACAGGTTTGTTGCTGTGATTTTGGAATTATAGTCACAGTCAGTGTAACTATAGTTCCAAAATTACAGCTCTGAGAAATTGCTATTTCCGACCATTATGTGACTCATATCGATGTATGTATATGTGACAACTCCGGAGTCCAGGCAATAAACGGTTAATGTTACAGGCAAATACAAAAGTAATAGGCATCTAATAGTAAAACTAGCATGCTAACAATAGTGTATATGCTTGCAATCAGAAGAATAGGAATATAATGATAAGTTACGTATAAAAATTCAATTACCAGAATATTCGTTGCCAGTGAAAATTACATGACAAATGACAAAGACATGAAAAAGAAATAAAACATATATATAATAGTATACAATGAAAAACATGTTTGTACGCTGTTGATCAATGATATAGTTTTATATCAAACTTTCTAATAATAATGAACTAATTCTAAATATTATTTAGATCAAAGAAAAAAACTTTCTATCTTGAAACACACTTCATTTACTGGGTGTACCCAACTCTATGGCAGAAACTCTCCAAGGAATACATGAATAAAACAAACTAAAGTACATACATATTCTGAATGATTAAAAGAATGTGAGTAGGTGTAGGCCTATTTGTATTAAGTTCAGGATTTAACAATAAAAAAGTTACCTTCCGTCTTGCTTCCCAATATTTGGACATAAGATCCACAGAAGTCTCAAGAGATTAGCATTTTGCCAGGTATTCCATGTTCATATCCTCTTCCTTTTTGCAAAACAATCATTCAGCAGAGGTCAATAAACTGATTCAATGAAGACATTATTGAGGCAATCATGACAAGTAACCAATATGAACATGGCCACGGTGGATTTTCGAGGGACACATCAGAAATTAATTTTAAATCTTTCAATGAATCTTTTCACCCCAAATTTTGGTGTTCCACTATTAAATTGTTTTGATGGTTTGAGTTTTTTTTTTTTTTTTTTTTGGTACGAGAATTTGCAATTTCTTTATTTGCTTATTTTAGTTCCTTTCTATGGTTAACATATCAGCATTTTCATTACTATTCAGCGTTTTCCTTACCATTCAGACCAGAGTGGGCTGGGATCCATTGGAAAACTATATTCAAATTTAAAATTTGAATTTATTTTGGCATACAAAGGAGTTATTAATTTGCTAACCACTACACATTATGCTCGACTAATGCTTAATTTAACTGAATAAAAAAATAAGGTACACAATTTTTTATGTTATAGTCCTCTTAATTAATTTTTCATATTCTAAATTGTAATGAAGTTACTCTGTTAACAAGAAAATGAGATATGAATAGAGTTTATGCAATATATGAGATATAACACATACCTTGAGAGAACCACCAGATGGAAGTAATGTGGCTTTTGATCGACCATCTTTCTCCTTGTCCATCATACCACTTACAACAGTCGAAAGAGAAGTCTTAGACGTACTAGATATTTCATCATCTTCATCATCAATAGATGTAGCCTGCATCAGAAGAAAAGAAACAAATGGTAAAGAATCTTAAATATTTGTTCCATGTGGAAATAAATTACAGAGAAATATGCAATGTATAAAAACTTGGATTTGCATTATTTATAAAATAATGTACAATTTTTAGTGTAAAATTAGCTTTCTGATTCTCAATAATGTGAGAGCCATCAAAAGGAATCGATTTCTAGAGGATGGAATATGGAGGGATTTCCCCCACTACAAAAATATCCACCTCTCTCTTAATACATGGCTTATTCCAGCCAAAAATTTTTTCTCTATCATCTCTCACCCTGAATTATATTGAAGACTTTATAATGTAGACTTTAAGATACCGTATATCTATTACACAATATTACTACGTCTTACTGAATAACCTATTTTTTTAAGGTAACAATTTTTCGGTCTTATTCACCTATTATGTATTTCTACAGTACAGAAAGGTCATGACCTCGGTGTTATAATGGGGTGGTGTGGTTGGCACCATGCTCCACATGCCTTTTACCTTGGAAAGGCTGGGTACTCTATTCGAGGGAGGCTAAGTGGACCCTCGGGCCGTTCTGGAAGTTTTGACAACAAGAAAACTCCCACCACAACCCAGGATTAAATTCACAATCTTCCAGTCCATAGGCAGTTACTCTGCCAAATGAGCTAAAAGACCTCTGTATATCGATGATATTTGTAGTATTGGGTTGGTGCATAAGTTCGTAGCGTTTTTGTTTCATGTGTTGGTACTCCGGTTGCTATGCATTTATTTATCGATTGTCATTTTTTATTTGAAGTTCAATTGTTTTGCTTGAGTTTACATATTGAAGTTTTCATTTTTGCAGATAGTGAGTGAATCCGTGGATGCTAGAAAATGGAGTGTCAAGTGGAGAAAATGGAACATTTCCGACATATTCTTCTTTCTGAGCTCAATAGAGGGGAGAAAGCAGCGGAGGCGGCCAGAAACATTTGCGCCGTGTATGGGGACAATGCTATCGGAGAAAGCATGGGAAGAAAATAGTTTTCTCATTTTAAGGAGGATCTTTTGACATTAGTGACACTCCAAGTTCAGGTAGATCTTTGGGGTTTGATGAAGACCGTTTAAACACTTAATCCACAATGATCTACATGTACCCGAGAACTGGCAAATGTGATGAACTGTGACCATTCCACCATCGTGCGACATTTATTGCCACCAACTGAGACATCCAAGAAAAACAACCAACAAGACCGCGTGAAGTGAAGCTACTCCACGATAACGCCTGTCCGCACTCTGCTAACCTGACACAAAACACTATCCAGGAGTTGGGTTGGGAAGTCATTCCGCATCCAACTTATTCACCTGATCTTGCGCCCTCAGGTTTTCATCTTTTCCGCTCTCTATCGAACAACCTTCAAGGAACTTCTTTTCCGAATGAAAATGCGCTCCAAACATGACTTGACAACTTCTTTAACTCAAAACCACGCGATTTCTACAGATGTGCAATCTAAAAACTACTTCAGCATTAGCAGACTGTTGTAAATAGTGAAGGAGAATATATTGTTGATGATTAACTTCTCTCTTATGTGTATCTGATATGTTTAATAAACTTATGAAAAATCGCTACGGAATTATGCACAAACCTAATAATTAGGATTCAGATATGCATTTATTTAAGAATCTTGTGTATTTAACAGGAATTAACAACGAATTCATTATCTTCTTTGTTTTCCACTATTTATTAACACAATAAAGTAGGCCTATTTAAAAATTTTAAATACAGCTTTTCGAAGATGGGCTACCTCTTCTCCTTTTTGGAAATATAACAACAAATTACACAACGAGAAAATGATAATTTTCTATAATTTTGGTTTTCGACGTAAGACGTGATACATAAATTTCTGCGAAAATCGAAAAATTAATACTTTCCCTATAAATATAAATCAATATACGTTCATTATCCATTTTTATTGATTACTAAACTAAATAATCTTAATCTAAAAGAGGGAGAAAGTAATGCTGCATTGTTTAGAAGAAGTAGACAGATATCCCAGATAAATTATCTTAGGGATAACAGGTTGGAAAAGTTAGAATGCAACAGTATTCTTAAATGTCGAATAAAATGTAGACTACCAACAGCCACTTCTTATGTTTACAAAACATACAAATACTGAAGTACAGTAGTCACAGAATATCTCCAAGTCTAAAGACTGTTACAATGACTTTGATTCCCAAAAGTGGACTTGCAGCAGGAACAGACAGGTATGGCAACATTAACTTTATGAAAACAAATCCTTCACACTGTTAAATTAAAAACATCTGCTCACTGTCACTGTCAGACTCAATTACTTCACTGAAATAGAGAAGCAACAAAGATAGCGATGAGTGGTCGATGTTTTCAGTTTTAACATACATGCATAACAATCCGCATTACAGAATCATTTGTTCATTATTTGTTTGTTTCTCCTTTCTCTATGATGTAGGCCAAGCTCTGAGATATTCTGCAACCACTGTAAATATTTATTTATTTATTTATTTATTTTAAATCCACCACCAACAGAAGCAGGCTTCCAATTACAGGTGGCTTACATAGATATATACACGAAATACATAATAAGAGAAAAAAAAAACAACAAAACAAAGAACACAAACGAAAGAAAGAAAATACATAATGGTAATAGATGCTAGAATATAATATTACAGTTAATATAGTGCCAAATGTCAATATAATGATGCAGAATTATTTAAAAACTAGAGTAAAAACATTATAATACACTTCTTCATAATTTAAATATCTAAGGAAATACAATTCTTTTTAATATTGTATGAAATTTTTCAAGTGTTAAACTGAAATCCAATTGAGAATCACAGTTTAAAGACAGAGAGTTGTAAGTATTACACATAACAAACAATGGAGAGTTCTTGAAGAAAACAGTTCTAGGAATAGGAATAATAAAAGGTTGCCTATGACGTAATTCTGTTCTTTTTACATTGAACTGAAGGAATGTAAGAAAATCACAGTTATTCAATATACCGTTAACAGTCTTACAGAGTAAAATTTGGCTATTTATTAATCGTCGAGGTTTTAAAGTTTTATAATTAAATTAAAAAAGTAACTGATTATGGTATATGAAATTTGCTTGTCATAAGACGACACGTGATGTTTTTTAAATTATAAATAATGTAAAAATCTTTGCTGTATCCTTTCTATTTGCATCTCATGGGACTGGAACTGAGGTGACCATATTACAGACGCATACTCTAGCTTACTTCTAACCATAGTTTTATATAGAGTATCAATAGTATTTATATTTTTTAATTATTTTGTATTTCTGATTACAAATCCTAATTTTCTATATGCACCAATTACCACGTGATTTAAGTGCATTTTAAAACATAAGTTGTGTGTAAAATAAATACCCAAATCCTTAAATGATTCTACTCTAAGTAACTTCACACCATTAATTTCATACGAATTTTGAGCAACTGTCTTATTTTTAGAATATGTCATACAGCAACATTTATTAAGATTTAACAGAAGACAATTATCGATACTCCACCTATATAGTCTGCCCAAATCATGCTGTAGATCAAAAACGTCTTGTTGTTTGTCAATGACTCTATACAATTTAACATCATCAGCATACAGTAAACATTTAGTGTGCAAAATCTGTTAGGTAAGTCATTGATATAAAGTAAAAAGAGCAAGGGACCAAGATTAGATCCTTGGGGTACACCTGAAGTTACTGTGAATGGTTTTGATTTTACTTGATTGAATGAAACATAATGCTGCCTATTTGTAAGATATGACGTTATTAACTGTAAGTATGAAAAAGATAATCCAAAACTTGAAAGTTTATTAATTAAAATTTTATGGTCAATTTTATCAAACACTTTGGAAAAGTCAAGGTATATCACGTCTAAATTTCTGCGATTATGTAATCTATTAAATGCCTTTTGTGTAAAATTAATTAGATTTGTTGTGGGTGTAAAATCCATGCTGATTTATATCAATTGCAATATAAACATACTGAAAAATTCGTGTATATAGAATCTGCTCAAATACCTTGGACGGGGCACAAACTATTGCAATGGGTCTATAATTTTCAATTTTACTATTATCACCAGATTTAAACACAGGGCAAACCTTTGTTAATTTCCACATTTTCGGAAAAGTTTTTGTTTTTAAAATTAAATTATACAACAAACATAAAGGATACATAAGTACTTCGAAACAAGCTTTCAATACATAAGGAGGTAAATCATCTGGGCCACAAGATTTTTTAGGCTTTAATTTGTTTATAGCAGTCAAATATTCTTGTCTAGTTATAGGCTCAGTTGTTAATGGATAATTAATATAATCCGGTATTACAGTATTTTCTTTTTGAAGGTTGTGTGATATCTTTACAGAATAAACCGAACTAAAGTAATCAGCAAACGCTTCCGAAATAGAATCATTAAAATATGTTGTTTACCTTGGGAATAACTTGCAGTTTTTTGGCCTGTTTTGCTCCTGGTCCAAGTCCAACTGCAGTAAGTTGTGTGGCTATTAATCGAGCCACATGTTTTATTTGACCCTGAGTACCAGCTGCTGCAATCGGAGTGTACATGGCACTGAAGTGAGCAGGCATTGTATCAGGAAGTTTTGCCTGTAAACATCAAATATGAAATAATGGAAATGTACAAAATATAAAAGATTGGAATTATTTAGTTAAGTAGACCTAATAAATAAACTTACAAACTCGAAACCTGAACTGAATTTCAAGAACAATATATGGCTCTGAAATAAAAGTTCATTTCGTCAGGAACATAAAAAAGAAACCATTAAACATTCGATATTACAAAACGAGAACTTTGAAAGTGATCTCTCAAAGATACTTTTATTTAATAATATTTCATTAATTGTCAGGATTTTCAAAATAAGGTATGTGAAATAATTGTTGATTACAACAGATGCTCAAAAGGAGAACCATTCACAGCCAAACAATATCCCCGTCTATCACGAAAACAGTCCACTGTAGATATGAGATGGAACAGATAAATCATGTAACTGTAAGAAAGACAATGGACTGTTTTCGTGATAGATTAGGACATTGTTTGGCTGTGAATGGTTCTCATTTTGAACATCTGTTGTAAAGTTTGGTTAGTAATAATGTTTTGTTTGGTTTTATGATCTACTCAACATGATTTTACATACTTATTTGTTTCAAGTTTGAAGTCCACGAAACAAGTTTAACAGATAGTTAAAAGACATGAAATAGGTAAAATTTCTACACATTCAAACGTAAATTTAATGGACATTCGAAACATGTAAATTTTAATACAGGGTATCATTTAAAAAAAAAAAAATAAAGCTTACTGTCACACTTGTATACTTGAATAACTTTCTTCGAACACTGGTACCATATTGTATGATTATCTCCAAGAGCTTCTGTATACTTTTTTTTAATTAAAATTTAAGAAGTTACGAGTAATATGCCATTTTTTTTAACACTCTGAATAACAGAAGTTGGTTTTATCGCAAATGGGAAAAATGCACACCTCGACTAATTCAGCATCCTTACCATTGAAACCATGACAATTTGAGCAGCCAAATCTGGTGACAACCGTTCAACTATGAACTGTTCAGTAACATCAATAGCTAAATCTGTGTGTTTTTTGTGATGTATATCCACGCTACGTCTCTCATCCATTCCTTCTTCCTCTTCCTCCTCCTCTTCATCATCGTCTTCCATATCCAACCGTGGCTTCTTGCTTGAACTCACAGAAGATGTTTGTGAAGCCATGCTCTCTGCTACACGTTTCTGACGCTTTCGTAGTTCATCGATCTTTGGATATGACTTCAGAACCTGCCAAAGAAATTCGTATAATTATGCAATTTGCATTTTTAGAACACAATTAAAAGATACAGCTGTAAATCTAAAAGTCACAAGAAATGAGTTGTATTAATCTTTCCTGTAACCATTCAGTAAAAGTGAGGACAACAACATATAAAGATAATAATAATGATTACAATAATGGTGATAATGAAAAGAAGAAGAAAAACGAGAAAGAGGGGAATAAGGAAGAAAAAAGGAAAAAGCAAATGAAAACGAGTAGAAGTATATAAAAATATAAGAAAAAGAAGAAAAAGGGAGATGATGATGATGACAACGACGTAGGAGAATGAGAGGACAATAATGATGTTGATATAACAATGATGATAATCAATCAATCAATCTTCTTAATGTATCCAGCTGTTTGCCGACAACATAAAATCCACTATTGTCCCTCTCCCTTGTGGGTACTCGCCTTGTCGTGATGAGGGGGCTTAAACTTGTTGTTTAAGGGGAGAGGATGGTATTTTTTAAAACTTTTTTCCTATTTGGTGTAAGATATTAATTTTTTGTATGTAGAGAGTTCATACCTGTAGCAACTCAACCAAATATAAATATTTTGAAAAAAAAAAAAAAATTGGAGGTCAGATTTGAAAAAAATATACCCAATGCAAGATTTTACTAAAACCGATATATCTGAACCATTTTTAAAGATAGATTCAAACAGTTTTTTGCAATGTATTTGCAAAAGCATGTTCTACAAACTGGCTGTAACAGAATTTTGATATTACTCCCTACTTTTGTAAAATAAACAATTAAATTTAATAACACTTTTTTGATTCCTTTTTCGCAAACAAACGGACATATTTTAAAAATGAAATCAATTAACAAAATTCTGTTACAGAGGAAAGTTTCCTAATAGTCTAAAGAATGTGTGTTCTAAATTTCATGCATGTATCTTTAATAGTTCAAAAATTATATCCATTTTTGTCTGGCAATGTAGCAAAAAAAAATGAAGTTACCAGAAAAAACGATAAAGGGGGCGTGTGATTTAAGAATCCATAGCACAGGAAGTTTAAAAATGGAGTCTCAGCATCCAAATACCCACAAAATGTTATGCAATATATGTCACACATATCAAAGAGTATTTAAAGAAAAAAAAAGCTTTTTTTTTTTTAATTTAATTTACCGGAAACAACAATAAAAGGAGACGTGTGATTTAAAAATCCATAGTGCAAAAAGTTTAAAAATGGCGTCTCAACATCCGCTAAGGACACAAATACTCACAAAATATTATGTTATCACAGGGTATTCTAAAGAAAAATTTTTTTTTGAAAATTTACTCATTTTTCACCAAAAAATATCGTCCTCTCCCCTTAAGCTAACATGTAACAAAAAGGTACCCACAGAAGCTGCATTAACACCAACACAGTCACACTATATTTTTCACAATGATGATAATGATATGAGGACGAGGAGTAAAAGAAGTCAGAAAAAAATAGGCTAACAATGACAATGTTAATAGAGAGTTTTCACACCCTTGTCGTTCGCTAAATGATTAACGCTATGCTAACATTAGTAGTGATGTATTTGGTAACGTATGTTCAAGTCCGTAAAACTTCGGAAAAAATCGTAAAGGACCAGAGAACGTGTTCCTTCAACGTCCTCAACGAAAAATTATTTCCTGAGTCTTCTTGTACTTCGGCCTGAATATTTACGCACCTTGAGCTGCACTAAGCAGATGAATATCGTTACAGTGGTAAATCTCAAATGAGATGCCATATTTTAACACCGAATTAGGCCTATGATAAACTTTGTTCATATCCACATTATCCACCTAGAGATAGCCACTCCGCTTATTGAAATAACATAAGGTGAATGGACCTGATTGGCTCTTTCACCCATGACATCAACATAACACTAACCATTTTACAAACGAAAAGGGTACGAAAACCTTCTAATGGTAATGAATAAAGGCAGTCAAAACAGTTACAGTTGTTGCAGCCAAAGAAATGAATTCTGACGTCTATAGTGAAACATAATTGACAGGTACACGGCCAGAATGTGGTGTTGCAGCTAATAGAATTTCCCAATCTTCCCCAGAGACAGACAGTAGGCAGGCATTGCTGTTAAGGGGTTAGGTGCAGCTTACAGCAATAAAATTTTTGGAAATATTCAACATTTTTTTCCTCCATTACTGTATCTTGTACAATAATGAACATTGGTATGTGTAAAACACTGTCCTTCTGCTATATGAAAAAAATATTTTTTTGATTAAAAAAAATTATTTATATTTTTTTTCAAAATTCAAAACAGTGATAGTTCACTATGCAGTGATGAAGCGTTTCCCTTATGACTCATAAACTTGTTAACTTTTTCATATTCTCTTTCTTTTATTTTATTGCTGAAACTCATGTTTACAATATCATGCTCTTTCAACTACATTCCTTAATATATAATATCTTTTTTTATTTTGTGTTAGAAGAATATACTGATATTTGATCATTTTTTAAAATGAATTTATTTTTTGTCACACAATCTATCAAAGGTAGAGAAGTGATTTTGCATCATATAAATATAAATAATTTTTTTTAAATCGTAAAAATATTTTTATCGTATAGCAGGACAGTGTTTTATATATACCAATTTTCATTAGTGTACAAGATACAGCAATGGAGAAAAAAAATGTTGAATATTTCCAAAATTTTACTTCTTTAAGCTGTACCTAACTCCTTAAGCATGGAAGTGTGTATATTACAACGACAAATGAGCTAAGGATTTAATGTGGCAATGCCATCTTTACTTGTTGTATGGCAACAGAAAGGAAAGCGACAAATTCAGTGTCTATTGACTGTTCCAAGCAGGCAGGAGGTAGATGGGAGTTCAAAAATAGGCATTACAGAACTGTCAGAAGTCAGTTCTTTGCTTGCAACAGTTTCAAAGTAAAATTTATAATATTTTTGTGCTTACATACTTGAACATGCTAAATATTTGCAAAAGGCTGCAAATTACGTATTTCTCTTAACGAATATTCTATCCATAACCAAAAATAATTCTAATATTTAATCACAATTTACCTCTTGATATGTGGCTCCCAAGTCAGTGAGTAATGTGGTGATGTTAGTGTAGTAATCCACAGACGATGGGTGCTTCAGAAGATTCAGCAGCTGCATTTTTAAATGTTTTCTCACTGAACTAACTTGTGATTTTGACAGTGTTGGTGGTAGATTTGCTTTAAACAGTACATAAAACCAACTGTTTAGGCCAAGAATATCATGAATCACAAAACACATATTTGTACGACATAGGTATGAATAAACTTCTTAATACTAAGCAAGGCAGTGAGAGCTTATGAAACTTTGATACATAAACCACATTAATAAATTGTAATTACAGTGTAAATCTGAATGTCGATTTTCTCAAATTCAACAGAAATATGAACACAAAGTACCATATTTACTCATATACAGTAAAACCCCGATAAGACACTGTTCAAGGGACCAGGTGTAAACCGCGTATTAGGCGGGTATACTAATTTTGACTCATATGCAGTATCTATTAGCATTTTTCTTTATTGAAATACATAATTCATGAAAGATAATATAGCATTACTCTATTATGTAATTACTGTACTGTACGTCAAAGACATTTACAATATGTACTGTACTTAATTCTTTCGAAAAAGAAGTAATTTACAGTTGTTTGCCGTTTGCGTGTTCTCCAAGTCCTAATGTTTACCACACTTCAGTTTCCTGCGATTACATCCTCCCGACGTTGCAACTGTACTGATTGAGTCGCGATTTTTTATTATCGTTCTTAATATCGATGATGGGATTCCTAATGCATCAGAGAGTTGTTTCTGAGTAAGAGTACTGTTCTCATCGTACTTTTGTAAGATTTCCAATTTTTCCGACACAGAAAGCGCTTTTCGCTTAACACTCATTGTAATCATATTCACAGACACTTCAAGACGCTAAAGGACAACAAACTGCCCAGCAAAAATTTCCAGAATTTTATTACGGCCGAGTGAGGAAGGCTGTTTGAGAGGGTTAGCAAGAGGGTGAGGTATTGTAACTATGTAGGCTTTAACCATGCAGGTAAGGAGTCAAATAAGAGAGCATAACAAGAGGGTGGGGTATACTAAGGTATGAAGTATGAAGATTTATATGCGCAGGTAAAGGGTCGAATACCAATACTTTTCAAGTTAATGGCACCAGTGAGTTCAATGACCAAGATGTTTCATTGATGTTACAGTACATGGCTGAAAATTACATCGAAAATATTCCACAAAAACAGCGTATTATGCGGGACTTGAGCGCAACAAACAGAGTATTTTATAAAGGTGTTATATATGAAATGTGCAGGGACCGGACAAAAAAAGCATATTATATGGGATAACGTACTAAGCGGGTGCATCTTATCTAGGTTTTACTGTAATAGAAGTCATTGCATAATGTAAGCATCCCAAATTTTGACAATAATATGTAGGAAAAAAAAATTTTCCCACATAATGTATGCATTACATTTTCAATTGCTACCTGTGATAATATACAATCATAATGTTGGATGCACTTCTCATATCTAAATTTATAAAACAATTAGTAAATTTATTAAGATTTTAGGTTAACTTCACAAAGTATACCTAGTTTTTGCTTTATTTATATTCAGTTTTAGCACAGTCTCGTACATACAGTCACGAAGCTTGAGGCGATTTTTTGCATTTCTCGCAATACAGTGCTCCAAGCAGCTAGCAACTAGAAGTATTAGGAACAACAGACTAAAATAACAAGAATAGTGTAAATATTTTTAAAAGTTGTAGTACTGGAGGGCTATATAAAATTACAAATTAAACGTTATTTTCAAGTTCTACATTTCTACTGAATTTTAAACGACATAAATGTGTATGTTTCACTTACTGTGAAGTGTCTCAAGAGCAGCTATCACTTTCCCCATGAACTGAGGCCGCATTTTCGCAATGAGAGTGAGAGAACCCATGCACGTCATTAAATTCACACTGCTGACATGTGGCGAGCCATGGAACTTGATCAGCAACTCGAACACCATGCTAAAAACAATAACACAGTTCAGATTCATCAACTCGTATAACTCTTTCCATAATCAGGATGCAGCAAACTACACAAGCTTCAAAAATAAAATACTTAAGATTTTGTATCTACGTACTTTGCCTCCTCTTCCAGTTTTCGCCTTCGAGCAATCTTTAGTGTTAATGGAACATCTTCTAATGAGAAGTCGTTTTCTCTTCTCATGCTTTCTGCTTCAGGATATGTCTGCAATAGGACTACACACTCCAGAAACTTCACAGAATGTGTGCGAATACTAAAACAAACACAGAGACAGAAAATATAACACTATTGTTGTTTCTCAATGCTTCCAGTTAAGGTCAACTAATACTTTTCTATAATCCTTATAGTATTGAAGAGTCGAATTCTTTTTCTAAGATGGGTACAGAATTCAACAATCCTCATGATAGGATATATATAAAGATCATGATTAGTAAAGACAGGCATAATATGAAATTTCATATTCTGCTTCCAATATGGGAACAAAGACTTTCGTGATTAACAATATGTAGAAAGCAATTAATGCCAAACAATTTTTTATATTTCATAATGTTTTGGTAAAATTGTCATTTTTTGATAAAAATCTTCATATTTTTTTCATATTGTACACGATTTTTCCTCTCTGTTAATATTTCTATAACAATCACTGAACAAGGCTTTCCATACATTATAAGGAGACAACAGAGATATTTTCAAGGAAAACACTTGAAAACCCAAAGACAAAGGAAATACCCAAATACCCCATTAGAATCATTGAACTCGTAGTGTCAATGAATTCGAGAAGACAAAACGAGACAAGTCTCTTCAGTGTTGTCGTGTCTACTTGTATATGTGTAAATTAATGTTTTAAATGGGTTTCAATCATCAATTTTGTTATCTACTTAATTTCTATTCCCCTTTTTGCAACTTCATGGATTTTTCATTATACAAAATATTAACTGATAGAAAATGTAATTTTTGCCAGAAAATATAGAAAGGTTAGTTGTATTGTATTGTAACCAGTTCTGGTAACACAAGTGTCATTTGTTGGCTAACTCTGTCCTACACGATTATGCACAAACTTCAAAATGTAAAGATGAAACTGTGTTATTTGTTACACCATCTAACCAAGCCTTTGTCAATTATCAGGATATCAGTAATATGTCTGTCTTTTCTTCTAGAAGTAGATGCCACAAAGAGAGAAATCCAGGTAAAGATCAATCTGGCACTTCTAATGAGGTTGTAAAGTAATATTATTTCCTGCATAAAACGTGATGTAACTTAAGTGAGAAGATGTGTTTCTGTGTAGACTTAATAGTTTAAAGGGATTCAGCATAATCCAGATGACTGGTGATTGTTTGTAGATTCATCTAACTTTAGCTTAAAAGTAGTGTTACTTCATAATTTGTAAAGAATTTACATCTGTTCAGATTTTCCATTCTGTAGGTCTTAAAGAAAGTTATGAAAGTATACTAAGATTTGCGTGTTTTAAAATATGAGGCTCATTGTTAGGAGATATGTGGTGACCTCAAAGAAATTGGTTTGCTACTTGTTTTGCAAGGGGACTTCACAAAATAGTTGTTTTTTGTGTTTGTGGGACAGTCGTGCTACAGAAAAAGTGGTACAACAGTGCAAAAAGCAGCAGGAATATGTTCCGGGAGAAAGTAATGTAAAAGAAACACCATTGGTTCACCCTGATAAGATTCTACTTCCTCCCTTACACATAAAACTTGGGCTGATGAAGAATTTTGTTAAGGCACTCAACAAGGACAGTAGTGGATTTGCATATTTACAAGACAAGTTTACACAGTTAACATACGCAAAATTGAAAGAAGGGATTTTTATTGGATCTCAAATCAGAAAACTCATGGAGGACGAAATGTTTGAGAAAAATTTACAAATGGTTCAATTAGCAGCTTGGCAATCATTTAAAAAGGTTGTGCGTGGTTTTCTTGGAAACACAAAAGAAGAAAACTATAAAACTTTGGTGTCAAATTTGTTGAAAAGCTACAAAAACATGGGTTGTCGAATGTTTTTGAAAACCATTTCCTTTATTCACATCTAAACTTTTTTTCAGAAAATCTGGGTGATGTTAGTGATGAACATGGGGAATGGTTTCATCAAGACATTTTCATCATGAAGAAGAGGTACCAAAGTCGTAAGAATCCAGTAATGATCGAGGATTACTGTTGGTTTCTTGTGAGGGCAAGCAGGGAGAAGTACAAGAGAAAATCACATACTACCAAACCTTTCAAGCAAAGTTGCAGGTATGTTCCCTTAAAATACAGCCCAAATATTATTGCATGCATATAAAACTACTACCTCTGACTGAGGTTCTGGCTGAACTGTATATCTATTATCAGGCAGTACATCTCACTTGATGATATGTGTCAGAGAAAGAACAACTGTTTATATGCATCTGAAGTCTGATTAGTGGAATATGTAGCTAATCGATGATGTATGCATTGGAGGGGGAAAGGAACTGGCCACCCTACCCCATTATCTCCTGGCGTAGTTGCCTCATGAGTGATGCCTTATTGGTGTTACTTATGAGGTTCAAACCTGTCTTCTGACAGTTGACTAAACAACAACATAAAACTACATTTGTGAATTAATCTTAACCTAGCATGAATACATCATTATATTAAAAGAATTAATCTAACATAATATTTTATCTGAAACCGTGTATGTGAGATTCTAAATGTGTTTATATCTTTTTAACTTGACGTGATAGGAGATTTCTATGGCGATTTTCAAAATCAGCGCAAATTTTTCGTTAAGAATCACCCGTTTTCATAGCAGAGGTATGACAAAATAATTTTTTGTTGGTAGTGTTATTACGGTCAGTAATAGATATCAATACTCCAATTTATTCAATAATGCCTATGACTAATAAATAGTGCACTCTGAGAAGACCTAGGCCAAAAATGAACATATCTGCTGTAAATACAAGGTGGGTCAAAAGTTGCTTTCTTGGCAAACACTTCCAAACACAGTCAATTGACATTTGACTACACACTCCTTTACAGATTTTGAACAAAATGGAGGCCTGTTTCTCAATACACGATTCACAACATTTAGACACTGATTTACATATGGCAGAACATAACTCAGGATTTTCATGAATGACTGTTCGATCACCTGTCGCAACTGATGCAGATTCTGTGGTTTCTGAGCAAAAACATCATTTTTCACGATATCCCATAGCGAAAAATCACATGGAATCAGGTTGCATGATCTGGGTAGCCATTTTGTTGTGTCACGACAGCCAATCCATTCATGAAATTGCTGGTTCAAGAAGTCCCTCACTCCTACACCAAAATGACGTGGTGCTTCATTCTGTTGCCATATTAACTGCATTTCAGCAAAACGAGGGCTGTTTTCAAGGCATGACATCAGAAAAAGCTGACGCACGAACATTAATGTCAACCTAGCACTTACTACACCAGCTATCTGTTTATTCAAGTTATGACATCTGTATATGTGTACAAGTATGAAACCTAAGAATGAATATTGGGGAAAGCGACTTTTGAATCACCTTGCATAGGAATGTTATTATGTTCAATATAAAGAAGTGTTAACAGCTCAGGGACAAGATTCACATACCCGTCATTATCACTATCTATCATATTAACAATCTGGGCTTTGATGCTGCCCATCATAGCCCATGCAGCTTCCATCTCTTCAGTCACTGCTCGAGCTCTCGCAAGCCATGCCAATGCACCACGATACACCTATAAAAATGACAAATGTAGTATTAAAACTTCCGTATATTAATCATTCAAAAGAAATCAATAAGAGTGAGATAATACTTACCTGACTTGCTGCCTGAATGACTCGTTTCTGGACTTGGACTGAAGAGTCCTGTAGAAGCATGGATAAATTGGCCACAACCTTTGGTAACACATCAGGATCTTTTTTACTGCAACCAGAATGATCAATAATACTGAGAGATAGATATGATAGAACTAGCAACATAATACAGTATTTTATGCCACATCAATAAATTTAAGAATGCAGTTATATTGTCAGACTTCAAAGCAGCTATTCTATCAATAGTATCTGAACACACACTTTCATCTCAAATAGCAGAAATAAATAAAATGCTCTCTCAATTAATAACACTCAATAAAAGAATTGTATTCCAATGGATACCATCCCATTGTGGAGTCCTGGGAAACGAGAATGCGGATGCTTTAACAAAGAAGGGCAGCACTGCTACTTACAGACCTGTTAGGCCTACTAAATCTACGTATTACTCTGTGAAAAGATTTATTAAATCTACATACTTAGACTTCAACAAACAAAATTTGATAACACAATCTCAAGGGAAAAAATGGAACTCTCTGCATCATAATCCACAGTTGATTCCCGATTTACCACGCAAATCGTCTGTAGCTGCATTTAGATTGGCAACAGGCCATGACTGTTTGGCCAAGCATCTGCATAGAATTGGAATATATCGGTCTCCTAACTTTCCACTGTGCAACTCAAATCAAAAAATGGATTCAGAACATCTTAAAATCTGTGCGTCAGTGGCTAACCATGACAATATCTTTGAAAAATATTGGAGTGCAAGAGGTCAAATGACTTTATTGTCAAATGCCTGGCATTAGAAAACAACAACATATTTTACTATACTCTGTCCCAGTAAAATATGTTTAGGAGACAAAATTTTAGAAAGAGTTAATGATTTTACATATCTTGGCTACAAATTAACATTTGCTGATGATTTGGATATAATGAACAAAATTGAAAATACTCCAAAATTATGGGAACAATCAACAGGACAATAAAACATTCCCTGTTACAAGAAAGCACTAGAGTATGCCTTTACCAAACCTTGGCAAGACCTGTACTCTGATATGGTAGCGAGGCATGGGCATTAAGGTGGATGGATGAAAGCAGAATATCAGCTAATGAAGTGAGGGGAATAGTATACATTATAATACTGGCGTATGAAACCGCATTACACAGAAATTGTGACCACTAAGGAAATATTTCATTACTGACTGGAGAGGCCAGAAATTTCTTCTGAGGATGGTAAGATGGCAGAGATAAATATAATATGAGAGATAATATCGTCACGTGAATGCAAGAACTAGGTAACTCGAAATTTGCGTTTTTTAGTTACCTCTTTTATAGCATAGCAAAAATCGCACAAAATGTAATCCAGGATCTAGGTAACTTATTGAACGATACCAGCAAAATCTATTTTCCAATATAGCAAATAGGTAAAAGAAAACGAGATATTTTCCTTAGTGCAATAAATACGTAAATAGGCAATGTCACAAAATATGAAAAATCAAGTTACCTAGTTCTTGCATTCAGGCGACGATATAAGCTCCTGCAAGGAAAGATGAAACTTTTGACAGTTCAGTTTCATCCACTTCTTGGATCCCTCAGCCAATGGGAACTGGATACATCACTCACCTTTATGTAGAGATGAGCTTAAACGATATTTTCAAGTATCTGTGACAACTGTGACTGTGACAATTAAATATCTGTGACTTTTGTCTGTGATTTTGTCACACCGATATTTTATATCGATAAGTAAGCACAGCATGCATGAATTACACCGATATTTTGTCACACCGATAAAAACTAGCAGGAAATATTGAAGAGCAATGAAATGTGAATACGATTTCTCTATACGCGCCACACATCAGTGATTTATATTATAGATACTGAATCAATTGATCATTTTTAAATGTAGTTGGATATGGAGAAATTGAAGTTATGTGATTATCCTAATCCTTTTAAAAATTGACCCTTTTATTGTATATAATATAATGGATAATTATTTTAAGTCGTGCATTAACATTATAATATTCAGTCATAGAATAAAAATTAACGAAACATAAGTATTCGGAAAAACATTGGAAAATAATTACGAAACAAAACAGTTGTTCAGATAGGATTTTACACAAGATAAAGTAGTACTGGTAATCAATGGTATTATTTAAATCGTGTAATCACTGCATCATTTATAAGATGGTGAAACTAATGCTGAAGTAGTTTTGGCGATTTCAGATGTGAAAATCGTTGCATTTCTAAGGAATTTTTTGTGGAGATGCAGTTGTTCAGATTAAACTAGCGCTGAGGTAGTTTCGGTGATATCGTAAGTAATCACATCATTTATAATAAGATAGTGAAATTTGCGCTGAAGTAGTTTTGGCAATTTCGGACGTGAAAATCATTGCATTTATAAGGAATTTTTTTGTGGAGATGCAGTTGATCGGGCTAAACTTGCGCTGAGGTAGATTCGGTGATATCGGAAGTAAAAATCGTTGAATTTGATTTTTTGTGGAGATGCAGTTGATCGTATATGCAAGGCATAGCAAAGCCTAAACTAACCAAACCTAATCTGTCACAGATTCGTATATGCAAGGTGTATGCGCGGAGTACGAAGAGCACTACCTCAATGCTAGTTTAGTTGTTGATCATATATGTCTAGGCATAATAAAAGCTTAAACTAACCAAGCCTGACTTGTCACAGATTTGTATATGCAAAGTGTATAAAGGGAATACGAAGAAAACTACCTCAAGGTTAGTTTAGTCAATTAAGTTGCCCACCATATTAGCCAGTTTTGTCTCATTCGGCTTTAATACTATAGGTACTGTTGTCGGCTTCTGAGAAATGCTTCGAAAGTTCGGAAGAGCATAACGCACAGTGACATTATTAAAATAATGTTGTAGGCTCCTTTAACTATTCTCTTTGTAATTAAATGTATAACTGAAAAAATATTGTTACTGTGTAAAAATTGAGTGGAAAATACATATAAGTTAATATAAATTCACAGTTATATGAAAATGTAAAGATCTCGGGGAATACATAAAATATTTATAAACATATATAGGCTACAGAATAACTATGAAAACAAAAATATCGGACTGATGATTATATTATTATAATGCCGCTAATAACTTTGCAACAGATCATCACTTTGCAAAAAATAATATTGAACAAAACATCACGAAAAAATAATCAAATGTCACCCCGCCCGATTGCTGTTACTGTATCATGCGCATGCGCAAACCCACAACGTAGAGGAGAAAGTTGTGAGAACGTCGCAGACTCCCTCTTCCTAAGAGATAAGAATACTGAATCGATCACTAGTGATATTTCAGTCACAGACTACTGAATACGGAGCAGATTTCGATAGCAATATTTTGTCACAGATATTTCGCATCATCAGTCACAGTTTTATCTGTGACAAAAAAATACCTGTGACAAAATATCGGTTTGTGAAATATCGGCCATCTCTACCTTCATGGCACCACACAGAGGTGGACATGGCATTATCATATAGATATATTCCCTAACTTTCCTTCTGCAATTATCTACCTGCCCACCCACCCACCACTGTCCATCTGCTTGTCATCAGGGTGAGGGAAGGGAGAATGTTGTTATTTATAATGTCACACTCTGGCCCAATAAGATCCACGTGCTTTACTACAGACATCAGAAATCGCATCTTTCTTCACAACCATTGTAACTTCTTTGTCCATCAAAAATTCTACTTGGATTTATCATAATTTAAACCCAGCTCTCTGACATGAAAAGATGATATAGAATCAAATGATGACGATGTCTCTGGCACATGTTGCTGATTCATATTACACCATCGTGGAAATGTCATATTTCTTACCATGCTTCTTCAATGAAGCCCACAATGAACTTCCGGACATCTGCATTACGGTCATTTTGAAAACCCAACACTTCGTCCAGAAAGTTGTCAAGTAAGCTTGCATCTTTTTTAATGATTATCTCTTGAACTCGATGAAGATAGTCTGTCTTCAAGTTGTCTGATGTCAATGATGCATGATTTAACCATTCGACAATCTGAAATTAATGAAAGAAAACAAAATTTAATAATGGACGAGAGTGAAAATTATCAGTAGGCTCAGTGGTTTTTTCTGGCGGAATGGCATTCTGACATCTTTTTGTTATATTTTTCATCACAAAGACGAGAAATGTGTTAATAATTGTGTTTTAACATATTTTTTTATTTGAACTCGCTTAGCCTTTAAAATCTTGAAGTTGAACGAAAAAAAGGTTAAAAACGACAAAATTCCCATGCACTGGGCAGTAAAGGCTGGTTTACAATAAACCGGAAACGAGAATCAGAACGAAAACGAAAACGGTAAAATTGTTAAAATGTGTACATTTAAATGTGAGCATTCACAATTAACGAAAAGCTTGCCAGAGCCCGGGATCGGGAACGGAGAGTTGGCCAAGTTTCAACTTTGGCGTTCACGTTTCCGATCACAGCCCACTAGATTCATTCTATTTCCATCTAAAAGCTCTTTTGTCGTCGTATATTTTGTAGGAAGAAGACCATGACATAACCTATGCATTATTTTGTTCTGTGCTGTGTATCATGGAGCAAGTTTTATTTGATGCGATTCTAACATTGAGTGTTGAGGAAAATCCTCACGTTTACAATAAGCGGCACGCCTCATATAAAGATGAGAAAATGAAGGAGAATACGTGGTGGCTTTCAATAGCTGCATCTTTGAACACCGATCGTAAGTGAATCACATTTTATTACTGTATTGGTTGTATTACCTACTATATATTCATGCTTCAATTCAATAACTACTGTTGTGTTCATTTTTGTTGTATTACAAATGTTTCTTCTCTAATTATTTTACATTATGATAGACTTAAAATAGGTTGTGATAATAAAGATGCATGGGCATATTTATAGTACCGTACGTAATGAAATGTTTCAGTTGAAATTTCGAAGTTAGTTATGTTGACTGCCTTGTACTCATGACAGAACGCCATTGGTCAATTATACACAAATAACATCAGAATGCGTAATATCAACTTTACATATCGTTATTGACATGCATATCGATATGCATAGTTGTCTACGTTCTCGGTTTATTGTGAATCAAAAATTTTCATATTTACGTCCTCTGCTTCTCGTTTTCATTCTGGTTCTCATTCCCGGTTTATTGTGAACCAGCCTTAATCATCTCTCCGTCTGCTATGATATATTCTGCACAGTTCCACCACCTTTTCCTCCAGAAGAAAAGCACTGGGTAGGCCTATATATTTAGTTTCATAACTTAAGCAGATTTGGTAATAGGGTCAAAATAAAAAAAAAATACATGCACACACACTCACTAATTGCGTGACATATTACTCCATAAATAATGATTAAGAAATTATAGAATTTTTGTATTCTTCCAATCCACTTTATTTTGTCCTACGTTGAAGTAAGCATATATAAGATTTGGTTAAATGTTTACAAATGGCCTTTGTCCATACATATTGAAAGACATAACATTAGTACTTTCCTGTTATCACCATGGTAGTTTGTCATTGCTAGCCGAAGGTTAGCGTTAAACAAGAAATAGTAATTAAGTCGCTATTCCTTCACCTAACCTTACCAAACCTAAGGTCATTATCCCTTCCTAACTTCTAGCATTCAGTGATAAAATATCAAACAGCGAATTATAACAGGAAAGTATCAACATAATAGTTTATGTGAAATAATAGAGTAGTGTATAATATTACGTAATATAACGTGTCAGATTTAAAACCTTACTATTGAGAAGCATTTTAACCCCACACAGCTCAACTTTTTTTTTTTTTACAAAATGATAAATAGGTCTATATTTAATAATACCGGTACCTAATTTTCTCTTAAGTACCTTCAGTGGAACTAAGGGTATCAGGATTATATCTTCCTACTCTCTCATAAAATAAATTGTAGCCCTACTGAACTAAGTTCTAAGTTTTAACTTTTAACCTAACTCAAACAAACTCTGACTTTTTGTAAACAATTTTTCATATTTTTAAACCACATGACAACTCAGATATAGCTAGTTCTACTTAGTTGCCAACACATAGCCTATTCTATTTAATTGCGATAAGTTTAATAGACACTAAATACGTAAATGATATCAAACTGCAGGAATTTGGTTAATAGCATTTGAAACTTTCAAGTTTGAATTCCCAAAATTTTTGAGTATCCATCAACATTGGGGTTACTATTTCTCTGCCTCCAGATTTACAAAGTGTACGTCCCCGCAATTATGTAGTAAGCATCAGTCAGACATCGTCCTGCAACAGAGGTCCGAGACACTTAGACCTATATTACCAAATATTATATATACATAGGCTATTTTAACTAAATTTTCAACGTTTTCTTATGATTTGACACATTGTCAAGTCTCTTTACATTTTAATGGAAAGTATGTGTCCTGCACATTGTTGTGGGAAGATAGCAGCATGACCGATGCTTACTACACTACATAATTACCTAGGTCCCTAGTAATTCCCATTATTTCTTTAGTTTACTCCTGGGGATGAATTTGGTGTGGCTTTGCTATAGCATTACTGTGTTAAAGTACAAATGTATTTACATTCTTGGGTCTAGACGAGTCATAGATATCGTAAACTAAAAAAAAAAAAAAAAAAAAATTGAGTGCCGACGCAAATTTCACACCCAAAATAAGGGTCGAAAGCTGCTGTGAAAGTTGAAAGTGTGGGACGGCAGAGAGATGCGGGCAGGCGGGATCACTTCGTAAAAATGGAAGAGGTATGCGACAGTGAGGGGCAGCACATACATTTCATTTTCGTGAGTTTCCTCACTGATCATGAAAAAGCGAATTTTCGTAAGGTCGAATCAGTAACAGGTTAGGTTAGTTTAGGCTTTTTCTATGCCTTGCACATACAATTGTCTAAGACCTTTCTTCCAAGACATATCAAAAGCCTAAACTAACCTAACCTGACAATGATTCGATTTTACGAAAACTCGCTTTGGTCGAATTAGTAACAGGTTAGGTTGGATTAGTTTAGGCTTTTGCTATGTCTTGTATAGCTACTCACAATTGTCTAAGAATGTGCTCTTTCTTCCAAGGCATACCAAAAGCCTAGACTAACCTAACCTAATCTGTCACTGATTCGACCATACAAAACTCTGTATCAGTAAGGAAAACGCACGCAAATGAGGTGCATGTACTTCCCCTCCCTGCCGCCTACCCCTTCCACCTCGCTCGAGCGATCCCGCCTGCTCGCATTCGTATACGATACGTATGACTCTACTACAACCCAAAATGTAAATACTTTTGTACCTTAACGTGGTAACGCTATAGGTAATAAAGAATTACCGAAATAATATATACCGAGCAGAAAGATTTCGAGGGCAGAACGGACCTGCCGAATGTCAGCTCAGCCACTATGAGGCCGAAAATGGCATTAGTTGTCAAAGTACTTCAATAGTGATCAATGTTTTAACTAACCTTATTATATGAAGTACCGGTACTTAATTCGTGGTCATCCTCCTCCATAAAAAACTGTGCGGCAGTACTTCGTCGAGAATCCATCTTAAAAAATTAAGAAATAACTTTCACGTAATTAGGTTGGAAAAAAATTGGCATACGAGATGTGATGCTTTCACTTGCATTTGAGGAAAAGTTCAGTATCATACATTATCGGCACACTTCTTCATCTCTATTATTTGACAATCTTTTCAATTTATGTTGCGAGATGGCGAACGAGCGCAAGGCTACTACGCAGTGTGGCCACAGGCCGAAAATAAAATGTACCAGATTTCTCTGAAAATTGTACCAGATTGTACAGATTTTTTTTTATATAATGTACCATTTGTACTAGCTCAATTTTCTCGTACTTGTACAAATTACTAAGGGCGCGCTTCCGTACAGGGGCAGTGGCATTTCTCTAAGGTTAGAGCCCAGTTTAGGTGTGTGTATTAATTATTAATCGAAAAAAAAATGTTATATAAACATGCGTCTATTCTCAATATTCTCTAGCTGAGAGGATAAAAAAAGAGTTTTCTATCCTAATTTGCGCGCGCACGCGCACACGCGCACGCACACACACACACACACACACACACACGCCACTGCCCCTTTACGGAAGCGCGCCCGAACCATAGACTAATAAATAGTAACTATATACCAAAAAAAAAAATCTCCGCGAAGCTGTTCTGCACAATTACCCATTTTTAGTAATTAAATAGAACGTTACAATTATATAAACATTTTAACTTGGGGACTTCAATTCTTTCCAACTATAAATTGATAATAGGCAAGTGGATTCACTATTATGTAGCGTAGCACGGAATAATACAAATGTGTTTCTCCCTATAAATTCGTCACAAATATCTTCTAAATCTAACTTTACAGCACTATCCTTATGTGGCACCTGTCTGTCGGTAAGAGAGATGAATAAAGTGCACACCAACAATGCATCCTTACTTATTGAAATGTTACTTATTGTAATTTATTGATTTCAATAAGCAACCATCACATATCATGTTCTTGTTTAGTCAACTGTCCGAAGACAGGTTTATACCTCATAAATGACACCAGTAAGGCATTACTCATGAGGTAACTAAGCCAGGAAAGAATGGAAAAGGAGATGATGATGATGATGATAAATTAATAAGACGACACATTATTGGGTGGGCTCAGGACACACGAGCCCATATAAGTTGGCGCCATTGTTTTAAAGAGAATAAAATTGTCGATACGTTCTCTTGCAATGGTGAACTTCTGATGTTAAAGATGAAAGAGTATTAATTTGTGTATAGTTCATTGTATAAATAATTGTATAATTGTATAAATAGGTGCCGTAAAACAGGGCGACTTTGCTCCATTTTTAAGAGCTACATTACTTGACCCATGTGGAATGCATGTTAAAAACGTAGCGAACGGAAAAGAATGGCTTTGACGGGTAGCGGGATTTATCGTCTTTTTACTTTTTTTAGCTGCTGTCATGTTAATGGTTTAATTTTTGGGGGATTTTACTTTTTCTTTGAACAGCCCTGCCTATGCAGTACTATGTTAAAGAATCCCGTTTCAGATTTCCTCGTAATCAAGTCAGAGGTTGACGAATTAATATTTTAACCAAAAATTGGTAAATAAGGTTTTAAAATTTGCTATTTATTTGTATATAGATATATTGAATAGGTCCTTTTTTTCATTTTGACGGATTCAGACGTATTTCTAGATGTTAGACTGACGGAGATACAATTTACTCATTGGCGACACTGTTGTCTCCATATTACAGTCATCAAACTAATTTTGAGAAATTACCCCATGAAGAGTTTCCGTCTTGATTTACACAACGTACATAAAATTCACATCCACAACGTTTAAGCCACTAAACTATAATAAAGTGAGATTTGCGCACAGTTGTGGAGAAAAGTTTCAGGTATTGCCTCAGGTCAACCGTCTTTGATATCAATGATTTTGTCCAAATCCATTAGTCGAATATTGGTTATGTTGACGACACTGATCACTAAGTTTTTGTTGTAAGGTATCGTCTGCTGTAAAAGTATCAATGTTATGTTACATTAGATTTCGAGTAATTGGAAATATTGACCGTAGCTACAAAAAAAGTCTTAAAGTTGTATGGGAGTTGTAGACATTATTCTGTTAGCATAATGAGTATGTATGTAAATCCACCTTCGGAATGTGTATCAGTCGTGGAGTCTCCTGCCGACAGTGATGTAGAGAAAGAATGTAAAGTGAAGGTAAACTTAAATGTTTAATAAATCATTGCAATTGCCTTACAAAAGTACGGCGAATTTCTATCCGTATACAACTACCGACCAAATGCGTATACGTAAGACAGACCAGAAGCCTGAACTAACCAAACCTAACCTGTCACTGATACGGGACCTTATGAAAACTGCCCCTCGCGGCTAAATCTGAAAGAAAATGTCACCAGTAGGGGAAGTTATCCCCACTTGCACCACACAACTGTCTACTCTCCGCCTCGGTGACCAACTTCCAAGCCATCCATAATGAAATATGCTAACTACATGAGTGTCGAATGCCCAACACACAACAAACCCAAATTACACTCATTAACTAGCTCAACTGACTAGTGTAATATTTAGCTAGTCGGCGATGTATGCAATGGAGAGGGAAATGAACTGGCCACCCTACCCCATTATCTCCTGGCCTGGTAGCCTCATAAGTGGTGCCTTCTTGGTATCACTCGTGAAATTCGGACCTGTTTTCGGACAGTTGAGTAAACAACAACAACTAGCTCAATTCCGCCAAAATTAAATGTGCAATCGACACTCACGTGGTAAAAATTATACGTATTAACTAGCTCTCTTCTGTAAAAATTAGGTGTGCATTCTATAGCCCTCACGTGGTAACAATTACATCAGTAAAAAATTTAAAATGACCTACTTAGCACAATGAAACACACACCTCTGAAAGTAAAGGCTGGTCCACAAACCAGGAATGGAAATGAGCACGAGAACGGAAATATTGTTAAAATAAATGTATATAATTGTGAGCATTCACAATTAACTTTCACGTTCCCGTTCCCGGGCTCCTGCAAGCTTCTCGTTAATTGTGAATGCTCACATTTAAATACATTTATTTTAACAATATTTCCGTTCTCGTTTCCGTTCCCGGTACCACAGATCAGTCTTAACACTATTGGAGACCCAAACTCTTCTTCCTCGCTTCCTCACGAACAGACGTTATCTGCCCACTGAACATAAGTAGATTAACTTTCCCTATTTTAAACTTATCTTGTCAAAGCCGTGTGGTCTAAAACATTACTCGTTACCCACAGCGTGTGTTTGGTCTAGGCAACTTCGACGGATCGCGTCCCACTCCCACCATAAGCAAAGGAATTAGAAAAAAAAAAAGAGGTGGTGAGAGAGAGAAGGGAGAAACAAAACGAAATTCTACTTTTGCTTCCTAGATGGCGTTTTCTTGTCCTACTTTCCTCCGCTAGGTGTCAACCCCTACTTCCTAGTGGAGGGAATAGTGGACGGAGCTTGTGCGATCTGTTCTTTCAGAATAAATAATTTGTAAAGAAACGGTAAACAGAATGTCTAATTTTCTATAATCTGTGGGTAGTTTCATCAAAAGACGGCTCTGTTCGGCATTTCCAGAATAATTCCACCGAGTCCGAGACATATGGTAACCCTACAGTCTTTTGTGGTTATGATAATTCTCTCCATCCTAGAGAAGTTAGTGGTAAGTGTGCATCAATCAGAGAAAGACAAAATAATATGTAGTAAAAAGCTGAAAATGCATTCTTCTTCCTCTCTAGACTGCTACATGTACTGAACCTGTAACACCGGGGAAACAGAAGCTAAGCAGCTGGTTGAACAAGAACTTCAAAATAGAAATGACTGACGGACGTGTTCTCATTGGAGTGTTTCTTTGTACTGATCGTGATGGAAATGTCATTCTCGGATCATGCAGTGAATACTTGAAACCAGAAGGTAAATTTAAATGCCTCTGAACATGATAGTGACTTTTGTAATGGTAGTGTTTGTATTGTTAATGTTCGATTACAGTTTATCTAATTCTGAAAGAAAGCCTATACATAAAACATTTTGGACTAACAATGGAAAATTTCAAAATATCCTTAGGCTCCCTTGCAAAATAGGGTTGCCAGGTCGCCCGTATTTTACAGGCTCTCCTGTATTTTACCCACTTTTTCGCCAGTCTTCTGTCTCACGTATTTGATAAT
Source organism: Periplaneta americana (assembly GCF_040183065.1). Classification (NCBI taxonomy): domain Eukaryota; kingdom Metazoa; phylum Arthropoda; class Insecta; order Blattodea; family Blattidae; genus Periplaneta; species Periplaneta americana. The sequence goes on along the minus strand of NC_091123.1, from coordinate 60,429,145 downwards.
ATTTTCTCTCAATTTATTCCTTTATATGGTAAATATGAATAAATGATGTTATGAAGTTATTCTAATTACATACACTAATGTTTATGAAATTCCAACACCAAGAAGGATACATGTGACTGAAATGAAACTGATACCACAGATTAGGTACATGATAATACACAAATGATTAGAATTACAGAACTGTACCTGATCTGTGACCGTGAGATTTCAGTATGGTGTGAAGCCTCCATGTGCTGCAATCAGAGCCTCTAAGCATCATGGCATGGAATCAAAGAGTGCCTGGATATGTTCCTGGGGAATCTCCCTCCACGCAGTTTGTATGTGAGTCCACAAAGCATCAAGAGTGGGTGCTGGAGGACCATGACGAACAAGTTGTCGACCAACCATATCCCAGATATGCTTGATGAGCAACATGTCTGGTGAACGTGCAGGCCAGGGAAGCAGTGATACCAGTTGTTCTTCGAAGAAGGCTTGCACAATCCTCGCCACATGTAACTGGGCATTGTCCTGCTGAAATATGGCATGTGGAGTTGTCTGAAGGAGGGGCAGTACCTCTGGCTCTAAAACCTCCCTAATGTAGCAGTTGCTGCTCAGATTGTCCTGAATACATAGGAGGCAAGATTGGATATTGTATCTAATGGCACCCCAAACCATCACACTAGGTGTTTGTCCGCTATGCCGCTTAACAATGCAGGCTCTAAGATTGCATTCACCATGGTAGCATCTAACACATATGCGACCATCATTGTAGGACAAGTTGAAGCGAGACTCGTCCGAAAACACTACATTTTACCACTCAGCATGCCAGTGACGGCATTCACGAGCCCATTGCAGTCTGAGGCATTGATGGTTTCTGGACAATGGAAGCTGATGCAATGGCATGCGAGTTACTAGTCCAGCCCTCAAAAGACGGCAACGAATCATTGACGCAGACAGGTCCACACCCATTACAGTACTCCAATGTCGACTTAACACTGTGGATGAAGCTGTACGGTCCATCACGGCCATGTGGACAAGATGGCGGTCATCCCGTGTTTTGGTCACATTACGCGGTCCAGTACTCGCTCGTCTCTGCATACGACCCTCTTCTATCAACTGGTTTCACACACGCATCACTGTTGTAGCAGCATGCCCTGCCGAAATGTCACGGTATGACAAACCTGCTTCCCAGAGACCAACCATTCTGTCCAGTTCGAACTCACGTGCTGATATTGCGCCCTTCCACGTCGACGAGGCATACCTGCACTAGCTTTCACATTTCCACTTCGTTTGGAAGCTCTGCACTGACTGAGCAAGGCATAACACTGACCTTGCTGGTGACGCAAGAGACGTCACTGTTGGGCCTATGTGTATGCCATCTTTCTGGAAACGTAATCAATTATTATTGGTAGTACACTGTTCTACACATCTCCCGAATTTGGAGTCGTTAGGGCCATTCTTTCTGAGCGTTGCACTTTTCACAAACAGTAGTGTATTTTAAATGTAATCTACAATGACAAATTCTCATTAATTTTCAACCTGCTTTGTTAAAGAAAATTACAGTTGAGGGGGTCAGCGCAACAGTAGTTTAAGCCACTTTTTTAATGTAGAAAAAGCAAGTTAAAGTTATATATGTATGAATCAGGAATTTGCAAAAGGGACCAAGTCCGAAAAAGTAAATTTTAAGAAAACAACACAAAGCCTCTTTGTATGAATCTGGATGTATAACAGCCCAAACATGTTGATACACAATTTAAATGTGTACATTCTATAGAACTTGGTTCCTTGTAACTCTGAAATCCAAAAAGAGTGTATGGAAAGCCAGAAATGGGTATAAACTCAATTTGCAAAAAATATGGACTTGGTACCTTTTGCAAATTCCTGATTCATATATATTTATAAGTGATATTTTTAGGGGAAAAATTACATGCTTCCTAACAAGGTATATAATGGTGGATTGATCTATTTCACTTCGTAGGAAGATAGTTCACGTCAAAATCAACAGAAGGCTCAATATTTAATTTTCGCATTAAGGAGGGTTAGATCACTGTTGCGCTGACCCCCTCAATTGTAAAAGTTTATGAATGAATACAAAGCAAGCGGTAAGTATTAATAGTGCTATGAAATAAAAATTTTAAATTACTTTTGCGTATAGTTATACTATATATGACATGCTCCTAAAGGTAAAGTAAGTCGATAATGTCTTGATAGAACGATTTTGACAATTATCTCCAAAATCTTCCACATTTTTAGTTTGAAAACCTTGCAACCCTACTTGAAAAAGTCGTGCATTGGTATGTACTTTCCAGAAACGTTTAAATAAAAACGAAATAACTTCCAACACAACATTAAAACACAAAAAAAATGCAACTAACACTTCAACCTTTCATAATTTTAATTGTTATATTTATTTCACATCGAGCCACCAGCGTAGCTCAGGTGGTAGATTTTCCTACTGATTCTGAGTTGCGCTGGGTGTGGATTTGATTACCTGGTTGTATTTTAGACCTCACAAAAGATTGAGAAATACAAAAAAAAAAAAAAAAATCTGAAGTTTAGTAATTCTACCAATAAGATGTGCTGCTTTCCAGGGCTGTTGTGATGCCACTAAGAATGTTCTACATTGAGTTCTATATACCTGAATGTCACTCCAACTCCAAAATTAAAAATGCTGGCTCTGCCATGTGCATTGCATTAGTGTGTAAAGGGAAAGCATGTGTGTGTGAAAGGAAGGATAGAGGGGAAAGATGCAGGAAAAAAAGAGAGTGGAAGAGGAATTTATGGATATCATTTGTAATTCTATCTGAACCATTATAATTGTAATTTTTGGTTATAGGTAATTTCTGGTCAGAATTTAAGGAAAATAACAGTGCTGTACAGGAAATAAATTTATACCTCATCATGTGGACGTAACTTTTACTTATGACTTGCATAGGCAATAATAAGTTAATACGTTCAAAAATTGAGGTCGAACATTTGAAAATTAAAAAATATGTTTAATTTTTAATTTTTCTACATAAAAATAAAGGTCTTTGAGGTTATTTTGAATGCATTTCATTTAAAAGTAATCCTCTTAGATGTTAAGGGTTTTATTTTATTTAGGATATAGGACTACAGCAAAAAATTTACGTGTTCCATGGAATTCTGCAAGCAAGTGTAACAAGTGTATGTTGGATTTATATAATTATATAGTTTAATAGTACATTATGCAATGAGCCTATAATGGTAGTAATTAAGACGCAAGTATGATTGTTTACCATTATAGGCAAGTTTCATACGACTTTTTATGCTCGACCATATTTCTAACTTGAAAGTATTGAAAATTAGGTCTTTTTATGGTCATGTGCGAACTGACCTGAATTGTGAGATGTGCGCAGACGCGAAAGTATTGATTTTTTCCGAGGCCGAATGTCATTGACCTTGGCACAGAATAAGAATGAACATTAGTCTGATATAACCTGGAAATTGATTTAGAATTGAAAAACGAGATGACAAATTGAATTTATTTGAATATTATTTACAATTAACGCTAATTATTATAGTAACAGAACATAACCTTCTGCGACAGTATTGGATTTCCAGCCTCATGACTTTTCGCTAATTGTCTGTTGATTACATATCCGAGAATAATCGATATAACGGTACAAAGCTGACTTGTGATTGGCTGAAGACCTGTACTTTAATGAGTAGGTGTACTTTAATGACATGCATTAAAGAACTGCTACCAGGTGTATAATTACTACATTTCGGCATGGTCGAGCATAAAATCTTTTAATAAACTGGTATAACAAAACCTACTACATTCATAAGATGTTTGGTCGAGTTAAGATCAATGCACTGTATTACAATTTATAGTGTAGCAATTTTATACAGTTCTTTGTAATAATAGTTTTATTAACGGTATAATCTTGTGTATTTTCTCATAATAAAACTTTCCTTTATTTCAGAAAATGGTACCATTGAGGAACCCAGAGTTTTAGGCCTGGTAATGGTTCCAGGAAGACACATTGTATCAATACACTTGGATGATATTACTACTCATTACAGTGGAGAAGTTATGTGATGACATTTCGAAATGTATATGCACATTATTTTGTATGATACTAATAATGGAAAATAAAATCTATTCGTTATTATATCAGTTATCTGTGTGTTGGTTAGTATTTTAAGAAGTTTGATTACGTCAATAAACATGTGGATTTGATACGAAGTTTTAGTAAAGATCTCATATGAAATATATACTGGGTGTCCAGTTCAAAGTGTGTCATGGCTCGCTGTATGCCGTCATTTGGCTAGTTGATGAGCCTAGAGAATTGAATCTTTCTACACTTCCGCAGAGGCGTATTACTTATCTGCCAGAGAAGTTGCCTAGCAAGTACGGCGTTCATTTAGAAGAGTACTTACCGATACATACAGTAACGCCGATAGTGGCAGGAATGTGAACTGTTTCGAAACCTGTACTGAGGTGAGTTTTTTCTTACTGTCGGGATATGGGGAGAGGGTTAAGACGATTACTTACGTATTTGTTGACATTAACTTCGACGGTCAACATGGACACGGAGGATTTGATTTGTATTGTGGAATGTTGCCGTACGCAACCGATAACAAATACCCTGCGTACGACTTGGCCGCGCAAAACACAGTTCAAAAGAGGTTATGGTAGCACACAGACCATACAGACCGCCATCTGTTGCTACGACGTTCAAGTTATACCGTACACATTCTCAAGTGCAGATTGAATGCCTTGATAAATAGGCAACTTCTCTGACACAAAAGCTGAAACTCGCTTCAAATTGCTGACTCATCAACAGTGACATCATGACACACTTTGAAATGAACACCCAGTAGACAAAATTTATTATGGTACAAAAAGTCTGTTTCAAGGTTTTGACTGAAATAGGCCTACTTCTCTCTTTAGGCAAAGTGGTGGCAGTGATGTTTCGTTGTTTTTTTTTTTTTTAAAGAATCACATAAGTCCCGAGAACTACTATAAAAACATTGTAAATAAATATTAAGATAAGCACAGGTGGAAAACAAAAATTGATATTATAATTGTAATTAAAGTATAATAAATTCCAGTTTTAAGGAACCCCCTTTGACGAAAATTTTATGTTTTTAAGGAATACATATGAATGGATTTACAAATATACAAACCCTTTTAACGAACTAAATCTTTTAGGAAATCTTTTTAACGAAATCTAATAAGGGATAAAATTATAAAGTCCCTGGCCAAAGGGGTAGGGAATATCATACTGAACTACCTATTTAAAACATATATTCTGCAAGATGGGAACAGACACTATATTTGTTTCTCCTGGACACACTTTATTCAGTTTGAGTAATCTAAAGACAGAAATTGAAAGATAAAATTCTCAAATTTATTATATTTGCGTTTAAACTCTTTAAAAAATGTTAGAAAGAGGAGAAAATACTGACCTTTTCACTTGCATACAAGACTGTTTGGTTTAGTCTATTCATAGTACTGTAGGGCCGTTTTCATAGACATTCTTAGCACGGGCTTCTGGTGGATGATCAGGGAACTAAAGTTTTTTGTATTCATAAACCAGTGTTAGCGATATATGATATGATATGAATCCCGTACAAATAACCAGTCAATAGCCAGGGTTAGTTTAGCACGCTCGTAGCGCAGGCTAGCGAAATGTCTATGAATAGCACACATAGAGTCTGGTATTGTAATTCAATAGGAATACAGCTGCTGTCCAAGTCACAGCTCTAACTTCAAACAAAAAGAGAAAAGCTTTTGTCAGCAGATGTTTTCTTGTTTCACATTTGCCCATTAACATCTCTTAACATCCACTAAGCATAAGAGAGGGTGAATGTGACAACTTTTTTTCACATGCAATCTACCAACTTTTAGTACCGTACTCTTTATTTTAAAAAGTGTAAATGATGTTTTTTGTTCGTACCAAGTATAATACTGTAATTGCATGTACACCCTTTGACACGGAAATTTGTTGCTGTTCAGAGAATACTTCGGGAATCATTCGTGACATATGGCTATGTCGCTGCTATGACTTGATTTCATCCTTGGACCTCGATGCTAAATATTTCCCCTTGTGCACTGCGTGTTAACCCGAGCAACACTTCGACAAATTCACTCTACAGGAGAGCAACTATTTTCCGTGTCAAAGGGTGTACAGTAATTTCAAATTTTTCTTATCATTGCCCTCCACAACAGGGACACCTTCACATTATGGACGAAGAATTATCAATCTGCATTTTTAACACTTTTGTCTGATGATGATTTCAAACTAATAGGTCTTCTAGAAGTAAATTTCCGTGCTGAATCCGAAAATGTCTTCAGTTTTACTCCATCACGTCAGAATGTTTCACAAATGGCGAAAATTGTGTGAAAATGTACCAAAATTATGAGAATTAGACGTAATTTTAAAATGTGTTACCAACACAATATAATATGCAACTAACAGTTCATTGTGTTTCAGATTCCTTGTCCATCATTCATAGTTAACCGAATTTGAGGTCTCACGAAAATTTTTTCATGGGAGATGGAATGAAATTTTAGGCACAAATACTTTCCTTGTTAAGGACTTTTACGAACTATTTTATTAGTCTGATTTAATGTGAAAAAAGGGGGCAATAGCACCTTCTTTGGCTCAACTAGGAGATAATATTTTATATCTTTTGATCCTGGAATATACACATTTCTGCAAGGCCACTGATTTTTTTTCCAATTCTCTTTTCTTGCTCCACTATCCCATTCGCAAAGAAAGCACCACATTTTTATAATTCCAGAATGCTGACTTAGCAATATACTAATTATTTTGAAATCTTCACACAGTAACGAACCATGATTATTCTAACACTTTATCTATCACCAATTTTGTTTTCATAAGTCTCTTTTAGAGAAATAGAATGCACTATAGGGATAGATGGGGGTATATTTCCATTATGTAATCAAGACGCCTTTTAGACTTCTTTTAGAGGAGTCGATAAAGAATCTCCAGTCAGAAGCTTCATAAGTAATGCCGAAAAAAAGTAATTAAATGAGGAATATTACTACAGTATACTGGACAATTTTCCTCTGAAAAGCCTGGACGTAGTTCTCGTTCACGATGTCTGTACCAAGGAAAATGTGTACTGGTACCTGCACTTAATAAATTCTTTGATTTTAGTCTAGAACCAAGAAGTTCAGTAGATTGTTTGGGTAAATATAAGTCTCTAATTAAATCATTTAGTCCGTTTTGTGAAAATAATTTTTGAGATGTCGATCTAAGTTCATCACTAGAGAGCGGAATTTTAGGCTCTATAAAATAAAAAATAGGCTTTTTTTGTTAAAGAATGTCACTAATATAAGATTCAACATTTATTTAATGCAAAATTCTAGGATTAAAAGAAACTTCCACACATTTCACGTTTTACAAGGGTATACATGCATACACAAAATGAAGACATTCTGTCTTTAAGTTAGTGTTTTTCATTCACCAATCACATTTTCCATAGTTTGCTTCACAGTAGATGATCAGTGGCCATTGTGTCGCTCACTGCTGTACTTACAAATGGTGAGAAAAAAAAGAAAGGGTTGTTAACTGTCTTGGAATGTAAGAGAATGCTTATTCGGGTATAACTCAGCGAGTTTGTGTTAGATTGCTGACAGACAGAGGAAGAAATAATAATAATAATAATAATAATAATAATAATAATAATAATAATAATAATAATTTGTACAGCAGGAGTTTTTTTACATGCCAGTAAATCTACTGAGATGAGCCTGTCGCATTTAAGCACACTTAAATGCCATTGACCTGGGCTGGGATCGAATCAGCAACCTCGAGCATAGAAGACTAGCGCTATACTGACTATAGTACCCAGGCCGACTGAAAGTTTGAATTTTAGGATTGAAAGATTGTAAGACTGAAAAGGGGTGGCCCGGAGGTACATCTCTATTGTGTTGTTCACTGCTAGGAAGGAGTTGTTGTTATCCGTCTTGGAATGTAAACGTTACAGGATGTTAAGGAAAACAGTAAACAGCTACGAAAAATGATGCAAAAAAAAAAAAAACTTAAAAATAAGCACTAACGTCGAAATAGGCATTTTTAGGTACTATAAAACCCCTTCATTTATACCTATATTTCCACGAAAAATGTAAATATTAAATCTCAAGCCTGTATGTATCAAGGAAAAAAATTGGTTTTTGCCTAAATTCTGCTCTCTATTCGTCACACATGTCCAGTTTGTCTGAACTTGTCTGAACTGTCTTGCGACTCAGAATCTGACAAGACTTCAGACCTCTTCGGTACAGGAACCTCGGGTCCATGGGGAACTCTCTGATGCCTGGGGAATATAAGGATAAACTATTGTTTTTTTTTTTTGCCTTATGTCCTGAAATATTCACTGAACAAAAGTAGCAGTCATATGAATGATTTTTTGGCTCTCTTCATACCATGAGTATACCAAAAGGGATAGTTTGTTCCTTACCATTTTTTCACAGTCATAATCCTTCAACACAAGTTTGACACACTTTATGGGGCACATACTGCTTATCCTGATCGCCTAATTTTATTTCGAAATAAGAAAAATACGAACTTTTCACGAAAGTTATATTCTGTCGTTGTTTCACTAAAATGTAACAACCACATATGTAGCAGAATATATCTGGATTATTTCTACACTCACGAGAAGACATTATTTTAGTAGAAATCAAACATAAAATGAAAGAAACTCACTATGCACAAACAAATATTTCAATGTCAATGTCAGGTAGCTGTTGTTAAATTACTGTTGCAACTGGTTTTATGGGGTAGAAAGGGGAGCTGGTGGTTTCCTCGAACACATGATCCTTCACAATAAAAGAAAGAAAGGGGACTGACTCATTCTTACCCCTCAAACATTACTCACAAAAAAAAAAAAAAAGAAAAACAAAGAAAGAAAGGTGTGGTTTTACAAATATTCTTGACTTCCCATAGCTCAGGGTGATTTACGTCAATTACAGGGTAGTAAACATTCTAAAACTTTTCCTAAACTTGTTTATGATAACATATTTTGTAATGTAATAGTATTATACACTGCTTGCCACTTTTTATCATTAAAAATTATTTCATACAGGGTGGAAGGTAACCTTTTACAATCACAAACGTAACAGATCATGTCATTTGGGAATGTTTTGTCAAATAAAATTTTTCATACGACCAATAGTTTTTGTAATATTTCGAGAAAACGAATGTTGCAATGTTGCAACGTTGTAGACAGTAGCAGTGTTTACTTTGGAAATCATTGCATTTCAGCATACTGAATGCTACTCCAATCATCAACTTGGCAGAGGTTTTGAGAGGATGTACACATATACCGTTCTGTAAACAAAAACATCTGTTGAGAATGCAGTCAAATCAAAATTTATGTAATTGTAACATGTTAATTACATGAACTATGTTATTCGTTATCTATGATGAAACGTTCGTTATTGTATTGTTTCAGCACTAAATTTAGTACGAACAAACACGTAGTTTCCGTTACATTTTAAGGCAATTTCATCAATAATACAGTAGAATGAAAAATTATGCATAAAAGAAAATGAATCCTTTAAATACAGTATTATTTTACATTGAGGATCACACAGTTGATGTCGCTCCAACTCAATTACAATACAATGTTTGGAAGAAATAATCAACTTTGAAACTAAATGAAAATGATACGCATTAATGTGAGGTACGTTGTTAAATTTTGTACACCATTCTCTACAGTGTCTTTTAAAGAAAGGTGTTGTTCAAAGTGTCCGCCAGTTGCGTGTCTACAACTTTCACACTCCTGATCCAGTTATCTGTCACCGTATAAGCGAGCAGCTGCAGCGGCATTGTGACCAGTTTCGCTATAAATTAACATGTCCACATACTCATGATTAGAAAACTGTGGCATCTCGTTGTTTTTCAACTGCTTCAACTGCATGTAGCCTGCAACTAATGACGAAGTGAATGTAAGCGTATCGTCCGCTCTGTACACCTAGCTCAGCCATATGATTTGCGTACGTAAGAAACAGTGTTGCCAGCATGTCACAGCCCTGTTTCCATGCAATGTGTACACGACTATTAACGCGATTTATTCGAAATCTGTGTTATTTTCCATGCAAATACTACTGTAATATGGCCATACATAGCTTACTCTATCATCCTACATGAGATAAAAATCCAATTTTGAGCAGTTTCACGAAAAACTTAATCATAATTTCAAGTTAAAAAAACGATTTTTTTTCGAAAACCGCCCTTCTGGGAACAAAATATTATTAGACTTTCTTGTTTGTCATAATTTGAGATACATTCCAGAAGAATTGTAAAAGGTTACCTTCCACCCTATATATTGTTCACCAAAACGGCCGAAATCTACTTCCGCAGATTTTATGAAAACCTGACGTGATAGAAAAAAACTGTTGAATCTTTCGTACACTACTTTTAACACTTGAATATAAATAATTGATTAAATGGCGATCTTACTCGTGTTAATTATGTAAGCATGTGCGGCTTACAGCTGTTTCGGTGCTACTTGACACCATCCTCAGAGCCTTCTGTGTGTCGGCGTCATCTCAACTTTGCTACCTGTTGTGTGGGTGTGTTCGTGTGATGAAAAGTTGTGTCAGATAGTGTATGTGTTCTGAAATTGATCTGTGTGTTGAGTATTTGATTAGGGTGTATTTAGTGTGTCTGTATATTTCATATTGTTCAGAACATACATAAGTAAAATAGATAAGTTAAATAATAAATTTAGTAAATGTAAATAAATAAAGAAAATAAATTAATTAAGTATATTAAATAAATAAATAAATAAATAAAAGTAATTAATTAAATAAATTATGGATTTATTAATTTGTCCTACAGAATAATCTCTGTAATGTTGACATTTAATATGTGAGGAGGAAAATTAATTGTCAATATTACAGAGATTATTCTGTAGGACAAATTAATAAATCCATAATATTCTCAACTATTTGACACAACTCTTCATCACACGAACGCACCCACACAACAGGCAGCGAAGTTGAGATGATGCCGAGACACAGAAGGCTCTGAGGATGGTGTCAAGTAGCACCGAAACAGCTGTAAGCCGCACATTCTTACATAATTAACACGAGTAAGATCGCCATTAAATCAATTATTTAGAAAAAAACTGATAGCATTTTCATACTCAGCTTCAAAAACTACATAAGAAACAATGTTTCATTTGCAATAATAAATTTCATGCATACCCGTGAGTGTCCACATAAGAAAGGTTTCACTGTATATATAGAGAATGTTGAATCTGTTAATTATTTTACTTTTACTTACCAAATGTATTGCTACTAGTAGTTTGTCTTCCACTGAATTTGTATTCAGTAATTAAGATTAGCTGAACAGTGAACATGAGGATGATTTTCACTTTCAGCCGGATTAAAATTAAAAGAATACAAAATATTTTCTCACATCACATATTTTATTGATTCATATTCGTAGATGAAGCAGTATGAAATGTTTGTTGAGGAAGATCTTTAACATTTTCTGGTGATTGTCCTCTCCTGCTATATCCAGAGGCGGCCCTAATTATATGTTTGGCAGCTTCTAGCGTTATCTTAACATCAGTTGGGGAGCCCAATTTTGGATTCACTTCTACAATATCCACTGCAGACAAGCGATTTGTTCTGTATGCTTCCTCCATTACCTGAATGCCTTCTCGTAATGTTAAGCCTCCCCGCACTGTTAAAATAAACAGAAATTCTCAATAGTCAGCAAGAAAGTAAATATTTACAGAATGTTCATAAAATTAGGAATAAGATAGGAAATGAATACTGTAGTCATTGTTTAGTCAACTCTCCAAAGAGAGGTCTGAACTACACAAGTGATGTGGCATCACTTATAAGGCAACTAGGCGAGGAGATAATGGTGTAATATGGACAGTTTCTTTCCCCTTCCATTGCATACATCGCTGATTAGCTACACTAATCAGATTTCAGATGCATACGAACAATTCTGTTATTAAAATAAATACAAAAATAATTCAATAAATACAGTAGAACCTCTATTATCCGTGGTAATGAAGGGGGTGGTCTGAACGGTTAATTGAAAAATATCGGATAATTTGTACCATAAAATATTTTCGTAAATTAAGTGAATAATAACTGCATTCCTTAATTTCCTCTGTGCTCTTGTATTTAACACGCTAGGTAGTGAATCAGAAGTTCGCTCATTCAAGTCTGATTGTCAATGACGAGTTTTTAAGGAGCAAGGAAGCTCCTTGTAATGCTGTCAGCGGAAAAATAGGAAAAATGCAAGTCTTGTGTTGTAGATTTACATGCTTTACACACTTTATTGTTGATTTTTATTAAATCGCGCACAGTTGTAACACCAATCTCGTATTCTGATGCGAGATGAGTCGTCAAGGTTTGTAATAATACTCTAGAAAAAATACGTACTGGTACTAATATAACATATAATAGTACTTCATGCATATGAAGAAGATAGACTATATATGTGTCGGTAGCAAAAAAAAAAAAGAGCGAGAGAAAGATAGTCGGATAATCCGGTAATCGGTTAATAGAGTGACGGATAATTGGGGTTCTACTGTAAAATGAATTAATAAAATAAGCAAAATAGATAAGTTAAATAATACATTTAGTAAATGTAAATAAATAAAGTAAATTAATTAAGTATATTAAATAAATAAATAAAAGTAATTAATTAAATAAAGACAAACCTACATCATCACTGACAATTTTTCAGAAATCTAATCTTAAAATGCGAGCTTTCTCTGCACCCTGGTATGCACAACATAAATGGAAATATGACAATGTGGTGCGAAAGAAACTTTTCTGTTGGCCGTGCTTGTTGCTGTCTAAACAAGAAAGAACAGTATGTCTACTGAAGACAGCAATTCAACGACGTGAAAAATATTTCCAGGGAAATTTCAACACATACGTACTTCTTTAGCTGAGCGTAATATGCATTGCTTGATCATATTCAATCAGTGAAGCAGACTCACAGTGTAGCAACTTATTTAGTGACTAGTGGATATTATTTTTCGTTAATAATAATAGGCATAATAATGATACCGACAATCTTCCACTCACAATGGAGGTACGCCGTTTAGCCATTCCGCAGTATGAAAAGCTGAGACGAATGCCATTAAACTCCTATTGGATCAGCTACGAAAATCTCCCTAGACGGCTAAAGACACAACCAGGCTTCATTCAACATGTTCATCAAATAAGAAGAAACTAGAAACTATGTCCCTTCTGATGTTAAGGAAGATCTCACTCTATTAGAGTGGCCTTTAGATGCACGAACCATTACAATAAGGCTTGACCTTGGGAAGAATCTGACGAAAGCAGATGCTTGCATTCCAGAACTAAAGGCTATACCATTGCAGGTTCTTAATGACTGGTATCCTGAGTCCAGATGGCTGCGGATCTTCACTGATGGCTCTTTGTACGAGAGCAAGGAATGTGCTGGGGCTGGAAACTACAGTAAAGCCTTTAGTTTCTATCAGTCGCACTTCGATGGCGAATTGGAGGCCATAAACCTTGTCTTAAAGCAATTGCTTGGAAGACCGACTTGCGACAGTCTTGTCATTCTCTGTGACTCTCAGTCTGCCATTTTGGCAGTGGCATCTCTCCCTCATCCTGTATCATCAAGAGTTGTCGAGATCAGAAAATCCCTTGCCTCACTCAAAGCATTAGAAGTCGTCGTTGTCCTCCAGTGGATACCTTCGCATGTTGGTATTTCAGGGAATGAGATTGTGGACTCCCTAGCAAAAAAAAGAGACTGAAATATTGTTACGGACGACCTCCCAACTTTCGTATCACAACTTGAAATGATTAGTTGACCGCTCATTTAAGAATGAGTTTCCCTCAGATCTTCAAATAAAGAGTGATGGCAAGAAATGGCTGGTCTTGTTGAAAGTCAGAGATACTTCCTGATCATCCCCGTAAAGAGACTGTAGCTGCCATAAGGATTGCCACAGAACACGACTGCCTGGCGGAATATTTATATAAACTGGGTATTTTACCATCACCTCAGTGTGTCATTTGTAATGAGGAAAGTTCTATTATGAATTGGGAACATTTAAATGTTTATAAAAAACTTGTAAATTTTAAATCCTCTATGGGGACTTTGTACTGGTCTGCCAGAAACCAAATAATGTTGAGTCAATCTGGTTGAGCATTAAATAAATAAATAAATAAATAAATAAATAAATAAATAATAATAATAATAATAATAATAATAATAATAATAGGCTAATATTGATATTAATAGTATAACAATAAGAATTAATATCTTGAATAATACACATTCTCTCTGGAAGGTACCGTACGGTACTTAAACTACTTACATCAGGCCTCACAGAGAATTTCGGTCACCGCCTGCTATTTAAGAGTAACTACTGCCATATTGCTATTTTGCGGAATTGAGTAAGTGAAATTATTTCAACTCCCAAGTAGATCAGGGTCTCTGCTAGTTGTGTGATATCTTGTTTGAAGAAACTGAGAAGTTTAAATATCTTGGAACAGTAATGACAAGTAACAATAACGAATTAATTGTAGTACAGAGTCGAATCACTGCAGCCAATAAGGCCTATTTTGTATTAAGCTGAATATTGAAATCTAACTGTGTGCACAAGGAAACAAAACTTAAATATTAGAAGTATTCTCTGTTATGTAAGCGAAACTTGGACATTATCTAAGAAGACAGAAGCTAAACTAGGTATATTTGAGCACATAATAATCAGGAGAATTTTTGGACCAGTGCAAGAAAATATGTTGTTGCTGTTTTCTAATGCCAGGCGTTTGACAATAAAGTCATTTGACCTCTTGCACTCCAATATTTTTCAAAGATATTATCATGGTCAGCCACTGAAGCACAGATTTTGAGGTGTTCCGAATCCATTTCTTGGTTTGAGTTGCACAATGGGATTGTGTTATCAATTTTGTTTGTTGAAGTCTAAGTATGTAGATTTAATAAATCTTTTCACAGAGTAATACGTAGATTTAGTAACAGGCCTGTAAGCAGCAGTGCAAGAAAATATGCAATGGAGAATACGTTATAATAACGAGCTATATAGAATGAATTTAAATACTATTATAGTCACAATCATGCCATGGTATGAAAGAAAAATTTCACAACCTCGAGCGGGAATCGATGGACGTGTATACGTCACCAAACATCGTAAGATGAAGATTACATCTATATAGAAGTTTCGATATTGTTACTTTCATCAAATTAAGGAGGCTTGAATGGGCCGGACATGTCTATCGGATGGAAGGGAACAGAATACCAAAGAAGATCTTAGAAGGGAAAATACATGGTAAAAGACCAATTGGAAGACCCAAAAATAGGTGGATAGATGCTGTAACGATAGATTCTCAGAACTATCTCGGAACAACTGCCTGGAGAAAATTAACACAAGACAGGGACAGTTGGAGGAAGAAAACTGAGGAGGCTAAGGCTCGACTTTGAGCTGTGAAGCAGTAGCAGCAGCAGCAGCAGCAGGAGTTGCTCATCATTCGAGCTCGTACAGAATATTGTAGATCACTCTGCACATATATGATTATTTCGTAATTGTTTAACAATTGCTATTAAGAATTACCGTTTGGATAGAATTTAATTTAGAAATCTTCTCACTATTCGTGAGCTCCCACAAGGGACAAAGAGTACTTAATTGTATAAATGTTTACAAGTTCAGTGAACCATTAATTTTGTTTTGACAATGAAACTCCTACAAGTACATAGCTGCAAATACAGTATAAATATAGAATTCAGGAGTTCCTTTATGACAAAATCTGCTAAGTTACTGTACTATCCTGCCAGGATGCAGAACATCTATTACTTATCTGGAGTGTCATATGAAAAAGAACGAAATAAAATGAAGATGATATACTCCTACCTGGAGTGCCTGTGCTAGGAGCTTCCAAAGCATCCAAACTGTCAATATCAAAACTGACATGAAGAGATAAATCATTATTCGGGTCAATTCTTCTCAGAGCCATGTTTGTTACTTCAATAATTCCATATCTCTCTATATCTTCCATTCCAAACGCTGTTATTGCAAATTTATCAATGATCAATCTCTCATAAGCATCAATATCCCTGAGGCCAATGTATGCAATATTTCGTATCGACAATCTGCAAAAGAAATGCAAGTATTTTTAGTAAAAAAAAAAACTCATGTCTGTCTCTGTGATGTGAGATACTTCATTGTAATGTTATTGCATGTTGATATACAGACATTATTATATTTCTGCGGTATTGTTTAAATAATGCTATATACAAACATAGGCGGAGAGAGAACTGTTTCCTTGGGAGGGGGGGGGGGGCAAAGCAAAACCATAGAATCCTCATATTACGGGGTTATGGGGACATTATTTATCTCCTCCCCCCATTATAGCTTAACTGTGGTACAGTATATCGGTATATGATCATTTAATAAACGTATTTTCGGGGGCATGTTTCTTACAGTATTACATATATATCCGCGATGTTTCGGACCGAGTTGTATAGGGCTTGAGCTGTAGGTCTAATACAAATTATAATACAGCATAACTTAAAACAATCTCCCTCTTTTTGTCTCTCGTACAGAAACACATGCATTTATCAATAAAACTACGTAACAGTGCTAACAGAAACTTTTTTATATGAAGCTTATGTTCCTCAAGTTATCATATTAAATGTAAACCTTATTTTAATTAATCTCGTCTTTAAGTTTACACATTATACCGGGATCACTTTTCTTTTTCCTGCATTGTTGTGCACTATGTTATTCATATTTCTCCAAGTGGCGGCCTGAACATCTGCAGACTTCTAACACATAAGTACAGGCTGTTACAAAAGAAAAATTACAATGCTTCCATTCCTCAAATGAGGCATAGAAATTCTTATACAGTCAGAAGTTTAGAATAAATATTATAGTCTAGACACATGATCTGAAGACATTAATTCGTCAATTTAAAAGCACAGAAACTTAATCATAAACAAAAGCACAAAAGGTCTTTTGAATTCAATATTTTTTAACGTTAACAGAAAAAAAGAAAGAGTTGAGACAAGTTTGGGGGGGGGGCATTACCCCCCCATCCCCCCCATAACTCCGCCTATGATACAGAATATTCGGAAAATGCTAGCCAAGAAGCATAAGTAGGTGTGTGATTTTTCGGTATTAACAATATACGAGAAATGTGTTAAAAATGTATTTTTATACTGCAAATCCCTTAATGAAGGTCCAAAATTAAGTGAAATATTTTTGCAGATTTTAGCGAAATTGATGGAAATTCATGAAATTACTTCGTAATCACAATATTTTCAACAAAAAACAAGGTTTTAAGGAGAATTTGCGCGAAAAATGACTCTTTCTTCCAAATAAAACGTGAAAATTTTCGTTACAAAATATACATTAACATTTCCACATATTTGATCGTCCAGCATTACTTGCGTGTGACATCTGATAACGATGTACGAAGTTTCAGGGACTACTTCCAGGGAGCAGCACAAGCAGGCAATGGTTATTTCTCTTTCCTGCAACAACTACCTTCGTGAGATCAAGAAGGCAATGCCGTCATTCCCTCACAGCCAAATGAAATTGAATTATGAATTGAATTAATGATGCAAACAATTTTCTGTTAGTTTCAAAGGGATTGTTTCAATAATAACAATTTAAAAAATGTTATTTTATTATTTTTTAATTTTCTTTAGGGTGTGAAATATGCGCGAAATTGCTTATTTTTTTTTTACGAAATCTTCAAACACTATTTGACTCCACACTACACAACACAAACGCGCCTCCAAAAAACAAAATGAATACATTGGAAAACACAAGGGCCTCATCAGTTCTGAAGACGACTCCCAAGTCGAAACTAGTCAACTAGGTACATATAAACTTAGTTCAATGTTAACAGTGAAAGTAATCACCACATATTATAATCCTAAGTGATATAGTGTTAAAAGTTGTGTAATCAAGATGAATAATAAGAAAATAATGATAATGATAGTCTATCATCATCTCCAACCTTTAAGGATTGAGGCCTTTGCTCCCTTCTGTCTCATTCCTGTAAAATTATGTACGCGTATTGGACATTTAAATGTAGTGGTCTCCTCCATTATGTATTGTGGTTAGCATGGTCCATGGCCACTATAGATGTTTCATTATATCTCTGCCAGTCAGTGACCGTTAAATTTTAAGTGGCTTATCTTACTCGTGGGCATCAGCGTATTAAAAGCATACAATCTATTTGCTATCCCATTTCCTCTCTCACCGTAAACTGTGACGTTGCAAAGAGGTAGACCATCAGTGACGTCATCGTTGAAATTCGGAACATCGTAATGCCATCAGATTGCTCAGCGCTGACATTCAGAATACGCTCAGAGGTAAAATAAAAGATCTGTACTTAAGGTAACATAGAACAAACTGAAAATAAGGAAAACAAACTCATGTTCTACGTACCTTGGTTTCTGCCAGTCCATGCCTGGTATATATGGCCAGTAATCAGACAATTCTTTCGCCAGCAGTGCTACAGGCATCCCATGAACATTCCCAGTTGGAGAAGTTGCATTGGTATTCAGATCGGCGTGCGCATCTACCCACAATAGACCAAGATTTCCTTTTGCTTTCACGTGACCATCTATAGTTCCGATGCTAATTGAATGGTCCCCTCCTATAGTTAGACACATCCGACCTTCACCTAAGATTCGAATTACACTGTCTGATACCTGAAACAATTTGTTACACTATTTTATAAGGAACAAAAGGTGAACATACAATAATTTATATTAATATCAGGGGCAATTTCTCTGGGCATGCTATGTTGCTGCGCAAGCCCAATATTTTCGTAGAATGTGTATTTCTCAAAATGGCGTTACGTACATTAAAATTTATTTTGATTTTTGGAATACTGTATAGGCGTATTATTATCCGCAGGTTGCTCACCGCAACGCCTGCCCACATGCTGTATGTATGTATGTATGTATTTTATTTCGTCCTAATGATCATACAGGATGATGTTGGACACGTCAAATTAATACTAAAAACAGTTCTAAAACTAATACACATTTACAAAATAATGCTAATATATATAACATGGTGTATTTTACTGACAAATGATTGAGCACTACCACTAAAATTGTCAAATCTTCGCACAATAAACCTAGAATGAATAATTATCTATGAAACCTTTATCATCTACTATTAATAAATATGTACGTACAACTCAACATTTAATAACTGTAAATACTAACATTCAAGATATTCTTGTACTGAATAAAAACAACCATCCATAAGAAATTTCTTTAATTCTTTTTTGAATTTAACATCAGCATTTAAGTGTTTAATTGACCCGGGTAATTTATTATAAAGAAGTCTGCTGTTATAGGAAAAACTTTTTTCAAAAAGAGAACTTTTGTGTCCAAACAGGTGCAAATTAGACCTTCTTCTTGTACAGTGATTGTGAATTTGTTCATTTCTGGTAAATTTTTGGAGTTGTTTATGGACGCAAATCAAAATCTCGTATATATAAATGCATGGTACAGTGAGAATGTTTAGAGTTTTGAAATAAGATCTACAGCTTGTGTTGGTGGGGAGATTTAACATAATTCTTATGACTTTCTTTTGAATTTGGAATATTGTGTCCGAACTGCAAAATTTCAGCTGGGAAGTATTTGATCACCCTGCACATAATCCTGATTTAGTACCTAGTGATTACCATCTTTTCTTGCATATGAAGAAGTGGCTTGCATCACAGCGCTTTGACGATGACGAAGAGTTGCAGTTCAGCAGGGTAGCTTGGCTTCAGGCACAGGCGGGAGACTTTTATATCTTCAGTATTCAAAATATCGTTAAACACTATGATAAGTGGAACTGTTGTTATCATATGTTTCGTCTACTACTTCGGTAGACATCATCAGTAGTGTGGCATACGGGAATACAAAGATCTCCTTAGAATGCCGAGAATGACTGGGACTGTGACTGAATGAATGAATGAATGAATGAAGAGAGGGAAATGGGAGGAGAAACTTTAAAGGTACGCGAAAACGCGTTCTTTGCAAGGGAGTTGGGGCTGTGAAAACTGAATATGTGAGCTCCTATCCTGTGAATGGTTGGGTAACAATGGCTGCGCTCTTGTACAAGTACAGCACGCCGCACCGTGAACTTAACCCGAGCTAATGTATGGATGATATGTGAATTAATGATGGCGAAATGAGTCCAAGGTCCAACACCCAAAATTACCCAACAATTCTGCTTCAATTGGTAACATGTCCCAACCAGGATTTTAACCTGGGCCCGCTCGTTTCATGGCCAGACGTGCTAACCATTATTTCACAACGGTGGACCAATTTTACATTTACTTTATCTGTTTATCTAAAGAAGCAAGATATATTAAATGTAAATTCTAATTATTATTTTATTTAATCTCGTCTTTAAGTTTACACATTATACCAGGATCACTTGTATTTTTTCTGCATTGTTGTGCAGTATGTTATTCATATTTCTCCAAGTGGCTGCTTGAACACCTGTAGCAGGGGCGTATTTTGCGGACTACCGGGGCTACCGGTGGTAGCCCAAGGAAATTACAAAAGAAAAAGTTTATAATATAACATAATGTAATAATTTTGTATTACCGTATTAGTTTTACCACAGTAATTAAAATTAAAGTAATTGTTAGATTTATATGCGCTCTCTGCTCTCGAAAAGAAACAAGTTGTCAAGGCGGCATCACTGGAGAAACCGCTGCTACGAAGGGTAGCCTGTGACCGTTCTGCTCACGTCGCACAACTGCCCGTCCCCCCGCTCCCTCCTGTTTCCATCGTGCACTGTAGGCGGGTGAGTTGCCGCTCTCGTGATCGGTTTCTTGGAAGGCGCGAAGCAACAATATGCTTAGTACGCTAGCTCATTAATGTGATTGTGTTCTTGCAGTGCAGTATTTTAAATTTGTGATTTGTTCGAGTGTCTAAGAGTTATATTAATTGTGAATTATTAAGTTTTTAATTTCCCAATTAAGTGATATTGTGAAAAATATGGCAGAACAAGTTTCTGGAGAGGTTTGTGTTGAAAATGACTGTGTAATAGAAGGTTTATTAAAAGTGCCTTTTAACCGTCGTACATACAACGAGAAAGTTGAAATTGTGAAAATGGAAAGACCAACTCCTGAGTTAAATTTGTCCATGGACGTAAAAGAAAAACAGCGTGAGTACACACGCCATTTCACTTCAACATCATATGGTAAGTGGAATTGGTTGTGTGGTAGTTCTAAACTGTCTAAACTATTTTGCTGGTCATGTTTGTTATTTAGCCGCGAAACTAATGTGTGGTCAAAAGAGGGGTTTTCTAATATGAACTCCCTTCGAACAGCAGTCCTAAAACACGACAAATCAAAAGCTCATATTTATAGTAGCATGAACTTTGCAAACTTTGGGAAGACAAGAATTGACTTACAGCTAGATAAGCAAAAAGTTCTACACATCAACCAACACAATGCTCTTGTGAAAACAAATCGGGAGATTTTATTGCGTCTTATTAACGCAGTCTGCTTTCTAGGAAAACAAGAATTGGCTTTTCGGGGTCATAATGAGAGTGTGGAATCAGACAATAGAGGAAATTATATTAAATATTTAAGTTCCTTAAGTGAATTTGACCATTTACTGGCCAATCATCTTGAGAGTTCAACAGTATTCCGTGGTACTTCTCCCGCAATTCAGAATGACTTAATATTTGCTATAAGTGGGTTATGATAAAGAACATAAAATCTGAAATAGAAGAAGCACCTTTTGTGGCCATTGTTATTGATGAAACAAGTGACTGCTCTAATCAGAGTCAATTGTCCACTGTTTTAAGATACGTCGACAGTACTGCCAATGTTCAAGAACGGTTTATAGGATTCACAAATGTCAGTTCGGGCAAAACTGCTGCTGCTTTGTTTCAGCATGTGGAAGGTGTTATAGCAGAATACAATGTCGGCAATAAGTTAATTGCACAGACATACGATGATGCTTCAGTTATGGCGGGAAATATTAATGGCTTAAAAACAAAAGTTCAAGAAAAGTATCCTCAAGCACTATTTGTCCATTGTTACAGCCATGTTCTCAATTTAGTTTTGCAACAAACTACTTTATCCATTCCAGAATGCCGCATTTTTTTCAAAACACTGTCGGGTTTAGCTGCATTTTTCTCATCATCTCCTAAAAGATCAGAAAAACTCAAGGAATTTATGAAAAAGAAACTCCCAAAAATAGCACCAACTAGATGGAATTTTACATCTCGGCTTGTAAATACAGTAAAGGAATACAGAGAACAACTGACTGCTTTCTTTGAAAATATCATTTGTAATGACTCTGAAGAAAACTGGGATGATGATGTAATTGTGCAGGCTCAAGGATATTTGTATTTTTTTTTCACACAGTTTCAGAATATATTTCTTCTTCAAGTCTATGCTAGAGTGTTCGCACATACAGATGTGCTCTACAATATTCTTCAGACAAAAAGTCTAGACATAGCATACTGCTTGCAAGAGGTATCAAAGTTAAAACATACTAGATCCGAGTTCAGACGTAGTGGGTTTCCGTCCATATGGAGTAATATGGAAAATGAAAATTCTTCAGACAATACAATGGAACCACCATTAAAGCGAAGAAAAGGAGATGATGAATTGAAATACAGGCAGCTGTACTACAGCATACTAGATCGTATGCACATGGAAATTGCTGACAGATTTTCTGATTATGGAAAGCTTCAGTTCACACATCTTCTAGATTCTCAAAAATTTTCTGCTTATACAGAAAACTTCCCGAATGAGGCACTAAACAAATTATTTCAGTCCTATAACAGTCACTTTGATCAAGTACGTTTGAAAAATGAATTAAGTGTAATATATTCAGCAGAAGTCTTTGATTTTTCGAACAAACCTATCCATGAAATATTATCTGCCATATATGAAAACCAGCTGAACCAGGTTATTCCTGAAGTCCTTAAATTGGCAACATTAATTGTGACAATACCAGCTACGTCAGCATTGGTAGAAAGAACATTTTCTGCGTTGAAGAGAATAAAATCCTACTGTAGATCAACTCATACACAAGAACGTTTATCCGGCTTGGCACTGATGTCAATTGAAAAGTCATTTCTACAGAAACTTCAAAAGCGGCCCAACTATAATTTCAATGACGAAGTCATCAAAGTATTTTCGTCCCAATCAAGACGTCTGGAATTCACATATAAATAGGTAAGGAATTTTATTATAGGGTTTTTAAAATATATTTTGTGTAATAATAGGGTCAGTGGTAGCCCAGACCCTTAAACCAGTATATGCCACTGACCTGTAGAGTTCTAACACATAAGTACAGGCTGTTACAAAAAACATTATAGTGATTCCATTCCTCAAATGAGGTATAGAAATTCTTATACATTCAGAAATTTAAAATAAATATAGTCCAGACACATGGTCTGAAGACAGTTCGTCAATTTAAGCACAGAAACTTAGTCATAAACAAAAGCAAGAAAAATATTTTAAATTCAATATTTTCTAAAGTTAATAGAAAAAAAAAAAGAGTTCGGCCGAGTTTGGGGGGACAGTGCCGCCCATCCCCCCCCCCCCCCATAACTCCGCCAGAAAATTATTCATTTTTTAAATTAGTTTCATCAACGATGCCTAATAAAAAATGTGCCAGAAATGTACTGCATAAGCAGTAGGTTGAAGGACACGCGATTTTAATAACTAATGGTGTCTCAACATTCTTATGTATAACAGAAAACCCATCAATAATAGTAAAATACTTGAAATAAAATTATTTTTTTCTTAATATTAGCAGTGCATATTTCGTTACTTTTATTGCATATATCCTGCGTTTTAAGTGTATACATGCATGCATATTTTGCTGTTCTTCAGTGCATATGAATCCGCCCCCTAGTGATAATAATAGTGAGGGGAAACAAGAGAACCTGTTACCTAGATGGGAAATGAACCCAGGTAACTTCACTCACTTCTCTGGATAGCTTCTCACAACCCACCGATAAAATTAAAATTTAACCAGATTAATAATTACTTAAAAAAATTAATAAAATAATTACGTAATTGCAGGGTACACATTGACGGGGGGGGATTTCCCCCCTGTTAGAAAGTTATCCCCCTCTCATAAATTCATATTAACATCCCTGCCAAGGATAATTTCTATCCCCCTCACAAAATATAATTGTTTTAATACGTATATAAAGTAAGCAAAGAAAATAATACTGATGTATTATCATCATCGGCAAGTTGATAACAATCAATAACTTAGGAATTACACATCTTATCTTAAGCCTGCTCATGGACATATTATTATTATTGTTATTATTATTATGATCAAGATGCAAGACAAACAACTCAGTGCGACCCATTGAGCCGTAAAAGTGTGCTCCAGTTGTGATACAGTGGTGAGTTTATTCATTACTCTATTATTCTAACTTCCAATATTTACATTTCATCACAGTATGTCAACAACAGCAATAATAATAGCAATAATAATAATAATAATAATAATAATAGGCTAATAATAATAATAATAATAATAATAATAATAATAATAATAATAATACGGTAATAACAATAATAATTTTATATATGGCATTCTTTATTTAGGATTCCATCCCCCTTCATCAGAAATCTTAATTCGCGCCCTGCGTAAATGTCATATAACCATTATAAAAGCGAAAAGTTACTTAACTGTGTCACAGATTAAAATGAAAAACCAATAGCTATTTTATTGTAGGCTACCTCCTTTTGACAGGCTGCGATATGTCCCAGGGCCATCATGTTCTCAACTTGCACTCCTTCTATTTGCTGATATGCAACGTCTCCAAAGTCCTTCACATCACAACCTATAAGAAAATTGTCAGATACAGAAACTTTTACAATTTATATTTCTGCTGCTGCTACTACTACTTGATTGTTTAGTCAACTGTCCGAAGACAGGTCTGAACCTCACAAGTAATGCCAGGCACCACTTATGAGGCAACTAGACCAGGAGATAATGGGTTAGGATGGCCGGTTCCTTTCCCCCATACTACTACCGGTATTATTATTTATTATTATTATTATTATTATTATTATTATTATTATTTCTACCATTGATAATCACATCTGTGGGCATATCATAGTGATAATACGACACTGCTAATTTTTTCTGTGCCTTACATGAAGTAATCGCACCCTTAACATAGGGCACAGTCACGTAAGTTTGTCTGATAATTTAGTTTATACATGTCGAACGGTATGCTGGTAATATTGTTATGGACATTGCCGGGAAATAATTTTTATGTGGTAGGTAGCCTACCTATGTTTCCTTATGAAATGCGTTTGGTACGACTAAATAAATAACAGGTAGAATCTCATTCTTGCGTAATTTATTGGTTGCTACTTAAATTCAATTATATTTTAGCGTAATAAAGTATCTATTTATCGTCATTTGAATGACAGTCGATGATGTTTAGGTAAAAGGGCTTAACCTCCAGTTTTTAAAATGTGACTTTTTTGCTGTAATTATTGCAATTAGTTAAAATATTAAGAGGGATGAAGTTACAGGAGAATGGAGAAAATTACACAATGCAAAACTGCACGCACTGTATTCTTCACCGGACATAATTAGGAACATTAAATCCAGACGTTTCAGATGGGCAGGGCATGTAGAACGTATGGGCGAATCCAGAAATATATAGAGTGTTAGGGTACGTACACGTTGGAGCAACGATAAACGATAAGAGAAATGATCTAGCGACGCTTTGGTATTATCAAAGAATCAAGTGTTCGCTTCCCGCGACCTCGTTGCTCCGATATGAACATTTTGTTTTATCAGCAGAAGATATTCTATGCATCCACTTAATGAAAGAAGATATATAGGAAATATCAGCTGCTAAGTTCAAATACGTAACTTAAATACATACAAAATTCAACCCGTTTCTCATCCCGAAGATAGTATAAATTCGTTGTGTTGTGATTGGTTCTTGTGATCACATAACATATGACGAATAAATACACAACTGATCAATTTGTCAATATCTACAGTAATTAATTTAATAAGCCGAAATAATAATAAATCGATTAATATTCGGATATATTGATAACCACCGGTATTTATACAGGTTAATATTATCTTAATCAGAGATCATATGAACGACAAGAGCGAAGAAAATGGAACTTTGGTTTTTCGTCGCTTTTATCGTGCATCTTCGCTTTTATCGTTACTCCAATATGCACACCTCAATGACAATGCATGCTTCAATTCTCTCTGATATAGCATCGCTGCTTCTTTTATCGTTTATCGTCGCTCCAACGTGTACGTACCCTTAGTTGGAAGGCCGGAGGGAAAAAGACCTTTGGAGAGGGCGAGACGTAGATGGGAGGGTAATATTAAAATGGATTTGAGGGAGGTGGGATATGATGATAGAGACTGGATTAATCTTGCACAGGATAGGGACCGAGGCGCGCTTACGCCAATAAATTAGTATTAAATTAGTATTAAATGATTAGTATTAAATTGTAACAAAACTAACATAATTCAATTTAAATCCTGTCCAAATTCAACGTCGCAAATTTCTAGCGCAATAATTAACAATAGATCCCTATTAGAAACAACAACAACCAAATTTCTTGGCTTAAAAATCGATAATGTGTCAAATTGGAAAAAGTCATATTAAAGAAATTATCCCCAAACTAAATTCAGCTTGTTTTGCTATTAGATCTATGCAAAAGATAGTAAATATCAATACCTTAAAAACAATATACTTTGCATACTTCCACTCGGTAATGAGTTTTGGAATAATATTCTGGGGAAATTCCACAGATAGTAACAATACATTTCTATTACAGAAAAAAGTAATTAGAATAATAGTAGATACGAAATCTAGGAAGTCGTGTAGGACTATTTTCAAAAAAACTACAAATAATGCCCATGGCTTGTCAGTATATCTTTTCATTAATAGTCTTCCTCGTATGTAATCGTGAAAACTTTGTAACTAATTCAACAGTTCATAGCATAAATACACGTCAAAAAAATGACTTTCATACTCCATCGGCAAGTCTATCGTGCTATCAAAAAGGAGTGCGTTATATGACAGTAAACATTTTTAATAGCCTCCCTATCGATATAAAAAATGAAACTCAAAACATAAAATTATTTAGGGCCAAATTAAAGAAGTACCTAATTTCTCACGCCTTCTATTCTGTAGGTGAATTCATGACATTCAATAACACTTCATGAAATTGATACTAAAACTATGTGTTGTACTAGTAGACTATATTGTAAATCTCGTCTGTATATATTTCATCTAGACTGTGACTATAAATTAAGATTTTATAATAGTATTAAGTTTTTTGACTTGTTCCATATTCTAGCTGTAAGCATGTATGAATACCATGGAATGTTAATAAATACAATACAATACAATACAATACGTGAGGGGGCAATGAACCTCCAGATTCCTTAAAAGCCATAAGTAGGTAAGTTGAAATATTTAATTACAAAACGTAAAGATATGTTTTTTTTTTTTGGCAATTATGTTTGCATTTCTTCATATAAAGTAACTAATAATAATGTGTTAAAATTTATTATAGCCGTTTCTGAAATATTTTTCTTTTGCGGGATAAGTCCTTTTTGCCTGAACACCATCGATTTATGTTGGTTTCTAACTATGCATTCCTGTGTGACGACAATGCATCGTTTGACAGCGACAACAATATGAGTTGGCCAACACTGCTAATTATTATGGCCAGTATTTTTATCGACAATGTCTCCTCCTACCTCCGAAAAGAAAATATTCAATTCTCACTCTGCATTTCCTTACAAAAACAGTAGGCTACACAAAAATAAATTAGATTACGTACTGGTATTTACAGTATTTTTTCGTGCAATAAATCACACTAAATATTATTATTATTATTATTATTATTATTATTATTATTATTATTATTATTATTATTATTATTCACATCTGTGGGCATATTACAGTGGCACTGCTTATTTTTTCTTATGGATACGCAGTTTAGTTTAGAATGTCGAAAGTTAAGTCGCTGGTACTATTATGGACATTGCCGGGCCAGCTGAGCCCAATAATTTTTGTGTGGTATGTTTCTTCTTTATGAAACGCGTTTGGGACTACTAATAAATAATGAAAAGCCTACAATCACTTCCATAAAATCAAAGTAGCCTATATTTAGGTCTTCTATATTCAGTAAGACTTACCCATGTCTTTCAAATTTTTTATCAGTCCCATGTTTCTGAAAGCTTCTGGTCCGGACCCTACGCCGCTTTTCAACTGAAAAATAACAGCAATGACTGTAAAATGTATTTAAGATAATGCAATCTAACTTAATTTCATGTTGTTTCACCGGTACAATATTAATATATTAAGATATTTTTACGATATTCTGTTGTTAAAGGTCAAATGAAATTTTTTTTCTGTTCACACTTATGAGCGTGCGCGCGCACGTGTGTAGAAAAATAGTACGTATATTATCAATACAGATATAATACAAAGGCTTAGTTAACTTACCTGCCCTTTTTCAAAAGGAACTCCCAGAATACCAACTTTACTGTGATTTTTCCTTATATCTACAAAACTATTTCTTATAATTCTACTCAGAAATCTTACGGTTGGATACGTTAACATGATGCACAATTTAAAATCCTACAATGAAGTACTATCGAAACTTTGTACAATGTTTATTGGTTGAGATCTTTCAAGTCCGTCAGATTACTGATTTAGAACTTCTGTGAGAATACAGGCAGGCTTCTGCAACGAAAATATTATGAACAGTCCCTACTATCGCATTAATGCTTTCTCAGAGGTTACTTCTTACGTAAACAATCGGTGGCCTGTCTTTCATATTCCTAAAGCGTGAACTTTAACCTTATTTCAGCTGATAAACGTACCATATGCGAAGAGTTATCGCTACTAAAATGTACAGTAATATGACAAATCTTCTAAGATTTGTTTAAAGGATTCAAAGTTCAGAATATTTCCGTATTTTTGTACGCGCATACGGAAGAAGGTATAGGGATGAGCATAAGGAGGATTGCTGGTAGAGCGCTTTAATATACGCGAGACAACACACGACTACGTTAAGGGCCATATTTAAGATTCTTGCTGCCCTGGTCTATGCCTTGCCTAAAATGGCATTCCCTTATTTATACAGCGTGGCTCGAAAGTTAGTTTCCCTTCTACTTCTATAAACATAATAATGTTAATAACGGAGGACATTTTGAGTACTGGTCTGGTACAAATGTATGTGATAAATTGTGTAAGAGGAAATTTGACTTTTGCGCCACTCTACATTATGAATAACTAAAAAAAAAAAAATATACGTAACAAAAATACATAGGAAAATTAAGAGATAAATTAAAAGAAGTAACTTAGCGTAAATATTGCAATTAAAATTATTTGCTTCTTTCATTGTGAATAATGGTTCTATACTAATGCTTCATTTATAAATTACCTTTGACTGAGGTTTTGGCTGATACGTAGCTTACATTATTTTATTATCAGGCAGTACATCTCACTTGACGATATGTAGGCTACATATCTGAAGTCTGCTTAATGTAATATTATGTTACTAGTCAGTGATGCATACAACAGAGGGGGGGGGGGAAGAAACTGGTCTCACTATCCCATTCTGGCTTAGTCTCATGAGTGATGCCTTATTGGTGTCATGAGGTTCAAACCTGTCTTCGGACAGTTGACTAAACAATAATTTGTCAATATCGACCCTTGCTGAAGTAGCTTCCTTCATGTTTCCTTATCTACAGAAACAATGAATTCCCAATATTTTCCAGCACATATTGACTCGTGTAATGTAGGGAAGTGAAGTTAATTCTAACACAACACAAACAATAAAAATTGCTGAATTTCTATATTAACAATGGGAAAAGGAAATAAGAAAACAGTATAAAATGTTAGGCTATTTTTATATGTACTAAAAGAAATCATTAATAATGTGGAACAAGAATGAATTCTGGATTATGCAATCGAACTAAATATTAATTCATCCTTACGTTACTCTAATTATGAAGATGAACTTAGTAGTACAGCATAGGCGGAGAGAGAACCGACCGTTTCCTTGGGGGGGGGGGGGGAGTAAAACCATAGGATCCAGATATAACGAGATTATGGGGGACATCATTACCTCCTCCCCCCCCCATTATAGCTACACCTTGGTACAGTATATCGGAATATGATCATTTAATAAAGGTATTGTATAATAAAGTAAAATTGTAACATATACAGACAATTTTACCTTTTTTTCCCCCTCGTGTACAGAGGAGGAACCAGAAGGCTTGCACTGCAGCCTGAGGCTTATTGTGCTTACCACTCCTATTCTGTGAATGATTGGGTAGCCGAACGGTCGCGCTCTTGTACAAGTACAGCACGCCGCACCATGAACTTAATCCAGGCTATTGTATGGATGACGATATGTGAATTAATGATGGTGAAATGAGTCCGAGGTCGAACACCGAAAATTGCCCAGCAATTCTGCTTCAATTGGGTGAGGAAAAACCCCAACCAAGTTAACTTGTCCCAACCAGGATTTGAACCTGGACCCGCTCGTTTCATGGCCACACGTGCTAATATTACTCCACAGCGGTGGACCAATTTTACAGTCGGCCTGGTTGGTGCAGTTGGTATAGCGCTGGCCTTCTATGCCCGAGGTTGCAGGTTCAATCCCAGGTCAGGTCGATTGCATTTGAGTGTGCTTACATGCGACAGGCTCATGCCTAAAAGAACTCCTGCGGGACAAAATTCCGGCACACCGGCGACACTGATATAACCTCGGCAGTTGCGAGCGTCGTTTAATAAAATATAACATTAACCAATTTTACATTTACTTTATCTGTTTATTTAAAAAAGCTAAATTCTAATTATTTTATTTAATCTCGTCTTTAAGTTCACACATTATACTGGGATCACTTGTCTTTTTTCTGCATTGTTGTGCAGTATGTTATTCATATTTCTCCAAGTGGCTACTTGAATACCTGCAGAGTTCTAACACATCAGTACAGGCGTTACAAAAAAAATATTACAGTGCTTCTATTCCTCAAATGAGGTATAGAAATTCTTATACATTTAGAAATTTATATTCCAGCTAGTAATATTTCACTATTCTGATTCTTGAGCTTCAAACAAAATTTGCAGTCGCCTAGGTTCTTGTCCATAGATATCAATCATTTTATGCAAAAATGATTCCCTGTTTTCTTCTATGCGTTTCTAATGTGTGGACAGCATGCATAGAGGGGAAAGACGGTCATCTCTCATAATGTTCCTTAGCCATGTTTTCACTCTCCAAAGGGTGCTAAAACATATAAATACAAGGAATGCATATAAGTATTTTCTGATAAATGCTGTAACCATAACAAACGAACATAATAATGATTAATAACTTACTTGAATAACTGTTCCACTGCACACTTAGCGGCAAAAAGAATGGGCCGACTCTTGGTCGATAGAAATGCTAAGTTCTGTCGCGCGGTTCACTCGTGTAAATGTAACCCAGTGCAAGGCATTACTGTGGTGTCTCTTCATTGAAAGTCGTCCGTCTATAATGTAATAAACCTTACGAGCAGTGTGTGGCCCAATGGTAAGAAGTCTGACATCCGTGCCAGAGGTTGTGAGTTCACCTCCTGGTACCGTAAAATTACTTTTTTTTATTTTAACTTTTACTTAATTTATTAGTTTAATGTGAAATGGCATTTGTTAACAAACTTCGTTATGCCTGCCTTTTAAAAATATTATTGGCCATCACCTGTGGGCTATTAGTAGGTGAGACCTGGTCTGTATAAACAAAAATACTTGTTTCACATCCTAAAAAAACGAACGCATGTCAAACACAAATAAATAATTAAATTAACAAAAACAAACAATTTGTTAATATATTAACAAAACAAGACTGTGGTGGAGACTAGTATCTCGTCCACAAACCACCTGCGTCAACATCTGCCCTCATTCTGCGCGGCATGGAGTCCACAAAATTATGGAACAGGTCTAAATTCTTGGCCATCTTCTCCCACGCATCTAGAACTCTGTCCCACAATTCCTCAGGTGTCCGAATGGGTGGTAGTTCTGCCCAATTAGAGTGTAGGATCCTTTTGACTGCAGCCCACAAATTTTGAAACGGATTCATATCTGGTGAATTTGGAGGCCAGTCGACATCACGCCTCCTCGTAAACCATCTTTTAATCCGGTTGGCGGTGTGTAGTCTATCGGATGATTATCCTGCTGGAAGAAAAGTGTTCCTTCTGGATATCGTTTTCGGGCGGAAGGGATCATTACATTTGCCAAAATGTGTTCGTAGACTTCTGCCATAAACAGACCGTGGACGCGTTCCAGAAGTCCTGCCCCATCATATGACATCCACCCCCAACACGCGACCCTTACGCGAAGCGTATTGGTGGTGATTCATACAATAAACTAGGGCAGTACTATCATTGCTATTGGAGACAATTACCTCGTCGGAGAAAATGACATTTCTCCAATCAAAGTCCTGTTGGAGAGTAGAATACACAGAATGTTACTGGAGACAATTACCTGGTCGGAGAAAATGACATTTCTCCAATCGAAGTCATGTCAGAGAGTAGCATACGCAGAATAACCAATGCAAATCAGGGCAATGAGTTATTGTTTCTGTGCCATCTTCAAGCGTAATGACGAGACAGAACGTTATATTAACAGATAGCAGTATTGCTTGAAAGAGAGAGGGAGGTTTATTATTTATTAGAGTTTGGCATTTTCTAAGAGATATCGCCACATAATTATAGCTTCGCGAGACACATATGATGGCAATTTTCTAATAAAAAAAAAAAAGAAGATTTGGGGAGATTTGAACCTTGAGCTACTACTACTAACTTGTTCAATATACCATTGCCATAACAACTTACGCTACTGTAACTGTTTATATTGCTTTGGCATAATACATGGTTTTCCTGTTCATATTCGCTCCGGTTTATTTTGTATTTATCAATTTTATTACTATTTCACTCTTCAAGGGCCCTGATGTATCTGGAATCAACCTGCCATTCGATTTTATTACATATTTTAGCCTCTTAAACAAA
This sequence comes from Periplaneta americana, assembly GCF_040183065.1. NCBI lineage: Eukaryota > Metazoa > Arthropoda > Insecta > Blattodea > Blattidae > Periplaneta > Periplaneta americana. The sequence continues at coordinate 60,396,119 of NC_091123.1, read as the reverse complement.
ATACAGCAAATTTAAATGGTTTAATTATGTGTTACCTAGTTGACGAGACGAGCATGTGCAATGTATGTCTCTGGAACTTAGAAATTGTCGGCTGGCCCATTCTTTTTGCCGCTAAGTGTACATGTAGTGGACAATGTTAAAGATTGTTCAATGGATAGGGGGAAAAAAAAAGTAAAAAAGAAATGCATAAAAAGTTAAAAATCTATCCCCTGTGGGCAGCCTTGGTGTTATATAGTCGGAACTAAAATAAACAAATAAATAAGTAACTAAAATAAATAATTATCTACATGTATACAAGAAATTTGTATTTTATATCTAGTATAGATACCAGTACCTAATTTTAAACATCCATCATGTTAGTCATAAAAGATCAATTTTATTACTCCCAAAAAGCTTCCATTCCAGCCTTGGCTCAACTTGACGCATGAGTAAAATGCCCCTGTCTACATAATAATGAATTACACTGTCCACACTCAGAAACAAAACAGTGAAAATTAATCAATTGTTACAAATACCGGTATACTTGAAAGACTACAATTTTATTGTTCATGGTGATGATGATGATGATGATGATGATGATGATGATGATGATAATAATAATAATAATAATAAAATCGTAAAATTTAACCCTATCAATACAAAGATATTTCATATAACATGCAATACTAACGGGGAAGGGAGTGTATTTTGTGACCACTATAAGAATGTTTAATTTTGAACAATTTTTTAACATTTTGTAACTAGCAAATAGTATGTAGGCCTACTATAATAAAAGAGAAAAATTGAAATTGTACATTTTCGAACAATATCAGCCAAGGAATGAAAAAATACCAATGTATGTTGTAACAATGACATGAAATATTATGTAAAAATCATTTCTAGAACTTTAAACTATCACTGACGAGGCCCTGTGGTAATAGTTCAATATAAATCGAAAACAATGCTTCAAATATCTGTTACCGAACGGGTTTGTAAAGAAACTGGATTTCTGGTCGACATCTCTCTTGACAAAAAGAAATTTGATTCATTCCATTGTATTAAGTAACTCATGGAAAATTTAGCTACGTACTATAGCTTACGACAAATACAGAGTTCTCTTTTTTATTGCAGACACACAATTAAGTTCGCACTATTTTAAACAACAGCTTTTTATTATTTCTGGAAGAAATTCAAAACAATTAAGACATTCACCAATTGATACTGAATCTGTTTTTAGACAGTTGTGTTCACCTGTCTGAAATAAAAGAAAAGTGTGACCAAAAGCCCTTTGAAATATGTAGCTACCGATTGAATGTTGATATTAGATTTTTTTTTTTATTTTTGCATAGACAAGATTTGGTTAAAAATGCAAGAATACCTTGAGTTTTCAGAAAAAGCTCCTAAGTTTTTGACAACATTTATAAATTTGTTTTTTTTTTAGTTGGTTATTTAATGATGCTGTATCAACTACTGTGTCATTTAGCGTCAATGCGATTGGTGATAGCGAGATGAGCTGAGGATTCGTCATACATTACCCGGCATTCACCTTACGGTTGGGGAAAACCTCGGAGAAAACCCAACCAGGTAATCAGCCCACAATCGAACCCACACCCGAGCGCAACTTCAGACCGGCAAGCAAACACCTTAACCAACTGAGCCATGCTGGTGGCTAAATTTGTATTTGTACAAAATAAGTTTCTTATCTATGACTGTCATCAAAACAAGAGCGAAAAATCTTCTTGAACTTGAATGTACCACTGTATGTGCAACAAATACTGAGTCCAGACATGAGAAGCTACTTTTTGAAAAACGGGTACGTTTATTGCATTAGTTATTTTTTATTTTATAAATACTGAAATATTTTTTATATTTACGTTCATCATTGTTTATGTTTATATTAATTTATAAAATTAAACCAAATATATGTTAACAATGTTTTTTTTTAATTTTATAAATCATCTCGTGACCCCTCCTTAGATATTTACACGAACCCCCAACTCCTACTTTGGGAACCACTCATTTAGAAAACTAAAGGAAAACAAAACCTTTGTATTAATTTTCATACAAAAGAAATACGGAACATTTTAGAAAACATCATAAAGAAAGAAGCTGTCACTGAAATAATAATAATAATAATAATAATAATAATAATAATAATAATAATAGTTTGCGCAACTGAAAGAATGAAACAATGATTTACAAATAATTAGACTTAATCTAATAACTAGTCGCCATAGTGGTCTAGTAGCTAGAACACTGGTCTTATAATCCCGTGGGCCAGGTTCAGTCCCTGGCTTACCCCTAATGTATAACTTGTGTTGGGCAAGCCTTTGGTTTAGGTAACACAGAGGTTTTCTCCAGGAGTTCCGATTCCTCTGTGGCATCCAAACAAAACTTCATCATCTCATCTCATCTCATGTCTTGAGTAAACCAGCCTCCTATGGCGCACCCATCAACGACTCGTTGGTAAGTTGGTGTACAAGACTGGCTGCCATTAAAAACAAAATCACTGTAAAACAGATTCCTCCTCCCTCTCACATTTGACTAGCGTGGTTCACATTAATAAAAAAAATACTGCAAGTTCATCACTCTTTCAATTGCAATGTATGAAATATACTATTGTTTGTGAAAAATGCAACACCGAGAAAGAATGGCCTGAACGACTCCAAATTCGGGAGATGTGTAGAACAGTGTACCACCAATAATTGATTACGTTTCCAGAGAGATAGTGTACACATAGGCCCAACAGTGACGTCTCTTGTGTCACCAGCAAGGTCAGTGCAGAGCTTCCAAACGAAGTGGAAACGTGAAATCTAGTGCAGGCATGCCTCGTCGACGTGGAAGGGCGCAATATCAGCACGTGAGTGAATTCGAACAGGACAGAATGGTTGGTCTCTGGGAAGCAGGTGTCATACCGTGCCATTTTGGCTCGTACAGAGCATACTGCCACACAGAGACGAGCAGGTACTGAACCATGTAATGAACCACAGCACAGGATGACCGCCATCTTGTCCGCATGGCCGCGACAGACCGTACAGCTTCATCCACAGTGTGGAGTCTATGTTGGAGTACTGCAATGGGTGTGGACTTGTCTGCGTCAATGGTTCATCATCGTCTTCTGAGGACTGGACTAGTGGCTTGCATGCTGCTGGATCAGCTTCCATGCCATGATGCTTAGAGGCTCTGATTGCAGTGCATGGAGGCTTCACACCATACTGAAATCTCACGTCTCAGATCAGGTACAGTTCTGTAATTCTAATCATTTGTGTATTGTCACGTACCTAATCTGTGGTATCAATTCATTTCAGTCACATATATCCTTCTTGGTGTTGCCATTTCCACAAACATTAGCATATAAGGTAACAGGGCATTCAATAAAATAAGGAACAAAATGGCACTATTTCCTTCATTTGAAATGTATGGAACCAAGCTCTCAAATGAGCCTGTTCTAATAAATATAGAATGGAAGATACTGGCCAAATGTTGGAAATATAGATCTCTCAATATATTTTATGCATACGGAAAAGAAAAACCAGTTTAAGGTATACAGGTTGTCCTTAAAGAAAATTCACGCTGACACAGTGCTCATCAGAGGCTATCAGGATCGTGAAATTCAATTAAAAAAGTAAATACCGTAATTTCACACTAGAGTCGACAATACAACCATTCAAAGAACTCTGCAGATGTATTATAGACTGTTCATATATAGTAGCAGTAACTTGACTTCAAACTCCAGTATAGCAAAAATGTGCATAAACGAGGTACAGTACCAAGTTATAGAGTGCAAAATTTGAATGGTTGTATTGTGGATCATTGTTGTGTTCCAGAACCACAGTTATGTAAAATTACAGTATCTCATTCGAAACAAACTTCAGTTTTATTCTAAAAATTATTGTGTTTGGCCATTCCAATGGACTATATACTAATCTTGCTCATTTTTATATTACATATATTTGGAATAAAAAATACAATCAGATGTTATTCACAATAAATTCCTTTGTTAAAATATAAAATACGTTCACTTACCTTTATCAATGATGCAGATATTACACACGTCTTCATTCTGACTGCAGATTTAAGTAATGTACATGCATACAGTGGCACCAGTGGGGGGCCGAACTCACCCAATAATTTGTCTATTATGATTATTACTACTACTATAGAGTCGACGGCAATTCAGAAGGCGGTAGTCTGTTAGCGTTTGCGTAGAGAGACACAGATAGAGAGAGCAAGGTAGCGTACAACATTGCCACATCGTACTTCACGCGCACGTGCAATACAAATAGTGCAGGAGAGAATTTAAATTATCAAAAGACAATAATGACCTTAGCCGTTGATTACTGTAAGCATGACACCAAACAAATCCTCTTTCCTTCACTAACAATATTCTTTGCACCGTTCTCAATACCACAACACATGCTTCTGCAGTCGTTTATTGTGCATTGGCAACGTTGCAGCCAGCATCAAGATGGCTGGCAGCGGTCTACTCATCAACGTTTTTAAAATAATTATCCGCCTTACACACTATTTTCCGCACCTGCCTGTGCAGTACTTATCTTTTTACAGTCTCTTCTTTCATTTATTTATCTTATACACCCACACAGTAAATGCTAGTAGTTCTTATTCAGTGTATTGAAACACTCACACATAAACAAACGAACTCGAGAAGTACTTGTTACCGACTGATTCCGATTGGTTCTACTGTACAAGCTTGTGACGTCACATACCAGAAATACTACGGCGCATATAGCAGCCGACCGCCTTCCGAAATGCAGTCTAGTCTAGTTACAAATAAGCCCATTTAGCACTACGCAAAGTACTTAGAGGTGTTTTCTTCCCCATAGTTCTCTTATTCTTTGACTGTGGGGTTCTTTTCTCTCTTCAGTCCACGTTGTTACAATCTTTTTCGTCGGTTTTTCTTCTTTGTCAATTTGCCATTTTATGAACTTTGATTCCATAGATCTCTCTGTTTAAGATGTCTTCTTGTGTGATTCCTGTTATTTGGGGAGAGTCTGGTAGTATCGGACAGTGCGTTTCTTTAATCTACCACCATATGGTAGTACCTGAATGACATGGTTACGTTTCTCTATGTGACATCACAGAAACGTAACCATGTCAATCAGATACTATCATCGTGTGGTAGATGAAAGAAACTCATGTCCGATATTACCCGATGTCCGATACTACTCGACTCTTCCCTACATCATTTTTTTATTTCGGCAATCCATTTTATAGTATCTGTTTGTGCTTTACTCTTATTTTCATATAATTCAACTATTTGTTTAGTGAGTCTGTCAGGATTCATTCTTCCTAATTTTGTAGATCGTAATATTTCGAGAAATCGATCTGACAAGATGGCTGTAAATGTAACAACACCTAACCTATATAACCCTGTTCAACGTACCGTTTGTTCTGTAAAACTTAATTTTTGGACCTAACAAGATCAAGACGAATAATAAAATATTGTAAAATATGCAAGAAGTTATCAAGTATGCATTATGGTACCAATTCTTATTGAAGTTGCAATATAAAATGGATATACAGTTGGTATAACCCAGTGAGCTCTATACTAAACAGGAGGCACAACTCAATGGTTTAAAAGTGTGACGCGAATGCTGAGCGCCTGGGCGTATTGCTCTCTCTTTCTAACATAGTGTTGTCCTTGTCTCTCTTGCAGAGAATGCTATCATACACAATAACAGTATTTTACTGCTTATTACGCATGTGCAACATCAACCTCACGAAAGACTCATTGAAGCACATTAGTTAGAAAGAGAGAGCAATACCCTCACCAACAGTCACTCTTTCAGACAGGAGAGAGCCTTGCGGTGGTACCTCCAGTTTAGTAAAGACTCACTGAAACACATTAGTTAGAAAGAGAGAGCAATACTCTCACCAACAGTCACTCTTTCAGACAGGAGAGAGCCTTGCGGTGGTACCTCCAGTTTAGTAAAGACTCATTGAAACACATTAGTTGGAAAGAGAGAGCAATACCCTCACCAACAGTCACTCTTTCAGACAGGAGAGAGCCTTGCGGTGGTACCTCCAGTTTAGTAAAGACTCATTGAAACACATTAGTTAGAAAGAGAGAGCAATACCCTCACCAACAGTCACTCTTTCAGACAGGAGAGAGCCTTGCGGTGGTACCTCCAGTTTAGTAAAGACTCATTGAAACACATTAGTTAGAAAGAGAGAGCAATACCCTCACCAACAGTCACTCTTTCAGACAGGAGAGAGCCTTGCGGTGGTACCTCCAGTTTAGTAAAGACTCATTGAAACACATTAGTTAGAAAGAGAGAGCAATACCCTCACCAACAGTCACTCTTTCAGACAGGAGAGAGCCTTGCGGTGGTGCCTCCAGTTTAGTATAGAGCTCACTGGTATAACCTAACCCTGGTACAGTATCTGTTATCCTATAATATGGGACACAATTTGTAGGAAAATTTAATCAATTTTCGGTTTAACGAAAATAATTACAGTACCCACTCAAGTTCATTATACTGGCATTTCACTGTACTTGTTCACTGGGGGGGTATAATTTCAATCTAGTTGTCTATTGATATATTCTGTTGGATTAGTTAAATTTCTTTGTACATCTTTATCTACAATGATATTTTTGCTCTTTCACAATATTTTATACTTTGTCAAAGTCACTGTTGTCAGAAGGTGGTAACTTTTTCGCTCTGAAGAAAAGGGGGTAGGAAGATGGTACTTAGAGGACAATTTTTTATATCCCATATAGTGAAAGAAAACATTCTTCATTCCAGCTTTTCTTTACTGTGTGCTCTTCCACCTCAGTAAAGAAACTGAAAAAAACTGATACTAGGAAAAATATGAAGGGTAGGATTAGATATGCCTAGAATTTGAAGAAGAATTGGAGGGGTGAAAGATATTAAGTCTCCTGCTCTTATGCAAAAAAAATGCCAGGCATTACTTTCTAGGTGATTTTCTGTTACTCTCTTCCAGTTCACTCGTAATTTATCATTACGAAATGTTGGTTTGTTGGTTTCCAATGGCCATGTTTGAGACCACTTCATCTTGTTTCTTGCTTTCCAGTAGACAGCATTCAAATTTTTCACTTGTTGCATCTCTTTGGAGAAGTATTTTTTCCCATGGCCATTTTTGTTGCTCATTTTGCACTACTCAGAGAACTGTATGATTTAAAGAAATATTACGATTTTTTTTCTGCATCTCATACTAATTAAAGAAATGAATAAAGTAAAATATCATATAATAAAATGGTAAGAAATTTATAATAACGCTAAGTATATATACATACAAAATTTTATAATAAAGAGGATATTTCAAGAAGCAGTAACAATGAGTTAAGTACTATATTCATACATTACTCTTTCACTAAAACAGAACCAAGGAAATGAAGGAAACAGCTTTTAGGTAAAAATTTCAAGGATACCGCAAGTAATATGTGTTGTCTGTATTTTACAAATATTATGCATTAATTTTGCTTGCCCCATAGTACATTAGTCTGGTTGTTATTATTATGTGCATGAAATTCACAGGAGTCAGATAGTGATTTTGTTCATGGCATCCATTACAGAGTACTCTGAGGCATGGCTTTCACATTATTTTTATTTTAAATATCAGAAGTACCACCAAATATTAGCTGGTAGAGCCATCTGTATGTAAAATTAGAAACTGTAGGCAGGTGACACAAAAGCCTTTTCTTACTGAATTACTTGCTTGAATGTCATACAAATCTTTTGTGAGCCAAGAGGCAATGTCACACAAGATACTTTCATTCTAAAGGAAACTGTATTCCAGATGTCGACTGAAAGTTTCATCACGAAGTAACAATTAGACTAACCATGTAATTTCATTTTTTTTTATTCATAATTATTTTCTGTATCTCATTTTTTGCTGGGGCAATTTTGAGTATTTTTGGTTGCAATGTAATTTCTTTTGGTGTGGTTATATTAATTAAGATTATGAATTTGTTTACTAATAATTATGGCAACAGAGTTTATTTTGACTTAATGTAGTTTAAGTGTCTTTCAAACATTTGTCAGCTGTCTTGATGGCAGAAAAGTCAGATCTGAAAATTTACCTTGAACAATTTGTAGTAAATAAATATTTATCCATATTTAGAGTGGTTTTCTGTAGCTGAACTGTCTTCAGGTTTGCACAATTTAAGGTTTTTCTTATTTCGAGGACTATTTTTTCGTCAAAATTTGATTCAATGAGATTTGAACATTTTCAAGAAAATTATACGAATTAAATTATTATTATTTTTTTTAACCAATGTCCCCAGGTTGTCTTTTCGACATTTCTGGTGTCCTCTCCTGGCAGTGGCTTAGGAGTAACCCACTTCTGAGGTTGGAGCACCTGGAAAGTAGAGTTACAATACCCCAATGATATGATAGAATGATTATGATTATGTGGTGCCAGGAGAGGTCTTAGATCTAAATTTAACCTAAATTCCAGACCATGGACGAACACAGGAATAATCCTCTTTAAGGAAAAATTCCTATGCTCTAACTGGGAATCGAACCCGGGACCTCATGAACTATAACCAGAAGCTATGATCACTAGACCACGAGGCTGGCCCTGAATGAAATTATAATAAGTAATACGATTAAGTTCTTACTCATCACCTCGAAAACCGTTTGCAAAAAGAGAGAGAAATAAAAAAAAACTCTGTGGAAAATATACAATAATAATTTAACTTTTGACATTCACATACAATAGAGGGACACATTATAATCACGTAATCATTATTGTCATACAACATAAAGCCTTTCTGTTAAATCAGACCAATTTGTGGAATGCAAATATCAGATCTAGAAATGTGTGATAATTTTTCTTAAAATTACTTGTTTAGATAACAAGTACGGATTCTCTGTATAAACAGCTCCCAAGAGCTGCAGTAAAGTTTCAACAATATGATGACAAACACACTGCAAAAATATCCAATAATTGCTTACAGTGAACGTAAATCATTTACCAACATTGCCACTTCTTCTCATTCCTCTTTCAATTTATGTACTCTTCATGTCTCAGTGATGAAAGAAGACAAAAAGCGTTATAAACTAAAAGACCATGTGGCAAAGGTCGTAAAACCACAGGTACTATATGTATACTGTAGATTCGTTGAGACTGTTTTACTTAGGTCCCAACATATCCTGTGGTCGGACAAATTTCGCAAATTCCTCTTCAGTAAGATAACCAAGTTTCAATGCTGCTTCCTTCAAAGTTGTACCTTCCTTGTGTGCAGTCTTGGCAATTGTGGCAGCCTACGCAAACAAAAATGCATTAATCATACTCTAACTCTTATGTGAGAACATGAATAATTAAATGAAGAAAGTTCTAAAACATTTAACTGTAATAATATAACTTTTCAGTGGCTACTTCTCATATGCGAAACAAAGGAATGAAAAAAAATCACAAATTAGCAGCATAAAAAATCAATGCACTACGTAAGAATAAGATATTGAAGGAATGGGCAAAAAAAAAAACAGGCAGATTCAGCAGAAGAGAAACGGTCAGTTAAGATACCAAAATTTAATATATCCTGATCCTCAAAACAAAACAAAAAAAATTATAATCTTCATCTTACGATGTTTGGGTGACGTATATACGTCCGTTGATGTGACATATTAATGAATTAAATACTATTATAGTCACAATCAGGAAGTCGCAGGTTCGATTCCCGCTCGAGGTTGTGAAATTTTTCTTTCATACCATGGCATGATTGTGACTATAATAGTATTTAATTCATTAATATGTCACATCAACGGACGTATATACGTCACCCAAACATCGTAAGATGAAGATTACATTTGTGAAGTTTCTTTCCAGCCATAAGCAGTGCTGACTAAGATCAGACGCTATGGACAGTACTCTATAACAGAGTCGCCAGTATGAAAGGATAATTCCGAGCCTTTGGCATGAGACGAACTCGATAGTTCAGTGGTAGAGTGCCTGACCGGAGACCAGGAAGTCGCAGGTTCGATTCCCACTCGAGGTTGTGAAATTTTTCTTTCATACCATGGCATGATTGTGACTATAATAGTATTTAATTCAAAGAAATTATAGTAATGTTTGGAAAAAGAAAACAGAACATGACTGTCTAGTTTCCCCTTTTTATAGGGCGAAGCTTCACATATCGAAGAATGCACGAAATTATAGACTGAAATAAGAACAAAGGATATGAAAGATTTTCTCATCTATAACGAACTGAACAGCAAAAGACAACAGCCAGCAGAACTCGTAAAACTGTACTGGTACGAAGATTCTACATAAACTCCCAAAAGGATGGAAGAAGAAGAAGAAGAAGGTATACTAGAGCAAGCTGATGGGTCCGCCATTACTACCAACAGTACAAAAATGAATCACCAATTACTGCATTAGCAGTACAGAAAAATCACCAAATATTGCACTATCACTGAAATTGTAAGAAAATGTTGATTAGAACACACAGATTTATCTATTTTCCCGATAAAATGAAGCTGAGAGGTGATATAATGTTAGAAATATACAATATCTTAGAAAAATAAACAAGCAAGTTTTCATAAGGTCGAGAATCAGTGACAGGTTAGATTTGGTTTATTCAGGCTTTTAGTATGCATTGATAGATAGGTTCACAGATTTATCTTGAACCGAAGGAAGGAGTATTTTCCCGTGTAGTGCAACATCAAGGTGGTGGTATTGTTGGGTTACGTAATCACTGAATATGAAAATGTCGAGGAAAGCCCACTGTGCTAGAATATTCCTTGATTTTTATAATGTTTCTGTCCAGGAATCGAACCCAACTTGGAATGAAAGAAACCAGGCCCCTAAGAAGTATATTTTCAAATTCCAACATTAGTCACAGCAAAGTAATTAGTGGATATTACAGAAGGTATGTTGGCAATGATTGCGAAAACAAAAGTAATGAATATCAATGTAACAAATATATGGAATCCATCAGTTTGTGCCAGTATCCCAGATGATGATGAAATTTTATATGAAATAACACAGCCATATTTTTATACTATACTTCGATCCTATTATCACTGTACAAGAACTTTCAGGTACAATAACATTGTAATAATCTTGACAACGTGACTTTCAAAAACTTACCATTATTGTATAATACACATTATGATGTTTTAATTATACACTACCATACGCTATTATTGCAATAATTTGATTTTATTTTCTCCATAGTTCCTATTGACACTTAGGTTCAAACATTTCTTTAAGCAGCTGCTTTACAATCAGTAAATTTTATGGAAAGCCCTCTTATAAAGAACCTTCCATTTTACTTCCATTATTAAAGAAAGTTATGCCAATGAATTTTACCAATTTCAAATCTAGCAGCCAGGATAGTATCACTTTCATAGGACGACATTAAATTTGTGATATATGAAAACTGGCAATATCACAATAAAATTATGTTTAGGTCTGCAACATCTTGCTCCTCTCCAAAGAAAATTTTACATTCTCTGTTTCCAGCATTGTTCTCCTTTTCGTCACCCTTGTCTCTCACATTTTGTGCAACATACAACTTCCATTAAATATAGCATTATGTTACTTACCTTATCATAACCAATATGTGGATTCAGAGCTGTGACCAACATCAATGATTCATTCAAGAGTTTTGAAATTCTTTCTTCATTCGCTTTGATGCCAGACACACAGTTGTCTGTGAATGCCTTGCAACTGTCACCAATAAGTCTTATTGATCGCAAGACATTTGAGACCATTTGTGGCTTGAAGACATTGAGTTCAAAGTGACCGTTACTACCTCCAATAGTTACGGCAACATGATTACCCATGACCTGTGCTGCCACCATTGTAATGGCCTCACATTGTGTTGGGTTCACTTTGCCTATAAATTAAGCATATGATAAGTTTGTTTCAAATATTTTAGAGTACAAAATGTTATTGACAACGACTTATGTCAGTGGTTTCCAACCATGTGTCACAAAATTTTGGAAGTGAAAAATACATTTTATGCCATTCAAAAAGTCTCTTTACAATACATTTTTTTTATTTACAACGAAGTCTTTGATATGATAATTTTATTTTGAGACAGACTTTACCAATTAAACAATGCTCAGTTTAATTTTTCTGCCTGACGACAATTTGAATGAAAGTGAACACCTGTAACAGTGCTTAGTAATTCGTTTACTCTTTCCACTTAGTAATAAACGAAGTTTAGAATCATAAGAACATATTGGTCAGTTTCAGTATATACATGTAAGCGGGTGATAGTGTGACTAGGCTATTTTATCAAAAGTGCTTTATTTAGATTTTATCACTGAAAAATTTTTAATTCGAAAAAGACAATCTGAATCAAGTTCTGAGTTAGATGACAACAGTTCTAATTCAAATAATGTGAGCGAAAATTCCTTTCAGGGTTCACAAAAACGTACCTACTGCATTTTGTAAATATAGTGATGAATACTTGCAATATGATTTTATGTGACGTGAAGATGAATATAAACAAAATCCCGAGTGTCTTATATACGGAAATGTTTTGTGAAATCAGTCGATGGTGCCAAATAAACTGAAAAGATATTTAGAACTTCCGTTTTCAAAGTCATACTTTGTGAATCAGCATTTTCTACCATGAAAATAGTGAACTCTAAACAAAGGAACTGACTCCTGCATCTTGAAGACGACTTACGTGTTGGCTTGTCAATCATGAGATCACATATAGATAAACTCTGTGCAATCCCCAAAGTGCAGACTGCACATTATTTCAAATAGGTGAGTTTTCAAAAACTATAATAAAGCACTATTTTTATTATTAATAAAAACAAATAAGTGTGTCACGATATTGTAGGCGTTCAGTAAAGTGTGTCATCAGTCAAAAAAGGTTGGAAACCACTGGCTTATGTAATGGAAATAAGTACAAAAAAGATGACGAGGATTCCGAGAATAATTACGTGGAACATTTAAGTTGGTTGGTAGTTTTGTGACTGTACGGATGTTTGTACGTTATGATGTGTATGAAATAAATTAAGATCGTTATGCATGTTGCGAGTTGTATCAGCATGCTCCTACTAAGCTGCAAGATGCAGAGTATTGGGAAATGTTAATGGACAATAACATTCCAAGTTAAAAACGAGTCTGAATGTGAACTCTTACAGGTTTGGATTCGTAAATTTACATGTACAGTTTCTTAAAATGACGCAACATATCCTCACTGTCATCATCCTGATCATTTTTCCAGATGAAAATTTCTAATTTCTAATACAAAGTCAACAATATATTGTAATAATCATGATCATGTCACATCAGTATGGGAAAACGATATTGTGTCACCTTTAGACATTAATTAATTAATCAATCCCTAATTTCTTACACCTTCTATTCTGTACATGAATTTATGACATTCAAAAACACTTCATGAATATTTCTGTCTTGTATTAAGTATTGATACTAAACCTTTGTGTTGTACTAGTAGATTATATTGTAAAACTCTTCTGCATATACATAGGTTGGATAAAAAGTAATGGCAACACTGCTGTCATGTGACGGTGCATTCGAGAGCTGCCAGCTGTGTGGACATGAACAAGGACTGTTAGATGAGTTAGTGCAGCTAGCGGCGACAGTACTCCATCAATCTACTGCAGTATGTAGAACGTTCACTTTCATAGGGATAGTGCGAGCACCCTAAGACCATTCTTACAAAACTAGAGCAATGTTCCTGGATCAAAATTGAAATGGCACGAGGTCATCGTGCATAAGAATGTTTTCAGGGACTGCGTGAAGCATGTGGCGATGCAGCATTGCCATATCGCACAGTTGCACGATGGGTTAAAGTGTTCCGGGGAGGCCTTGTTGCACCGGTACCAAAGGGAAGGTGACGACATTCTTGGACGAATCGTCGCTATGGACGAAACCTGGACTCGCTTGTATGAACCAAACTTGAAATGCCAATCAAATGAATGGAAGCATCCCGGTTCTCCTCGTCCAAAGAAAGTGCACCCTACACAAAGTGCTGTGAAGGTGATGTTCATTGTGGCGTATGACATTGATGGGGTAATACTGCACCACGCTGTACCTCCAAGGCAGACGGAAAACGCGGACTACTGGAACATCCACCGTACTCACCCGATATAACCCATGCGATTACGATCTTTTCACCAAAGTGAAAGAATCACTGCGAGGGACCCGGTACAATACCAGAGATGAACTTATCCATGCTTTAGGGCGGTCAATACGGAACATCAACAAAGATGGACGCGCTGATGGTGTAAGACACCTTCCAAACATTTGGCAAAAGGTAATAAATAAGGGGGGTGACTATATAGAAGGTACGTAAATGTTGTACCCTTGTGAATAAAGCCATGTCAGAAATATCGAACTGTTGCCATTACTTTTTATCCAATATCGAACTGTTGCCATTACTTTTTATCCAACCCAAGTATTTCAACTAAACCGTGACTATAATTAAGACTTTATAGTACTATTAAGATTTCTTTTACATGTTCCATATTCTAGCTGTGAAGCGATGTACAAATACCATGGAATGTAAATAAATACAATATAATACTCTTTCACAAAGTAGCAGACTCTAAGTACAGATCTACAGATTAAGTAATTTTATGAATATGGTCACATTAGCTTTATCACCTCATTTAGTAATCAAATCATTAAAGGAGGTACTTCCAGAATGGCCTCCAGGTTCATTCAGTCTTCTATCAAATTGAGTACGGGTCTTTCCTGTGGGTAAAACACAATTGGAGCATGGTGCCAACCACACCACCTCATTCTAGTGCCGAGGTCACGGAAATGAGAGAGAATGGGGTTCTACCTTCATGCCTCCCCCACCCCCCACAAGTGCCTTCATGGCACGTGAAGGGGATACCTTAACAGACTGCATGATTAGACCAGCTGATGAAGACATTTGTTTAACTGTTTTGATTTTCTTTTCACTTTCAAATTTTTCAAATCTTGCCTTCTACATTATATTAGAAATAATTCAGATCACTCCTAGCATTTCGGAAGTAATAAATAAAGTGATAAAAATTAAACTTGAAGTATGTTACTAAATAGGAGCTGGCTCACCTGGCATGATGCTACTCCCAGGTTCATTTTCAGGCAACATGATCTCGGCCAGTCCACAACGAGGTCCAGACCCAAGCAGTCTTATGTCATTGCCAATCTTCATTAAACTACAGGCAATTGTGTTGAGAGCTCCAGACACTTCTACCATAGAGTCATGTGCTGCAAGAGCTTCGAATTTATTTGGAGCAGAGACAAATGGAAGACCTGCAAAGAAACGAAGATACACTGTGACTAAATAATATCATAATATAATATATCTCACTCTCCCTTCCTCCTTCTCTCTTTTTCTCTCTCTTGCTTTTCTCCTGTCTCCATTATATCTTAAATAATTGTTACTTATTTCCAATTTCGCTGCTTATCACGGATTAAAGTTGGAGAATAAAGAGGGAAAATGCATGTCTGACAGATTTTATTACAGTAAAACCTGGATAAGACTTATTACGCTATCCCATGTAATACGCTTTTTTGTCTGGTCCCTGCACATTTCATATATAACGCCTTTATAAAATACCCCGTTTGTTGCTCTCAAGTCCTGTATAATACACTATTTTTGTGGAATATTTTCGATTTAATTTTCAGCAATGAACTGTAACAGCACTGAAACATTTTGGCCATTGAACTCACTGATACCATTAACCTGAAAAGTACTGGTATTCGACCAACGCAATAATTTACATGATGAAATACTGCACCATTGGATTAAAATGGATTTGAGAAAGGTGGGATATGATGGTAGTGACTGGATTAATCTTGCTCAGGATAGGGGCCCATGGAAGGCTTATGTGAGGGCAGCAATGAACCTCCAGACTCTTTAAAAGTCATAAGTAAGTAAATAATGCACCATTTAACAACATCAAGAATTCGTCAGAGGAAAGATGATGCAGAGGATTACCCAAGATGTCATGATACGTTGTGTAGGTTTGTTCTTATAAAGTTTTGAAATTGTACCAAGTAAAATATTTTCTCTATCATAATATTAAAAATGTCAAAATAAAAAATATTACAGTTTCCAAATACAGCTTATTATAAATAGTTAAAATGACAAAATAAAAATAGCTAACTTTGTCACCAAATGATTAATAAAAACTCCAGAAAAGTCTTGGTCGCTGTTTCGTAATTTTTGTCGTTAGACACTCCTCTCAAAACTGCTAGATCTAGCAACTTGTCACTGAAGTTGGCAATGCTGAGTAGCTGTATTCCGATGGGAATGATGGGAAGAAATGGTTATTGGTTATACAGTAAAGGCTGCCAATCTGATAATTTTAAACATATATTATGAATACCCATTATTTACAGGATTTGTCAGTTTTATAAAATTTATATTATTGAATTATAAAACAATTCAAATAGAAAAAAAAAAAAAAGAAAAAAAGAAAAACTTTCGAACTAGAGCATTTCGTTGGCTAAAGTGCAAAACCTTTTTTAAGTCCTGAGAAGTATTTGAACAAACTACATCAACAGTCATCTGGGAAATGGAAGAAAAACTTAGAAACATCAAAATGCATATACATGTAGCTAGTCTGATCAGTCAGGCTTACGAAAATTTGTTTTATACTACACAACACTTTATTCACGGTACTTTAGGACTGTTGTCATTGACAAGATGAAATAATGCTAAATTAACAAGAAACTAAAATAATGATTGATTAACAAGAAACTTATGTTATCGCAATGAAACAATGATGGGTAAACAAGAAGCTTGGAATCTCTCTTCATCTATTGAAAGCTGGTTACTTGGTTAATTTCAAATAACGCAAGTAACTGATTTTACACTTTCCCTCAATTTACATAATTTTTTTCAGAGTCCTTTGAAAAGTGTAAAAGAGGGGTTCGAAGATTTCCTGCGTGAATATTAAACACAGGAAATGATTAAAAGACTTTTTAAGAATATCACTAAGCAGTCCAGGCTCTAAAAAGAATCAACTTAAGATTGTGATGAATTTACTGACAGGACATTGTACACACACAAAACACGCACACAATCATACTCGGTGACAGAAATCCTCAAATGTAGGCTTTGTCGGCCAAAAGAAAAGATATCTTGTGTGTTTCATTAAGCCTCCAAAGATATTAACTGTTTGGTGTCATAAATCGGATGAAGAATGCTACCAAACTGGTTGACTTTCAATGCTGTTTAATAAAGGATATAAGATTCTTTACCTGTGAGCTCACTAATCTTAGAAGCACACTTCTCAGCAAATCCAATTCTCGTGTTGAGACCAGTGCCCACAGCTGTTCCTCCTAATGCCAACTGGTACAGTCTTGGCAGAGTGTCCTTCACTCTGTCTATCCCATATTGCATTTGAGTAGCATAAGCACTGAATTCTTGTCCTAATGTCAGGGGCACTGCGTCCATAAGGTGAGTCCTTCCTATTTTAATTATTTTTTCAAATTCTTGGGCTTTCAATGCCAATGCTTTCTGCAATACGTCTAGACCTGGCATCAAAGTATGATGAATTTCTAATGCTACAGCAATGTGCATAGCAGTGGGGAAAGTATCATTTGAGCTTTGACTCTTGTTGACATGATCATTTGGATGGACAGGAGTTTTGGAACCAAGTTTACCTCCCAAGATTTCAATGGCACGGTTACTGATTACCTGGGGGAAAAAAAAAAAAGTTAATCGCAACAATATTACTTTATGTACAAATCTCATAAAATAATAAATAACGTAACATACACGTTATTCATTTTATTGATAGGTTTCATATTACTATTTCCCATTTTAAATTATAATTTTATATAATAGGCACAAGAATTTGTAAAATAAGCATAAGAATTTTAGAGTAAAACCCTGTTTTAATATTCTCGTTTTTAAGGAATAATCTGTTAAGTCTCAGTCAAACTGTCGTAAGAATAATGCAATAATTCCAGCTTTTAAGGAAACCCAGTTTAAGGAATGCTTTTCAAGTGATTTTGTGATAATGGAGCTCGAAATATCGACTCGACTTTCAATAATCAATAGTACTGGCAGGTTCAATAGTACGTCTCAATTGATAAAAAAAAAAACACACACACATATAGCTGCACGCACATATTTTTTCCAGAATTTTGCAAAGAAAAACTGGGCGTTCTAGCACATTTTGCCAGAAGCAAAGTACTGGATGTAACTACAACTATGATTTGATTTGCAACTTTACAATCAACAACCATTCTGTCAAGACTGTGTTGTAAAACATAGTTATATATATAAAATTTTTTTAAAATAAAGTGGGCAACACTAATCCTAATAGTCTCCTCCTTGACGCAAAGAAAGTCCGACACCAGTTACAGGAACAAGAAGCTATCTTATGGAGCCAACTTCCTCATAAAGGAAAAGGTGTTGCCCTTTATAAGGAGTATACGTCTGCAAATATAGTAGAATGGATTGATGATCATGGCTTATCATGCTCCGAATGAAGAGAAGCTATAATAATGACAGCAAATGTTTGTGCAGTGCGTTTTCTACCAGGCAGATCTCAGGACAGTACCCTCTGCAAGCATTGCAGCAAGGAGCATGAAACCCTTGCACACATCCTGGGATTCTGTTCATATGGGGAGGTTCTACGAAATAGAAGCCATATCATTCGGGCATGATGGCTCATGCTATGCAGGATTATGGCTACATTGTTTATGAGGAGGTCTGATTTGGCCACTGATGGCACTAGCAGACGCACTGATATCTTCGCGTTCAGACCATCTAAGAAACATGGATTAATATTGGATCCTACTCTCTGCTTTGAGTCTCATGTAGGACAGCCAGAGAAGAGCATATATGAGCCTACTGTCACATATAACAAAACCAAATACAAGCTAGACAGTATTAATGTTGTTGACTTAATGGTTGTGACATGAACTATTCTCAAATTTCTGGCGCAGTTTTGGACTTCACAAGAATTACAGAAGTCATATCTTTTAGATATTGTGATTGCTGCGCTTAAGGGGTCTATTTCGATATTCAAAAACAATTTCTTTGGCAGTAAGTGTAAATTTTAATATTTTTGTGTAAAAGGAAATCATACTCCATCATTTCTGTTACTTTTGTAGGCTACATTCTTTTATATATTAGGGCTAAAATTGTTGTATTTTTATATTAGATTTTGTTATAAATTTTCAAGTTGTTTGTGTCACTTTGTCAATGTGGCAACCCTCTAGTGAGGGAAGTTTTCTAAATTAAGTTATTCCATATATTCAACGAACATCACTTAGTTGGCAGAATGACACCAATATTACAAACAATTACAAATTAAACATATTTTTCGTGTATTTGAGTAAATATTACACAACATTTAAAACAGTAAAATTATTTTTTATACCTAAGCTATGGCCTTATGCAATACCTCACCTCATTTGTATTCATGTTTGTTTGCGTTCCTGAACCTGTCTGCCATATTACAAGAGGAAAATGATCACAATACAGTTTTCCACTGATAACATCATCTGCAGCCTTGGATATGGCATCTGCTACCTTTGGATCCAAACCATAATCTTTATTTACAATAGCAGCCGCTTTCTTCAAAATTCCCATTGCAGTAATTACAGGAAACTGTAAAACAAAAATAAACAAATAATCGTAATTAATGAGGACCATAATAATTACTGCGAAAACATAATGTATATAGAAGATGAATTACTAACAGAAAACCTGTAAAATGATAAAGGAAACGACATACAAATATCACAACTACTTCCACATGGATCATCAAGAATTCCATCATGGAAAACTATGTCATCTAATGGTAAGTCTTATTTTTACATTATACTGTATTACTTACACACCTGTTACTAAATCTATATATTCTGTGAAAAGATTTATTAAATCTACATACTTAGACTTCAACAAACAAAATTTAATAACACAATCTCAAGGGAAAAAAATGGAACTCTCTGCATCATAGCCCACAGTTAATTCCAAATTTACCACGAAAATCGTCTGTAGCTGCATTTAGATTGGCAACAGACCATGACTGTTTGGGCAAACACCTGCATAGAATTGGAATATATCAGTCCCCTAACTGCCCATTGTGCACTCAAACCAAGAAATGGATTCGGAACACTTCAAAATCTGTGGTTCAGTGGCTGACCATGACAATATCTTTGAAAAATATTGGAGTGCAAGAGGTCAAATATGACTATTGTCAAACGCCTGACATTATAAAACAACAAAAACAACATTATACTGTATCCTATTATAAATTTTATCATATAAGGCTCATTAGGCTACATATAAAGTTAAACTACAAAACTGTTAAGATCTTTAATCTTCTACAGCATAATTACTAATACACAGGTTCCAGTTGATAATAAACACGTATATTGCAATTTTTAGAATTTTTTAAAAGACAGTAGAACAATTTATTGTATGATCCTTTCTTACAACTTGGTAGATAGAAAATTTCTGGGTAGCTGTCCAAACCATGATCTCAAAGTCTGAATGTGAACTGGAAGTTACCACAATGAAACTTCAAAAATAATTTTAACATGAAAGTATCAACAAAGAAAGCCGAAATGATGCTACTTGTTAGTGCTGTACCTATTTTTTCCACCCTTTTATACAGAGGAGAGCCCTGAAGGCTTGCATCACAGCCTGCGGCTTATTGTGCTTTACCACTCCTCTTCTGTGAATGGTATAAGTTGCAAAAAAAGTCACGCTCTTGTACATATACAGCACACTGCATCGTGAATTTAACTCAGGCTATGGTAATAATGATAACAACATGTGAATAAATGATGACGAAATTAGTCAGAAGTCCAAAGCCTAAAGTTACCCATCAATTCTGCTTCAATTGGTTAAGGGAAAACTTCGGAAAAAAACCCCAACTTGTCCCTATCAGGATTTGAACCCAGACCCGCCATTTCACAATCAGACATGCTAACCATTGCGCCACTGACTTCTACCATTTTAAATTATACGAAATAATAGCGGGTTACATTTTAAGATTTGAAGGCAAGAAACTTAAGATGGCAGACAATGAAATTCCACAAACAAAGATGCAATTAAAGTGCATAGTTTTACAGAAATTGCTGTAACCAGCATCCTCTAGCCCAGCTGCTGACTAACATAAGATCATGGTTTAATTTTGATGGGCTATCATTAAGCGAGTTTGATCGTGAATTGGTTGCCAACCATCTGAAATTTTTCTGGATTGTCAGGAAATCAGTTCCCAATGCAGGAAAAAAATTAAATTATTGTTTTCAGGATGCTTAATGTCCGGAATTTTGTTCACTGCAATTTTATATTCTGAAATTTCATACTGATTCCGAGACTGAAAAATCTAACAGTTTCACAAGAAAGCTGGGACACTGTTTTGAAGACATGTATTGTGCCAAGTAAAAAAAAAATGGCTAACACATACATGTTCTTCCAATCAGTAATGTTCATTTGAAGTGAGTTTTTTTTGCAATGAAAAATCTCTGGACTGACTAGAGGAAATGAATGCCAGAACTCATTGGGCCATATTCATAGACATTCTTAGCACAGGCTTCCAGTGGATGATCAGCGAACTAACGTTTTCGTATTCACAAACCAGTGTTAGCGATACATGATATGATATGAAACCTGTACATGTAACCAGTCGATAGCCGGGGCTAGTTTAGCACAGTCGTAGCGCGGGCTAGCAAAATGTCTATGAATAGCACCCTTAATTAGTAAAGAAGAACTTTAATATGTCCTGTAGAGAATTTTTTTTATTTTGTTTCCACAAACAAAGCACTATTAAACAAAAGTAAAGAAAGCAATAAGTATTCTTTTAAACTATAATGTTAATATAGACAGTCTAGTGACATCCAGATCAATCTCTGTGCTTTTAAAAGTGTAAGACTTTTGTCACCTATTTCAACGTTCAACCAAATACTGATATTGATATTAATATACAGGGTGTAGGCTTTCACGGCCGGCGTCAATAGAAGAAAAGTTTTCCGGGCTATGAGGCCGTGGTCCGTTGGTTGTTGACCAAACGTTTCGTTCACCGCAGCAGTGAACGAAATGTTTGGTCACACAACCAACAGACCACTGCCTCATAGCCCGGAAAACTTTTCTCCTAATATACAGGGTGATCTGTTTGGGAAGACATAAAATAAAAACATGATAAAATGAGAATTGTTGCTATTTATTGTTAAATAATTTGTACATGCATTCTAAAAGAATGGGAGTTTTGTCCAAATTAAACTTCAACATGCCCACCATTGCGAACACAACATAGTTCGTATCTTGAGGCTAATTCCTCTCATGTGTGGTCTACATTTCAGGGGTAACTTTCTCAAAAGCTGAGAAAATCTTTGCTCTGAGATCATGAATATCCCTGGGTCGCTGTACATACACATCATTTTTCACGAAACCCCAGAGAAAGAAGTGTCAGGTCTGGGGAATTTGTAGGCCACATAATTGTCTCTCCTCGACCACACCAGTTGTTACCAAATATATCATTCACATAACCATACGTCTGTTGCCCAATGAGATGGTGCATCATCCTGTTGGAACACGATACCCATGTTGTTTTCCTGTTGCAGTTGTGGTTCGAAAAAGTTTTTCAACATGTCCAGATATGGTCCCTATTGAACTGTTTCCTCTGCAAAGATAAACAGCCCATACCGATTATAGCAACTTACTGCGCAACAAACATTAACTTTAGGACTAACCCGTTCCAGTTCATGAGACATGCGGATTTTTCATGTCCCCATATGATTGCATTATGGGTATTCACTTGCCCACTGACATAGAAGACACATTTTGCTTGTTGTTGTGCAGTAAATGGCATTTTGTTTATTCGATCATTGCTGAGTATCTTCTTTTGTTTCTTATGTGGTAACAATGATGATACAGAACTCCCATGCTTCAGCATCACATTGCAACTGAAAAGAATTCTACAGCACCCCCATTATAAATTTTATAGTCATTTTATTTCATGTCTTCTCAAATGGATCAGACCGTGTATTATACTGTATATATACTGTATACAGGGCGATTCAAGAGGAGTTATCGCCATTTATGGAGCATATTCCCAAAGACATTTTGAGCAAAAAATGTCATATAAACATAGATCCTTTTCTCAATATTTTCAGTTACACTAGTTTGAAGTTACATCCTCCATCCACTGAATGTGGTCATACCATTTTAACTGCTGTATTTTGATGTAATCTAAAATTATACCCTGAAATTTCATCATTTTTCGTATAATTGAGTTTCTAATTTTATCTTGGAACCTTAATTCAAAATAAAGAGGACTCAGACAAATGAGGCTATCAAATGCAAAACTCGCCTTATCCAGATAAAGTGATTTATCAGAAAACAGGAAAAACTGTTATGGATATGGACAGTTTTGCATTTGATAGTAGTTTTCTGAGCTCTATGGAAGAGGAATTAGACAAGATTTGCACAAACCGACTATATCAGTAGATAGAGAGCTGCAAGAAGTACAACATCCCATATGTAACTCATTTTTTTTAAATTCTGGATAAGACGAGTTTTGCACTTGATAGCCTCAAATATAACGAACTTCCTCAAAAGGACGAAAAACGAACATAGTGATGAAATGGTTAAAAAAAACTCTCTTGACAAGCTAGTTAATGACTTTACTCAAATGAAACCAAGAGATTACCTTTGCTACACTAGTGGTTGTTACCTATTATGCAAATAAAGTACAGTTTTTTTGTTAGGCCTAATTGAAATTAAAATTTCTTTATCAGTAAAATTGTGCGAGTTCATTTGTTCGCACCTACATCATATTAAAATGCATGGAAATTACGTATCAACTGACTGTTGATATACAGAATGAGTTAAAACTAGGCCTATGTGTGGAAATTGAAAATGTACTGTAGAGTAAATTGGATCATAAAAAAGATTAAACCGTATCTGTCCTATTTGGGACTTAAAATAATAAGAAATACCGGTACTTATGAAACAGATCTGATATCATGGGAGTCACTTTTTATCGTCACGTTTATCTCAGTTTGCAATATGCAAAATAGTGCATTTAAGAGGACGTAAGGAAGGAGTTCATCATGTGATGTACCCTATAAGGTCGTCCATAAAAACATCTTGCCTCCACACCCCATGAAAGCAAAAACTGAAATTACGTTCCTGGTTTCACACATTTGATTGACTTTGTTTTACTAATAATTAGGCATCTTATATTTCTTGTGCATAATTCTCAGCTGCACAGCTGTACTAGATGGCATTCTCAGACCGAAGGAAATCAAATCATAAAACTAGCAGCAATGTTCGAGATGCACTCACTAATATCTATCATGATAGATGGATAGTTTCATGTCCTGCACATTCACCCAATCTTAATTCTTTAGATTTAATCTGTGGGGACACCTAAAAGCCTTGATTTATGTAACAAACATTTCAAATGAAGAGACACTTCATCAACGTGTTGTAGGAATCTGTGAAACTATTTAACACTGTCCTGGGGTTTTCGAAAGGGTGGGATAGTCCATGATCCATGCCTATGCATACTGTGAATTGAAAGTTCAAAACATTGTTAATGTGTCATTGTAAATCCATTCCGTAAGTTTGAATTAAAACACCACTAGCCTATTTTGTCTTTGTTGCTAAATAACTTTTAAACCAGTCATTTCCGGACATATGTTTACAGGCCCTATATCATTTCTTTCTTGTTTTGGTGTAGAGAATTCAACCCTAGAGTTTGACTCAGTATTTATGTTACATTCTGTATATTGCAAAATGTAACTCAGTAAGTGCACTTTCAATTGTAAGTGACTTTGAAATGGATTCAGACTCTCAGAAGAGAACTGCATCCGGCCACAAACTCCATTCAAACGGAAATAATTGTTCTACCCCCCCCCCCCCCCCCGGAGAAGGGTCCGTAGGAAAGTGCCGCAGACTTAGGCTTATTGTGCAAACTCCTTATATTGGGATGATTTTTGTCATTTAGGATTGCTCTTCAAGCACATGATTCACTGCATGGTACCATTGTATCGATTCAGCCACAGCATCCAGTTCTGACTGGAGACCGCACCTCTGCGTCCCTGTGATGTTCACCTGCAGCCGCCTCAGATTGGTGGCATCTGTTCGCAATTCATGTGCAAGAATCTGCTGCATTCTTTAACGAGACGGCCATGCTGCCATCGATTAACCAAGGTGCCATCTATCTGAGGGAGCTACACTTCCCTGGTCTTCTGCAGTCTGCTAATTGAAGTTCCTGCAGTTTCTCTGGGATATGTGCAGCTCCCGCAGACAGATGTCACTTGTAGGCGAATCTCAGAACCACGTCCGCCATGTCCTCCTGGTCAACCTGTAACTATTAAAGATGATTAAAGAAAAGAAGGTGAAATGAGCCCAAAGTCCAATGCCGAAATTTACCTAGTAATTCTGCTTCAAATGGTTGAAGGAAAACCTCAGAAAAAATCCCCCAACTAGGTAACTTGTTCTAACCAGAATTTGAGCCTTGGCATGCTCGTTTCATGGTATGCAAGCTTAACATTACTCCACAGCGATGAACAATAATTGTGTTAGAAACAAATGATATTTTTAGCCCAATGTAGGTTCCCTCCAACATACAATCCATCTCAAATTCTTTTACAATTGGTTTTGGTTCAGAGCTCCTCATACATACACACATATAAATAGGCCTACCACCAACATATAATTTCATGGAGTTAGACCATTTGTTAACCTGTTCCGGCCTCACTTTTCCAAAAGTCTCTTCATAGCCTTCCTTGTCTTCTCCCTTTCGGTACAAAGCTTTTTAAAATTTTGGGTAGTCTTACTTATCGAATTAAGTTCAAGTTGTACTCGTACCTTCTACAGAACTGATGAATTGTTTAGGCTTGTAAATTGAATTAATCTAATTGCTATATATTATATATAATTTTATATAGCTCAACTGATGAATAATCCTTTATGCTTGTAAACTGAATTAATCTGCTTGTTATGTACTGTATATTTTTATATAGCTCAATCGATTAATTATATATATATATATATATATATATATATATATATATATATATATATATATGCTGTAAATCGAATTAATCTGCTTGCTACATAATGTATATTTTTGTACATCAACTGATAAATTGTTTATATTTGCTTGTAAATTTAATTAATCTGCTTGCTATATAGAGTGGAAGTGAAATAATGCTGCAGATTTTCAGAGAGAATAGTTCATATTATATGTGACAAAAAGTGTATTGGTGGAAAATTCATAATTTTCTCAGGAATTTTTTTTTTCCAAATGTTTAACATCCACTTATTCGGTAACTAATGCGAACAGAATCGTGACTTTTGTCCATATTGATAGAAAATCTAATAAAGAATCATAGGTATATCCCTCTGGCGCATTTCAATAGCATGGCTGGTTTTCGTGTAAATTTAATTTAAAAACCACTGAACAATGCAACCAGATTGCAACGTTGTAGCCAGAGAGTGAGTTGGGAGGCAATTCATGTAGGCTGAGTTCGTTGACCTCTTACCCATCTATATTACGAGAAGAAAGGGGATTGTGTTTGTGTTAGTGGTGAGGTGCCGGACTGCTGGAACTTCCAACTTAATTTTCTAATTAACCGTGAATTTAATCACAAAACGTAATATAGGTTTTCTATTCATTTCAGTGTACCCTATCATCCCTTTCAATTTGGAGGATTATTTCAATTCCACCCTGTATATGGCACATTTTTTGTATAGCTCAACTGACGAATTGTACATGCTTGTAAATTGAATTAAACTGCTTACCGGTACTGTTTATTGTATTATTTTTGTATAGCTCAAATGATAAAACTGCTTGCTATGTATTACATAGCCACCAGCGTATCGGTATTTTGAACTACTCACTTATGCACGTTTTGCATGACAGGAGTAATTAGGGGTAGGAGCGGGTTAGAAGCAATTACATTTAACAATATTCGCCGAGTATAATATGAATTAAACGTAGATACAGCAAAAATAATGTAACATGTATACTGATACCTCTGAATGAGGTTCTGGCTGATAACTTATGTATATCTATTATCAGGCAGTACACTTCACTTGACGATATGCATCAGAGGAAGAACAATTATTATTGTTTGTATACATCTTAGTCTGATTAGCGTAATAGCCTATGTTACTAGTCAGCTATGTACACAATGGAAGGGAAAAGGAACTGGCCACCCTACCCCTTTAACTCCTGGTTATGAGTGATGCCTTATTGATGTCACTTTTGAGGTTCAAACCTGTCTTCAGACAGCTGAATAAACAAGTATGCTGAAAAAAATTTACTCGGTACAGGTAGGTTATTTTCTTAAGTCTTCTCCGTTGTATTAGCCTTGGTTAAGATCTGTAAGTGAATCCACATGGTAAATATAAATCAAAATCAGTGGCAGAAAAGAAACAAAAACTACAGCACTTACAGGCATTCTTTCTGTTTCCACACCAATTGGAAAATTTATAATGGATCGTGCAGTTTGTGAACCATAGTATTTATCAGCCGGTACTTGTACTTCTCCGAGGGTGTCTCTTTCAGTCCTGAAGTTTGCCTAAATTTGAAGAAAATGACACATCACATACATTTTGTAGAGTATTACAATTTACTAAACTACAATATTAAATCAATGAAATCAGAAGAAGGTAAAGTGTTTATAAATAACTTCAACAAATGGTCTCTGGGTCTCTCGGTGACCACCGCAATCTTATACTTATCTTACCATATTCGATACTTGTTGTGCGTTATACGATACGGTTACTTTTAATTTTCCTCCATGAAATCTTTTCATATGTAATGCTGCTCGCCTCCCAACTCGAGAAAGTTGCAGAATTGTTGAACTCATGGTGTTAAAGGATTACGGCCTTTTTTTTTTATTGAACTCGCAAGAAATTAAGAACTCGGAACGCAAACGTGGTCTGCTGCAGATTCTACCACAGGACTAGACGATTGGGAGATCCGAATGTAAAATGGGGACATTTAAAAAGTATGGTTGCCACCATGATATCCAAAAGATGGCACCACTGCCGAGATCGGCAGCAGCAGAACGAATATTTCCCGTTCGTCAGAGGTTTTGTTGATTATATGTGAAAAATGTGTCATTGGTGTTAAATAATGCGAATTTCGTGATGAATATTATAGATATTTGGTGTAGTGTGGTGTTGTTTTATAACTGAAGTACAGTCTCTGATGATATAATTCAATAATAGGTGATCGCATGTGAGTTGTAGCGGTAATATAACGAAAGTACTGTGATGTGATAGTAGAAGAATGATTAGATAATGATGATTACACCTTTCGGTCGTGTATATAAATTAATCTTATAGTACGATAGATCAGTGTTTTAGTGTGTCAAATTTTTTCGTCTTGTTCGGTTTATCAGTCGTTACCAATGTTGCAATACACCGTGTAAGCAATGTGCCGAATCTCCAAGCGTGGATATATACCTACCTTGTACACAATATTTTAAACAATTATATTTTGATTAGATTATTCGCACAATTTTAGTTAAATAAACACGGTTCTACAAATTACCAAAATTGAAGTAATTTATACAAAACATTCATGCGCTCTACACTTCTTGAATTATGTGTTGCTAATATACTTTTATTGTTTTATATTAGGATATAACATAATTTTCTTGCATTTAACTTATATGATGAACTGTATATTGCGAATATTTTTCTCTGTTGGGTTGATAATATATCTATTTTTTCGCTATCTTTTGGATAGGATACATGGAAGTTGAATTGCTAATAACGTAACTTTTACTCACAATTAATTTGTATGCAGATGATATATTACTAAAATATTATATTATTACCGGCGCTGTTTATTATTTTTGTTCGTATTAATAAATTAATTAGTTTCATTATATTAAGAAACTTTTGTTAACTAGATTATTCTTAATTTTTAACGTTTTGTTTTGTTTTCAGGGTCTTATCAACATGGCCAATTTAAATTCACCTGAATGTCAAACAGCTTTCAGATTACTATCAACACAAAGATTTTAGAAGGATATTTGCCTAAATATACTTAACATTATCGCTTTCACCATATGTTAATCTCCAAAGCACCAAGATGGAATATTTTAAGTAAGCGAGATATATATGTATATATAAGTTATACTTAAATGCTCAGAATCTGACATTTGATTTGATCAATAATTACACTAAATTTATTTACAAAATGTTTTCAGCGGTGTTGGATTCCTGTGCAAATGTTTCCTGCGCACCATGTTTGTCATATTAAACAATATGTATTGCATCCCAACATACGTAGTGTGGATGGTGATGATTTTTCCGCTCAAGAGGTATCACCCTGATTTGTATTGGAAAATAGAAGGCCATTTCTTTCATTGGTTGCTAGCAATGGTCAGCATGTGGAGCTGGTCAGCAGGTTATGACAGTAAGTTCGAATTATTTAAAATTTCAATTTGTGTTCTTTATTCATACAGTGAGGAAACTGCCAGTTAATTTTGGGATACCTTCTTGCATGAATGTTGTACACAATTTAATTAAGAATGTCAGCGTCGAAAAAAAATAATATATATACATTAGGTAGGCTACTTTACATTTATCCATCTAAAATACAAAATATTAATGCGATTTAATTAAACAATGGAAATATTAATAAAAATGACTTCATAAGCATATTAATATATGTCTTTCCAAGATAAGTGACTGAAAATTTCAATTTTAATACCGCTACTGTATCTACGATATTGTTTCTAACAATATGAGACTTATTGTTTACAGTAACATTTCCTCTGCTGTGTGAGATAGATCAAAAGATTCTGAAATTTGTACACAGTCTAATTTATACTCTGATTTAGTGTTATACTTTTAATGTAAGACATGTGGCGGACTTTAAACATAGTTCATGGAATAATAAAAATATTTAATCAGAGACTGACTCTGTATCTTTCTCGATATCAGAAAGGTCTAAATTATAGAGAAATGTATTGTAGATTGGACTTTACCTTACTTCCTCCTGTGGAAGAATGGAACTTTTGAACATATGTTACGCCACTGATTTAATACTGCCATTATTGAAAACATGGTACTCGTATAATAAAATTCTCGATCTTGAGTCAAAGTTGTAGAAGTACGAGGAACATAATACGATAGATTGTAATACATATAAAAGGAAGAATAGGATGCGATTTGTAATCTGAAAGCAGGTATACGCTTAGCAAACGGACAGTGCATGAATGAGGGAATGACGTGTGTGAATATTCGCGTTCGATTATCCGCAGTAATGTCGAAGATCTACTGTAATTGAACCGGAATATTGAGAAACTCCATGTCTAGAAAACTAAACTTTTCAAGAGATACAAAAAACATCTCAGGTTCTAGATTTGTGCTCGAAAATGAATGTTGATGGGAGTAGCCTATGTGGAGTTTCTCTTCATATACAGGGGCGTATTTTGCGGGCTACCGGGGCTACCGGCGGTAGCCCAAGGAAATTACAAAAGAAAAAGTTTATAATATAACATAATGTAATAATTTTGTATTATTAGTTTTACCATAGTAATTAAAATTAAAGTAATTGTTAGATATATTTTGTGTAATAATAGGGTCAGCGGTAGCCCAAGCCCTTTAACCAGTATACGCCACTGCTTCATAATATCATGAGTCTACATGTTTAGAATACGAAATCATATATAACTCAATTTCGTAAAAAAAATGGACATGTGGGATTTCTCAATATTGTGATTCAATTATTGCAAGTGCTGCTGTTCTTATTTTAGTCAGTTTAACGAAGGGAAGTTGAGAAATAGAATATGATGTTTGCAGAAGCCATTATTTGAAATCCGCGGTTGGCATAGAGACAGCGACTTTCTTTTAATGACTTACATCAAATTGTATCGTGACAGTTCTCGTCTAATATAAATTCTAAATTGTAGAGAAATATAGACTTTAAGTTCCCTTACATTCCCCTGTGGAGGAAAGTAATTTTTAAACATATGTCATGCCAATGATTTAATCGTATAATTATTACATAAATGGTACCTACTATTTGAATAATCCTCTTTCTTGTAGTCAACACAGTAGAAATGCGAGAAAAGGTGTTGTTGATATTCGACATTCATCCAATGAAAGGCTTACACTAAATCTATTTACGAAATGTTTTCAGCGATGTTGGATTCCTGTGCAAATCACAACAATGAATATCGAATATCAGCAACATATTTCGAAATGTTACTATGCAAAACTTTGCAAGAAAGACGCAAAATTTCGAGAAACAGTACCTGTTCATGAAAGACAAGCAATCACGATTCTATTTTTGTCAACAGTGTATTCGTACACAACTTTGATATATTTATTCATCGTGTCTAAACAGTTGCTTTCAGGAATCGTACCAATTGTTTTTCTTGGAGTGGATTTGCTCAGTAGAAATATCGGTATCATATGGGAACCATGCTGTTTCGTTTACGCCATCACTTCCCATTTCTGTTTTCTTAATCTGTTTCTGTATATCCCATAAAGATGTCAATAATTAATCAATTACTTATATCTGTTTCCCCTACAATAAACAGCAAATATGTATTCTTTGGAAAACTATAGATAAAATAAACATAGGCCTAATTTGCAATTTTTGCAAAAGGTGTGCGACTAATAATAATAATAATAATAATAATAATAATAATAATAATAATAATAATAATTTTTCCCGATAGTTTCATAAGCATGTTTTGTCACATTATTTTGATAACCTGGATGCTTAGAATTCCACAAAATGACATGCTTTCTGTGTACTTTGATTAGATTAGTAATAACTTATTTTGTCCACTTTAATCTGAACATTTTAACAGCCAGGCAAAAGATATTTGTTGCTCTGATGCTTGCTGCTCACACCGAACTATGATTGAGGGAAAATGTCCATCCATAACAAATGTGAATTCTCTTAGGCATACCAGAAAACGGCGGATCACTGCCTAATGTGAACCGAATGATTGGTTCCCATTTGTTGCGTCATCCACATCAATGAATTGAGTCAGCAAACGCATAATTGCCCTTTGATCAGTCATTGCTCCTTCACGAAATGTATACCTGTCTTGAAAGAAGGGGTTGACCCTTCTCCTGTGGAAGGTATTCCCTATCCTCTCCTTATACACTACCTAGACCTAGGTACTTATTTTAGCCAAATATGATAATTTTCCCTTGTCTTACATTGCGTTTTCTTATAAACTAATTTGTAATTATGTGATGCAGGCATAATTATATTATTTTTTTACAACATATGAATAGTCTTTTCTGATATTTAAATTCTTAAGTTTTTGCATAGTTATGTGTGTCTGGTCAGTATTATGCATTGATGGCAGGGAGAGAGGGGGTTCTGCATTTTTATCAATATTTTTATTTAAGAATTTATTTAGATTTCTTCTTGATTTTAAGAATTTTATATATGTACCTAATGCTTAGAGATAGTAGTAATGGTCAGCACGTCTGATCGTGAAACGAGCTGGCCCGGGTTCGAATCCTGGTTGGAGTTTCTTCCGGGGTTTTCCCTTAACCAATTGAAGCACAATTGTTATGTAACTTTCGGCATTGGACCACGGACTCATTTCGCAATAATTAATTCACAAATCATCATCATCATCATCATCATCATCATCATCATCCATACCATAGCCCGGGCTCAGTTCACACTGCAGCGTGCTCTACTTGTACAAGAGCATGGCCGTTTGGCTACCCAATTTTAACAGAATAGGCGTGATAAGCACAATAAGTCTCAAGCTGCAGTGCAAGCCTTCAGGCCCCTCCTCCGTACAAGAGAAAAAAATGCTTAGAGATTAACAATGAAGTCATTATCTTTCGCGTTGCTTAATATTAAAGAAATTTAAATACAGTTTTGATGCTAGGCAGAGAGATACAGTACACCATCACCCATTCTGGGAAACTAAATCGCACAATAGAGTACTTACGTACCTTTTCATTGTTATTGATTGGAAAAGAATACATTATCACTGATAAGAGACTTGTTATGTCTGCCTCCAATAAGGACAAATTTGTGTTTGAAGCATTAAACAATTTGATGTATACTAATTTTGAGAAGTAATTGACAAATTACTGTAAATTTATTTAGGAGGCCATTACTTGCTTACAGTCATCTGATGATTCGTTTGTTTTTAAAATTCAATTAATAAGCCTATTTGTTGAAATTATTTCAATTATACAGTAAGATGGAAGGAAGAATATTTCATTAATTCACGTAAGTTATAGCTAGATCTGGTCATTACAAGCAAATTTTATCAAATGTTTTTGATATGACAAATATATATTGTAGGTACTTTAGAAAAAATTATATGCAGCATGTAGCATTGCTGCAGAGCATAAATGACAGTGCATACTCCTTCATTTTTCTGACTTGAAAAGGCTGCGTGGGTGTAGTTCTACCTGAGGCACTCTGGTTGCAGTATTTCTGGCTTTCTACACCTACGTTACTACAGTTGAGTGAAATTTACAATTCCTATTTAGATAGTTACTTTTTATGACTAAATTACCACTAAAATATGGTCACAAATAACTTACTCTATACTACTTTATGAAAAACAATATCTATTTTTTAACGGTTTTATGGAATCCATAATGAACATTTCAGACACAAAATGTAGTCTTTCTTTTTCTAAAACAGTTTGTAAAGGAACGAAATGTTGTTATACTGTTTTATTCGTCATACTTCTCTGAATGATATCAGAGAAGAAATGCAATATGTTTTCTGATACTTTATAGGATCTTTGTTTTCTTTTAGAATTTTTCTCGCATGTAAATAAAATATTTAATCAACATAAGACACTGCGAGTTCCTTTCTGTTTGTATTAAGTGATTTCATTAGTGTAATTTGTAAGAATGCTGCCAATTTTAATCCATACCCAGATTTGTAGGCTTGTTATTTTGTAACTGTATGGTATAGAAATTACTATTGAAGGTTTAATTATTCTTATTAAGTTTTGTGATTCTTTATTGGTATGGATTCTCATTATTTTATTTCTTCGTTTCTTAGTTGTAGAATTAGGAGATGATATCAGAACATGTCTGGAGGATCAAACACTAGTCATAGCTAATCATCAATCAACGGCAGATGTTCCATTGTTAATGGCAACATTCAATACAAAGAAAAATGTCCTGCCAAATCTCATGTGGATAATGGATAGAATCTTCAAGTACACGAACTTTGGAATAGTTTCCATACTTCACGAAGATTTTTTTATCGTTTCGGTGAGTGAAACTCAAAAATTTTAGTGTTAGAATTGATTTAAGTGTGTTTCATAATGTTTTCTTTTTAATTTAGTATTGTACTACTTTTCTCTGTAGTGTTTTTATGATATAAATTAATTCGAAATTAGTTATTTATGTTGTCTGTCTGTTGTGTAATTATTAGTCATCACTGTGGCATAGTTTATCAGTGGCAAAGTTGGGGCAGTGACCTGATGTACATTTATAGCGTATAAATGTCATTGATTTTGTCTAGACTTTAATCTTTAACTTTGCCAAGAAATCTTTTCGCTGTGACGTGCAGAAATTGTTTACTTGCTGATATCACAATCTTAGCATTAAATCAACTTCTTTCTTTCTTCATAACATTAATTTTAATATTTTGATAGTATTTTTTAACAGTTTTAAGCCTTTATTCTCACGTTATTATTAACATACGTAGTTAGTATCTGAAAAGTTAATGTCAGAAGAGTAATATGTACAGCACATATTGAACATAACAAAATGAGTTCATGTATCTTCGAGGAAGTTAAAAAAAATATACAAAGTTCTTTTTTTGCTTATCATATGTTCATTGTGTTACCGCATTCTCTAAAAAAATTATCACAAGCATTGGTATATTGAGAAAGATGCAATGGGAATTCAAATAATTTACCTCCACGTGCTATATCAGGAAGTGATGATTTTTTTAGATAATAAATTTAAACTTATCTCTACAGACGTAATACAAAGAGATAAGAACAAAGTGCAAGTAATTTATAAGCCTTCAGAGTATTTAAATACTTCTATTCATATATGGCTACACACAAAAAATTTGTTGTGGACTATGATTGAGCTCAAAGGTGCAGTAACAGGATATTATTGTATAGTGTGTCCCAAAAACTACGTCGCTGAAAAAAGAAACTCGATTTAATGTGGAAAGAGATATAATATTATAAAACGAAATTGTATTACGAAG
Organism: Periplaneta americana; assembly: GCF_040183065.1. Classification (NCBI taxonomy): domain Eukaryota; kingdom Metazoa; phylum Arthropoda; class Insecta; order Blattodea; family Blattidae; genus Periplaneta; species Periplaneta americana. The sequence continues at coordinate 60,361,032 of NC_091123.1, read as the reverse complement.
TTGAAAATGTTTATCAGTATTATCAAGTTTGTTCTTAGTAGACCAACTTTACCAATCACCGAGAAAATTATGACTGCTTTGTTTTTCTGAGTAAAGTGACTTTTGATACGCAGTGTAATATAGTCAATGGCATCTCAATTTTGCGAATGAAGTTGGGAGCACGTGGTAGCATTGCAGTTGAGACATTGCATTACAAGCCAGAAAGTCGTGGGTTTATTTCCCAATGAAGTCATGAATTTTTTACCACTGATCTACCATAATCCTTTCGGCTGTATCATGGTCCTAGGATTCATTCAGCCTCTAACAGAAGTGAGTACAAAGGGACTTAGGACAAAGGTGGCCAGCATATAAAACTGACATCCATGCTGCTACTCATTCCTGATTGTCTCATAAAGTGGGAATCTTAACATCCTGCTACCCTAAGGGTCTTTTGGGGCCTGTAATGAAATAGCTTAGCTTCAAGTTACCAATTGCTTCTCTATATTCAGAACTATGTCACTGTTGCGGCAGATATAAATATGTTCATTTTTAAGTATCTTAATTAAAAAAAAAATAGCAGAAACTTAATAACACAATCTGGGTTTATTCAAGAAGTAAACATTTTACAAAAGGATTACAATATTCTATCTATTTCAGAAAAATTAACACCGTGATCCCCACTTGAATCAATGGTATACAATATAATCTTGAACTTTTGGAAAATATGAAGAAAAAGAACGTAAATACAAAAATAATAAAATTACTAGCGTTAGAAACTATAAATGCATTATATCCAAAATCAGAGTGCTTACACATTTACAAAAATCTCTGAAACAAAATAATACTGCTGGAGCAAGCAACTGCAATCTTTTTCGCCTTTACGTTACACTAGGAGAACACAACACACTATGATAGTGAATAAAAATATATTAATACTGGTCTACAACAATATTATGTACAGAATAAATTCATTTTTCAAAGTAACCATATTTTATGATTGAAAATCTGCAGTTCAGGCTATTGTTTCGTTAACATCAGAAAACAAGAGCTTGAGAGAAATCTATATCGATATTTTTTCTACAAAAACAGACAAAAATATTTGGTTTACAGTGAATACCTTCTCACTGGATTAGAAGGAAATGAAAATGGAGACTTTCTGGCAAAGAAAGAATCACAATCCAACAAAGATTTCGTAATATTCAGCAAAATCATTAATAAAGAAAATTAAATAGTAATAAAACAATTAGTGGAAATAAATCTTTGTGCAAATTTTTAAATAATAGAAATTTTATTTCTAATTTTCCAAGAACAAGAACAGCAGTGGTTATCTTCAGAGTAGTAACTGGGCATGACTTTTTGGCAGCATATCTATTCATAATTTGAATTTGTACATTACCGAAATGTGTTGTCTGGAGATAAGATTCAACTATGAACTTGTACCACATATTAAACATCAAAGCTACCAGTATTTCAGATGAAGTGTTAATAGCATCACAGACGTTTACTAGCATATTGGAAAAGAATTTGAGAAATTCAATTCATATTCTAAGCATTTAAGTAATTAAAAAAAATAAAATTGTGACCTCATCACCCATTTTATTTCTTAGCACGAGGAACTTCTGTTTACCACTACTCTACCAAGGTCTTAGTTTCCAGCTTTTCTTTATGTACTATTTTTTGTTTTGTTTTTTTTTTTCGAAGTGCCATGTTTTCTATTTAATTGTTTTAATCAAATAAAACCATTGCTGCACTTGAAATATATGAAATACGAAACCAACCTTCGGACCACAGATTGGAAACCACTCGTGGTCAATTTTAAAATGTTATCAGTTCGCATTACGTGCTGTATATTCATGGAGTCATATCAGCGCTATTGTACGAGATAGTATAACTAGTGATCGACCAATAGTGTCTACTCTTTTTCTTACGTAATCATATCCCTTTTGCTTAGTGTACAATGTTGAGTATCTTGCTGTGCTATCATATATTACTCATGAAGTTACTATTGCGTAACCAGCTAGACCGAAGGTTACGGCAGATTGAAGTTGGTGTTTTTATAGCTGTATAGAAATGTGTATCTTTACTATATTAAATAAAGGATTTCGTACATTTTATATTTATTAAACGGAAGTTTACCGACAGAACTTCGTGCTTACATTTTCTAGAGACCTTGACCTGTACAATCATCTGCCCACACGGGCAGTTTTCTGAATTACTGTAAAGTGATTGCCCCCACAAGGCCACCTACTTGTTTCTGCTAGCACATCTGTAATTTCACCACTTCGTTATGTACCTCTTGTACCATTCTCAGAGAAACTTGAAACCTTCTACAGTAACGAATATCTTGATACAATAACTGCATTGCATGTAATCATGTGTGATTTTTTTTTTGGTAATAAGATAATTATTTGAAGGTCGTCGTTGTTATGGTTATGGTTGACATTGGATCCTTAGTTTGCAGGTTCAAACCCAGACGAGTACGATTTTTAAGAATAAAAGAAAATCTTGACATGACTTCCGTCTGAAGTGAAGGGAATTTCGTATAGTTTTTTTTGGGCCAATAAAAAATCCCAGTCTCTAAATACTTCAGAAAAAATTACTGGCGTCATTTTCTCGCGCAAATTTCTTAAGAGTGCGTAGACAGATGTCTGTACAAACCTGCGAGACTGCAGCAGTTTTTGATAATTGAATCCGAAAATTGAATTATTGCGTAGGTTCTTAAAATATGCAAGAAACTGTGAACTGTGTTAACAGTTAAGTATCTAGGGGTGTACAAAAAAAAATTCACTAGGGTGACGTACATAAGAGGCTTACTTCACAAATATAATCTAAAGTAATGATCGTTTGTAAGCTCTGTGTGAAGTTTGTTTTAATGTATTACAGACTTGTCACGTTTTAATGTTTTAAAGTTAGGTTTTGAACAATTTTCAGGGTAAAGACAAACGTGATGAATCTCTGCAAGCTCTAGTTAAACATCTGCGTGACTCATACATTCCCCGCAGACGTAAGTGGATGGTTCTCTTTCCAGAAGGAGGATTTCTTAGAAAGCGCAGGGAAACTAGCCAGAGGTTTGTAACTAATTCGTATGCAATGAGTTATTTTTTAATGTTACATGGAATTTTTAGCCTCCTGCTACAAATAGTATATAGTTCTGAACTTAGATCTTTTATACTCTTACCTCACAAATATTGTATTAACTTATTTGCACTGAATTATCCACTTGCACACCAGAGATAGTTAAAATAACGGTTTCAGTCTATGAAAGTGTTTGATTATCCTGTTAATAGATAATATTCATCAGTATTCCCGCATAATCGTTGTATTGCGTTAATGTGAGCATTATTTCATATCCTTACTGCTTGACCTTGAAAGTAATATATATGTACACAGTTAATCACCTGCTGTAGTGACTGGAAGAAACAACTGCAGTGATGTAACAATGTGTACCTTAAATATTACCTCAACCTTGTCATGCAAACACTTTCACTCTGTTAATTTGTTAGTACACTAAGCCTCTGTCCGTCATAATATATACGCACGCCATTCAGGTAATTAAAATTACAATTCTTATACGATAATGTATTTCGGTTTTTTCATAAGCTTTTTTGTGGCACTTAGGTTTATTTGTTGTAAGCAAAATAATTTCTGGTTACCAGATAAACAATAAGAAGTACATTTAATTCATTTCCATTAACTTGTTTTGTATGTTAAATTTGTACAAAGAAAAGTGAAAGCTGTAATATTTTTTGCACAGGTTTGCACTGAAGAACAATTTACCAGTATTACAACATGTGTCTTTGCCAAGAGTTGGTGCCCTTCAAACTATTGTGGACACTGTTGGTCCAGACAAAAGTAGCAATCCTGGGGGTAACAACAACACTGATCCAGCACATAATTTAGATGGTATGATTTGTATTTTTACTTAATTGTAATATAGAGTAATAATACAAACGTTTATACAAATAACAGGATTTTATTAACTAGAAATACATAATGGTAATTGTATTGTCATGTAATGTGATATTGTTACTTTTAGGAATGGGTGTATATCCTACCCACGTGAACTGGGTGCTCGACATCACAATAGCATATCCTGAAGGCAAGCCTCTTGATCTGGGGGCAATTGTCACTGGCTACAGAAAACCCTGCAAAACTTTCCTCTTCTATAGGCTTTTCCCTTGCAGAGACGTAAGTTTATTTTTTGAAGTTAATTTCTTACATTTCTATTGATTACTTAGCTACCTCAGGATTGAAATATTATGACTTCAAACGTAACCTTGAGCAATTGATTCAATCAATTGATGTCATAAAATTTACTTTCATGTGTAGATGGTTCCTCTCAGTATCATAGTTTCTGTCCGTGATTACAGACACTCAAATGTACTGTATATGTAGATAACATGTAACTGATTAATACCTGAAGTCCACACCTGTGGAGTAACGGTCAGCGCGTCTGGCTGCGAAATCAGGTGGCTCGGGTTCGATTCCCGGTCGGGGCAAGTTACTTGGTTGAGGTTTTTTCCGGGGTTTTCCCTCAACCCAATATGAGCAAATGCTGGGTAACTTTCGGTGCTGGACCCCGGACTCATTTCACCGGCATTATCACCATCACATTCAGACGTTAAATAACCTTAGATGTTGATAAAGCGTCGTAAAATAACCTACTAAAATAAAAAAAAAATTAATACCTGGACATGTACAAAGAAGATTCTGTTCTATGTGGGACGTTGTTTTTAGGGTTAACGTGGGAGTCTGTTACTGATTGAATTAGATTTTTGTGGGAAGTTTCTAAATAGTCTTTCGAAAAAGTATTTTCGGTATAATACTTCGTAAATGAAAAGTAAATATCTTGTACCTTTTCATATTCGAGAAACATTGACTGTGAGAGAGTTATTCCTTACATTAAATGTAAATCCACCAATTAAAAGAAAATACGCAAACTGAACTTTTGTTTTGCTCTTTTAAGTGGTAGTGCACTCTTGTAATTCAATTAGTACGCTTGTCGCAGGAAAGTGCTAGTCATAAATAGTTGTACTTTTAAAAATGTTTAACAATGCCTGAATTTCTAAAATAATTTCACAATTTAGTGTCAGATCACAGAATTCATGCTGTATATAAAAATTACTTTTCTGTACTTACATAATACCTTTCTCAAGTTTTCATTTAATGATCAAATGTTTTCCATAAGCCTATGTGAGAAAATGTGTACTTATTCTTTTTGCAAAAAATCTAAAGCTATCATCATTAGATGTCAGCAAGGCATATAGGGGCATGGAAATAGAACTCCATACTGTGATGCCCTAAGTATTAGAATGAAGTGGTGTGGTCAATACCAAGATGCAATCACCTTTTCACCTCGGGGAAGACCTGGTACACAGTTTAATGTGAGACTGAATTTACCCCCAGGCCATTCTGGAAGTTTGGCAATGAGAAAACCCCATCCTGGATTTGAACCTGAGGCTTTCTAGTCCATAGTTAGCTGTTTTACTAACTGAGCTACTACATAGTTACTTTGAATACTGAAGTACTTCAGAAAAATTGCTTCTATTTTGGGCAATAGTTTTATCAAAAGGGAATGAAAAAAAGCTGAATTATTATTATTATTATTATTACAGTGTTGAAAAGGTTTTTCATGATTCCTATACTATATCCGCTTAGAGAACGACTCTGACAGTTGTGTGTGGCATTGTCAATATGCACTGGTCGAAGCTACGGAACTGCTCGGCTCGTGCGGCGGGACAGTCGAAAATGTTTCGTTTACTATTACCACCACCCACCGCCTGGACGCCTGGCAACTGACCACGTTGTTCTGTTCCGAGAGACATGGCAATGCCAAGCCGTTACCATGGAGATGTTTACAAATCTCTGTAAGGGGATAGGCCAGCTCAAGGTGATTCATCTCTCTAGCTTCCTCTCTCTCTTCCACACAAGAACTGTCAGAGTCGTTCTCTAAGCAGATAGTATAGTATTTATTAGGCCTACCATTAACTATTTTTTGTAATAACTTCATTAACCAAAATTTTTTTAATTAACACAATATCTTGATGCGAAAAATGAACACAATGTTTATTGGAATTTATCCAAGTTTATGGATGGATAATCTCAAAGCATACAGAAAGTGACTGACAATCTGCTTCTAGGGCAAATGGCTTTGTTGCCAATCATCCAGAATTAGACAACAACAATCTGCTTCTATGACAAATGACTTTATTGTCAATCATCCTGCATTAGACAACATTCTGCTTCTATGACAACTTTTCTAATATAGATTCACACTTGTAGGTTAAAGCAAATAATGATGAAACATGCATTGAAATTTTGTGCTATTTGGAAAATTATATATTTTTTTTGTTCAAAAACAGCAATATCATTAACATTGCTTAAATTCTTTTGAGCCATGATTGTCATAGATTTTAAATTATAAGCTAGCTTGATCTATTTTAGGGAATATTGTTTTACTTATATGTATTTATGAGGGTGTTAAAATGTAATTGGAAAATTATCTGAACATTTCCACCTGTATAATTTCGTATTTTCGAAAGCAATCTTATTTCGCTTAACTATGCCATCTGAATTTTTTCATTCATTAATGTTTGCTCTTTGGGTCATAAATAAGCATTTGATGGCCTGACTATTGAGAATCATTATTTTAAAGTGTCTCTTCACTGCCAACATTTTATGGCAGACTTGACTCCATCATGAGGAAAGGTAAGATAGTCACCCTACATTAGAAGATTTCCAACTCAGTGTATATGATCGCGAAACTATTGAAATTGTAAGTGAATATTATTGCCACTGGTGGAAAAAATTGGAATAACATCTCATGTTATACAACCCGATCGGTATTACAGGTATCCATTGTACCAACAATGTTATTAATAGTATATTTCATATTACTCCTTTAAGTTAGAGCATGCAGTTATGTATCACTTTAAATGAAATGTTCAGAATATGTATTATATGTCTTTCTTGTGTTAAATTCTATCCTACCTGGTTAACATGTTTCGGTCTGTTATGAACCTTCTTCAGAACTGGTTGTTGCTGGTCTTGGCGCCTTTTGTTTTGTTTCCTGTGGGGGTGTGCTTGTGTAGTGTAATGTGGAGTCAAAGAGTGTATGTGTTCTGAAATTGAGTTATGTGTTGAGAATTTCATTTGGATGTGTTTTTATGTGTCTGTATATTTCGTATTGTTCTAGTGTGTTTTGTTTCTGGCTTTTTGGTTGGATGTGTAGAATTTCCATGTCTGTGTTGATGTCTCTGTAAATTCTACACATCCAACCAAAAAGCCAGAAACTAAACACACTAGAACAATACGAAATATATAGACACACAAAACCCATCCAAATGAAATTCTCAACACAACTCAATTTCAGAACACACACACTCTTTGACTCCACATTGCACTACACAAACACACTCCCACAGGAAACAAAACAAAGGCGCCAAGACCAGCAACAATCAGTTCTGAAGAAGGTCCATAACAGACTGAAACATGTTAACCAGGTAGATAGAATTTAACACAAGAAAGACATATAATACATATTCCGAAGTGATATAGTGTTAAAAGTTGTGTAATCAAGATGTATGAAATGTTCAATCATAATATGCATACTGTATATGGTTTTTGGTTTAAGATATGGATAAGAATATAATGAGTGAACCTTAAATTGAAAACCATTTAAGACACATTTCCTCTGCTACTCATCTGTTCACATAACAGCCTATGTCTTTAATATTGAAACATAACAGAAACACCAACATTTAAACACTGACCAGCTGAACAAAAGTGGCTAACATGGTTACTCTGACTCCGACTGAAATTCTAAGACGATTTTATACTTTAATAATAATAATAATAATAATAATAATAATAATAATAATAATAATAATGTCATAAAACTGAAAAATTCCGTTAATAATGGATATTCATAATATATTTAAAATTGTCAGATTGGAAACACATATAACCAATTTTTCGCCCATCATTCCCATCGAACCACAGCAACAGTCAAGCACCCATGTGGCAACCTGACGAACTTCCATGATGATCTCTTTTGCTTCAAAATATGTTGAACACTGTGAAAGCCTCAAATCATACTTGTGATGTGTTTGTTTCTTCGGTAATCAAAAGTGATTTCATTTGTCATTTCGAAACAGGTTCCACGTGACCATGAGGCCATGACTAAGTGGTTGTATGATCGCTTTGTGGAAAAGGAGGCACTGCTGGATGCCTACTACAAGACTGGCAAGTTTCCCACTGAGGGTTTCTGTGCCTCTCCCGTCCCTCCTCAAGAAGTGTCTCAGGATTGCCTTCGGTTTGCCATCCTCCATCTCTTCTTCATAACATCAAGTTACATTCATTTTCAGCTTCTCTCGTATGTTGTGTCATACTTTTGGTATTGAAGCTAAGGCTGACTGACTGTGAGTTTACCTTCTATGGAAAGTATTTCAAAGTTATTTGCACTCTTGAAATGCAAACAAACACGTCACAGTTGGAGAAAGTACAGGGTTTAAGTTACTGTTTGCTTTAAGATAATTCCTTTTATCGTAATGAAGATGATGCACCTATTATTTCACGTTATTTGTGAGTCATTCGTTTTCTACTCTGTTCTCAAGTTCATTAGTGTAACTATATTCCACAGAGTCCATAAAATTGTGCAAATGACTGTGAGATACAGGTTCAGGGTAGAGAAGCAGCAGCTGCCATAGTGCAACATGAAATGGTACATGCTGTGCTATCATGGGCTAGTATACAGAACTCTAGCCATTATTCCAAATGGGATAGTCATAGAGGAAATGTCAGGCAGTGGTGTAGCCAGGTATAAAGATGGAGGATGAGTGAAAACAAGATACAGAAATTTCGTTTTGACTTTTAAGTACTGCCAATTATATAATTTTAGATGTAAGATATTTTTATCTCTCGGAAAACTGCATGTTCTGCTTATTGCAGAAAACATTATTCTTCTCTGGCTATGCCACTGTTGTCATAACTATTTTTACCCCATTTTAATAATTCTGTCAGTCACATACCTACATGTAGAAAACTGAAAGAGATGCGTTGCATATTTGTTAATATATTGTATATCGGTTTTTAACTAAATCTTAACTGATGCTAACTTAAAATATCTTGTTGAATTGTCACACTTCAGTGGATGTGAAAGATTTAATCATACTGATAGGTTGCCACTAGAGCTGTTAGATGATTATAAATTTCATGTATAAAACAATGGATTTCCATTGAATGTTGATTGATTAATCAATCAATCTTAAAAACAGTTGGTGTAGAAATTTGTTTATGTATTATGTATTTATTTTTTAACTCATTTGATTCCTGCAGGCTGTGTGAATTTCGTAATAACAATAGCTAATACCTACTGGTAGTTAACCGATTATTCTGCAGATTAACCATCGGTGTACTTTTGAATGAAAAGTATTTATTATAAAGCTGTGCAATACTCCGGAATGGTAACAAGACAGTTTAGTTCAGAGTTCGAATATTGATTGGTTAACCATTCAGGGTAATCACAACAGCCCTAGTTATTACCAGACTCGGCATAAAATGGCATTTATTTCCAAGTTTTATATTTGGGACAAATACTGAACTTTCATGTTAAGCTGAGAGAAATTGTTTATTCTATTTTCCTTACTAGACGACCAAATTAGCCAAAACCTTTGCAACATATAAAATGGTTTACAAACTGTGTAGGTTATATGATAACGTCCATTGTCAGCTTTGCTCTAGCTCAAATATTTTTCTCTCTTGTTTGGTAAAGGTCACATTCTAAGTGGACTTTGTTTAGGAAGTAAGTGAATGACACAATTTAGCAGCTGTAAACATTGCACTCTGTGAAGGTCGAGAGTGCTATGCAATCCTGGGACTAATTCGTTTAATGTGATTTCTTGCGACACATTTCCATAGTAGGAATAATTGAGTTGTGTATACTAATGCATTTTCTTTTAAACAAATCACAAAGTTCCATTTTAATCTTGTAACATTCACAAAATATTTATTTTAATGCTTAAGAGTATTTTTTAATTTGTATGTAAATTGTTCAGTATACTTCTTAACAATGTGAATGAGAACTGTTTCACTGTTGACTGAAATTAAGTGATATTTTACTTTAACTTTCAGAACAGGTGCATTTAGTTTAAATGCTAGGTCCATTTTGTTTATTAAGTATTGCTGAAGGTAATGTTTTCTCATTGTGTGTTTCCTAACATTTGCTTAACGTTTTAAAATGTAATTAGTTCATAGACATTTGTTAGAAGCACTGTCTTACTATGTGCACTTAAATGCATCTTTCTGGTTGTGCTTGTCTGTAAAGATTGTGGATTATCAAGTATTTTTAAGTAGCGAAACAATTATTTTGTCATTTTTTGACAATTTTATTATTCTCTTTTGAGCTTTCCTCTACTTTTCTATTTAAAAAACTAATGTACATTCCATTTTAAATTAAGTATGATTTAACATTGAATGACTTCAGTTATTGCAACATAGAACTTGTTTTGACGTGTTTCTCAAACTGTGAGACCTAGATGAATTCCTTGCAAACTATTAGTGAAATAAACTTTTCTAAACATATTTCATCTTTGTGAATAAATAAGCACACAATTGTTGGCCTTGATTTCAGTCATATTCGCAAACTTCATCCATTAACTACACAACTGATCAAGTGCCACATGTTATTAATAAAGTGTATATTTTTGCTCATTAGATGCTCTTTCTATGAAATACAAAACTAATGTTATCATGAAGGTAGGTATATGTGTCTATTCAGCAAACTCTCCTTATATCATGTCCCAGAGTTTCTGTGTGTATATATACTTTATGTGTAAAATCTTTTGTGAATTTGGAAGTCAATGTCATCACTGTCTCAAAAAGGGGGACCATCTACAACATTGCACAAACGTTAGTGCACCAAGTACATAAGGAATGTACACTAACAATTTTAGACAATTCATATTTTATAATGTAAATGACGAACATTGATCTAAAATACATTATATATAGGATGTAGTTATTAAGGTGTAGTGTAATGACTTTTTCTCTTGACTCCTTAATGCAGACGGATCTTATGTCTGTCCCAAGCAAACACAGTAAAGTTCCTCCAATTATGACCTTCTGAAAATGACTTTACGAAATGAGGTTTAACAGGGTTTCATCTCAGAATTTCCTCCCATAGTAGAATCAGTTTTTTATTCTTCGAAGACTTTAATGATTGTAAGTTACAAATCTGTAAGCTCGTGATGAAATTATAAATGAGGACTCCTATGCAGAGGTGAAATCTGTTGAATTACTAAATTAGAGAAGCTTAGACATTGGTGGTAACTATAGGTTGTATGAACTAGAGAAGATATGAAATCGGAAATTCAGCGATTCCTAAACTTTTTAACAGCAAGGGATCCCCTTTGGTTCTCACCAAATTCTTGTTTTCTCTCAGCCTTTAATGAACAAGTTTGCGTTAATATTGACGTTATTTGATGCTATTCATATATGTATAGTGTTGTTAAGTAACAGAACAAAGGATTCAACCCTTTAAAGAAGAAAACGAGAGAAAGTTACTTTTTTTTAATGATTTATTTGATATTATCTTTTTTTTTTCCCCTCTTTGCCTTTCTCTATAAATCTCATGCCTTTAGGGAATGTTTGCTTGACTGTCACTGTGATTTACCGTAAAACACTTAAATAATACGGGTGAAAGTCTGTATTTAGTGCACTTGTTCTGTGTACAATATTTGAATACGACTTATATTTTCGTACTTTAATTTTCTTTAAAATGTTTGTCAGTTAAATATTTGGAAGCTGAAAATAGGGGATAACATATCAAATGGGAAGTATTGTTGGAGATGTATAGTACTTGTGGGAATAACTGTCTTGGAGTTTGAGAAACACCGACAAAACTCTAACAATTATATAACACGTGTACTAATGATGCTATTGTTTGGAATGCCTGTGATTATAGACAGAGTCTTACAAGTATACAGGGATTGGTAGAAGGCTATATACATAATTTTCTGTCCAAATATTGGTACTATGTCAGACGTGAACAGGAACATCCTCTATGACTTCACCTCATTTTTTGCGGGAATGAGGTAACACAATACCTTGGAGTTGATGATACAATTTATTTTCTGGATTTCTATCTTTTAATTATTTGAATTACAGAAAGTGCTCTATATTATGAGAAAATCAGTGTTCTTTGGTAGAAAATAAATGCTGTTGTTGTGTATGGGACTATTTGAATTACGATACAAAGAAATGTAAATAACTCAAATAATTATTATGCAAGTTCATCTGCAACTTAAGACTGTACAGAATAAATTTTCTGTTTCTCTTTTCCTTAGTAAGTTTATCAGTATCGGAATGTAATAATTGGACAATATTTAAAAAAAGATTACACGTTAGGTTGTGGTCTGACAATGAACTTTTTCATTTGGACAATTTTTCGCATACATATGTTGATCCAAACATACATAACATTTAAGCAGCAAGTACATGCAATCTCGGAAAACTAGTGTGGGGGAAATTTTTGTAAAAGTCACCCAATTTCTCTTTACGTCCATATTTGTCCTTCGATAAATCGTCACATTGTAAATTTAACAGTTCAATTTGATATCTGCTGTGAACATAACTGAACATAACCAACATTAACTGAATAGAGGGTAGCAAAAAATTAAAACATAAGAAGAAGATCCTGAAATCTCGATTCAAACTAAAAATGGCTTTACAGAGTGCATATTCTTCAGAAAAACTAATATCAGGATCACACACTTGCAATAAACTTGGAAAATGCTTAGTATTTTCAACCATAACTTATCCATCCACAGAATCAGAGCCAATTTGAAAGCATCTACTCTGTAGTACATGTGAGATCATAAGGTTCTTGCCTTGAATTGATAGATTTAAATGCTATGTTGAATGAGCAAGGAAAGTCAAGTCACAAACCCAGCTTTTTTTCTTGCATAATACATACACCCACACAACCACAGTCGAAACTTCAGACTACTAAAATATTCGCTATTCCTCTACTGTATACCCCTACGTTTCTTGATAGTATAGCGACCTACTACTACTGCTCTTGAATGACATCACAGGCTAAGCAAGTCCCACTCTCTTTATACACACACGTCATAAATATGCTCACTGACTAAGTTGTATATTATCAGTCATCTTCCGTGACAGACTAGCTATCTGTCCGGTAAGTAGTGCACTAAATGGTTGATGACACTGCCTCTGTCAGAAGATAAAGAGAGGCAGATGTGAGGCAAATTGCAGAATGCAAACATCCAGCAAATATATTATTTCACTTTGAGCAAAGATTATTTTGAAAGGAAAACAGTTAAAACTGAAGTTATAGCCAAATGGGTCAAATTTACAGTAAACATTCACAGTAATTGTTAGTACATTTTACATAATTTTGTGATCGTTTGAACACTACAATGGATTTGAAAGCTGTGTATCACAAGATTTAATATTATGTCTTGTGAAATAGTATAAGAGTCCCTTTACATCAGTGGATCTTTTAATTACGGAAGTCACAGTAATATATCATCGCTGCACCTCCAAAATCCACTTTGTGCATTTAAACAGATTTTTCAGTAGAAAGAAGAAAAAAAAAAAACATCACTTTTAATTCTCTTGTTTTTTCAAAGCTACTTTCGATATAATTTCATTATTTTTAATGTAATGATTAAAATTGTACCGAAAGTAGCATTGAAAATCAAGGAAATTGAAAGTGGTAATCAGAGGTAAGAAGTTCGTAACAAAACGTAACTGTTAAGTTTTGTGAGCTTGGACTAAATATCTACTGAATGAACTGTAGTGACATAGCTCTCAAAGTCGACAAACCAGCAGAACAAACATGTACAGTCGTTTGGTAACAAAACTTATCTTTGTGCCAATGATCCATGGCCTTAGAATTAGAAACAAAATAAAAAATTAATATTGTGTAAAAACAATTATTGACAATAACATTCTGCGTAATTTTCAGTATAAAATAATTTACCCATACATATGAGTATAAGAATAACAAACAGAATACATAATAGGCCTAATATGTATCTAGCCTTGTTACAGTTAATAATAATTTAAATTTTCGGTTTATCAAATATATACTTTTTTATGCTCAGAAAAAAATATTTTTACTCTGAAAATGTTCGTCCTATGTCACAAAACGTAACTGGAGCAAATCTGAAATATGATATACAGTATTCCTTACTGTGTCCCACGCCATGGCATCGCAGTCTAAGGCATCCTGCCTAGGAGTCTCATTACAGAATGCACGCTGGTTCGAGTCCTCATGGGGGAAGAAATTTTCTCATGTAATTTCGGCCAGTGTATGGGACCAGTGTCCAGCCAGCATCGTGATTCACTTGGGGAGCTATGATAGGTAGCGAAATCTGGTTATGCAATCCAGCTATAATGGCTGGGAGGCTCATCATGCTAACCACATGATACCTCCATTCTGGTTGGATGATCGTCCACCTCTGCTTCGGCATGTGGCCATGAGGCCAGTAGCTGGCTGGTCGGTCTTGGCCCTTCATGGCTGTAGCGCCACGGATTATTATTTATTCCTTACTTTATCACCAACTAAACAACAACTTTGTGAATATAATAGTGCATTTCGTATATGGCACATCACATTAACCCATAATTCATTTCAAGAACACTTTTCATTTTTTGCTTTCATGACTATTGGGACTTCTATGGATTGGTATATATATTTGAACAATAATTATTCTTCCATCTTGCAGCATCAGTCATTTCTATTTCTATATTTCTGGACTGCAGGAGAGTGACTCCATTACATACATTGCTGACTATTAACTAATCAGACTTCAGATGCATACAAACAATTGTTCTTCCTCTGTTCTTCCATCATCAATTGAGATTTACTGCCTGATAATAGATACACATATCAGCCAGCACCTCAATTAGAGGTTGAGGCTTATATGATAATCAGTAAATCTTGAAGTTCTGTATTCAACTTCGTGTGATTGAAAGATTTAAATTCTGCCATGTTAAAAACCGCTCACTAAACTGCACAACTCGGCTGCAATCTTAGCATGTAATAAAACTGCTTTTCTACTGTGCATATTGCTGTAATGTAGTTACGAAAGTCATCCATCCACAGTTGCGAATATATACTGCGAGTTACAGTACACACAGCAGACAACTAGTTAGATCTATATGTGTAGCTGTACACAACCTGAAATCTGTTTTGGTACGAACTTCCTACTTCTAGCGTTAATACTTTTTTTTATTTCTCCTGAGAAAATCTGTTTAAATGCACATAACGGATTTTGGAGGTGCAGCAACGATATTTAAAATCTGAATTAAAGAAATAAAGTAAATTAGTTATACAGGGTGTTTGGATGAGTGTGTGACTAACTTTGAGGTGTGATAAGTGCTGTCAAGTGGAACAACTCTTACTTATAAACCCATATCCTGCGACACTCCAGTACAAAGCTACATAACCTTGAAAACAGTTTCACTCATGACTTATTCAATTAGTTCTTTCTCGTTTTCAGGGTGGGATGCGTGGAAAGAGGAAAAACTAATGTTTTGTTGAGGTGACTCTTTTTGTCTCTCCTTTATTTACAACTCAAATGCTTACATGTTTTCATATAACAAATGTACGAACAGTATATCATCTGTGGTTTAAAGACGGTTTTCAACATGGTACCCACCCAGCTTGTTGCATATATTGCATCATCTCATTATTGACTGTCGAACTCGTGTATTACGCAACCAAAGATGAAATACGTTCAACAAGTTGCTGTAATTCCAGACATGTAATACAGAAAGAGATGAGTCAAAACTGTAATGGGAAAATGGTATGAAGCTTGGTACCGGAGTGTTGCCAGATATGGATTTGTAAGCAAAAGTTATTCTATTTGACACCACCTATCACATCTCCAAGTTTGTCACACACTCACCTGAACACCCTGTAGATGAGAGAAAAATGGCTAAAAAACCGAAAGAAATGTCGTCGGAGAATATTCATCTCAATAAAAAATACATTTTATACTGTTGAAAATTTAATGTTCAAAATTGATATTAATTAAATTAGTTTCTCATTTAATCTGATTTGATCGATTCCTAAACTCATGTGTACTATATTATTTAGACACATTCATCACTAACTGCACTTTCCTTGTGAGAACTATCACTTTGCTGATTGTAGCAGAGTGAATTCATCAGATTACTGTGAGATGTAAAGTAAACCCTTTTCAATAGATCTCTACAAGAGGCTAATTATTTTTTCTTTAAATGCGTATTTTCCTTAGAAGGGGGTTATGGGCAAGGATGTACTGAGTAGAAATTAAAACATTCTTAGGCTGGCCATTTAATTATGTTATAATTTATATATTCTTAATACGCGTTGAATTTATTAGCAACACACCCTAAAATAAACTTCTGCAAACACCCAATACAATATTTTCCACAGACCACTAACATATTTTTTAACTAATACTGTAATAAAATGTATTCAGTTTTCATATACAAACACACAATTACATTTTTACAAGCTTATTTTCAATTGAGATAATGATGCATACTTAGGGTGACCAGATTCACATTGATAATAAGAGGACACAAAGCTTCAAAAAAAAGAGGACATTGTTCGAAAAAAGAGGATAGAAAATAGGCCTGTAATTTAAATTATATCAATATCTATTTTATTACAAAATAATTACAGTACGGATTTAGGCTTATATCATACTTAAAAGTATGTTAATATCTATTTTATGACAAAATAATTATGATAAAACTTAATAATGATTTTAGAGTTAGCTACATATGTATGGAAGTTCGATCGTTGGCAAAGAGTACATTCCATTGATGCTGCTTCCATCTACAGGCAAAATACTTGAAAAAGGCGTCGAATCAGATAATTTCAAAATATCAGGCATACAAGTTACGAAAAGGGGGACATTTCTTGATTTTTTAAAAATCCGCCCAGACCCTGGACAAAGGCCTAAAAAGTAGGACATGTCCGTACAAAAGAGGACGTCTGGTCATCCTATGCATACTATTATTTGTTGTAACGTACTGCTGCTAGTGCCACATTGGTGTGACCATATCTTGTAAGAAATCTATTATAAACGTTTGGAATAGGTTCAGAATTTTGCTGAAACAGGTTCTGTATTCGCAAATCTATTCAAATGTATTCCTTAAAAACTGGATTTCCCTCAAAGTGAAATTCCTGTATGTTGTTTTCTTGGTAATTCTGCTGAGCCTTTTGAAATCATCCTTGAAAACGGGAATTTCTTAAAAGCAGGTATGTTAAAAGGAGGTTTTACTGTATTTAATTATTCTTTATCGTCATTCTAGGAATTTCTGAATGAGAAAATATAATTGAGGTTGTAAATATTCGTTTATGATTCAGAAATAATATTTTCATCTGCTAATGATAATATGTTTACTACGTGTATGCGAGTAATATTTAAAACATAAGGGTGTACACTTCAGTATTGATTTTCCCTCACCATTACTCTAGTCTGTCAGTCTTGATGTCAGCAACTACATGCTCCGTTTATAAACACAGGCTTTACTTTTGTGCCATAGATCAATGATAGACAGCTACTTCATCTAAAGTTCTTGACATTACTCCCTATTTTCCTATGTCATTCCTACTATTATATTAAAATATTTCGATTAAGAAAAGAGTTCTATTTTACTATAATTTAGTTTCTGCATTTCTTTAGTATATGGTGCGAGAAAGTTTATTTATTTTTTGTCCTACCTCTGTAAAAGAACATTAGCAAAGTTTACAACATTGCAAAAAAAAGTTAGGCAGAATGTGATTAGTGTGATTTTTTTCCTTTGACTGCGCGTGCAGTTGATACATCACAGTCACTTCTTTGTGTACTTGTTTTATCTTCTCAACTTTATTCAATAAATAAAGCCTCATTCCAGCTGGTACTACTTTCCAAGTATGCACAACGTACTTATGTAAAGAAATGTGCAAAGAAGTCATTTTTCTGCTATTATTTAATTAATTTTCCTTTTTTTTTTTTTGCGTTCGTAACAGTGTTTGAAGTAGGATATATAACATTTCTGCTGTCATTTTTATATAAACACTTGCCGCATGCTTTTACAGCCACATGATAATGAAGCTTATCGCCTATAGAAATAATAATTGAGATTCAGAGCTAGTTAGGCGTGGCATTTTGTTGTTGCCAAATATATTCAATTTTAGGATTTATCATGACTAATATTTAAAAAAAACTCTGAGAAAAAAGTACATTCCCTTTGTATCTTTTCCTACTTCTTGCACTGTTTTGTAATGACATCTTTTTGTGTGCATCTCATTTTATTGTGTATATCAGAGATGGCCAAATATTTTGAGGATATCGTTGAAACCGGAAAAGAAAATGAAACACATTTTAGAGATGTTAATAATAAGGAAATGGATGTAAACTTTGAAAATAGAACTTTCTATGATGTATATGTTGCGAATTATAGCTAGTGTATGATCTGCATTCATATTCTATTCATCCTTTGGTTTGTGCAATACTGTGTATAAAAGCTTCACATGTTGTATTTTATTCCTGAATTAACTCATTTTTATTTTTAATTTAAATGTAGGATTTATTTGTATGCTTTTGGAACATTACAGAACATGATAATACTTAGATGGTAATGTTAATAAAAGTTATTAATGTGGATGACTTCCTATAGAATATATTTTACATTTTTAATATTTGATTACGGATATTAGAGATGTTGGCTGGCTCTTTTTACCACCACTTGCAGTAATCTGACCATTTTTGGAACAAAATTGCAAAAGTTTTAAATTATATTATTGTCAGGCAACTCTCTGTTCACGATGTCACAATTAGAAAATGTTTAATCTGTTTTTAAATATTTTAGGATTATTTATTTGGCTTGACAGATATGCAACTAATATGCTATGGAGTATGAGTTTCCAGGGCATAAAGGAAATAGTCTTGAATACAGTTAACAGAATGTCAGAAGATATAAAAAAATTAAAAGAAAATGTAGTATTTGATTTCAGTAGCTATGTTTTTACTATTTCCACTTCCATTTGTATCATCTGATGTTTCAGAGGACAAATTGGTGGAAGTGATTTTGAAACTGTCGTATTTACCCGCGTAATAGACGCACTTTTTTTTTTCTTGGATTTTCATAACAAAAAAACTAGGGTGCGTCCTTTAAGCGATGAAAAAACTTTAGTAAAAAAAAAACGTGTTAAAGATGCGCCAGCTTGAATGCTGAAATAATCGATAGAATACATAACGATATATTATGGGAAACACAATTTTATCAACACAACTGATTACTGCAGATGTCCTAAGAATACTGCGTTATTAATTGGAGAGTACCTATATTTTGCGTGTGTAAAAAAATAACCAATCACGATTGCAGTGGTACCATGCATTGTTGTTTAAAAACTTGAATTTAAACATAATCTTACGACTTTCGATATTATTAAAACGATCTTTGTTTAAAATGAGATGCGTCTATTACACGCATTATTTTAATTTTAACGCAAAAAATTGGGGGGCGTCTCCATTACATGGGTAAATACAGTATTAATTTCAGTATAAATGGCCAGAATGTCCTCAATATTTCAACAGTATGATCGATTTTCCCGTGTCTCACATAGCATTTAGATATTTTCTGTCATGAAGTTGTCCTTGCCAGAATACACAAATACACTGCATATTTGTTCTTACTCTGGTTTAACTTGAATGTTAGAATGTCAGGCCAGGTGCCTGAAAATAAGTCCTGTCGGAGAATTAGACACAATGCTGATTCATTATTTTTTTGATATGTAACAGTTGCACAACATTGTATGTGTTTTAGAATATGCTGGTCAATATTCTGTACATAATAAATCATTTGTGAACAAACAGCCATTTCTTTAGATTTTGTACATTACAAATAAGTTTCCTTTAACTATGGTTATATACATTTGTGATCACTATATTTAAATTGTATAGTTGTGTTTCGTCGGATGCAACATTCTTTATTTTAAACTTAACAGATTTGATGTTATGTTCAAATTCTTTGTTTCATTTGAACAAATGTCATATTTAACGGTATCATAATATTCTCTTCAGGGCTTGACAAACTTCCAGACTGCACACTGAATTTAAGTTAAAATAAATGCTACATCCAAATTACTCCTATAAAGATATATTTTGTAGTATTGAATTTTGCGTGATTTTACTTGCTTACCATAAATATTCTATTGTATTTCTATCACGCGATTGGTACATAAGGGCGTAAGTATGTCATAAATAAATAGTTTTTGATATAGTAATCTTGGAATAAATTGAATTAAATGTCTCAGGAAACTGAAGGTTGGGTTGTCGAGCCCTTCATTTATATTTTATTTACTCTTCGTTCTAGTGATCAGTACTTGATGAATGTAAGAAATAACTTGTTACTAAATTTTCATATTCAATTGAACATAACATAGCAGACTAGATTCCTTCAGATGGACACGGTATTTGTCCTGTTTACTTCCCATGGCTCAAAACTGAATTGGTTCCCTGTCACGACATAACTTCGCTGGCCTTCACTGTGATATAACATATCTTTAACTCTTCCTTATTAATCGATATTTCTTATTTGCAAATGTCAGTGAAGTGAGAATTTATGTCAGTACTGTTTCACGAAACAAGGAGATTGTGATGGAGTTACTTTCTGTGATATGATCCAACTGTGGCCACTTCCGACAATTTATAGATTGCTGTTTTGTTGTCAGCAAACTTAATATTGTAAAGGCAATTTTGCCAGCTTCCTTAATGCAGTATTTTATATTCCAAATCAGGTACGAAAAATATAAGACACCACACCATTATCATCCATAATGACACTAAAATATTACAAAACTGCAATATTTCAAGATCAGTAACCTTTCTTACAATTATAATAAATTATTTTTGAGATTAAAAGCAAGTATCTTATTTCATGTACTCAATACTTGTAGGAATTAAATATACACATACAAATTTACGAATGACGGAATTATTAAATTTTAATATTAGATACTTGTAATAAAAAATCTCGAAGTAAGTTAAATCTTTGAATTTAGGTAGACAATTTGTTCTGGAATTATGATTAAGTTATTTGTAACGTATCAGTCTTGTAACATTTTCCCAGAAAATTGGGCAATTTACAAGTTGAAGTACCGGTAACTTTTTTTTTTCAGTTAATTAAAAATTCTAACAAAATTATAGTATGTTCTTATTGATACAATCATCATCATCATCATCATCATCATCATCATCATCATCATCATCATCATCATCAGCGCTACAGCCCTAAGTGGGCCTTGGCTTCTTCAACAATCTTCCTCCATTCATCTCCTGTACTTTTCTTCTCCAATTTCTTTTACCCATTCTTGCCAAATCATCTGTCACACCATCCAACCATCTCAATTTGGGTCATCCAGGTCGTCTATGTCCCCACGTTTCACTGAATAATACCTTTTTTGGGATGTTATTCTCCGTATTCCTCATTACATGCCCCAACCATTTTATTCTCGAGGATTTTATGGCGGCGATTATGTTATGTTCACCATGCATTCTGTCTATTTTGCTATTGTATCTCTTTCGCCACAAACCTCTGTCATTTATTGGACCGAATATTCTACTTAGTATCTTTCTTTCAAAAGCTTATTGATACAAAGACAGCCCGGAAAATGAATCTAGATCGATACAAAGACAGTTGAATTACTTTGATAGAAGAATGATATAACTAAAAATGGGCATTTTAAGAATAAAGAGCCACTGACGTAACTCAGTCAGCTAAGGTGCTTGCCTGCCGATCTGGAGTTGCGCTCAGGCACAGGTTCGATTCCCGCTTGGGCTTATTGCCTGGTTGAGTTTTTTTCCGAGGTTTTCTCCAACCGTAAGGCAAATGTCAGGTAATCTATGGCGAATCATCGGCCTCATCTCGCCAAATTTCATCTCGCTATCACCAATTTCCATAATCGCTAAATAACCTTGTAGTTGATACAGTGTCGCT
This sequence comes from Periplaneta americana, assembly GCF_040183065.1. Classification (NCBI taxonomy): domain Eukaryota; kingdom Metazoa; phylum Arthropoda; class Insecta; order Blattodea; family Blattidae; genus Periplaneta; species Periplaneta americana. The sequence continues at coordinate 60,339,045 of NC_091123.1, read as the reverse complement.
AAATAACAAAGTAAAAAAAAATTAATAATCGGAAAATATTGTTTCTATTAAACTGCTTTTGTAGAAAATGTATTTTTAAATTTTAATTTGTTCGAAAATCCGTGATATTTAGAATAACTGTGAGGCTTACTGAAATAATACTTCTAATAGTATTCAGTTAACGCATATTTACTGTATAAGAAAAATAGTATGTGACTTGGACGGAAACGAGCTATTTAGTTTAAAAACATGGGCAAAAGAAACATGTCAAACAAAAAATATATCGCAGTTGAAATTTGACCTCCAGTACTTCGTAAATAAATAACAGAAATTGAATAACATTAGCCTGCAAATGTAATGAGATATTGTGCAGATAAGTAATGTATTATAAAATTTCATCTGACACTTATTACTGCATAATGACTGAAATCTACTGTACTTTGTGGTTTCAGTATTTAATATAAAATACCTTATTAGAATATTTATTCAAGTACTGCTCACAGAACAGCGAGAGCAATGTTTAAATAAATTAACAATTTGTTCTTGCCTATACCTATAATAATTTAGTAAGTGAAATTTCCGTATTTTTATTGCTGGTGATGGAAAAGAGCATGGTAACTGATGCTACATTCACAAGTAACATGGACACACTATTTTTCACTCTGTGTGTTGCGTCTGGTAGAATTTTTGTAACGTTTTTCACTGGTTTGCAAAAAAGTTATGCTTTGTGTCCATGAGTGTACATCAGTGTTCCTGTAAAATTGTATGACACACAGTTTCTCAATATTAAAAAGTGTCTTACACAGATATTTGTTCGTTATAAAATGGGAATTTTGTAAGTATCATGTCCCATAAGTCATAGCAATGGTAATTATTACCCCTTGAATTTTGAAGGAATTGATGGAATTCTGAGATGTAATTGTTCAGTACTGTTAACAGTTCTTGAATGGTCAAAGACAAATACATTTCCACAGTTAACTGTGGCCTGACATTCCTTGTATTGTATTTTTTAAAATAAAAAATATTTCTGAATTTATTGTTCCTAAAGTCAATATAGTATAACATTTTAGACCTACAGAGTGGTTGTATGTTTAACTTCAATTCATACCCTATTTCATATATTTTTAATGTGATTTCAATTTCATTAAAATTTCAGGGTGTATTATTTAACAGTATGAATTCAGAATTTTGGAAGCAAATACTATATGTCTCAGGATTCAGAAAAAAAAAAAAACACTGACATTATAGCTTTTGGGGGAAAAATACGTTAAGTATCTTTGTAAAGGTAGTTGTATTTGTAGATTTTAGATTTTAGGTATATTTAATAAAAATAACCCATAGCAAAATTTTTATGTTAGTTATGTAGCTACAGTGAGCTCTTGTACCCAGATTTTTTAAAAGACAAAGTCCTGAATTTGAAAATTATTGTAAAAATTTCTAATCTATTTACTGGTATCTTCAGAATGTTAGTTAAAACCATTCTGCTGTAGCTAAATAACACAATAAAGCAATGGTTATAAAGTTACACAAATTTAAAATAGCCTGATAATCGAAATTTTTATCTTTCTCGAAACCAAGTTCAAAAGGATGGCTGCTATTTTTAGGACACATAATGACTTGGGCTGTAAATAATTTTTAAGACGTTACTTTAACCAGTTTATGTAAATAATGTAATGACAGATGGCACGATAGACTCGAAGAAGTAAGATTTGGTTGTTTGTAATTTCATAATGTTGCCGATTTTTAAATGGGCAATGTATGAACATTGTGATCAAAGTCAAGATTAAGTTGATGATAATCTGCTGTACAATAAACATTTCAAATGCTGCATATTTGTTTTTAATCATTTTTCCCATAAATACTGCTCGTTCAGTGTTTAAATGCTGGTGCTCATCTGCTTAGGTAAAGATAAAAAAAACTGTGATATCATCTAATATGTTAAGGTTCCTGCATACTAACTGAACATGCGTTACAAAGGGCCGTATTCATAGACATTTTTAGCGCGGGCTTCCGGTGGATGATCAGCGTTTTTCGTATTCATAAACCAGTGTTAGCGATAGGATATGATTTGAATTCTGTACTAGTAACCAGTGGATAGCCGGGGCTAGCTTAGTACGCTCGTAGCGCGTGCTGCGAAATGTCTATGAATAGCACCCAAATTGTCTTTGTCTCTCGTTTAATTAGTCCCGCGCCGTGGTCTAAGGCATCATGCCTAGGACTCCGTTACGGAATGCGCGCTGGTTCGAGTCCTTATGAGGGAAGAAATTTTCTCATGAAATTTCGGCCAGTGTATGGAACCGGTGCCCACCCAGCATCGTGATGCACTTGGGGAACTACGATAGGTAGTGAAAATCCGGTTTCGCAAACGAGCTATTACGGCTGGGGGGATCATCGTGCTAACCACACGATACCTCCATTCTGGTTGGATGATCGTCCACCTCTGCTTCGGCATGTGGACCTGAGGCCAGCAGCTGGCTGGTCGGTCTTGGCCTTTCATGGACTGTAGCGCCATGGATTTACTTTTACTTTACTTTCGTTTAATTTATGTCACCCGGCACTGTTTACTCGTATAATAAGAATAATGAAATGACTCTCATATAGGCCTATAATGAACCATTTTTTTTTCTCTTTTACGGAAGAACCTGAAAGCTTACACTGCAGCCTGAGGCTTATTGTGCTTACCACTCCTATTCTTGTGAATGATTGGGTAGTCGAATGGCCGCGTTCTTTTACAAGTACAGCACACCACACCGTGAACTTAACCCAGGCTGTTGTATGGATGATATGTGAATTAATGATGATGAAATGAGTTCGAGGTCCAACGCCGAAAGTTACCCAGTAATTCTGCTTCAATTGGTTGAGGAAAAATCCCAACCAGGATTTGAACCTGGCCCGCTCATTTCATAGCCAGATGTGCTGACTATTACTCCAAACGGTGGACTTTAACCACATACTCCCATTTCTCTGCAAATGTCTTTGCCCTCACCGATTTGTACTCTGTAGGCCAGTTGATCCCAACCTTTTGAGTGTCGTGGACCCCTTGCAGCTCATATTTCATTTGGCAGTCCCCCAAAATTTTTCTACTATGTTATGTTATATGTTTATATGTATCAACGAGTTCATTTAGCGTCGCTGGGATTGGTGATAGCAGGATGATATGTGGCAAGATGAGGCCGAGGATTCGCCATAAATTACCTAACATTTGCCTGACAGTTGGGAAAATCTAGGGAAAAATCCAACCAGGTAATCAGTACAAGCGAGATCGAACCTGCGCCCGAGCGCAACTATGGATCGGCAGGCAAACACCTTAGCCGACCGAGCTACGCTGGTGGCTCCAAAATGTTTAGTATATTTTAGGCTTATGATCTTGTTAAACTCATATATTTTCATAATCTAGTGAATTAACTACAATAAATTGACAAAGGGAAGACAAGGGGAATGCAAAGAGAAGATGAAAATGTTGCGTTTTTATGTGAAAGTCATTTTCCAAGTCACCCTCCCACATTCTAGTGAGGAGAAAGACGTATTTCTACGTAAAAAAAAAAAAAAAAAAAAAAAAAAAAAAAAAAAAAAGTGTTCTCATTACAAAATTCACCAAATTTGTTCAAACTGGAATTCATCAGCCTGAATGCTTACATTGAACACTGGTCTGAGGTTTCGCTCAAATATCATAGAAATGCGCTTTATGAAACTGGCGTAACAACAATCTTTGCCATCTCTCTCCTCATTTTGCATTGACGTATTTTACACAACGTGGCCACACAGATAATGTTCTTATTTGGAGGTTCCATTTGCAGTGAGTTGCTTATTTATAAGAAAAATTTATTTGAATCCTGTAGCGATGACATGTGACATTTTAGAATATGGATTTATTACGAGAAAGTGCTATCCTTGACCCAGTCTATTAGCTACCTTACGAAGTCTGTCAGTCGAATTGTTCTACGCTTTGTATAAAAGAACTTCTGCACTTTGGTTGAAACAGCATGAGGAATAATATTAACTACTCAACTGTCCAATATTGATTGGTTGCTAATGACCAGATACGGTCGATGAAGACTTTCCACGAATCTACTAGTCCCACAATAGGGAGAATTATTTCCGTTTCTGAGATTGTATTGTATTGTATTTATTAACATTCCATGGTATTCATACATTGCTTCACAGCTAGAATATGGAACAAGTAAAAAAACTTAATACTATTATAAAGTCTTAATTTATAGTCACAGTCTAGATGGAATATATACAGAAGAGACTTACAATATAGTCTACTAGTACAACACAAAGTTTTAGTATCAATTTCATGAAGCGTTATTGAATGTCATGAATTCACCTATAGAATAGAAGGCGTGAGAAATTAGATACTTTAATTTGGCCCTAAATAATCTTATGTTTTGAGTTTCATTTTTTATATCTATAGGGAGGCTATTAAAACTTTTTACTGCCATATAACGCACTTCTTTTTGATAGCATGATAGACTTGCCAATGGAGTATGAAAGTCATTTTTACGTGTATTTATGCTATGAACTGTTGAATTAGTTACAAAGTTTTCACAATTACATAAGAGGAAGATTATTAATGAAAAGATATACTGATTAATTTATTGACTGAGAACCAGTCACATATTTTGAAGAGAATGTGTTGGTGTTATTGGCTGTAATTACTATACTTGTATCATCTGCAAATAATGGGAGCAGCTGTAATCCTTGACGGTAGCATTACAGGCAAATGTGATGACCAAACAATCTGGTTTTGTCATGTATACAACAAATAGCCAAAAAAATTTACCTGGAGCCCTCTCATACAACGGCAAGTACCTTTTGGCGCCAATTTAATGAGCTGGTATTGGTCCTCGCTTTGATATCCACTATTACAGTCAGAATAAAATGAAGGCAATTGACACATCCTCGTCACACTTTTTATGCGTTTCACGAAAGTTCATTTCTTCGTTATGTTGCAATGGTATTACTGTTTGTAGTTATTTTTTATCATCATTTGAAAGAGGTACAGTCCCAGAAAGAAAAAAAAATGACCCGACTCTTGAAGCTCCTTACAGAGAACGATTTTAGCAACTGTTTTCAACGCAATATTTATTTGAATAGTATTACAGAAAGGTAGGCCTATTTCACAACTATGCAAAATGAACGAAATTAATCTGAAAATAATATCAAATTAATGCCTAAGAGTTATTAAACAAACTCGATACACACCGCAACTCTGATAATAATAAATAATTCATCGCAAGCATTCCGATAGCTCTGTGCTAGCATGCTTGCTCGCAGACTAGGGTTCGAATACTGTTGTGGAAAAAGTTTTTTTTTAAATTAATTATGCAGACTAATTTCGTTTACTATCATTCTGTTTTATTGTACGATTTATAAACATTAATTTACTATTAATATACCAATTTTCATTGCATCATTTCAAATGCCTTTGGGGTTACGACAAGAATCTAGGTAAAATGGATTTCAATAATTGCCAAAGCGATCTCGTGTGTACCACTGCTTTGGAGCACTGAATATGTGCAATGCGTTGAATCTGGAACTTTTCAAACTTAGGCGGACTTTTTTTTTCTGGAAGGCAAATTCAGGCGGGTATTTTCTTCTGGAACTGTACATAAATGAAACCACGTACTAGGCACAAAAATAAGATACTTCACTTCATTTAGGTACTATACATTTGACTGTTTAAGTAGAGTTGCACATACTGTACGTATTTACATAAAATGGCTGAACATAGCCTATACTGTAGACCTAATCATTTCTAATTTGTTTCTATTTGTAAAACTCGGCATTCTAAAGTAGTTCATTCACGCATAGAAATACAAGTTAAGCTATCAACATCTTGATAAAGCACTGTCTTACGACAACCTCGGCGACAAGGAGTTGTAATATAAAGTCAAGGTTGTGAAGATTTCGGAGTTCTTCCATTTTTCCTTCTTCATTTCGCCAATAATTCCCTTTTCATTATCACCTCTGTTTCGAAAACCTGCTCATTATTTGTGTTCGTTCTGCGTCGGATCGACCGTCTGCAGTCAAAGGTGTTCCTCGTGGTTTGTTCGAAGATTGCCAGATAGAAAGCAGCAATTTTGATACCTCAAAAGAGCCAGTTTTAAGACTTGCACAATATTTCCTTCCCAACTTTTTCCAGACTTGGAACTGGCATTGCATAATCTACAGGTACGGTTCAAAATATTGTTAATAAATTTCCATAAACTATTGGAAAATGTTTACAGTAGCTAAAATATCCCTTTTCACAGATTAGCTGGTAAATTTTGGAGTGACACTAAAAAAAGAAATTCCTCTCAGGTTCTGGCTGATATGTATATCTATTATCAGGCAATACATCTCACTTGACTATATGTGTCAGAGGAAGAACAATTGTTTGTATGCATCTGATCGGGTGCTATTCATAGACATTTCGCTAGCCCGCGCTACGAGCGTGCTAAACTAGCCCCGGCTATCGACTGGTTACTTGTACGGGATTCATATCATATATCATATCATATCATATCATATCATATCATATCATATCATATCATATCATATCATATCATATCATATATCATTTATCGCTAACAATGGTTCATGAATACGAAAGACGTTAGTTCGCTGATCATCCACCGGAAGCCCGCGCTAAGAATGTCTATGAATACGGCCCAAGTTTTCGTTCAGTCTATATAGGCGTAAGACTTAGCCACTAATTAGGTGCATCCCTAAATATTTAACATCTTCAGTTTTCGGATACAATTGGACTATTAGCTTGTACAGGGACATCATTTTATTTTTACTTCAATTTTTATTGTAACTGAGTTTTTGAATGTACTTCACTCCCACCCCTTCTACTAATGAAGTTTCAACTGTTCTCCAGACAGAATCAAGGCCGCATATAGTAAACAGCACTGAGTTATTGAGTACAGTACGTTCCAGAAATATGTTCGCGTTTTCCAGTGGACGAAAGAACTTTCAATATTGAATCATATTTTCGCACAGGTACTGTCCGTTTGCCTACGTCGCATCCCGATTTCCCCCACCTGCTTCTGCACGCCCCTCTGTAAAAGCAGGGGTGTCTTAGCTCTTTTCTGAAAACATTAATTTCTGTTAGGAATTGGACGTTTACGTAATATTATACAACTGTTTAAAATAACTTAAATAAAAGGGCCTCGTTAAGTAATTAACTGTCACGTGATTTCCCTCCTTTCTACGATCCTGCGACAAAACCACTTGGACGAACAGTAGATAGCATGTCTGAGTAATTTTGTCTGTGCGGGTCGGGCAGAAGTGAAGATTGAATTTACAGTGCATAAGGTACTCTTTTATAGAGTAGGTACAGAATTATTTCAACATGAGTTACTAGTACGAAGGACGAAACTGGCAATTGGAATTAGATGCAATAGTCTATAGTGCGATGATATGCACAAAAGAACTGAAGCCTGTATCGAAATGAACGGCCACCATTTTCAAAAATGTGTTTAAATATCCATATTATGATTATTCTTCAATTGAACTTCACTCTCTATATTGTACGCTAATGTGCTGTAGACAGTATAATATACACTGCATAATGAATACGTTCCCATGGATAGCTCAGTTCGTGAGTAAAAACTCTTATTCTTAATACAGTGCTGCATTCTGATTAAACAAAAACCTAATGAAAATTATCAACTCAAAATCGCGATATTTCCTAGTTTACGTAAATGGATGAAGTACTTTTCTTCCCTCCTATACCTAGCAAATTGATTTGTTTGTGTTTTACACCGGTATCATCGAACTCCAGTCGTGGAAGGAGGTAGCGAACGGTGTTTCCGGTTCTCTAAAGGTATAGCCAGGTTAATATTAAAAATGTTAGTAAAAATAAAATGATGTCCCTGTATAAGTGGAAAGAAACTTCTTCGTAGTGTAAATGTAAAATGTTGACTTTTGGTTTGATTTTGACACTCCATTTTTAAGCCAGCTTTCTAAATAGTAGCTCTGAAAACTATCATTTAAATTAACAAAGCAGATAGGAACAGAAATATTAATATGTTCTACCTGTGTATATGAGAAATGAGGTACGATCACAACATGTTCTGGAAGTGTTCTCAAACACAACTGAGCAAGACGCTGCACATTCCTGAAGGTGGCAGTAAGAACCTGAGGAGACATCGCCTAAATCTCGGGTCTGATGTTCTTCCGTAAATCCTCAGCGCACGTGGCTTGTTCATGCACATACGCCCTTTGGAATGATGCCACAGGGAACAGTCTGGTGGGATCAAATCGGGTGAGAACCAAATTATACACAACAGGAATCTTAAATGAAAACAGTCGACTCGCACCGAACAATGGATTCGAGCATGACATTTTAGGGCCGTATTCAAGAACGTCAGTTCGACTTCACTTCGTCTTGACTTCAAGTCAGAAGTTAGGTCATATTGAAGTGCCAGATCTGTATTCAGTGGCAAGTATTGTCAGGTCTTTCCCTTGACAAAGTCAAACGCAGACAAAATACAAGTGAACTTGGTGTTCGATGTCATTATACATATAATGATTTACTACTTTCACCCCACAGCTGTTCCACGCGGAAAGTTCGGAAATCATCCGTTCATTGAAGGCTACATTTCCTTTCAAACCTGTTATTTAGAAAGAAAAATCCATTGAAATGGAAGGAACCGCAGATGAAGGTATGGGGGTGTAGGCTTACATCTAAGAACTTGCTTACAAATATAAATACGCGGTGGAAAATAAGAAATGAGATGTCGTCTAGATAGATAGTGGGGTTTGAAAAGGGCGCGTCAGCTACTATGGCTATTTGCGCCCTTATCTAAAATTCTTCATAAAATAAAGACAGAAATAATAAAAAAATCAGAGTGCTAAAAGAACTAAAAGGCGTTGTCACGGTAAAACGAGGTACACAAATGCAGTATACACAAGATGATTTGTAAAAAATCATAAAAGTGAGCAGTTCCTTGACCCTAGATAGTATTCAAAACGAACGAATAAAATAATAAAACTAAGACTACCAGAGATAAATTGTGTATCATATTTAAAAACAATAAAATTTTATATAATATTCGGATGTATAGGATCCGAAATGTCAACTAACAACTAATTTAACCTCCGGATGTAAAGGGTCCGGAGTATAAATAAAACGGGCCAATAAAAAACTAAATCACCCTGTCAAGTCCTGTCTTCGATAACAATTTCAGAACTGCATTTGTACAGGGACATCATTTTATTTTTACTAACATTTCTAATATTAACCTGGCTATACCTTTCAATCAACAATTGAGAACCGGAAACACTGTTTCCTACCGCCTTCCAAGACTGGAGTTCGATGATACTGGCGTAAAATACAAACAAATCACTTTACTAGGTATAGGAGGGAAGAAAAGTAGTTCATCCATTTACGTTAACTAGGAAATATCGCGATTTTGAGTTTGATAACTTTCATTAGGTTTTTGTTTAATTAAAATACAGTACTGTATTAACAATAAGTGTTTTTACTCACAAACTGAGTTATTTATGCGAAAGTATTCTTTATGCAGTATATATTATACTGTCTACAGCACATTAGCGTACACTATAGAGAATGAAGTTAAATTGAAAAATAATCATAATATGGATTTTAAACACAAATTACACCAGAAGTATGGCGGGAATATTTTAGGGGCGTTTATGGGGAAGGAGAGATGTGGATGGGATTAGTGATAGGACCGGAAGAATTATTGGGGTTTCCGGAGGTTTCGGAGCTGGACGCAGAGATTTCACGGGCAGAAATTAGAAAAGCGGTTTCCTCTTTGAAGAATAATAAAGCACCAGAGTGGGATGGTCTGCCATCAGAAATATTTAAAGCTGCTCTTGTCAATGAGAAATTTGTACAAAGGGTGCAAATTGTGTTTAATGATTCATTTAAGTATGGGAAATACCCGGAAATTTGGGGTACATCCATCATTCATCCAATCTATAAAAGTAGGGGTTCGATTGGATCTCCAGACTCATATAGAGGCGTGGCCTTACTGCCTACTATGGGTAAAATCTATTGTAAAATATTGTATGAAAGAATGAAGGGGTGGGTGTCTCGGCATGGCAAAATTTCAAAATTTCAGATGGGTTTTATGGAAGGTCGTAGCACTGTCGACAATATATTTATTTTGGATTCACTGAAACAGAAACAAATGTCTAGAAAAGGGGGGAAACTGCACTGCGCTTTCGTGGATTTTCGAAAGACTTTCGACACTGTGGAGAGAGAAGCGCTTTGGTATAAATTATGGATGAAAGGGATGTCGGGCAAGATAATTAGAGCATTTCAAGGGATCTATAATAAAGTGGAATTTTGTGTTAAGTACGACATGAACAGAGTGTCTGAAAGCTTTTCCAGTCGCAGAGGTGTGAAACAAGGTTGCATATTGTCTCCCTTACTTTATAATCTGTTTATTGACGATATAACAGAGATCACGTTACGAGAGGACATTGACGCCCCCGTCATAGGGGACGTGAATATTCCAGTATTGTTATATGCTGACGATGTGACATTATGTTCTAGAAGTGTTAAGGGATTGCAGAAAGGACTTGACAAGCTTCAAATATACTCTAGGGACTGGGGATTGAAAGTAAATACTGAAAAGACGAAGACTATGACCTTTAAGAACGGATGTGTTTACAGTAAAACGGAGACCTGGACATACGAAGGCCGAGCACTGAACAACGTGAAAAGTTTTGTTTACTTAGGGGTAACAATGACGATGAACGGAAAATGGAATAAACATATAGACACTACAAAACACAGGGCACGATAAAAGCGATGGAAACGCTGAAGATACGTAACAAAATCCCGGAAGTCTCTCTAAATTTATTAGATAAAGTATATAACGCGATAGTTAGATCTACAATTACGTATGGGGCAGAAATTTGGGGTTGGGGAAGAACGGAAAAACTTAACCAGGTACAAAGCGACTTTTTAAAACGGATAGCGGAGGTGGGGAGGGGAACGGCTAAAAGCGGAATCTAAGAGAATTCGGACGCCGTAGAGACTCAATAGAATGCAAGATAAAAGTTTTAAAGTACTACTTGAGGATTGTGCATGGAGATCAGTCTCTTATTAGAGCGGTCTGTTATAGGGAGCAACTCGAGAGGAGAGACCAAGTAACCTGGGCAGGTAGATTACGCAGAGGGTTGGAGGAAATAGGCATGGGATTTATAATCGGGGAAGATTGCAGGAACAAGCGAAATGTCTGGCGGAAAGTCAAGAAACGCCTGAAGGATATAGACAGGCAAATAACAGAAGGGGAATGTAGGGATAAGGTTGCTCTGGAGATCCAATCGATGATCAAAACAAATTGGGGGCCGAATTATATCTCTATGGAGGTAGCAGAGAAGGTAGACTGGGTTTAATCTGGTTTCGTCTAGGAGCCTGGAGGGCACTTAAAACCGTAAACGAAGAGGGGACGAGAATATGTCCTCTTTGTGGTAAAGGCGAGACATCACACCATATTTTATCGGAGTGTGAAGCCACGGAAGCTCTGAGGAAACGATTCCTGCCAGAGTCCTTCATTACATCTAGCAGGGGGCACTTGACAACATACAATATGTTAAATAACGTTAAATTTTATGACAGTGTGGGAAAATTTATGGCAAAAGTTCGACAGTTGAGGGTGGAACTGGCCGAGGGGGAGGGAGCCGAGAAAATAAGGGAAAGAGTTATTAATTAGTGTTGGAATGATGAAGTAATTAGGGGATAATGTTCTTTTTGTATTTATTGTGTCTTTTTTAAATAAATAAATAAATATATTTATTATTTTTATTTTTGTATTTTATCGCGTGTGTATGTTTTTTATGTATTACCCTTATATTTATTAGTTGGATTATTTCGTGCAGTCTCAATAAGGAATTGAATTGTTTATATATATATATATATATATATATATATATATATATATATATATGTTTCACTGTGTCTTTTTTCTCTCTCTATCTTTTCATATCTTACATTTATTTTATTTTTATTATTTTTGTGAAATTTGGTTTGAAGTTAGATAAGTTGTAATTGTGATAATTAATGATAACGGTAGTAATCATAATAACTGTTGTTTTACTATTTTATTATTAGTAGTATTATTTTTGTTTTCTTTGAAGATTCAAACTGCGCATAGTTATAGCACGAATGCCCGTACGGGCTCGTGCGAAGGATCTTGTTTGTGTACTGAGTTTGTATAATTTATTATGCATGTCTGTCTGTCTGTCTGTCTGTCTCTCTGTCTATCTATCTATCTATCTATCTATCTATCTATCTGTCTGTCTGCCTGCCTGCCTGCCTGCCTGCCTGCCTGCCTGCCTGCCTGCCTGCCTGCCTGCCTGCCTGCCTGCCTGCCTGCCTATCTATCTATCTATCTATCTATCTATCTATCTATCTATCTATCTATCTATCTATCTATCTATCTATCTATCTATCTATCTATCTATCTATCTATCTATCTATCTATCTATCTATCTATCTATCTATCTATCTATCTATCTATCTATCTATCTATCTATCTATCTATCTATCTATCTATCTATCTATCTATCTATCTATCTATCTATCTATCTATCTATCTATCTATCTATCTATCTATCTATCTATCTATCTATCTATCTATCTATCTATCTATCTATCTATCTATCTATCTATCTATCTATCTATCTATCTATCTATCTATCTATCTATCTATCTATCTATCTATCTATCTATCTATCTATCTATCTATCTATCTATCTATCTATCTATCTATCACATATTTGAAAATGGTGGCCATTGGTTTCGATACAGGTTTCAGTTCTAATGTGCATATTGTCGCACTACAGACGATTGTACCTAATTCCAATTATCAGTTTCGTCCTTCGTACTAGTAACTCATGTTGAAATAATTCTGTACCTACTCTATAAAAGAGTACCTTACGTACTGTAAATTCAATCTTCACTTCTGCCCGATCTGAAAAGATAAACTTCTCAGACATGCTGTCTACTGTCCGTCCAATTGGTTATGTCGCAGGGTCGTAGAAAGGGGGGAAATCACGTGACAGTTAATTACTTAACGAGGCCCTTTTATTTAAATTATTTTAAACAGTTGTATAATATTACGTAGACGTCCACTTCCTAATAGAAATTGATGTTCTCAGAAAAAAGCTAAGACAGCCCAGCCACTAGTCATCACAGAGAGGCAAATAGAAGCGGGAGGGGGAAACCGGGATGCGACTTAGGCAAATGGACGACAGTACCTGTGCGAATATGATTCACTATTGGAAGCTCTTTCGTCAATGGAAAAGGCGAACATATTTTTGGAACGTACTGTTTACTATGACCGTAAGGCTACTATGACTGTAGGCTATATGCGGTCTTGGATCTGTGTGGAGGACGGTTGAACTGCATTAGTAGAAGGGGTGGGAGTGAAGTACATTCAAAAACTCAGGTACAATAAAAATTGAAGTGAATATAAAATGATGTCCCTGTACAATTAAAATAATTTCCAAGAGACGTCGTCTATATTTCGGCAAAAAAGGGTATGGGACGAAATTTAGAACAAAATATGAATATGGATCTAATACCTAGTACTAAAAAGGTAAAAGGTAAAGGTATCCCCGTAACATGCCATGAAGGCATTTGGGGGGCATGGAGGTAGAGCTCCATGCTTTCCATGACCTCGGCACAAGAATGAGACGGTGTGGTCGGCACCACGCTCTGACCGCCTTTTACCCCCGGGAAAGACCCGGTACTCAATTTTATAGGAGGCTGAGTGAACCTCGGGGCCGTTCTGAAAGTTTGGCATCGAGAAAAAATCCTGTCACCACCTGGGATCGAACCCCGGACCTTCCAGTCCGTAGCCAGCTGCTCTACCAACTGAGCTACCCGGCCGCCAATACCTAGTACTCCAACAGCAAATACGAATATGAAGACTTACTGTTCTTCGGGCTTCCTAGGAAGCTTTCCTTCAATAGTTTAAACATCAACAACACACTACATGTCAATGCAGTCTGTGATTACGATCAAATTTAACGTAAAAGCCTTTTAGAGCTACAATTACATATCAAAGAAACTATACTTATTATTTTTTAAGATGGGACATGCCAGTTAAGCCGCCGAGCTTGGAACTACAGTGCTATGTTGCCAATATGGACTACCATGCTGCCAGCTGATGGAAACTAGACGAGACGGCATTTCGGAAGGCGGTCAGCTGCTATATGCGCCGTAGCATTTCTGGTATGTGGCGTCACAAGCTTGTACAGTAGAACCAATCTGAATCGGTCTATAACAAGTACTTCTCGAGTTCGTTTGTTCACGTGTAAGTGTGAATTGTATAAGTAAAACTAACATTTACTGTGTATGTGTAAGATAAATAAATGGAAGAAGAGAATGTAAAAAGACAAGTACTGCACTGGCAGGCGCGGAAAATAGTGTGTAAGGTGTATAATTATTTTAAAAACGTTGACGAGCAGAACGCTGCTGATGCTGGTTGCAACGTTGCCAACGCGCCAGAAACGACTACAGAAGCATGTGGTGTGGGATTGAGAACCGTGCAACCGTGTTACCGTCATGCTTACAGTAATCAATGGCCAAGATCATTATTGTCTTTTGATAATTTAAATTATCTCCTGCACTATTTGTATTGCACGTGCGCGTGAAGTACGATGTGACAATGTTGTACTCTGCCTTGCTCTCTATCTGTCTCTCTCGACGCAAACGCTAGCAGACTACCGCCTTCCGAATTGCCGTCGACTCTAGAAATAGTCGTTAAGATGCTGATGTTAAAACATTCATTGACAATTAACGCGTAGGTAAGGAAACAAAACAAAAATCGACAGAGAATCAAATACGAAACGTACCAATTCTAACATTGTGTGCACAATAAATGTCGCCAAGAGAGCTATTAAGCATTCGTCATGTGGGAACGGTAAGTTTGACAACTCAACCGTTGTTACCATAGCAACAGGCCTACCACCCTATGTGCCATTCAATTGTTTTTCCGATCGCAACGCTCCTGTCATGTCACATATTTAAAAAATAAAAACAAGTATAGATAGGCAATTGGGGCAAATTTTTCGGGTAGAGGAAACTGTCTGGTGTTTTTATTCACGTTTTGGCAAGGGCGTGGAGCTATTTGCTGAAGTTTCCATGGTAAATAGTTGGATTAAGAAACAAGGCCTTTATTCTGAATGGAGGGATATGAACAAAATGATAGAATGGCAGTGGCGTAGCATGAAATTTTGAGCAGGGGAAGCTAACTCAAGTTGTCTTTCATGCAATATGAGAAAACGTATTACAAAAATGCAGTCTTAAAATAAATAGTAGTCAATCTCAAGTCAGCAGTCGAAGATTGGTTGGAACATCGTAACACCAATAAGGCATGGCCTCAAATGATACGTAGTAAAATATGATTTCACGGTTTACACATATCTCTTAACAAATAGACACGTATAAGCATAACATTAGCTCACTCCCTGTCATACTTAGAGAAATCACAATATTAATATCATTACGTAGGTATGCGTCTGTCTTTTAGCTGTGTCCTTCATTGACAGCAAGGGAGTCGGTCATTTCTTTTCTAAATCACACTTTTTTTTTTTTTCGTAAGTCTGTCTTGATGATACAATTGTCCTAAAAATTCAAGTAAATTAGTGTCAGGAACTGTTATTTCTCTCATTATTTGTTATATCAGCCACAATGCACACTAACACTTCAACTGAACACAACTGACGAAAAGGGATAACTCGGAAACTACTTATTTTAAATGTTAAAGCTAGCTTCTTGCGAGCCTTGCGACTAGGGTAGTTTAGTTAGAAAGGGATGGAAAATCTGCGGGGTGGATTACACAGAAGAAACCAGTCTGCTTGGAAGCTGGTGTGTGCAGGCTTCTTGTTTACTGCTGCATCACAAATCATCCTGAGCTGCCGCATCACAATTTTTAACGCGTAAATATAAATTATATTAAAATTAATAAATAATTTTGTCCATAAACTGCAGGCTTATTATGAAATTATTATTAACTGGGGAAGCTAAGCTTTTTAGCTTACATTGACGCTGCGCCACTGTACGCAGTACGCAGTCCTGACGTTCCTCATGTACAGCCCACTGTCATCACATCACTGCAGTGTGTATGAAACGTTGCCCCAAGTGCTGGGAAGTTGTCCTCAAAGCGAGGACACATCATTAGGTCGTTACTTGCTGCTTGCTCTACCTGTTAAAGGGTTCGAAGTCCACGAGGAGGTTCATTGTCTGGCCGACGACGGCTGAAGTACAGGGCGCGTCAACATTATCGCTATCAATAGATCTAAAAGCGAAGCCGAGATCATTGCTATTATTTCCAAGGGGGGTATTAAAATGTTACCGTCTTTATCATTAATAAAGTATAATTTATTTTGAAAATAGGGTTTGCTGCACACGTTAAGAGGATTAAAATCAAATTCAAACTTTACCTTGTAGTGAGACTTTTTGGACAAGTAGTCGGCAAGGTATAAAACTAGTCTTTTCCAACATGTCGTACAGTACCTGTATGTGAATTTCCATCTCTATAGTATTATCCGAATATGAGTTTAGTAAATTTCAATCTACAATCTCTATTGCTTAATCCACTAAGAAGTACTACTAAAATGAATCAATTCTTATAATAAATAGGTTTATTAAACATATTAGTTCAAGCATGATTTAACAGGTTTCTCCTAGCATCAATACGATATTTTATTTAGGCCTACAGTAGAACCCCGATTATCCGTCACTCCATTAACCGATTAGCGGATTATCCGATTATCTTTCGCTTCTTTTTTTCTACAGAAATACAATATATGAAGTACTATGACACTTTATATTAGTACGTATTTTTTTGTAGAGAGTGTTATTAATTTATTAGTCATTACAAGTCTTAACCCTTACACAACATGGTGTACTGTTCGAGTTGCCGTACTGTACAACTTCTATATAAAATGTCTTCCACGGATGTTAAAACAAAACGTGTTGTGGTAAGTATTGAAAAAAAGTGCAAATAATTGAGTGATTTGGAAAGAGAAACTGTGGCTCATTCCGCATCAGAATATGAGATTAGAGTTATTCTGTGCTCGAGAATAATCAAGAATAAAGTGTTCAAAGTACATAAATTCACAATATGAGACCTCCACTGTTCCTATCTTACCACAAACAACCATAACAAGGAGTTTGTTTGGCCTTTGACAACCCGTCGTTGACAATCAGATTTACTTTGAAGAACTTCTGATCCACTAACTAGTGTGTTAAATACAAGACCACGGAGGAAATTACGAAAGTGTAAGTATTATTGACTTAATTCACGAAAATCTTTTATGGTACGGATTATCCGATTTTTCCGATTAACCGTTCAGTTCATCCCCTTCATTAGCACGGATAATAGAGGTTCTACTGTATTACGAACAAACTACAGACAAATAAGTATTTTAAATACTTGTTATAAAATCTATGCATCGATAATAAAGAACAGATTAAACAAAATAATAGAAAATATAATCTTAGAGTTTCAAAATGGATTTCGTAAAGGTAGAGCTTTCTCTGACTGCATATTTACAATCAACCAGGTAATAGAAAAACACAAAATACCAACTTATATAGCCTTTATAGATTTTGAAAAGGCCTTCGACAAAATTAATAAAAACAAATTATGAAGTATAATGGCCGAGAAAGGTATGCCACAACATCTTGTAACAATGCTAAAAAGCATGTATGTAGAAAATAAAATTGTAATAGAAACAGGATCAAATAACAGGAAGAATACTACTGCAAAAATAAACAAAGGAGTAAGACAAGGGTGCCCCCTCTCTCCGCTATTGTTTAACATATTTATTGACGAAGTCGTAAGAACATGGATGACTGAATTAGATTAACATTTTAAAATTAATAATACATTCTTAGACACATTATTGTGCGCTGACGATCAAGTTTTAATCTGTAGTTCACAAGATAATCTGCAAAGAGCCTTATTCAAATTAAACATAATAAGTAAAAATTACTCTTTAAACATTTCTCCTAATAAAACGAAAGTGTTTGCATTTAGAGGATCGGAAACAATAAGAGCTAAAATTATATTAGAAGGAAAACCTATTGAACAGGTCAACTGCTTTAATTACCTCGGTTGCAACGTATCATATTTGAAAACGTACAAATAAACTAAATAAATTCAGTTACATATGCTGTACAATAAGAAGATGTTTGAAGACTGCGCGGAAAGACATCAAGCTTAAATTTTACGAAGTGGTAGCAGTTCCTATGTTGATGTATGGTGCAGAATTTTAGGTTCTAATTAAGAAAGAAGAACGCAGAATAGAAGCTGCAGAAATGAAATTTTTGAGAGGTGTGGCTGGATATACTTTATGGGATAGGAAAAGAAATGATGACATTCGAAAAGAACTCAAAATATTCAAATTAATAGAAAAAATATCTCAATATAGGAACGATTGGATGGAGCATGTAGAACGGATGGAAGATGACTGAATTCCAAAATTAATCTTAAATTATAAACCGAAAGGTGTAAGAAATGTTGGCAGACCGAGAAGGAGATGGATACAGCAGTTGTAATTCATGAGACCGGAACGAGCCAGTTATCGCTTAAGCCCTGAAGTTGGTGATGATGATGATGATGATGATGATGAGGACGACGAAAAAATTATAATGTAATCAAAATGTTTTAAGTGATTTCTACTAGGAATACATTTCAGAGAGCGAGTTTCCAGATAGCCTACTCAAATGTCATTAACCAGAGAATATTCAGCACGCAGACAGTGGTGAAATATTGAAAAGCTGACTCATTCTTACTTCGGTGAATTCAATTTCGTTGACCGGTCGTATTTAAATCGATACTTGGATCATTAAATATTTACGACAGAAAAGGACCTAACTGCTACAACTATGAGATGATGTGATAAAGAAATAATGAGGGTTTGGCTTTCGTTAAGGTTGCTATGTAGCTGTTAAATTCGATCAATAAGAAAGTTCTTCACTTTAATATTTCAACAAAAACATCCGAATACAAAGCGGTGTTGACAACCATGAAAAGAGACTTACGAACAGGATTCTAAGATCAATGAAATACAAATACTGTTACTGTTATCAACTATACAGAATAATAAACATTTGTCTACACAAAACGTTGCGTACAATATAATTATGTTCAATAACAGTATTCAAGTTAGGGCTAAAATCTATTTCCTTAATTCAGCGGACGTATGTACAAGCTTTGAGGTTACTGAAAGCAATTTTATTTTATTACTGTACTAACGCACTGAAGTTTGGCTTGTCTTGGATTGGCTTTTCAAAGGCCAGACCCGTGACACATCCTTGCATTTAGGCTGGCTTACTTGGCCCACTGCGCGCGTTATAGGCATATTATATGAGTGTGACACTCGTGAATCGATGCTGACAGGTGCCCTGCATCAGCTCTGACAGAGCCAGGTCCTATTCCCAGACGAATATCTGATAAGCCTCAGGGTCCGGAGCCACAACCCCTTCGTATATCAGAATAGGAAACCCATACTACCCCCCAAGACCTCACCTCACTATTTTTTACTATTGCAGATGACAGATGAAATCAGAGGCAGGTAGAGTGTGTTGATGAAATTAAAGAGGGAGTATTCCGAAAAAAAAAAAAACCTTTATAAAGTCAGCCTACTATACATTCCAACTCGGCCTAGCCGGGGATCAAACCCGGGACGCCTGTATAGAAAACCAGTGTCCTAGCATCTGAGCCCCAGAGAAGGAAAATTTTTAGTAGGTTATTTTACGACGCTTTATCAACATCTTAGGTTATTTAGCGTCTGAATGAGATAAAGGTGATAATGCCGGTGAAAAGAGTCCGGAGTCCAGCACCGAAAGTTGCTCATATTGAGTTGAGGGAAAATCCCGGAAAAAACCTCAACAACCAAGTAATTTGCCCCGACCGGAAATCGAACCCGGGCCACCTAGTTTCGCGGCCAGACGCGCTAACCGTTACGCGACAGGTGTGGACAACGAAATTGTATGTATGTATGTATGTATAGCTCGCGCAAGAAACGATTACCGAAAACCAATGGTGGCGTTGCTGTCTGTTTTGACGTGTGTATGTAGGCACGCCGAGGGGGTAGAGATGCGAGCCGATGGAAGTACTGTCTCTTCCAAGAAGATGAACAAATGAGGACATCGCTGTGGAAATAAAGAACGTAGCAAGAGAAAAATTCGAAGCTAATTAAACGCGCAACATATGTTTACGAATGAAATAATAATACTGTGGGATACAAGACACGCATTCACATGCAATGGAACAAACTAAAGCCGTAATGTAACTACCACAACGCAAGACTGATTCTATCGATGTCATTTCTCTTCCGACTGTACTCTTGAATATCATTCAAGTTATCTCGTGACCTTTCCTCTAACCCGCTCTTCCTTATCGCAGTGTTTGATTCGCATTCCTTCCGTCGGTAATCCGTGGTTGCGAGACCTGTATGTATGTATGTATGTATGTATGTATGTATGTATGTATGTATGTATGTATGTATGTATGTATGTATGTATAGGGACATCATTTTATTTTTACTAACATTTTTAATATTTTTAACCTGGCTATACCTTTAGATAACCGGAAACACCGTTTGCTACCCCTTCCACGACTGGAGTTCGATGATACTGGCGTAAAATACAAACAGATCACTTTGTTAGGTATAGGAGAGAAGAAAAGTAGTTCATCCATTTACGTAGACTAGGATATATCGCAATTTTGCGTTCGATAATTTTCATTAGGTTTTTGTTTAATCAAAATGCAGTACTGTATTAAGAATAAGTGTTTTTACTCACGAACTGAGTTATCCATGGGAACGTATTCATTATGCAGTGTATATTATATTGTCTACAGCACATTAACGTACAATATAGAGAATAAAGTTAAATTGAAAAATAATCATAATATGGATATTTAAACACATTTTTTAAAATGGTGGCCGTTCATTTCGATACAGGCTTCAGTTGTTTTATGCATATTATCGCACTATAGACTATTGTACCTAATTCCAATTGCCAGTTTCGTCCTTCGTACTAGTAACTCATGTTGAAATAATTCAGTACCTACTCTATAAAAGAGTACCTTACGTATTGTAAATAAATCTTCACGTCTGTCCGACCCGCACAGATAAAATTACTCAGACATGCTATTTACTGTCCGCAGGATCGTAGAAAGAGGGGAAATCACGTGACAGTTAATTACTTAACGTGGCCCTTTTATTTAAGTTATTTTAAACAGTTTTATAATATTACGTAAACGACCAATTCCTAACAGAAATTAATGTTTTCATAAAAGAGCAAAGACAGGCCAGGTTTTACAGAGGGGCGAGCAGAAGCAGGTGGGGGAAATCGGGATGCGGCGTAGGCAAACGGACAGTACGTATGAGAAAATATGATTCAATATTGAAAGCTCTTTCGTCACTGGGAAACGTGAACATATTTCTGGAACGTACTATACACCTAACTCAGTGCTGTTTACTATATGCGGTCTTGATTCTGTGTGGAAGACTGTTGGAACTTCATTAGTAGAAGGGGTGGGAGTGAAGTACATTCCAAAACTCAGGTACAATGAAAATTGAAGTAAAATTAAAATGATGTCCCTGTATGTATGTATGTATGTATGTATGTATGTATGTATGTATGTATGTATGTATGTATGTATGTATGTATGTATGTATGTATGTATGTATGTATGTATGCAGAGGCTGAGTGGCCGTATCACCTGGGAGTTTTAATGTTCCCTTATGTTAGGCATCTGTATCATTCCGTCAAGATCCCCATATCATTACCATTCCTCGATCATTGGCTAGCGAAGCGCAAAGAAAGCTGGTTCGAGCCCAGGCCCATATTTACCAATAGGAAGACAGGGGCAGTTGTCCCGAGGCGGCATTTTTTTCCCAAAAGGGCCTGAGAAACATTCGCGAATTTTGTTATGAGAGAGAAAAAAAAATGCTTTAAAAACAGGTATCAATACTTGAAATTTTTATCATGCAAGCTAAAAAAATATCATGATACGACATTCGAACAAGCCCAAAACGAATAAAAGAATAGCTTCGCCATAACAAAGAGCGATTACCAATTCATCTGTGAAAAGGCGAGGAGTGTCGTTCTCATTCTCAAAACAACAATAAACATGTAGATAGCTTTAATTAAAACAGTTAGCGATATTTTTATGGAATTAGGTTAAAAATAGCGACAACGACATTTAATAAGAAAATACGTACATACAGAGGTGTGAAAATTATTAGAATAATCTTAATTTTAAAGGTTTTTTAATAGTTCATTCACAAATATTCATTGAATTGATGAATATTGGTATATAATATTACTATACTGGTGTAGGATATATTTACTACTAACAATGCCGGAAAGCATTGTTGTACATTGGTATTTTTCTTATTTTACAATTGTTATGGGAATTCAGAAATTATTATATTATGTTGGCGGAATTGGAAACATAAAAAATTAATTAAGAAATGCTTTAAACAAATTGTTCTTTGCGTTTACATTGTTGTGAAGGTTCAAATGAACGTATACATCTGTTTTGTGCATATAATTTTTTATGTTTCCAATTCCGCCAACATAATATAATAATTTCTGAATTCCCATAACAATTGTAAAATAAGAAAAATACCAATGTACAACAATGCTTTCCGGCATTGTTAGTAGTAAATATATCCTTCAACAGTATAGTAATATATACCAATATTCATCAATGCAATTAATATTTGTGAAGGAACTATTAAAAAACCTTTAAAATTAAGATTATTCTAATAATTTTCACACCTCTGTACATAAGTATTCTGCCCATGGGCAGGTCTTTCACTGCAAACCCAGCATTCTCCAATCTTTTCTATTTTCTGCCTTCCTCTTAGTCTCCGCATATGATCCACATAATGTCTATCATTTGATATATTCTTCTGCCCCGAACTCTTGTCTCGTCCGCAGTCCTTGCAGTGCATTTTTTAGTACGCAGTTTCTTCTTATCCAGTGACTCAACCAATTCCTTTTTCTCTTTCTGATCAGTTTCAGCATCATTCTTTCTTCACCCACTCTTTCCAACACAACTTCATTTCTTATTATGTCTGTCCACTTCACATGCTCCATTCTTCTCCATATTCACATTTAAAATGCTTCTATTCGTTTCTCTTCATTTCGTCGTAATGTCCACGTTTCTGCTCCAAACAATACCACACTCCACACAAAGCACTTCACTAGTCTCTTCCTTAGTTTTTTTTCCAAAGGTTCGCAGAAGATGCTCCTTTTTCTATTAAAAGCTTCCTTTGGCATTGCTATCCCCCTTTTGACTTCTGTTACTGCTACTGCTGTTACTGCTTATAGTACATCCCAAGTACTTGAAGCTGTTCACTTGCTCTACTATCTCATTTAGAATTCGCAAGTTTACCTTCTTTTAATAAAATAATGGAAAGGGCTTGACAGACTAACGGTTACTGAACGTGTACCTAGGGTTTAATATAGCATACTCGATCAAACAATTTATTGTAAACCAAAACATCTTTAGGCCTACCGATTTTTCAAATTGCTCAGTGCTCACTGTAGAATTATTTACGTTGCGTTGTTGTTGTTGTTTTTTTTTTTTTTTGCAGTCGTGTATGCAGAGTGATGATAGCCTAGTCAATTGGTGTGTGTGTGTGTGTGTGTGTAGGGGTGTAGTGATTTAGTGATCAGTTAATTATTAAGGAATTAAATTAAGTGGTGCTCAATGTAGACAATAAAAAGAAAGGACTGTTCGCAACACTGAATTAATCAAATCCCAAAAACTATAATTATTTTGTAAGAAATCCGATTCATAAAGTTCGGTCCAACAACCTGGTACTTTAGTGTCCACTGCTTCTGACTTAAGTGAAAATATTGTTGAATCAAGTGATACAGTACAATAAACGACACGGACAACATTCTTCGCCAGTAAAATAATGATAGTGATATTTTATTTCCTCTGATAAGTACCTACAACGTAGTAAACTATCAAAAATTTAATATTAGTTAACTGTTATTTTAAAAACTTATATTTATAGTCATTTAAATATATAAAAAAATGTTACCTTTATACAGTATGACTATCAATTTTTCATCAATTCTGCCAAGCGCAGAACATCTCTGTTTGAAACTGAGTACACATGATATTTATCACTGCTAGAATTTTCGAAGTAATGGCAATGTTGACTGTTTGCATTGCAATGAATCGATTGAAGAACGGGGCGACAAAATGTATACAGCCCCGGGCGGCAGAATGTCTAAATACGGCCCTGGTTCGAGTACGAGTGGTGTTGCTTGCTCTAGAGCAGGGCTGGGCAGCAAGAACGGCTTCTACTCTCTCACGGGGAGCCATATGATTACTCTTCATCCCCTTTCTTCCCCGCCGAACACCGCGCAGCGTTGATTCAGTGACTGATGAATATTATGCGTCCCCGTTTAGAGTCTAGTTCCGCTCCCGATGCCCAGTCCTGCTCTAGAGTATACAACGGACCTTAGTGCATCAAATGGAGTTGGGGATGCGCCTGATTGGGGGAATATGTATCTATGCATTAGACATCTATGGCATTTATGGCCAGCCCGATCTCCTGATTTCGCTCCATATACTTCTTCTTGTGGGAGAGAATTAAAGACATGTTCTACCAGGTGCGTCCAACAACTAGAGAAGACATGAAACAAAGAATTAGAGAAGCCTGTGGGTCTCTCAGCTGTGCTGAAGTGCAATTACGGAGGTGATCAGAACACTGTTTAATACAGAGTGGCGTACATTTTGAACACTTACCATGAACAGTGTACGTACAGAAACAACCTACAGCATTTCTCAGAAGATACCATTTTTGTTGCTTTGTGAGTAAACAATAAAAGTTAAGAAAAATAGGTTTCAGTAAAAGTGGTTTCTTTTTAAAAGTAGTTTTCAATGGTTCCTTCAATGACCCATGTTCTCATTTGAAATTTCGAAGTTGAACAAAGGTATCCCTTCTTCCGGTTTGTTACGGGAAATGGTTCTACCAACAATAGATTATTTGCATAGATTTTGGTCATCAAAAATTTTTTATGAACAATCAGTATCATATAGTTTTCGAGAAAAAAGGCTGATACGGGTGGTCTGAAACACCCGGTATATTATAAACATTTTGAATAGAATTTTTGTAATTATCTTAGAATTTTTTTCATTTATAGTACCGGTATTTTTATTTTAAATATACGCAAAATACTAAAAAGGCTCTTTTCGGGCACAAACATGGGTTTTAGACATTTGTAGGAGTTTATGGTTCATTCAATTATGCATTTTAGGTCCTATAGAATTTTAATAGGGAAATACTGTGTACATGAAACATAGAGATATCTGAATAGCATACGTCTAGGATATAGCAAATAAAATAGGTACGGAACTAAAAGGAAGGCTTACCAAGTGATAATGGATCTTCACAACGATTTTTCCCCCATACGTTCCATTTCTGCATTCGAAAAGGGCCTAGCTTTCGAGATACGATTTTTATAAATTCTTCAATGCGGAGCTATAACAGCTAATGCAAACAGTGCTAAGTCACGCAAAAATCTCATCTAACTGCATACCGCACTGTCAAAATCTCCTTAAATAATATTATGTTATGAAAATGACATCAGATATAGGTCTATGACATATGAAATTGATTATAGAATAGTCTTATGAAGAAATGATAGGAAATGTAAGCATACCTGAAATTACTCACTGGTCACAGTAGTGGAAATCGTTGTAAATATGCTCAAAACACAGTGGAACTTTGCACCACGAATATTTCAATAAAATAAGTTTCTCACAGTCAGCTTTACAGCAGTTCTGTACATCAACGCGAAAACAGAATTCTATAGGAGTGACGAGTTTATCAGGTTTGTTGTAAGGTACCTGGCTTTATGCCAGCCACAACTTATTTAAATATATTCATATAATTATCTATTAGATTAAAACTGATTATGTGTTAAGTAATGCAATTTTATGACATCTCTCTGATGCAATATAACATCAGTGCCAAGTAAAAAGAAAAACACTATCAGAGAACTTCCAAATGAAATTTTTCCAAGGCGTAAAGCCATAAACGTCAAGAGGCTGAACGATCGGAGTTGTGTGCTTCCGAATTGTTAACACTTTCACCATTTCACCTTCTGGAGTTATTCTTTCTATAGCCTAGCTCGGAAACTGGTCCATGAGTCTACTAAAAGAATGCTATGATCACAGACAGATGGAAAGTAGCTATATTTCTTGAAAAACCTTGAAGAAGTGAGTTTTCATAAGCTTTCCCGATTTTGAGTGCAATGTATAAACATTTAGGCCTTAAACATTTTCTTCTTCACGATGGCAATGGAGATATGAGACTTATATGAGCAGGCTCCGTATTCCAGCTGCCAATAAACTGGAATGAAGTTGCCTGTTTCTTAGTATATGTGGCGTCACAGCGTAGGTACAGGTACGGTACGTTCACATAAAAACAGTTACGCATCCTCTGCCCTCTTCCTCTAGAAAGTCAAAACCGGGACACAGTCATAGTGAGTAGTCTTATCGATCACTGCTCTTACTAGTCGTATTATTTAAATAACTACATCTTTATGGCTGACTGAAGATTCATTGCGGAGGTAAAATGCTTTAGGTACGACGCTCAAGCATGTAATACTGCTGGGCATAGTTGAGGATATTTGAACTATTATTTTCACTGTCAATACAGACAACATTACATATAATGTGTGTAAAATAAACGTAAAAGTGACAAAAACAGTGCACTGAAAGACACTGCAATACCAAAAGCCACACAAAGTGTGTTAAACGTAGGCCTAATCCAAAAGAAACAGTACGGCCCCATCAAAATCTGAAAATTATGAAGATATTAACTAGAGCGACGTTTAGCATGGACTTGAGTTGCCTACCATGATGTTCAGTGCCAACATCCCAATTAATAAATTAAATAATTCCCTAAAATATAAATTTCTAGAAAAGTACACAGAAAATTAGTGGGTTTTCAGTGATGAGTGACATGCAATATCCTAATGAAACATGAAAAAACTATTATACAATAAGAATATCTTGTACTATATCATGCACCAATAACGTCATGTGCTATTGAAAGAATTTATTGGAATATAAAATCATTTCAAGTGACATTCGCATATGTTCAAGTTCCGTAACTTATGAATGCACGTTATTATTCACTGCAAAGATCACGACGAAAATGAACATCCTGGCTCAAGTATGTGTTACTAGTATAGCTTCAGAATGTCTGGAGTTGACTGTACTCCACGAACACGCAGCGACGACCTATTTGTTTATATCCTTATCCGTTGCAGTATCTGTGTTCGGCGTACTTGTATACCCAATGTGTCTTTAACTTCAGTCTTTAGGTAGCTGGAATACGGAGCCTATATATGAGTGTCAAGGGATTATTATTGTGAAAAATCATATCTCGAAGGCTAGCATTCTTCAGACGTAGGAATTTATAGGGAGATCTCTTATTTCAAATGGAACGTATGGAAAAATCATTGTGAAGATCCATTATGACTTTGTGAGCCTTCCTTGTAAGTAAAATGAAATATTATCGAAAAACTACTATTTTCGGTCTCAGGGTAGTTGATTATACATGTTAACACCAATTATTATTGAACAAGCAGACAACCCTGGACAGAACAAGCTCACAACCGTAGTAAAGATAAATGTTCTAGGATAGATGAATTCTAAGTCAAACATCTTGCGCTCAAGACTCCAGGTGAAATGGAGGAAAATTATGTGAAGTTGAGGAAAAGGGGGTTATGTGGTGGTAAATGAGATTAAGTAGAGGGAAAGGAGGTGAAGTAGAGGTGAGGTGGTGGGAAGGAAGGTGAAGTTGTGGTAAAGAAGATTAAATACGTAGAGGGAATGGAGGTGAAGTGGATAGAAAAGGAAGTGAAGTGGGGGAAATGAGAACTAGAAGAAAGGGATGAAGTATTGGGGAAGGAGGTGATATTGAAAGGGAGAGGAAGGCGAACAGGAGGATGAAGGAAGAAAAAATACTAAGAGAAAGAAGAAATGTAAGGTAGAAAGAGGAGAGAAATGAAAATAAGCGGTATGAATAGAATAAAAGAAAGAAAACAAAGAGGAATAATATAAATAGCAAAGAAGAAAAGAGAAAGAAATAAAGAAATAAAACGAAATGGAAAAGAAAAAACTGATATGGAAACAAGATAAGGACGGTCAAAAAATAATTTACTGAACAACAAGAATTTTGCTCCGACTTAAAACAATGATTGTCCCTTATGGTTTCGTGTGCGCTGAATCCGAAAATGTATCTTTTTTTTTCGTATCATGTAAGGTTTTTAAGATATACTATGATTTTACTTTTCGATAAGGGCTCCCCCAGGAAACATCTGGCGCGGATTGGGATTGTAAACCATAACAAAAGCTAATGCATTTTTTTAGTTTATGACTTATTTCCGGATTCTTATGGTTATTGGCGTGTTCTTTTGTACTTCTAATAAATAAACAGATATTGGTCCCTTCTATTCAGTAAATTTCATAACAATTCAAAGTGAGGTCTATGCAATGAACAAACAAGGGTGTGGTGTTCAGTATTTAAAGGAAAAGATCATCATTTTGAGTGCAGACAAATTAAAAGAGGACATTTTCATCGGTCCACAAATTCACAAAGTTATGGTCGACTTTTTGTTTGAGGAAAAACTTTCCGTTACAGAAAAAATGGAATGGTACGCTGTCAAAGATGTTTGCTCAAATATCCTTGTAAATTCTAGGGCAGACAACTACATAATAATAATAATAATAATAATAATAATAATAATAATAATAATAATAATAATAATAATAATAACGGCTTTATTTGACCTGGCAGAGTTAAGGCCGTAAGGCCTTCTCTTACACTCAACCAGGATTAAAACTTGCTTACATAGTTGAACATAAAACTGGATCGGAATTAAGTAATTACATACTGATACAATTTAGGTAGTTACATAAAAATTTACCTCATAAAATAAAAATAAACATAGTGGAATACATATTAATGTTGTTAGAATCAAATACGAATGACATAAAAACAGAAGACATAGAACTTCTTGTAGAAACCATGTCAAGTGCATACGAGAAAATAGGTGTAATATATATCTCAAAATATACTTTTTACATTCTCATTTGGATTTCTTTCCTCCTAACCTTGGAGCGATAAGCGACGAGGATGGGGAAAGATTTCATCAAGAAATATCTGAAATGGAAGGCGATATAAAGAAAGATCACCATCCAGCATGCTTGAAGACTATTGTTGGTTCCTTGTAAAAGACAGTCCTGGAGTCTAGTTATAAACAGAAGTCATACAGTACATTTAAAAGAATTTTCTGGAAGTTCAAATTCCGACATTTTTCTCATTACACGTAAGAAATATTTTTGTTGTTGTGTTTTAAACTACGTAGCATCATTTTTGCATCCAGCACACATTTTTCAAGTATTATGAGGCATTTTGAATCCCTAGTGTGTTGTAATTTTACCAGTAGCAGTGAAAAATATTTTTTTCCATAAAAAAATTCAATTCATTTTCCCCGGAATATGGTACGTGATGGAGCAATTTGGACTTTAAATTCAGATTTAGGGCACACATATTAGTAATATTCTCTTATTTTTATTTTTATTCACTTATTATTTGTTGTTCAATGTAATTGGTGTTAATTTTTTTTTCTACAAATGCTCTAATCTAATACTTCACGCAGAATGAAAATTTTGTCTGGAGTGTAATCTAAATCATTTATTCGTATTCACTGCCAGGAATTCTTATTCACTGTAGGATCCGCAGCTACTTAAATTAGGGAAGTTAGTTTTACAATACGTTGTCAAGTAATGTAGACATATCAACAGCACAGCATCTTTGTCTAAATAATTATACTAAAATTAGAATACTTGTTTTTTGCATAATTAATTATTCACACATCCCCGACCGTACTTAACGGACTTTTTAACCTCTTTAATTTAAATGATTGCAGAAGTTGTAGGTCTGCCAGACGCCCTTGGATCAAGCCTGGCCTTAAAATAACAATAACACACTCTTCTCCGTTGTTCTTCGTGCTCTACTGAGAACGGCAGACAAGAAGGCCTTCCTTCTCCCACTCCAGGTCTCTTGTTCTGTTACTCTGTGCCTGGAGTCTTTATTTGATTTCCTCGCCTGAGAAATCAAACTCACGGCACTGCGAAAACCTCGTATTGTTACGTACCACATCCCCGACACACGTACTGTTAGCTCTTTGCGCTGCCAACTGTTGAGATCAAAGGGCGAGTTGGTCCATACGAAATTACCTGCACATATTAACATAATCTACCCGAAAGAAGTCTCAGGTCCTTTATGAAAAGTGACGAGTGTGGAAACAAATTATGCTACTCCGACTGCTATTTGTTATTGTGCTTAATCGTAACGAAGTGACGTTAATTTAATATGTGTGTATTATTCGGTTTTGGAGGTATGTAAGAAGTTTGAGTTTAGACATCAGTGTGTTTTGTTGTGTTTAATTAATGAGACTGAAAATGTTAGAGAAACTGATTGCGAAGAAATCCAGCTAATCTTTATTCTGAATGGAAATACCATTTTTATAATGTTCTCAATCTACTCATGTGAAATTCAGGATTCTCAGTGATAATTCATTGGAGATGGGCGTTCACATTTTGACAGTTTCGTTTTATTCTGGTGTTCATAAAATTTGACAAAATGTCAATGAAAATGACCTCGGCTTCATTCAAACGTGTAACTAACACACATTCCTGTTGTAATTTCCAAATGAAAATCCAGTAGACATTATACGGTGTTTAACAAAAGACTTCTCTCCCAAACCAAGTAGCCATTAAATGAATCGTCTACAGTAAGCACAGACTGCAACAAAATCTCCATGAATTTAAGCGAATACTGAACTTAACACTGCGATGAAAGAAATTGCCTTCGTAAGATATCACGAAAAAAAAAACATTGTGTAGATACGATTTTGTTTTGTTATTTTGCGTGTGTCAAATCTTCCAAGTTTTGGTGTAACTCTCTGTATCGTTTCAAACGTGATCCAACGTGCTCCCATCATGTGGCGATCCAGGATTATAACTTCTGCAGATCGAGTGTGCCCTGCTGCAACCATGAAGAGGTAAGTTGATGAATTACCGCAAAATAGAATATAATTTTATTTGATATTGTAATATCGTAAGAGGTTATACAATTTGAATGATATATATAAAGCGTTAATGAATTGCACATGTGAATAAAGAGCATAGAAGGCAAAGAGGTAGAGCACCCATGCTTTCTAACCATCGCAATTCCATGAAAGATTCGTAGCTCAATTTTATACGAGGTTGAGTGAATCCAGAATCCTTGAAGTTATATAAATACTGTACGACAAGATTTCGCTACAGTCTGGGCTTAACAAAGATTGGCAACAGCCAGCGGCTCCCTTTCCTAAGCACGGCATGGCACTTGTATAGCTACTGTGAAATTTTGTAAAACAAAAATGAGGAAATAATTTTTGAAAATACAGTAAAACCCCGATTATCCGTCACCGTATTAACCGATTGGTGGATTATCCGACTGTCTTTCTCTCTCGCTCTTTTTGTTTTGCAGAAAAAATATGAGTATTGTACATTATATTAGGACGATTTTTTTCTACAGACTGTTTTTTACAAACCTTTATTCTTACGTAATATGATCTGCTGTTCGAGTGATCGTACTGCCTAACTTCTATGCAAAATGCTTTCCACAGATGTCAAAAGAAAACGTGTTTGCTACGAAAAAAAGTACAAGTAATTGAATGGTTTGGGAAATGAGAAACTGTGTCATCACAATACGAGATAGGAATTATAACTGTGCGCGATTCAATGAAAAACAAATATAAAGTGCATCAAATTTGTAAATCTACAACATGAGACCTCTACTATTCCTATCTTTCCACAGCCAGCTGTCATAAGGAGTTTCCTTACCATTAAAAACCCGTCGTTGAAAACGAGACTTAAATAGTGAACTTATGATCCACTACATAGCGTGTTAAATGAAAAGACCTCGGAGGAAATTACGGAACTGTATTATGCACTTAGTTTATGAACACCTTTTATAGTACGGATTATCCGATTTTTTCGATTAACCGTTCAGTCCATCCCCTTCATTGCCACGGGTAATAGAGGTTCTACTGTACTGAAGAAACGTATTAAGAGGGAATAATAGTAATAATAAAATTTATTTTGTTACGATTGCTCTATATCTGTTGACGATCTTTCCAATTGTTATGGGTCAACTCTGCATTGCAAAATTTTAATAAAAGGGGCCTTAATTGTCAAATATCAACATTTAGACTGAAAACTTGCACACTAGACAACACTTTCATCAAATAGCTCCCTCTCCTCTAATGTTGATCAGGTATTAGGTATTGCCTATCATCCCGGTCTCGTTACATATCGTTAAATGAAGCTGTAGGTTCGCTTATGCTTACGTCATATACTTATACGTAGTTAGACAATACAGAGCACCGCATTTGTATTAAATCAGAATTTAAGATCTTTGCATTAATCATTTTGTTATAGATTTGTTAAAAACACTTCAAGAATGGTGAAATTCTTGCAGTTTCCAAACTTGTATCTTTCCTTTTTTCACTGCATTCTCCCTTGAATATTCCATTACACCAGAATAATTCAATACTGTTCAGAAGAATGACAAATATCACATCAATTAATTAATACAGTATCCTACGAGATAATAAAAGCCGGATGAAAAGGAAGTTTTCTCCAAATAAAACTAGGTTTTATCAGCTGCTAAGGATTGCCCTAGGTTTGTGTTTACCCAGCTGCAGTCACCTCACTTCCCAGTACACATCAGTGCTACTGTGCAAAGCGGAAATTTATCCCTATATTAATGTTTACACTGTTTCTGTTTAGTCTTGCACAGTAACCTTGGAATGGAATTGAATGGAATTTTCGAGAGAGGGGCACTCTGGCTCAGCACTGCTACATTTTACGATCTACTGCACCAACCCTCAACCTAGGCTTATTCCAAAACCCACACTACTACTATCACTACTACACTAGAGTTTGCTGCGTACCCATATTTCGAGGCAACCCCCTCGTCCCTAGGCTAGCCCCCCATCGGCGTCGCCAGCCTCCGTTCGGGGAATACTATGGAATGATGACGAAGTGGAGAATTGTTGACGGAATGATGTAGATGCTTAATATGAGGAAACGGGAGAACCCGGAGAAAAACGCCAACTGCGACCTTATCCGCCACAAGTGTCACTATGGAGTTTTCAATGAAAAATTCTAGGTTGTATGTATGTATGTATGTATGTATGTATGTATGTATGTATGTATGTATGTATGTATGTATGTATGTATGTATGTATTTTATTGAGTTATTTTACGACGCTTTATCAACATCTAGGTTATTTAGCGTCTGAATGAAATGCAGGTGATAATGCCGGTGAAATGAGTCCGGGGTCCAGCACCGAAAGTTACCCAGCATTTCCTCGTATTGAGTTGAGGGAAAACCCCGGAAAAACCTCAACCAGGTAACTTGCCCCGACCGGGATTCGAACCCGGACCATCTGGTTTCGCAGCCAGACGCGCTGACCGTTACTCCACAGGTGTGCACTGTATGTATGTATGTATGTATGTATGTATGTATGTATGTATGTATGTATGTATGTATGTATGTATGTATGTATGTATGTATGTATGTATGTATGTATGTACCAGTGTTTCAAAACTGTGTGGAATTCCACAAAATGTGTAGAACTTAGATTGTGCTGTGGAATGTTGTGTGGAATGATTGTGTGGAATTTGTGTGCATTTCTCACAGCTGGACCCACTAACTGTCAATTAATTAAAAATAAATGTGCATATAAAAATACCGGTACAGTTGACTTTCGAGTAACCGTGGGTGAATTATATAAACCGCGCTTAATCTGTAGTGGTAGCTTGGGTTTTATCATCCTGTTTCAAAGTTTTTGACCATTTCTCCCGGCTGTCAAACTTCTGAGTGACAAGGAAATACTGGACACTGCTCGAGGACTCGGACAGCTGCCTGACAATGAGCTTGAGAGGGATGGTGTCGGCTTGGTATGGGTCATGTTGAGAGGGTGGGTGAGAAAATAACAATAAGCTCTCTCTAACCTGCTCCATGTACGATCCGTAACAAATATATTTTCCATTATGCAAGATTAAATTGCTTAATTTACACTGCATTTTAACAAATAATACTGAATATAAGTAAATAGGAGAATAATATATATGCATAATACATACATAAGTTTAGACACTATGTATATATATTTTATGGAATGGAAGATGTAGGCCTACTTCTAAAAGCACTGTAGCAATAATAAAAGTGTAAATACCAGAGGGACACTAAACTAGCGTAGGATGCAGAAAACTGTGTAATTAACGTATCTATATATTATGCACGATTATAGTGCACAAAAGTATATTCTATAATCATTAGAATTGTATGAAATTGGTTTGTTACGTGGGTGGATTTTAGTGTTGCTAGTCAGACAACACTGATGCGTACACAGATATATATGTAAGTACGAATGTAAGCATGTAAAACACTTATCCTGGTACGTACATATGCAGGTACACACGTATGCATGTACATTAGAGATGAACAAAACTAACTGCCGCTCTCGCTCGCTATGTCGCTGCATTTGTCTTCCGAGTCTCGGCTCGTCATTCTCAAAGTAGCATTTGGTCGGCGTGGAAAGATTTCGTAACTTTGAATAACATACTTCAATGAAATAAATAACATAAATGTTTAAATGAGACAAAAAGACAAAACAGAACAGTATCTTAGTTATCAAAATGTTCTGGTTCTATTATATGATATTACCTATGGTTATATAAATAAAAAAAAACAATTCTCAAATAAATTTCTATTTCTAAGAAACATAAAACATGACATTAATATATTTTTACTTGAGATTGCACATTTGATCTTAAACATATGAAAAGAAAATTCTTAGCCTTTTAATAAGGGCCTAGTAATTAAATAAAGACTGGAGAACGGATTATTATGCACTGAAAGGTAGAGATGTTTCAAATAGGCTACTTGATTGTTTATACATATATAACAGTTGCCAAAGTAGACAAAAGTTTAATCGGGTATAAACAAATGCTGTCTTCGGAACTTCGGGAGTCGTCAATCTCGAGTCTCGGAACACTCACAACCAGTCTTTACGTCAAGGACACGACGTAATACAACATTGTCGTGCGGGTTTTCGGATTTGCGGGCGTTGTTAGTTTCGTTTTCTCGATCGTTGTTCATCTCTAATGTACATGTACGCATGCACGTACACACGTATGCATCTACGTATCCAAAGATAAATAAGATGACGTGCTATTATGAAAAATTATTTTATGACGCAAGAAAAATCATCTATTGAGAATGTTCAGAGAGCGTACAGTATTCAGATATTAAACTTTACACGATTATAGCTACACTTAATACGATAATGTTTTCTTATAACAAAAATAAAATGTTTTACATCTAAAATTAATAATTAAGTTACATATTATGAAACAAAGAAAACAAATAAGAAGTGTAGAAAAACTTGCCCTTTGTATCTAATGAAAATTTGACTTACGACTAAAACTAGTTATTCATGCATGTAAAATGAGCAGTTTCACTGGCTAATCATACATACGTATGTCAGTTCTCTGAAACCAAACATGTCGTCCATTGTGCTAGATTTATCAGTTATTTGAACAGACCAAACATGGGTTCCATTGTGCTAAACTGCAATTATCATTCAGTGTCATCATTTTACTTCTTATTCTTGTTACATATAGACACTGTGACCTTCTTGCCTTTCATTTTAGTCTTACTCCAAAATAAGAACCATAAATGGGTGAGGAAATGCGCCTCTAGTGATACGACAATGAGCTATCTACATTCCCGGCCTTGCATAATCTCAAACTTCGCTGTACTCTCAACAACGACTTACAAGGAACAGTTTTTGCGCATCCAAGTGATTGTGTGATTAAATTCGTCTCTGGGTTATATTATTTCTGTTTTCGATATGTTCAATAGAATATTTTACATAGCGCTTTTGCAATTAACCGAAATATGTTTTAATTAAGTTCAAAACACTGTATGTACGGAGTAGAATGCAACATAATGTGAAAGTTTATTAAAAATAATAAAATGGACTCTGAATGCGTTACCAGCACTTCCCAAAGATAACAGTAGTGATGAGTCTGTCATATTAAATATTTTTTTCTCTTAAAATACGATATATTGCTTTTATAGAAGTCTTTCTTTTAAGTGCCGAACTTGCCTCGACTTCCCCTAAGTGTGTGCACGCGTCCGTGTATGAACTGTTGTGAGGTGAAGCATACTGGTAACACGAGAGCGTCAGGATTATCCTGTTACTTGTAATATTCCACGCCTTATTTTCAACGGAAGACGGAAAGACAGTCGCACAAAAATTACTAACAGACATAATATTTACACATAGTCACTTATCGGGTTCAAAGGCAACCAGATAGCAGACAAATAATTGTAGTATCGGCCTTCGTATCATCCATTGATCTTACATAAACTTTTCAACTCTCTTAAAGATGCGGATGTAACTTGGAAAACAAGATAGAGAACGTCACTGGAACCAAGTGGATAAATCTAGTACAGGCGTTGTAGCAACGCACTTCTGCACAAACTCAATTATGGTTATATATTCGAGCCGATGTTTATCTCCAAGACAGACACGTAATATTGCAGGACAGATTTAATATCTTATGAGATTAATATCGTCATATAAATTGAAATAAAACGACATATTTTGTTATTACATAAGCAAAATAAACAATGTCATCAAGATGACACATGCTTTCTAAATGTTCATTCCTAACCAATTCAGTTTCTCATATTATCAGTTACATTCCTGTCTACGTTACATAACCACATCTTATAATATCGTGAAAAAATCGTATAAACAGCGTCGATGCTGAACATTAAATATTCCTTCGGAATATCCTGGCGTTCCACAATCCAGATTTAGTGAAGAAACTCTGAGAAACCGGCTCATTTTTAAATAAAAAGAAGGCCATTAAATAGCGTTCTAACTGAAGAAAAACTTTATTACATAATACCACAGTCTAGTATATACAGTCACGAAGCTTGAGTTGTTGAGGTTGCTAGGAACAATACACTGTGCAGGTACTATTTCGCATTGTCTGTAATGAGACGATAGTAGCGATCCGAGTAGTGAGCAACTATCTACGGATGCATATTTATTACATATTGAGCTTCGTGACTGTATATACTGGGCTGCGATAATACGCTATAGGCTAGAGCAGTCTCACACGAAATCGCTAAGAAACCTACCTCAACAGACTGGTGTATCCAAAACATCAGGTTGGAAAGCGACGATCTTGTTAAAACACGAAAGTTTTTCAAGAAAACAGTCGTTCATAAATTGAATAAAACGGACAATATGTCCAGGGTTCAATTCAATCGACAGAGACAAAACCCAGCGTGTGTCTAGAATCTTTTCAAAATATGTGAAATGTGCAATGCATTGCAGGATGGTCGACAATTCGAACACTTACTCATATAAGCCAATAAAATAAATTATGTCTGTAATGCAATGTGTCAGTCGCGAGATTTTGTCGAAAGCTGACGCGCTGAATCAGGGCTGTTACTTGCCCATCTCAATTTTAGAAAGGCTCCGCACTAAGCGAAACTTGTTTTCAGGCGTACACTCATTTGTTATGCACCATATAGCTCATCTATTTTTTTTTACAGAAGTAAGGGATTCACCAAAGTCCCTATCACGTCAATGAAATAAAAATAAAAAGTCACGATACTTTTTAGTAAAACATCTATTTCACGTGCATCATCCACGGGTGAATTGACTCGTAGAAATTGGATCTGAGAAAAATCCTCTCAGTAATGTAAGGGGAAAGACTAAATGGTCAGACGGACAGACAAAAATTGAAGCAAAACTATTTTTTTTACAGACTTCCAAAAGACCCTAGAGCGGCAAGATGTTAAGATGTCCACCGACACTGAGTAGTAGGCGCGATGTCATAGAACGGCAGAACAGGGCTTAGAACCTGTTCATATTTGACCGATTAGGAGAACATCCATCAAGGTCGAGCATCCTACTGAATGTTGATGTTCAACGGTTCAAGCGGTGACTCCTAATGTATTGCAGGCTAGATAGAACACCAAGCGCACTCCATCATACATGAACACTAACATTTTCTGAGTATTCAAACGGAGTAAGAATTGAAGGGCATTTATTTTGTCTAATTAAAAAAAATCTTTGCTTGAAAAAGGCCTATTTCAAGATTCAATCAAATGAAGAAAATAGATTATACCCGTTTCACTAAATATCACGGAGATGCGTAATTAATACACAATTTTTGTAACTTGCGTTAGGGGTATTAATACTTTCTACACTCACTGTAGTAAAAATTCAAAACCTTATCGGAAATCGAACCTGCAACCATTCAGCGCAACGGTTTATCCTTGACTTTATGGTGCACCTCGCAGAGAAAGAAAAATGGGTAGGCAGATAGGCAGGTGACATTCTAAGGCGCCTATTTCTGCATCTGAAATACTGGAAATACTGTCGTGAATTTTTTTAATGAAATCCTGCAGTCCTGATATATCGTGTAATGGAAAAGTAAAACATATTAGTACCCATATAAAATGTAAGCAGCTGCTGCATAAGTGAGAAAAGTATACAACAATTTATTAATGACTGACCTATTTCGTATTGGAAACAAACGATGAAAAAAAATCTGTGTTTTGTTTTCATAATGTTACTAAAGTTGTTTAACCTAGTTTATACATTTGTTTGGGCATTATTTCCTTCACAATTATTCACTTAGCTTACAAGGTCAGTGATGTATAAATGAAATTATTTCAGCTCGCTCTTTGTAATTTTCTATGAATTGCAAACCGTTGAAAGCTAACTCTATTTACTCTTCAGAAATTTAAAACAAATGGAACTATATCATTATTAATAAAATCACTAGAAATTCCTTAACTATATGAAGAATCAACGTCCGATATATCCAGCATTTCTTTCAAAACTTAAACGAATCGACATTAATAAATGTAGGCTACGTATAAATGACTTCAGTGATTTATGAAATGGTTTGCTTGCATTATTGTTATTATAATAATTACATCTATGAACATTAATAAAGGAGTGATTTGTGTCGAATAATTTTCAACTTTTACATACATACAGAATAGCGCGTGCGCTTCCCAACTAAGTGACCCGTGGATCGATTCCTGGTATGGGTGGCGATTTATCTTTATTCTAAGGGACTAGGTGTTTATCCCTTGACTTGTGCTTGTCCTGCGGTAGTTCAGCATCGTGTTGACCATTCCAAATTGCTCAGCCAGTGTATACTGTCAACATTTCCGAGTTACGATAAGCAAATTTTTGACACTATTTGCCTGGCTGCGAAATGGACACACATTTCACCTCCTCTCCCTCTTGGACAACCGGCGACGACAAGAGAGCGAGATCCTCCCCTCACAAGTGCTCTAAATAGTACGTATGTGAAGCAGTGTTTTAATAATAATAATAATAATAATAATAATAATAATAAGAATAATAATAATAATAATAATAATAATAATAATAATAATAATATGAAGAAATGAAGAATAAATAAATAAATAAATAAATAAATAAATAAATAAATAGTAGTATAACAATATTAGTAATAATATTGTAATAAAAATACTAACTTTTTGTTTTAAAGAGACTGAAAAATAACTAAAATACAAATCTCTGCAATTGACGTAACCCAAATTTTGAAAACTGTGGTTGTGCCAGTTGCGATTATTGATCGAATTGCAACTCTTATCAAGTACCCTGTTTAACATCTGCTTGGAGAATTTAGTGAGGAACTGTTTTCAGAACATGGGAAAAGTGTTTTAAATTAAATTTGGTTTTATT
This sequence comes from Periplaneta americana, assembly GCF_040183065.1. Lineage (NCBI taxonomy): Eukaryota > Metazoa > Arthropoda > Insecta > Blattodea > Blattidae > Periplaneta > Periplaneta americana. The sequence goes on along the minus strand of NC_091123.1, from coordinate 60,299,144 downwards.
TATCGACGCTCGCAACTGCCGAGGTTATATCAGCGTCGCCGGTGTGCCGGAATTTTTTCCCGCAGAAGTTCTTTTACATGCCAGTAAATCTACTGACATGAGCCTGTCGCATTTACGCACACTTAAATGCCATCGACCTGGGCCGGGATCGCAACGTCGGGCACAGAAGGCCAGCACTATACCGACTGCGCCGCCCAGGCCGACAGGGGAAAGGTGATAGGAGGAGGAAAAAACAAAGTGCGTAAAATTTACTGATGATATGGCATTTTTAGCAGGAGGAGGATACGATACTAAGGAATATGCTGCTGGAACTAAATTACAGCTGTGAGCAGTATGGGATGAAGATAAATTTAATGCAAACAAGACGAAGACCATGGTTATTGGAACAAAACTAAAGAAGGTAAACTTGCGAATTCTAAATGAGGCAGTGAAGCAAGTGAACAGCTTCAAATATTTGTGGTATATTATAAGTAGTAAAATGAGCTGCTGCCAGGAAGTCAAAAGGATAGCAATGGCCAAGGAAAATTTTAATAGAAAAAGGAGCATCTTCTGCGAATCTCTGGAAAAAGAACTAAAGAAGATAATATGAAGTGCTTTGTGTGGAGTTTGGCATTGTATGGGGCAGAGACATGGGCATTACAACGAAAGGAAAAGAAACATTTGAAATGTGAATATGGAGAAGAATGGAGTGTGTGAAATGGACAGACCGAATAAGAAACAAAGCTGTGTTGGAAAGAGTGGTGAAAAAAGAATAATGCTGAAACTGATCAGGAAGAAAAAAAGAAATTGGCTGGGTCACTTGCTAAAAAAATAAATTGCCTACTGAAGGATACACTGGTGAAGGGGAAATAGATTCGGGACGGAAGGAGATATCAGAGGAGTCCTATGAGGAGACTAGGATGAAGGCGGAAAAGGAGGAAGACTAGAGAAAGCTGGGTTTTCAGTGAAGGACTATCCTTGTGCAGTAAACAATGAATGAATGAAAGATAGTAATATACTACGAGGATTAGGACTAATTATGTTAATAACAATCAGGATAATAAAAACTTATAAAAATGCGAAATTCTGCATCACTTGAAACTACAGTAAGATTATTTAGTCCTGACAGTCGCTGGCAATGTGCGCCTGGGTCAGGCAAGTCCATTTAGTTATGCCAAGGGGTGTTTGGGTTAGTCAGTCGCTTGTCTTCAGAGCGATCGGATGTCATGAGTGAGGTAGAGGGTATGTTTCCAGTACAGTTAAGCTGTACTGCATTCCTTCACTGACCGCTCGCCCTTATCTCTACTCCGGAGCTCTCCCCACTACTCCTATTACTTCCCCTCTTTCGAGTCGTCGACCTGTCAGGACTAAATAATCGGTCTGTACTTATGATCTTCCGAAAGATTTTCGAATCTGTTTCTGTGGAAACTGAATGCAATCTGAAATGGATCCTAAAATAGAACTGAGAAATTATATGTATGGTTAGGTATATGATGACGATGACAATGATAAAAGTAATAATAATAAAAAAATGAGTTGCTGCTCCATAGTCATAAGCATCATTCTCATCCTCATTTCCTATAGCAAAATGCACAGGAAATCAATGCTACAGAACTGCACTCCTGCCTTTTATATGTAAATGACGTGAAAAAAAATTACAGGATGTTCTGATTGCTTTATAATTACAATAGGAATTTATATTTATGGTATGGTGTGTTCTTTTATTCTAAATCTGACGAGGGTAACTTTCTCTGGATGCGTGGATACAGAGTAACAATGCAGTTATTGCGATTCACAAAGAAAGAACTCTTTCCTCTATCTCTCACGAACTACTTGCAATGAACTTGATGTGTTGAGGAGATATCATGCTATATTGCAGTATTTATGAACAATTGTTCCTTTATCTAATGCGTTCTGCGTGGTCCAGATCTGCTTATGCATACGAGATAAGTTTTTTTTTAAACGATATCGATATTGTAAATAAAGTGGAAAAATGAGTGCCACGAAGATGGCAAATAATTTTGCATATTTTTTTCGCATTTCGCAACAATTCGGCTCTTTTATCGTATTACGTTTTTCTTTATCCATGGCGGGACAGCCCATAAAGGGCTAAGGACGAGCAGCCAACTGCTGTCCTGACGTTCACATGCTTCAGCAGAGCTAAACGATCATTTAACCAATACGGAGTAACGTGTGGTTAGCACAATGATCCCGCACAACCGTTATATTTGGTTTTCGAAACCGGATTTCGCTACCTAATAACTATAATGCTACTGCAATAATGACGTTCTCTGGAATAACAACTTAACGTAGTAACATCTTCCACCTGACAAAATATTATTTTCTACCAAAAAAATCAACCCTCTCTAGAAACATTTGAAAGTTGTTCTAAGCAAAACTGTTGTTCTAGATCTAAAATGTTTGATGTCATGTGTCTCAAATTCAAGATTTTGTAGTTAAGTTCTTGTTCCAGAGAACGCCTCAATTGCTACAACTGTTTCCGGACCACCCGCTATCAATTCACACAATCAACATTCAATTTATTTTTCCTTTCTTGTTACTCCATAAAATTTAAGAGAGGCGCAAAACGGAGTAAACGAATTGTTTTGAGATTTTTTCTTTTTTTTTACTAATGGCGGGTACTTGACTATTCGTCATTCAACCGTATGAAGCCAGTTTATGTAGACCAATTTATCGACAGAGTCGTTGACCAGGAGGCTAGTCTACGCTACACGGGTGATGAGGTGAGATGATGATGGAGATATGCAGGGTGCGAATAACGGGGGAGGGGGTTGGGGGGAATTTTCCCCGCCCCCTGTTGGAAAATTATCCCCCTGCCAGGGGTAACTTCTGTCCCCCCTCACAAAATATAATTGTTTTAAACGAGTATATGTACTTTATAAAGTACAAAGTAAGCAAAGAAAATAATATTGATGTATTATCATCACCGGCAAGCTGACAACAATCAATAACTTGGAACTACAAATCTTATCTTAAACCTGTTCACGGATATTATTATTATGATCAAGATGCAAGACAAGCAACTCAGTGCGACCAAGCGTTGAGCCGTATAGAATGAGGATAATAATAATAATTTTATGTATGGTATTCTCTATCTAAGATTTTATCCCGCCCTCATCGGAAATCTTAATTCGCACCCTGGAGATATGTTGAGATGCCACATGGGAACCGGAACTCACGGAAAAATCCCCTCTGTTACCCTGACATGTATTTACTGGCATTGTCTTCAGCGTTAATGCCGCAAATGAAGGTACAAAAAGAAAAAGTAAAATAAACTGTGCACAAATTTAATCTTTAAGAACCTCTGAAAATCCCTCTGATCACCGACAGCAGTTTCTTACCTCTGAAGATTATCTAAAAGCTGCCAGATTCAGTGGAAAACCACCGAAGTTGACAATGCTGCACATTAGTTGCGAAATAACGGAATTGTAAATTTAAATATAATATTTATTTATACAATTTTATTAAGCTTTCTGCTCCCTCCATTAGGAGGTTACCTGATTGATGAAGCGTACCAAACATTAATGAAGAATGAAACAAGCTTGAGTCAGAATATTAAAAAAATATATATTAACAGTGAAATTGAGTAAGAGGCAAAAAATAGGGAAGTGAAGACAAAGGATGGAGAGCAATTCACTGTAGAATTACAGATGATTTTAAGAATTTTTACTGAGCCTTTAATGGCCGACAGCGCGATGTCACAAATGAATGTTTTTTTTATTAAACTGGTGGAAAATATTAACAAAGAGGCGAGGAATTATGTCTCTTGCTCCAATCATCAGCCCTAATACTTCTATGTTCGTTAGTTTATATTTTTTATAGTAGGGAATGGTAGGCTCATAGATTCTGCATTTTTTTATGTGGACTTTGGCCGACTGTGTCACATAGGAATCAGTTCTTATAGTGGGGTCGATAATATATACAGCAGAACTGTTTAGAATGACATATCAATCCTCTGGCAGGAATTATTTTGAGTTAACACATGGACTGCTTAAAAAAAATAATATTTTCAAAGGACGACTGTAATCATCATCCGGATGTTGTGATGCCTGGTGTTTCGAATTACTCACCAAAAGAGCAGACGCCCAAGACATGGACAAGTGTTTCAATCTCATCGTTGCATCTGGGACAGTAAGTAGCTACCGTCTTGGGACCTGCGAGGCAAAGATCTTACGAAACATACATTGGCAGTCATTTTGAGAGTAGCAATTCATTCATTACAGCTGAAACCGCCAGAATGACGGAGTAATTTATTCGTGGAGTATTGAAAAAGGTTAACTTCCGTATCACTATGATGTACCGAAGTACATATGGAGTTTCAGTGCAGTAATTCTGCGTTTCCATATGGTGAAGATTCGGTAGAACGGAGATAAATTCTCTCCAGCACCGGGACTCGAACCCGGGTTTCCATTTTTACGTGCTGGCGCCTTATCCACTAAACCACACCGGATTCAAGCTCCATTGCCGGATTGAATCCTTCTCAGTTTAAGTTCTACCTACTGTGTTCCCCTTTGTTACCCTACCCTCATGTACCGTGTCACAGTATGTGTGACGGTAGACACAATGGTCAACCATAAGTACAGAGGTGCACTCATTACGAGTGACTAGGTGGCCGGGGTCCGACGAACATGGCGCCGTCTTGAATCACAAAGTGATTACTTACGCTTTATCAAATTGGTATGATGTACCGAAATACATATGGAGTTTCAGTGCAATAATTCTGCGTTTCCATATGGTGAAGAATCGGCAGAACGGAGAAAAATTTTCTCCGGCACCGGGACTCGGACCCGGGTTTCCAGCTTTACGTGCTGGCTCTTTATCCACTAAGCCACACCGGATTCAAGCTCCGATGCCGGATTGAATCCCTCTCAGTTTAAGTTCTACCTACTGTGTTCCCCTTTGTCGACTTAGTGTACCTTGTCACAGTATGTGTGACAGTAGAGACAATGTCCAACCACAAGTACAGAGGTGCACTCATTACGAGTGACTAAGTGGCCGGAGTCCGACGGACAGGGTGCGAATTAACGGTAGGATGGGGGAAATTATCCCCTTCCATAAAGTCATATTAACATCCCTGCCCCCTGCCAGGAATACTTCTATCCCCCCTCACCGCCTCACAAAATAGGCCTATAATTGTGTTAATACGAGTATACTTTATAAAGTACAGTATAAAGTAAACAAAGAAAATAATATTGATGTATTATCATTACCGGCAAGCTGACAACATTCAATAACTTAGGAATTACACATCTTATCTTAAGCCTGCTCATGGATATAATTAATTATTATTATTATGATCAAGATGCAAGACAAGCAACTCAGTGCTACCAAGCGTTGAGCCGTATCGAATGAGGATAATAATAATAATTTTATGTATGGCATTCTCTATCTAGGATTCTATCTCCCCTCATCAGAAATCTTAATTCGTACCCTGCCGACGGAACATGGCGCCGTCTTGAATCACAATCGAAGATCAAGCCTCAGACTTTTTACATTGGTTATTTAGCCCCTAAAACTGGTTATTTAACCATTAAATGAGTTTTCCCAAAATCGAGACTTATGCAGATAAATCGCTTTCACCCCATTTTATAAAAAATTCTTACACCGTTTTGAAGACACAATTTAGAAGTAAGCCTATAGCCTAAAATATACAAATAGAGGTAGAGGAACTGATTTAAATAGGCCTGTACTCAAACTTTTATAAAGCTGTGTTTGTGACTGAGATTCAACTGATCCGGATTTCGATTCCCATCACAGATATTGAGATTTATCTCCATTCAATAAGAACGAGGTGTGCGGATTATTCTTGTCTATTGCTTGTTTTGGATTATTTTAGACAGTAATCTCGCGCCATGATGACCACATGGCCAGACAGTCACGCTAACTGTGAAGATCTAATTTTGGTTCATGCTTCCTATAACGGTAAGGACGGGAAAGAAATGGAAGGTCCAGTCCTTGAAGGTAGATTGTGAGGGTGATAATGATGCGTGGCGACTGTGGTATGACACAAAAGCGAAGAACCCATAATATGAGAGAAATCTCATAGTGCTAATTTTCTCGTCTGTGCAGAATTGCGATACTGGTGTCGGTGAATTTGTTCTGCATATGAGCAAGGCTAATTATTTCACTTACCTCTGATAACATCAGAAACACCCTGTAATAAGTATCTCTCATTAGAGATAAACTAGAGAGGCACATGGCAATTCTATGTTTGCAAAGAATCACAGCACATGATACTCTCTGTCCGGAACAAAGAAACCTTTAAAGACGGTAATTTAATTTCATTATATGCTCTCACATTCGAAGTCAAATTTTTATTCTTCAAGTCACAGACTGAGATTTTGAGTTTAGAAATTGTCCTCCTGTGCGCAAAGATTTGACTCCTTGTTGCGTTGCGAGTTCAGTTAATTCTCTGATTATTATTACAGAACATGACAGTACAATTTGTCGCTATCTCAAAGCAGAAAGATTAAATTAGCCGACAGTTTTAGAAATTAAAATGGAGGTAGTGATACCACAATCTAGTATATACAGTCACGAAGTTTGAGTTGTGAGGATGCTAGGAACAATAGACTGTGCCAGTACTATTTCGCATTGTCTGTAATGAGGCGATATTAGCGATCCTAGTGGTTAGCAACTATCTCTGGATGCATATTTACTAAGTATCTGAGCTTCGTGACTGTATATACTAGACTGTGATGGTACGTTTAATGACTCAAAATTCAGTCGAAAAGAGACGAACATAACTGAGATTCCAAGCAAAATCAATTATAGGTCTACAATAATAGAGGACCTAACATTCTAAATGTTCCAAGTGATAAAGCAACTTTCTGAGATAATGATGAAAAACACACTGCGAAATACATGTTGAGACACCTACAACACCGTTTTTTGGTACACGAATGAGTCTCAGTTGAGCTCCAACAAAGACAATTTAGTATTATATGTTCCTCCATTAGATTGAATAAAATGAAATTTGAAAAAAATTGGCACTTAGCACATGTAGAATGTTAGGTCTTCAGATTTAATAGATATGATTTATTTTGTACAAGTTCATTACTGTCGTCTCATTTATTGAATCCCATAGATCTTAGATCAACATTATGGGATTGAGATGTGGAACGATTAAAAAATATATACAAAAATATAGGGTGATTCACGAGGATTTACCGTCCCTTACGAAGCTTATCTCCGAAGATATTCTGAGCAAAAAATTCCATGTAAACATTTGTCCTAATCTCAATATTTTCAGAATTACTTGTTTGTAAAATACCAACATTCTTGAGTTTTAAGCGTAAAAGAATATTACAGATAAAGAATGAGCTATTAAGGAATATAATTTTTTAAATTAGCTAGTAATCTGAAGCTAAAAATGTGTTGTGAATTCCATAGTTGCTTCGTACAGATTTTTTTTCGATTTTTAACTACAACATTAATTTTCTTGTGCATTTATCACAACAATTGTTACAAATCATGCCACTCTTGTAAAGTCTTTAAGACTGTACATTACGATGCATAATTAAACTGTAAAGAATCAAGTTCCTAAAGTCGTATGATTTGTGACAATTTTTGTAATAAGTGCGTAAGAATGATGTCATTTTTAGTTAAAAATTAAAAAATAAAATCTGTACAAAGCAATTAACAACACATTTTTAACTTCAGAATACTAGCCAATTAAAGAAATACTTTTGAATAGGTGATTCTCTATTTCTAATATTTTTACCCGTAAAACTAAAAAAAAAAGGTATTTTACTGACAACTTCAAATTAATATAACTTTGAAAATATTGCGATTAGGACAAATGTTTATACAACATTTTTTGCTCAAAATGTCTTCGGAAATATGCTCCGAAATGACGGTAAATCCTCATGAATCACTCTGTATATAATATAATATAATATAATATAATATAATATAATATAATATAATATAATATAATATAATATAATATAACATAACATAAAATAACATAACATAATATATAATATAATGTAATACAATACAATACAATATAATACAATACAATATAAGTAATCTATACTAATAATAAATCTGTAGCAGAAATTTTTCTGGTAATTTTCGATTTTCCAAAAATAATTGGTCCTAACATATATAATTAACCACCCTGAAATCGAAAATCGCTTTTTTGAAATTTTTGTTTGTCTGTCTGTCTGTATGTTTGTTACCTTTTCACGCGATAATGGATGAACGGATTTCGATGAAAATTGGAATATAAATTAAGTTCGTTGTAACTTAGATTTTAGGCTATATGGCATACAAAATACATGATTTAAAAGGGGGGTTATAAGGGGGCCTGAATTAAATAAATGGAAATATCTCGTTTATTATTGATTTTTGTGAAATATGTTACATAACAAACGTTTCTTTAAAAATAATTTGCGATAAGTTTTATTCCTTGGAAAATTTTGATAGGACTGATATTTAATGAGATAAATGAGTTTTAAAATTAAAATAACTGTCATCTAAGGCCGTATAATGAAATAAAAAAAAAACAAATGACTTCTTCTATAAGGGGCCTTGGACAGCAACAATCGAAAGTTATGAAAGATAGCCTATAGAGAATGTTTCTGTGTTTGTATGAAGTAATATCGGAAGCTAAATTAACCGATTTGTATAATTAATTATTATTTCACCATTGGAAAGTGTAGTTTCTCTAGATGGACATAATGCTATAATGTTATTACAGTAACTTCTGATATAATATAATGTAATATAATATAATATAATATAATATAATATAATATAATATAATATAATATAATATAATATAATATAATATAATATAATATAATATAATATAATATAATGTAATGTAATGTAATGTAATATAATATAATATAATATAATGTAATATAATATAATATAATATAATATAATATATAATGTAATTTAAGTTATTTGAAGGGTTCACAACCATAGTGGACCAAACGCCATTAGTGAATACGTAGAAAACTAGGGTTAAAATTAAGTTATTACCATAATTCAATGGAAACCTATAACAAGTAAAATAAAGTATACACATTAAATCTAAATGATGTCAATGTTCATTAAACTATGGTTGCATGTAATAAAAATTAGAAACATGTTAAAGGAATTGCCATTGCACCAATGAGTGGTCTCTGGACCAAAATGATCGCATTGTAATTATTTGGATGCAATTTAAATTAAGTAACATATTAAACGATTTATCCTTCTATCAAACACGAATGTTCCCTGGATCAAATGTCCTATTTTAATTATGTAATTACTTTATATTTATTTCTAACGGGTGCAGCGGAGCGCACGGGTACGGCTAGTTATTAATATAAAGTAAGCAGATTAATTTAATTTACAAGTATAAAAATCCTAATTATCTCACGAAAGGCCTTCGGAGAGGTCTTCTTTCTACATCTGGTTTGAGGAAAGATTATTATTAACAATGAAATTGTCTGTTTAACATTTCTCTTTCGTATAACCTCCAAAATGTTCACATTAAGTTTCACGTTCCCCAATCAATTACAACCATCGTGTATATTCAAGGGCTAATCGTTTCTAATAGTATAAAGCAAGGATTTTAGCTCAAAGAGATTCTATCAGTTTTTCAGCGGGTAAAGCTCTGCTATCAGACCGCCTTTTTAAATATTGCGGTAGGATTTCTTACTGTCACAGACCGTAACTTCTAAGTTAAAGAATATTGTTAAATAAAACCAATTACAAGTCAAACTAACAAAAATCAGTCCCGGACTCTTATTGTCATATGAAATTCCGACATCGGTAACCTTGGAATAATTTTCTTCTAATTTCATATTATGGAGAATGAAAAAAGAGAATAATACAATGTGATCTAAGAGCCTATTTTGGATATTTGGACTTAATAAATTCTAATTTAATATAGAGAGTCTGTAAACGAACTTTTCTTGTCAGTGTTTTCGCGTCATTTATTAAATTCGTAGTTTACTTATTCAACAGAACTGTTCATTGCAACAGGCTCAGTTCTTGGCCCATTACTTTTTACGCTTTACATCAATGACGTAAGAAAGGTCTTAAAATATTCTAAATACCACCTATACGCTGATGACATACAACTTTACATTCACTCCTGAACTTTTACAATCAATGGTTCAATGACCAGAATTAATGAAGGTCTAGCATTTGTAGCTCAATGGGCCAAGAATTTTGACTCAGACTAAATCCACACAAATCGCAAGCTAAAATAATGGGACACCAATGAGCATTATACAATATAGATCTAGTCACTACATCGAATACAAAAATAAATAGTACTATAATTACATATAGCAAAAGAGTAAAAAATTTAGGGGTATAGTCTATTTAGATTCAAATTTAACGTTTCAATGTGTAGTGGCTTACATATGTAAGAAAACTTTTATATAATTCATTCTGTCAAACACTTGACCAACATTGTACCTCTTAGCCTGAAAAATAATTTCATTAAAACTTCAGTTATGCCCCATTTCGATTATTGCTATTCTCTATTCACGAATCTAAATACTGATCCTGCCCACAGATTACAGTGCTCACAATATCGCGTTCGTTTCCTTTGTAACATTACAAAATTCGATCATGCAACACCGTCACTAGTGGAGAATTAAGAGAAAGACTATCAGTAGCCAAGCGAGTAGAGCAACAAGCTAATATTAGTAGATTCAATATTTTGAAATTAAAGGACGAGGAAACTAAGCAACGTTATCAGGTTGAAATTTCAAATAGGTTTGCTGCTTTAGCAACTGCTGACGAAGCTGAGGAAGAGTTAGATGTTAATAGCGTGTGGGACAATATCCGAGATAATATCAAAATTGCAGCTGAGCAGAGCATAGTTTATCATGAAACTAAAAAAAAAAAGAAACCATGGTTTGATGAAGATTGTTCCATTGTAGTAGATAGAAGGAAACAGGCAAAATTGAAATTCTTACAGGATCCAATTGTGGAGAATAGAGATAATTATTTCAATAAAAAACGGGAAGCAAGTCGTACACTTAGGAATAAAAAGAGAGATTACTTGAAGGAAAAACTGAATGAGGTAGAAACAAATAGTAAGAATAAAACCATTCGAGATTTATATAAGGGTATAAAGGAATTTAAAAACGGATATCAGGCAAGGGTAAACGTGATCAAGGATGATAATGGTGACTTGCTTGCAGACTCTCATTCAAACCTGAACAGATGGAAAACTATTTTGGGCAACTACTAAATATACATAGGCCAAATCGAAATGATCAGGACGAAATTCAAATACAAACTGCTGAGCCATTTATACCGGAACTCACACTTTCTGAAGTCGAAATTGCGATAGAAAATCTGAAAAAAGTACAAGTCTCCAGGTATTGATCAAATTCCAGCAGAATTAATACAAGAGGGTGGAAGCGTATTATCTAGCGAAATTTATAAACTTGTACTTGCAATTTGGGAAAAGGAAATTGTACCAGAACAATGGAAGGAGTCCATAATCGTACCTATTTTTAAGAAGGGGGACAAGACTAACTGTGGTAACTTTCGAGGAATATCACTTTTGTAGACGTCGTACAAAATTTTGTCGAATATCCTTTTGAGAAGACTAACTCCATATGTAGATGAAATTATTGGGGATCATCAGTGTGGTTTTAGGCGTAATAGATCGACTATTGATCAGATTTTTTGTATTCGACAGATATTGGAGAAAAAATGGGAGTATAAGGGTACAGTACATCAGTTATTCATAGATTTCAAAAAGGCGTATGACTCGGTTAGGAGAGAAGTTTTATATACTATTCTTATTGAATTTGGTATTCCCAAGAAACTAGTTCGATTAGTTAAAATGTGTCTTAGTGAAACTTACAGCAGAGTCCGTATAGGCCAGTTTCTATCTGATGATTTTTCAATTCACTGCGGGCTAAAGCAGGGAGATGCACTATCACCTTTACTTTTTAACTTCGCTCTAGAATATGCCATTAGGAAAGTTCAGGATAATAGACAGGATTTGGAGTTGAATGGGTTACATCAGCTTCTTGTCTATGCGGATGACGTGAATATGCTAGGGGAAAATCCACAAACGATTAGGGAAAACGCGGAAATTCTAGTTGAAGCAAGTAAAGCGATAGGGTTGGAAGTAAATCCCGAAAAGACGAAGTATATGATTATGTCTCGTGACCAGAATATTGTACGAAATGGAACTATAAACATTGGAGATTTATCTTTCGAAGAGGTGGAAAAATTCAAATATCTTGGAGCAACAGTAACAAATATAAATGACACTCGGGAGAAAATTAAACGCAGAGTAAATATGGGAAATGCGTGTTATTATTCGGTTGAGAAGCTTTTGTCCTCTAGTCTTCTGTCAAAAAATCTGAAAGTTAGAATTTATAAAACAGTTATATTACCGGTTGTTCTGTATGGTTGTGAAACTTGGACTCCCACTTTGAGAGAGGAACAGAGATTAAGGGTGTTTGAGAATAAGATTCTTAGGAAAATATTTTGGGGCTGAGAGGGATGAAGTTACAGGAGAATGGAGAAAGTTACACAACGCAGAGCTGCACGCATTGTATTCTTCACCTGACATAATTGGGAAGATAAAATCCAGACGTTTGAGATGGGCAGGACATGTAGCACGTATGGGCGAATCCAGAAATGCATATGGAGTGTTAGTTGGGAGGCCGGAGGGAAAAAGACCTTTAGGGAGGCCGAGGCGTAGGTGGGAAGATAATATTAAAATGGATTTGAGGGAGGTGGGATATGATGGTAGAGACTGGATTAATCTTGCTCAGGATAGGGGCCGCTGGCGGGCTTATATGAGGGCGGCAATGAACCTCCGGGTTCCTTAAAAGCCAGTAAGTAAGTAAGTAAGTAAGTAAGTAAGTAAGTAAGTAAGTAAGTAAGTAAGTAAGTAAGTAAGAAGTAAGTAAGTAACACCGTCACTAGAACTGTTGTCATGGATTCCACTTAAAGAAAAATGATTCTTCAACTCCTTCTTATTACTATTTAAAATCATTCACACCTCCACACCCTCTTACCTAGCATCTCGTTTTGTTTACCTTCCACTACCTCGAACCCAGAACATGCATCTTCTCTTTATTCCTCTGCACAAAACATCCTTCTACTCTTCATTTTTCAGCATATCGATTCCACACTTCTGGAATTCTCTCCCTGACCATGTCAGAGACTATCGGGCAATATCAAAATTCAAATTTAAATTAAAGAATCACATTCTAGTTCATGGAATTGCTTGTTGAATACCTGTCAGGTTACGCAACTTCGGCTTAACCCATAACATATAATAAATATTGTAACTATGCTGTTGTCATTTTTACCCTTAATATGTAATGTATTTATTATTATTATTATTATTATTATTATTATTATTATTACCACCACCACCACCACCGTTGCAATTACTGTTATTTTGTCTTCTTTTCTTGTCTTAGAAAGCATGATGATAGAGATATTCCGAGTCAATATGATGTAATATAATCTGATTTTATTAGAGTTCAGCCTAAATGACATATCATAGTTTAAAATCAATAACACTTACAAAAGTGAATGATCATTGTATATTATAACACTGAAATGCAAACGTTTTCGCCCTTGGGCATCATTAGGCATTTGACTCACAATATCTTATACAATTTGTACTATATATTAGCTGTGAAATATGTAACAGGTAATTTATGTTTACAATCTTGTGTATTTAATAAATAACTATTTGCATGGGAAACTCTATGATAAGCAGGGAACGGATTTATATGGACTAAAAATATATGAAATATGTAAATATATATGTAGTTATTTTTACCAAAATATGGAATTAAATATGGATTTTTACCAAAATATGGAATTAAATATGGACTTAAAATTATAAAAAAATGACTATGTACGTTAAATATTGGTACATTTTAATCAAACTAAACAAAAAATATAATGGACGTACCTTATCTTCCAATGTAGTTTCAACAAAACACAATTTTTATTGTCTGTTACCATAACAATAGGTTACAAACATTTCTTTCAAGTGCTGAAAAGTGAATCTTCTTCTATTGTCTCTGAGGATAGATTTATACTGACTAAAAGAGCGTTCGACGTCACAAGAAGTAACTGGTACATAATTCAATTTCACAATGTCTGCTGGGGATAAGTCCAAGTTAATCTTCACTGTTGATTCACCACTCATCACAGCAACAACCTTTTGTAGTTCTTCATATCCAGGGTTTTTTGAAAGTACAGTGTCCACCTTAGCTCTTACTGCATCTGCAACTTTACCTCTACCACGATTCAGTTGTTCCACAGTACTATTTATAATTTCAAAACTTTCAGATAGTGAAAGGTGCCTATTTTGGAGACTTTTGAGCGTTTTTATGATGCATGAAAATGTATGCTGAATGTGAGCTAAGTCATTCTTCACACTTATGTCACAGGTAACTGTTTTCGCAGTATCAATTGAGACTGCATCTTCAGAGTCCAATGCAAGGAGAACATTGTTAATAGAGTCTATATGTTCGGCATAATATTCAACTGCTTCTAGCCATGTACCCCATCTAGTTAAAATTGGCTTTGGTGGCAATGGAATTTCAGGGTACATTTCTTTCAACACGTTAACTCTACTGGGAGCTTTGAGAAATACTTTTTTCACTGATGAAATCAACAAATCTACTTTAGGGAAATTGTCTCTGACCACTTCTGCCACACGATGAAATGCATGCGCCACACAAGTAAAATGAGTCAATTTAGGATATACAACAGATAATGCTTGTCCAGCTTTGACCATATAAGGGGCAGCATCGCTAATAAAGAATAACACATTATCGTACATAATACCCTTTGGCCACAGGATACCCATAGCTTCGTTGAACAGTTTAACTATAGTTTTGTTATTGCACTTTTCTAGAACATCACAATGTAAAAGAATTCGTTCAGAATATTGTTCACTTAACAAACCGATAACTACATTACCAACAAGTCTACCTTCTTTGTCGGGAGTCTCATCAATGGAAACCCAAATTGAACTATCTTTAATTTCATCTCTTATCTTCTGTATTGTCTCATCGTAGATGGATGGAGCATACGTCTTCCTAAGTGTTGACTCATCCGGGATTGTATGTTGAGTATATTTTTCAAGGAATTCCCTGAAGACCTTATTCTTTAGTTTGTAGAGAGGAATATCAGCAGAGATGAGAGAACGGCACAGGTCGATGTTAAACTCAGATCTTACATTCGATGTTGTTGGTTGTGTTAAAAACAATTGTCTCTGCTTGGAATTTAGTTGTTTGTTGGCCTGATGTTTACTAGTTGTAATGTGTTGTTGCACCAGGAACTTTTGTGTAGATGATACTGCACACTGACACAAATTACAAAATAATATTTTATTGTCAGTTGATAAACCATCTTCTTTAAATTCTGAAATGTAACTTGTTAGTTTTGATTTTAAATTGACTGAATGACGTACTTTTGGCATATTTACCGTCTTTATAGTATGATTTACAAAACTGAACCTATGTGTACTCTGACTGGCATTTAACTGTTGAGCTGCACAACTGAAGTCTGTTAAAAATTTTAAATTAAATTAATACAGTTTTGTAACTTACTTTCCCATTGTTGATAGGACTGCTAATTTTCAAATAACTCTGATGTTAAAGGGATTACTGAACATGTGTTTAAATCTCTATTGTTGAAATGTATTTTTAAAAGTTAATGGAATTTTGTTTTGTTTTATTGTTAAACCTAATATAATATGGACTGTTTTATATGAAATATGGAAAATATATGGAAATTAACGAAAATATGTACTAAACTCTAAAATATGGAAAAATATGGAAAATAAAAGTAGGATTTTTCAACCCTACACATTGTGAAACATAAAGATAATGCAAAATATAAATTATATTAGCTTTATAAGTAAATATGTATTTACATATAAATCCTTTCCCTGATGATAAGTAACAATCTGAAAATTTAAATGAATACAGCTATTAAAATTATATGTAATAAAATTAAATTCATCTAAACTAAACTCTTTTACGTTCAGGATTATATTGTAGTATGTACTTTCTTTTGGAGTTTACTATTTTTTTGTTCTATTAATATGATCCTTCCATTCTCTTTAATATTCTATTTTCATGTTATATTGAAGATATTTTGTTTCCTTATTTCAGTATTTTTTTTTACCTGAACCATTAACGTAGAACTCGCTGTCGCTCTTGTTCTTAAGAATTCGTCTCTGCAGTTTCTAGTTTCCTATCAGATCTATCTATCCTCTCGCTGCCACACATCGAAGTTTGTACAGCCATCACTTTCATCACATCTCGCTTATAGTTGAAGTTTAGTTTAGTTATAGTTTAACAGATTAATAATATTATTTCAAATTCAGATGTGAAAGAAGTCTTTTACCCGAAATCAAAGGACTAATGATTGAGCAAAATAATGAGGAAGAATATAAAAGCGGTTGATGTAATTGAATCGCTAAATGCAGAAAGGTGACATGTCCACTTTTATAAATTTTACAGAAGAAACAAAAAACATTTTATACCTATTATTATTAGTTTTAAAGACTTTTTTTGTTTGAGTATTTATGCTGCAAGTAATTTAGGAGCATTTAAAGAATTCTGCGTTCATTTATTTTGACAGACCGAGAAGTTAAAATTATTGGACATGTCATCTTTTTGCATTTAACGTTATTTACTTTGACCGAAAATTGTTGCAGAGCCTCTTAATGTATAACAAATAAAAAAAAAACTTTGGACATAATTTATTTTCTTTCAACAATATAGGTCTATCAAATAGAACAATGTAGGACAAAGTTTTAATGCAAAATTAAGGGAATAATAATGTATTATAGGCCTATGAAATACAACAATGTATAAGAAAGAAAGTGGTGAAAAATTGAAGCTACAGTAATGTATTATAGGCTTATCAATACAACAACGTAGGACAAAATTTGTAATGCTAAATTAAAGCAAATAAAGGAGACATGTCCAGCATATATTCCCTTTCTGCATCAGATGGATAATTCTTGTAGCTGGAGCTGCCACAACAGTTACAAAAGAAGTCAATCTGCTGCATGAACGATGGCTTTGCCCCTGAAGATACCTACTGACTGTAAAACTTTTCACAAAAAAGTGGACATGTTATCTTTCTGCATTTAGCGATTCAATTATAAATCAAATACAAAATAATTTGCATATTTTGTTTCGACAGTCCCAGTGTCTGGTCTTACTAGCCAGCATAAAAATTTTCTGAAGTATATTGGTGGCATCATATCCGACCAACTATTTTAAGCGAATAAATATTGGAGTGTGTATGTGGTAAGGAGGTACATAGAGAAGGATAAACTGACAATTGGGAGAAAATGTTTTTTTCAATTTAAATGAGAATATGGGAAGTAGGGTAAGTGCATTGCATCTAGACCCAGTAGCCTGAAATATATCTCGAGAGCTTCAATCAAGACGTGAAAAAAGTATTTTATTACAAATAACATATCATTAGCTTCAAAGTGTCCTCATTTTCTAGAGGAAAAAGTAAGCATTAAATAAAGCAGAAAGTGGAATGATTAAAGCTCATGTGTGAGTCTGACTAGACATTATAATACAAAACAAGCGCAACAGACCATAGGATGCGCCAAATTCGTAATATGCATATCATTCCATTTTTTCACAGCAAAATTTTTCAGATTTTTTGTTAGTTATTCTGTATTAACACTTTATGGCGCTTACAATATGGAAAATCAAATATTTACCTTGAATTTATATTCTAAACGTTACACTGAAGTCGTTCTCATCAATTATCCCGAATACGCATTCTCGAATATCCAGTTTCTCGAAAAATTATTTTCCTGAAAGTCTATTTCTCGAATTTATGTTTCTGAATGTACAGTAAGTTCCCGAATTTCATTTCGTATTCACTTTCCCCAATATGCCTAAATTCCCGTCAAAGGCAATGACAGTCGTTGATAATGTAATTTTTCTAAATTCAGCACGAAAGTTAGAACTATTATTATTATTATTATTATTATTATTATTATTATTATTATTATTATTACTACTAGGGGGCGGATGTTGATGACCTAAAAATCTACTTAAAATGATCATTAAAATGCCCTTAAACTAGTGGAAAAATGACATAAAATTAAAAGAAAATGACATTTAAATATTATTCACCGTACTCGCACCACAACGTCTTAAAACTTAGTCACCTTGTTCCAGAGTTTCTCCGAGATTTGCAGAGCACTCATTGGAACAAGGGGATTCGTCCTCTGCGTCTCGCCCCGCAAAGAAACAGCTCAGGAAGTGAGATACGGGCAGTACGCTACCGAGAGCGTCTACAGAATGGATCACTCCTCTTTGATGGACCTATAGTTCGCAGACGATTTGTCGAACCGATAGGACTATCTCACATTTGAGAAACTAACCATCATTTGTTTTCTTACTGTAAATAAAATTTTCATTATTAACGTAACACTTTGTGATAGATTTATCTAATATACTCCATTAATGAAAGAGCAAGTCCCACATCATCTTAGAGTTAATCAAAGATACCGTAATTTTGTTGTTCAGAAACAAAAATATGCGTTTATTACATTTATATAGGGGTAACAGGACTTTATGACCACTCTATAGATGTTGATAACAAATTTACAAATAAATAAAGTAAGTACGTAAACAAAAATAAAATATCTCACACGTTGCTCAAGTGGTAGCTTATCCGGCTACAAATCTAGAGAACCCGAGTTAAATTCTCATCAGGAGATTTTTCTCCCTTCTGTAGGAAATAAATGTCTTTCATTGTCATATGTTTATGGGTCCACTGTTTAAAGCCTCAAGGGAAAATTTAATGAGCCAAAAGCGTCTGTCCACTGAAGTAGATGGTCGTCATTCACAACGTAAGAGAATTAATCTCTGGACAGTACGAGTAACTTATAAGCATATTTTTATCACGAAACATCATTTCGCAATGCCTATCTGTTTTTACTTCTATGGTGAGGGAAAAAGTGACGGACGTCAAGCGCCAGCGTTTTAGAGAAGGCTGACTCTTGTTTCAGTCGCTGCATGAGACACTGGAATGTGATTTCATAACTGTAAATTGTCGGCTGTTTTTTAAATTAGGATTTTAAGACGACCAGTAACGTATAACATTTTTGCCACGCACAGGGAAGTAACATAACACATTCACGCAACTGTCTGGACATGTTAGGTATAGAATAAATTGTGTGGAAAGAGTTAAGTAAGCTTATTTGCTTTTATAAATGCATAGAAAAGATGTTATTGTGACTATGAAAATAATACTTTCCTGGGAACAAATATTTAGTTCAACACCATGACAATCATCTTTATCTTTCTCGAACGCCTTACAACAGGGTTGGACATTGGGAGCGGATCCAGAATCTAAACGGGGACGCTTAATATTCATCCGTCACTGAATCAACGCTGCGCAGTGTTCGGCGGGGAAGAAAGGGGATGAAGAGAAATCATATGGCTCCCCGTGAGAGAGTAGCATCCGCTCTTGTTGCCCAGCCCTGCCTTGCAACATAAATCTGTTAAGGTCTCCTGTCAGCGATTTGAAATTGTTGTTCCAGATAATTTAAACCCTTGGTTGGTAATATAGGCCTATAAGGTTATTCAAAAGTAAGTTCCCAATTTTAAATGGTAGTAAGTTTTTCAAATTTTTAGATTCCACAAAAATCAAAACACCACTTTGTCCGTAAAGAAATGGGAATTTATTGAAATAAAAAAAAAATTAAATATGACCATCACCGTGTTGTTCAATAAGAAATAATCTTTCTTCCATGTTATAAACGGCATTAGTAAGCACATTCCTAGAGATGTTTTCAATGGCATCCGATATTGACTGTGTCAGTTCGTCACGAGTATTTTTATTTTAGTAGGTTTTTTTACGAAGCTTTATCAACAGCTCAGGTTATTTAGCGTCTGAATGAGATGAAAGTGATGCCGGCGAAATGAGTCCGGGGTCCAGCACCGAAAGTTACCTAGCATTTGCTCATACTGGGTTGAGGGAAAACCCCAGAAAAACCTTAACCAGGTAACTTGCCCCAACCGGGAATCGAACCCGGGCCACCTGGTTTCGCGGCCAGACGCGCTAACCGTTACTCCACAGGTATGGACTGTCACGTGTAATAGGTCTACTAAGACATACCTTTTCTTTTAGATAACCTCATAACCCCAAAACCAGTAGTCAGCCGGATTTATGTCTGGTGATCTAGAAGGCCAACTGTTCGGAAATGCCTACCAATTACACCATCACCAAATGTGTTGCGCAATAGTGTTTTTACATTATTGTGTATGTGAGATGGAGCGCCGTCTTGCATAAAAACAATGTTTTCGATTTCATGACTCTGTAACGCTGATATTGCAAAGTCTTGCAACATTTGAAAATATCGCTGCCCGGTTACCGTCACTGTTTTTGTTTCAATTTCTTCATAGAAATACGGTCCTATTATGAAATGTGGCGTAAAACCACACCAGACAGTAATCTTGATATCATGTAAAGGTAAAACCATTGTAAAAATTATTAAAATTATCTACTGCTGCCGTTTGTATTCTGAACAACAATTATGGTTTATACAAGCCTGACACAATTACCATAGCAACTAAACACGCATCGATAAAAAAAAAATCCAAATCTTCTAAACAGTGATGGTACCTGTATGAAACCAAAGTGCTGATATGTAGAGAAAAACAGCTGTTTCAAAATTGAAACTTACTTTTGAGTAACCTTATACTTTCATTTATCATTAAATAATATTTAAATAGGTAAAATGCAATTTGCCCATAATTCCTTAATTTATGTTGGGTGAACCATAAGCAACGTAATTAATTATTGGAGGATTAATCTTTGAGATATTTCAAACAGAAGAGTTAAATACAGGGACATCAATTTATTTTTACTTCAATTTTTATTGTACCTGAGTTTTTGAATGTACTTCACTCCCACCCTACTAATGAAGTTCAACCGTCCTCCACACAGAACCAAGACCGCATATACAGTCATAGTAGCCTTACGGTCATAGTAAACAGTACGTTCCAAAAATATGTTCCCGTCTTTCCAGTGACGAGAGAGCTTTCAATATTGCATCATTTTGCATTTGCCTATGTCGCATCCCTGTTTCCCCCCACCTGTTTCTATTCGCCTCTCTGTAAATGCTAGTGTCAGGGCTGTCTTAGCTCTTTTCTGAGAACATTAATTTCTGTTAGGAATTGGACGTCTACATAATATTATACCCATATAATTGTTTAAAATAACTTAAATAAAAGGGCCTCGTTAAGTAATTAACTGTCACGTGATTTCCTCACTTTCTACGACGCTGCGACGTAACCACTTGGATGGACAGTAGATAGCATGTCTGAGTAATTTTCGGATCGGGCAGAAGTGAAGATTGAATTTACAGTACTTAAGGTCGCTTTTATAGAGTAGGTACAGAATTATTTCAACATGAGTTACTGATACGAAGTACGAACCTGGTAATTGGAATTACGTACAATAGTCTATAGTGCGGTAATATGCACATTAGAACTGAAGCCTGTATCGAAATGAACGGCCACCATTTTCAAAAATGTGTTTAAATATCGATATTATGATTATTTTTTTCAATTTAACTTCATTCTCTATATTGCACGCTAATGTGCTGTAGACAGTATAATATGCACTGCATAATGATTATGCCCGCATGGAAAGCTCAGTTCGTGAGTAAAAACACTTATTGTTAATATAGTACTGTATTTTGATTAAACAAAATCCTAATGAAAATTATCAAACTCAAAATCGCGATATTTCCTAGTTTACGTAAATGGATGAACTACTTTTCTTCCTTCCTATACCTAGTAAAGTGATTTGTTTGTATTTTACGCCAGTATCATCGAACTCCAGTCGTGGAAGGGGATAGCAAACGGCGTTTCCGGCTCTTAATCGTTGACCCAAAGGTATAGCCAGGTTAATATGAGAAATGTTAGTAAAAATAAAATGATGTCCCTGTACAATTTTACTAATTTTTGCTTATGTTTCGGCGAAAAAATGATTTGAATGAATCTTTTGTATTGCATTTTAGGGAAAGTATTAGCTAAATTTCCAATATCCTCAGTCAATTTATGAGAGCAGTGAATTCTCATAATAAGTGATTTAGGAAATTTCAGTTTTGTAGCCTACTTTAAATTTGCAGCAAATGTAAATTTCCATTTCTCAGAGAAATGACTTTGTAATTTGTACGGAACCTAGACAACGTTGTAAAAGCTTATTGTATGGAGTACAGATAGGTATTAGGGGAGACTGTTGTACCTTTAAACACTTTTCACATTTTATTTTTTTAATTTAGGGAAATGAAATTTTTTAAATGAAAAAATGCTTGAAATAATTACTGAAGATTCCTTTACAACTTCCTGTATGTATTTTCCTATTTTACAGATCTATTAAGGATGGAAAAAATAAAATGAAGAGATATGTAATGTGTTCAAAGGTACAACAGGATCATGTACCTTGGAACATACCCTCTTGTAAGTTGGAACACATGGAATATAGGTGGGAATATAGCTGTAAGAACTGACAATCATATTTAAAATGTATTTTCAATCATAAACCAGAGCAGGCTTCTCTGATTGAGATTTTATTTCCTGGAGAAGCAATAACTGCTTCAACAGCTTTCTTCAAGGCATCCGAATCAATTGGGGGCCTCTTAATTCCAGACTTACTTCGTGACATGACCTTAAAATAAAAGAAAAACAAAAACCGATAGTATCGTGTAATTTGGAACATGTTCCATGGTACAAGATGTTTTGTGTTCAAAGGTACAAGAGGGTGCACATTTAAACAAATATGGCTCCCAAAACTAGAGAGTCAAATAAATCATGGAAATTTAAATATGTTATTACTCACCAGATGATAGGGAACACACCGTACTTCAAAGATATTAACAAATGCAATCTGGTTTTGTGTTAGAAAATATAAATCAATGAACGAAATGTTTACTTTTGGTACTAAAAAAATTATTTTCTCCACGGAACTCATACTTCGCAATAAATCAAACTGAAACTACGACCAGAGCTACTTAGCGGCTTTCTCTACAATCTACTTCATTTTGAGTCCTCTAGGTAGCAGCAAACATTAAAAAACAAAAACTGTTCAAAGGTACACTATGCTAAAGGTACAACAGTCTCCCCTACAGTTCGCGTGTACGTTAGAGTGATGGAGAGAACAAGAAATGTAAACGATAAATATAAACAACAATTTAAGGGCTTCCTGCGGAAAGGGAGGGGCTCCACTTTTTGATCAAATTAATGTTTTGCTTGCTTCATATGTTAAAAATATGCCCGATATTTCAGTGCAAGAATTGTCTGATTCCGAGAATTTGATAGTAAGTTACAGTGGAATTGGAGCTGAGCTCTCAATTGTTTAGTTGCAAAATGGAAGCAGCTACTGGAGCTATATACAGAGTGAATCGTGAGTAGTGTCAATTTCAGGGGGTTATTCTTCGAGATATTGCAAACAAAAAAATTCGATTTAATTTTGCTCGTTTTAAATTTCTTTACGAGATAAAAATTGTTTTAAATGAAATATTTCATAACGTGTCCTAGGAAAGCCACTGATTTAATTCCCAAACTGTTCAGTAAATTTATGAGAGCAGTGTATTATGATGATAAATGATTGAAAGAATTTTAGTTTTATCCTTTAAATGTGCAGAAATTTGAGCCGAACAAATACAACTTTTCGTTCTGTAAAAGAATTTTCAATGTTGCGGTCTGAAGCGTTCTACCCCCGCTCAACTTCAAGACAAACGTGGAATGAGACTTCTACTATTGGCTGAATAGCAATTATAGGGGAGAGTCGGGTAGTATCGGACATCGGGTAATATAGGACAGAGAGTTTCTTTCATCTACCACACGATGATAGTACCTGATTGACATGGTTACGTTTCTGTGATGTCGCATAGAGAAACGTAACCATGTCATTCAGGTACTACCATATGGTGGTAGATGAAAGAAACGCACTCTCCGATACTACCCGATGTCCGATACTACCCGACTCTCCCCTACTTCTCTCCTCCTATGCCGGCAATGTTTACATCTCCTGTCAGACATTATGGAACTAAGTATAGTAATCAAACCATTCCATTCACCAGTGCAAGTGATGCTACTGACTGTATAATAAGAAGAATTACCGAACTACTAAATTCATTTATCTCATCAGGAAGGGCGTACTACAAAATTCTGAGTGATGGGCCATATCCTCCCAATAGCCATACACAGAGTGTTTGCATCTCCGCAGCTTTCTCCAACCTCTGCAGGTGAGGAGACTTACAAGCAAACGTTCTGATGGGGACATAAAAAAGTTAATTTTTTTCTTCCACCATGTTAATAATGTCAAAAGAAGCTCTTATACAAATTTTGGCCACTCGACCGCAATTACGAGGCCGTCCAGAAAGCTATTTTCCCTGAGGCCGTTTGTAGAAAAAAGCACAATTGCATGGAAATGCTTATTGAAACAGATACAGCAATTGTTGTGCTACTTGTCAACATACCCCCCCATACCCCCCCCCCCACTGGAACTGAGATATTTGTCATACCATGGGATCAATTTTTGTGTCGTCTCAGCAGCCTCAGATCGGAACTAGCGTTTGACTGCTTCTGCACCTCTCTCTGTTGATCCCATGATATGAGAAATGTCTCAATTCCGATGGAAAATATGTTGAAAAATAGTTCAACAATTGCTGTGTCTGTTGCAATAAATTTGTCCAATGAAATTGTGTTTTTTTTCTGTTTACGACCCCTGAAGAACTTATTTTTTATGGCCCTCGTAATTGCGGTCGAGTGGCCAAATATGTAAAAGCACTTCTTTTAACATTATTAACATAATGGAAGAAAAAAATTAACTTTTTTTATCTTCCCTCATCAGAACGTTTGCTTGTTAGATTAAGAGCTCAGGTGAATGATAAAGAACCTTTGCAAGACACACAATCGTATATCTTTTAGTTTATTTTCTCCCCCTTTCTCCTCATTGATGAATTGATTTAATTATAATTAATTAACTAATTAATTCATTCTTAAACCTCCAAGACTATAGGTCCTAGTCACGAAAAGTGCAAATTACATGTAGACTATTTAGTAATGTCCACCAAGATTACTGTCTTAATTACAGAGTTAATTAAATTAAGTAATAAATGTATTTAATTACCCTTACAGTCGTTAGTGATGGCACTTGGACATAATTTTGTTTCCGGCATCGTGAGAAATATTTGTAGTCCGCGAAATGCATTTTAAGATCCTACCAAATGCAGATGAACAAATTAGTCCACGAGAAAAAATAAATAACCTTCGAAGTTGAATGTTTCCCCCTCTACGTCTTTCTAATCTACCAATCTGTTTATGCTGTGATGAAGTTTGTATGAAGTTTTTATCTTGAAGTGCGACGTGCGTTGTAGGTGGATAAGTAATAGACCTAAATCCTTCAAGCACCAAGGGCTACCAATACTAAGTTTATTGATCAATTGGAAAATATAAGTTGATAGTACAGAATGGTGATGAAATGAAAGAAACTAAAAGACCGACACGTCTCGTAATCTTGCCTAAATATCTGTGTGTCTCCCAGCTAACATTGTTGTTTTTTAGTCAACTGTCCGAAGACAGGTCTGTATAGCTCGCGCAAGGAACGATTACCGAAAAGCAATGGTGGCGTTGCTGTCTGTTTTGATGTGTGTATGTAGGCACGCCGAGGGAGCGAGAGATGCGGACCGATGAAAGTACTGTCTCTTCCAAGAAGATTAAAAAATGAGGACATCGCTGTGGAAATAACGTAGCAAGAGAAAAATTCGAAGCTAATTAAACGCGCAACATATGTTTACGAATGAAATAATAATACCGTGCGATACAAGACACGTATTCACATGCAGTGGAACAAACTGAAGTCGTAATGTAACTATCACAATGCAAGACTGATTATATCGCTGTCATTTCTCTTCCGACTGTACTCTTGGATATCATTCAAGCTATCTCGTGACCTTTCCTTCGCCCGCTCTTCCTTATCGCATTGTTTCATTCGCATTCCTTCCGTCGGTATTCCCTGCTTGCGAGACTTATACTCCAAAAGTGATACCAACATGGCACCACTTATGAGGCAACTAGGACAGGAGATAATGGAGCAAGGTGACCAGCTCCTTTCCTCCTTCATTGTATAACGCCGATTAGCTACATGTTATACTAATCAGACATTATGGAGTTTTATGTGTCTCGGCGTGACTGACGTCACTGTGACCTTTGTAACGTGTAAACGTATGAAAGGTCACATAATATTCTGGCATAGTCTAACTCACGATGTGACTGGATTTGTACTTCGACTATGAATAAGCGCTCATATCAATAAAACATAGACTCATAAGTAAATACACGGGCGCCCGTCCGTCTGCGTTACAGACGCGACTGTGGAATAATTTATTAATTTCAATTATAATAGTAATAATAATTTCATTAGAGTAAGTGGATACTTATCACAATGGAAATAATAAGCAATTTTAATGTTTATGGGTTCTTTCTACCCTCACAATTTTGTTTGGATTTATCCTTTTCAGACATACAGTTTTGATGTAAAATACGTCTTTCCTCGCACCGAATATGAACACCCGTTCCGGGATCCGTAATAATAAAAAAAAAGGCAAAATTTCAAACGCTTACTGTAACATCACTACGATCATGAACAAATGTAAACTTATGACTTATGTGATCACGCCCAATGACGCCACTGTCCCTCGCTAGGGCATGAGGGCACCGAAGTTTGATATGAAGCCGTGCCGTGCAGTCTCTCAGTAATATCTCTGCATTGAAAGCAGCTATAGACTTGTGCGACCACTCGTTTGATTTGTAATCAAGAGTTCTGCAATATTAAATTTATTATAAACTTGTATGCTAAGTGAACCACAGTAAAAAATGTGTTGAGAGCTGGAAGTAATTTCGGAATGACACTTCGTATGAAGAGACAATTTGTTACATGTCTTTCATTAATTATTTCTCTATTCAGACTCATACTCTCTAATTGTGAACCAAAATAAAAAAATAAAACATTCAAACTAACACAACTATATTTTCGTTCCTGAAACTGGACGATATATTCTATGTGCCGGCGAATGCCAGACTCAGGACAATTTTTTTCGTGCCGTAAATACAGGGTTGTTTCCGAGCTCTGATAACGAATTTGAATGAGTCATGTGCGTCAGGAATCACACCGACAGCTGAATTGTGGCGAGAGGTGACAGACCAGTAGTGAGTGGTTTCATAATCAGAGTGCACGGTGTATCACAGTAGCAATGCCCAAGAAAATCGATGCCAAGTACAATTACGTGAAAATAATAGGAGCCTGCAAAAACGTGGTTTCGTTATTTCCAAGAAAGGCATCTTGAGTGTACCTAATAAGACTGGCAAAGCTCGGATGGGATTAATTCCAGAGTAGAAAAAGCAAGTAAATCCACCCCCCGTCATAAGTCGCCGCACTCCACGAGATGATACAAATTAATTCCATTCTAGCTTTACCAATCTTATTAAGTACACAGAAGATGCCTTTCTTGGAAATAACGAAATCTCGTTCATTGCAGGCTTCTTTTATTTTCACTTAACTGTACTTGGCATTGGAAAGGGTCGTAATGTACCCCTCCCAAAAAGGCTCGATTTTCTTGGGAATTTCTGCTGTGAGTCGCCATGCACTGTGACTCTGACTCATTGACTACTGGTCTGTTACCTCGCGCCACAGTTCAGCTGTCGTGCGACTCCTGACGCACAGATGTCATTCAAATTCGTTATCAGAGATCGGAAACAACCCTGTATACGACAAGGGACACACCGATATTATTTTTCTCCTGG
This sequence comes from Periplaneta americana, assembly GCF_040183065.1. NCBI lineage: Eukaryota > Metazoa > Arthropoda > Insecta > Blattodea > Blattidae > Periplaneta > Periplaneta americana. Next base: position 60,271,314 of record NC_091123.1, on the reverse strand, counting down.
AGGAAGGCATGCAAAAAATTATATCGCGCTTTAAAATTCATCTCTCTAAGTCTGATATAAGGCGACCATGTTAACTGTTAGAACACCGAGGACGACGTCAGCTCTGATCTTCCCTTAAATATTTTAATTAGACCACATTAAAAATGTCAATTCTTCATGTGCAATACGCTGAAATAATTGAGGACATGGCCTACGAAGGAAAATAATTCATTCGGTAAGGATTACTATATCATTTCTTATGAAGTCTGGAAACATGAAATGAAGAGTGTTTATGGGAAACGGTGTAAGTGCCAAATGATAAACTTTTCAGGAAGTTAAAAGAAAACTGTTATGGAGCTATACCAAGCGTGGGCAACTATTTGAACTAAATGTAAATACTTGGAATTTGTATCTTTTCTACAGTATTATCAACAGTACATAACAAGCTTTTAATTTAAAAAAAAAAACTGAAGCGAGACTTCCTGGCACTTATATCGTTTGAACACAAACACTCCTGAAGTATCTACCATTGTCACTAACTACCTTGAAGAATTGGGTCGGGCGTGGCGAACGATTGAAGATAGGTAATGAAAATAATTGCAGGTTTTCAGTAATTATATTACACAACAACGCTTACAATATTCATTATGGAACAAAAGCTCTCTATTTATTTTATAACTAGCCATATCCGTGTCCTTCGCTGTACTTGTAAGAAATAAATATCGACTTAAATCTAAGTACAGTTTTGTAATTGAGACCGGAGGGAAAAAGACCTTTAGGGAGGCCGAGAAATAGATGGGAGGATAATATTAAAATGGATTTGAGGGAGGTGGGGTATGATGATAGAGACTGGATTAATCTTGCACAAGATAGGGACCGCTGGCGGGCTTATGTGAGGGCGGCAATGAACCTTCGGGTTCCTTAAAAGCCATTTGTAAGTAAGTAAGTAACAGTTTTGTAATTATTTAGTGAATAATAGCTTTTTGTATGTTGTAAGTCGTTTGCTCCTGAATCATTTTCAAAGTTGTATTTAAAACTATGAATTTAACTGTTATTATCATGCAATACTTTCTGGAGTTGTTCAGTCAATTCTACTTTTAAGATTGATATTACATTAGACCTGATATACCAGGGATACAGAACTGGCGAGAGAGGGGTGGAACGCAGGGGGAAAGCATTGGTTCCCCGTTCACAGTCCACCGGCGTTGAATGATGTCACTGTGACCCGTACGCAATCACATAACACAGACACTGAATACAAATCCCCTCCCCTACCAAGTCAATGACGCTGCGGTGGAACGAAGGGATAAGTGACGTATTCCGATGGGTGACGCAACGCCACAATTGGCGCCCAGTTCTGGAAGCCTGTGACAGACCAATGTCAACGTCTGAAATAAAATATAGGTTTGTAAGGACTGAAGGCTCTTACTCTCAGCTGGAAGAAGATTTCCAATTAAATGATAAGCCTATGCTTGAACTTTAAATTATGGCGTAGAATTGACTTTATGTACCGGCATTTCTTTTGCACCAAACGATGCCACTTGAAATAAGGTGTTGTATTGTCTTATAAAAAAAAAGTAAAGCCGTGGCGCTACAGCGCATGAAGGGCTAAAACCGATCAGCCGGCTGCAGGCCTCACGTCCACATGTCGAAGCAGAGGTGGACGATCATCCAACCAGAATGAAGGTATCGTGTGGTCAGCACGATGATCCCTCCAGCCGTTTGTACTGTCTTATACCTAGATATTATTTTAAAAGCGTGTTGATAACGGATGTACTCCGATAAGTAAGTTTTTTATTGATTGTGGGGAATTCAATCTCAGGAGGAACAACTTTTACAACTTACTTACTTACTTACTTACTTACAAATGGCTTTTAAGGAACCCGAAGGTTCATTGCCGCCCTCACATAAGCCCGCCATCGGTCCCTATCCTGTGCAAGATTAAGCCAGTCTCTATCATCATACCCCACCTCCCTCAAATCCATTTTAATATTATCCTCCCATCTACGTCTCGGCCTCCCTAAAGGTCTTTTTCCCTCCGGTCTCCCAACTAACACTCTATATGCATTTCTAGAACCGCCCATACGTGCTACATGCCCTGCCCATCTCAAACGTCTGGATTTCAAGTTCCTAATTATGTCAGGTGAAGAATACAATGCGTGCAGTTCTGTGTTGTGTAACTTTCTCCATTCTCCTGTAACTTCATCCCGCTTAGCCCCAAATATTTTCCTAAGCACCTTATTCTCAAACACCCTTAACCTATGTTCCTCTCTCAGAGTGAGAGTCCAAGTTTCACAGCCATATAGAAGAACCGGTAATATAACTGTTTTATAAGTTCTAACTTTCAGATTTTTGGACAGAAGACTGGATGATAAGAGCTTCTCGACCGAATAAAAACAGGCATTTCCCATATTTATTCTGCGTTTAATTTCCTCCCGAGTGTCATTTATATTTGTTACTGTTGCTCCAAGATATTTGAATTTTTCCACCTCTTCGAAAGATAAATCTCCAATGTTTATATTTCCATTTCGTACAATATTCCCGTCACGAGACATAATCATATACTTTGTCTTTTCGGGATTTACTTCCAAACCGATCGCTTTACTTGCTTCAAGTAAAATTTCCGTGTTTTCCCTAATCGTTTGTGTATTTTCTCCTAACATATTCACGTCATCTGCATAGACAAGAAGCTGATGTAACCCGTTCAATTCCAAACCCTGCCTGTTATCCTGAACTTTCCTAATGGCATATTCTAGAGCGAAGTTAAAAAGTAAAGGTGATAGTGCATCTCCCTGCTTTAGCCCGCAGTGAATTGGAAAAGGATCAGATAGAAACTGACCTATACGGACTCTACTGTATGTTTCACTGAGACACATTTTAATTAATCGAACTAGTTTCTTGGGAATACCAAATTCAATAAGAATATCATATAATACTTCTCTCTTAACCGAGTCATATGCCTTTTTGAAATCTATGAATAACTGATGTACTGTACCCTTATACTCCCATTTTTTCTCCATTATCTGCCGAATACAAAAAATCTGATCAATAGTCGATCTATTACGCCGAAAACCGCACTGATGATCCCCAATAATTTCATCTACGTACGGAGTTAATCTCCTCAAAAGAATATTGGACAAAATTTTGTACGACGTCAACAAAAGTGATATTCCTCGAAAGTTACCACAGTTGGTTTTGTCCCCCTTTTTAAAAATAGGTACAATTATGGACTCCTTCCATTATTCTGGTACAATTTCCTTTTCCCAAATAGCAAGTACAAGTTTATAAATTTCGCTATATAATGCACTTCCACCCTCTTGTATTAATTCTGCTGGAATTTGATCGATACCTGGAGACTTGTACTTTTTCAGATTTTCTATCGCAATTTCGACTTCTGAAAGCGTGGGTTCGGGTATAAATGGCTCAGCAGTTTGTATTTCAATTTCGTCCCCATCATTTCTATTTGGCCTATGTACATTTAGTAGTTGCGCAAAATAGTTTTTCCATCTGTTTAGGATTGATGGAGAGTCTGCAAGCAAGTCACCATTCTCATCCTTGATCACGTTTACCCTTGGCTGATATCCGTTCTTAAATTCCTTTATACCCTTATATAAATCTCGAATGTTTTTATTCTTACTATTTGTTTCTACCTCATTCAGTTTTTCCTTCAAGTAACCTCTCTTTTTATTCCTAAGTGTAGGACTTGCTTCCCGTCTTTCATTGAAATAATTATCTCTCTTCTCCTCAACTGGATCCTGTAAGAATATCAATTTTGCCTGTTTCCTTACAACAGCGCAACATAATCCATTTGGCTCATTACCCCAACTTTTGCACTGCATTTATTGCATAGTTTATTCATTTTATCTATTTAGCACAATTCAAACGAGCACAGTTAATATTTGGATTATAAAATAATGGAATGCTAAGCTAACGTACTATTACTATGGTTATGATGTGTTTGAAATGATTTGTCTTGTCTGTCCGACGTAGAAGTTGTTGCAGCTATTGCATGTGAGTTTGTATACATTCGTGAGGTTGTATTTGTTTGTGTTGTTTGTGTGTTGAGATGCTTTCTTAGTGTGTTTTGTGTTCTGTATGCGATGCTGTAGTTTAATTTCTTGAATGAAGATGCGATCTTGAGTGTGTTTTTGTTTTACTATGTTAATGTGATGTATTTTTTCTTGTGTTCTTGTGGTATTTGTGTTGTGTTTCTATGTTTCTTGTAATTATGTTTAGTCTTTTTTATTATGTTGCCTATTATGTTGGGGTTGTATCCGTTTTCTTGTGCTATGTATTTGATTGTGTTTAGCTCTTTTTTTTTTTTTGTAGTCTTGCTGGCTCACTGGTATGTTGAGTAGTCTGGGTACCAGTGCTCGAAATGCAGCATGTAGGGTAAAGTTGCGTAACTCCGTGATACTCCTAATTCCATGATACGCTTTTTCCCTGAATTTCACAAGATTGGGTATATTGCTATGAATTTCACCGATGTCTCAAAAGTAGGCGAAAGATGCATTCTTTCGAGAAAGATGTCTGGCGCTATGGTCGAACGGCAAAGCTTTGACTGACATTCAATTTTAAAAAAGTATCACGGGATTAGGGTATCACGGAAATAGGCAACTTTACTCTATATGTTGTGTAGGGTAATTGGATGTGTGGTTGCTGTTGTGGATTTTCTGTAGATTTTGAATGTGCGTTTGTTATCAACATTTGTTATTTAGGAAGTTTATGGATTATTTGTTTTCGATTTCTAATGTGTAGTGTACTTTTGGGTGTATTTTGTTTATGTATTGATGTAGGTTTTGAATCTGTCTTTTGTTTCCTTTGTATAGTATTCGTTATGGTATTAGTATATCGTCTATGTATCTGTGCCCATATTGCTCGGGTGAAGACAAAGTTAAGTGACATTTTCATTATTCATGAAAATAATGTTATTTCACATGCTCTTTTCAGAGCTATTTGTCTTTTATATGCGAGATGTTTTATATTTAAGTTTCAAATGTTGGCAATACATGTCAGTGCTACTTGAGCGCGACTTTTTCACACATTAAAGTTACTGTATTTCAAAATGTAGTTTTAGTCACTTAACATTGTCTTCACCCGAGGAGCTCATATGTTGTCTGCGTATTTGTTGTTTTCTTCGTTTAGTGTGTATGTCTGTTCTCTTCAAAGATAATGTAATATTTCTAACTGAAAAAGTAGACTACATAATCTGTGTAAGTCCTTTTTTGTTGAGTTTGCCCGAATGAACTAATTTCAAATGCAATTTCCTCAAATCATGTATTGTATTTGTTGAGTTCGTCCCTTGTAGTCGCAACGCCTCATACAAGGCAGTTTTTAGATTCACTTCAAAATTAATTTTGGAATGAACCATCATTGCTTTCCTTCACTATGCTCAAGTAAACTTCAATTGCCAACAAGAACTATGGTGGAATGCATAGCGCCAGAAATTAATCTGACGTGGGTAGGTCTATGTTCTATTTCGAATTGCCTAAATTCAATTTTTCCGTTTTTATTTTAAATAAATTGTACCATATCATCGCCATCTTTCTCCTCCTCCTTCTCATCATCCTCATCATCATCATCATCATCATCATCATCATCATCATCTACTACCTTTTTCATGGGTTATTATACACTTTTTCTGATCAGGCATTTATGCCCACAATTTTTTGGAATGACCATCTAACCTTTTTATTTTGCCTTGTATTAGTTATTTTTCTCTATAACCCATTTTTGTATCATACTAAGTATGAGAGGTATTCTGTCATCTCTGTATTTATTTATTTATTTATTCATTCATTTATTTATTGTAATTGTAATAAATATTGAACCTTCTCTTAATTCGTCTTGTGTTTGTTTTCTAATGCTTCATTTTTGTACATATCTTAACAAACACACTTTTCCTGTTTGTATTCTGGAATGTTCTTATTACAGCCATTCCATAATTACGGATGGGACATTCTTACTCAATTTTTTTACTTCAAATTGCTGTATTACTTTAAATAGATCAGTGTAACCTTTCACGTTTCAATTCTGCAAATGAAGCATATTACCCTACATAATGAATGTTATTTAAACTTTCTAAATTTTATTAATGCATTTGAAATAATATTTTTAAGGTTTGTTATGGGTAGGGCAAAAATTGTAAAAGCATTTTTGTGATAAATGTTAAATCAAACATTTTCTGTTCTTCTTAATATCGATTTTAAAATGAAGAAATGGAACTTTAGAAAATTATAAATCATTTATCTAAGATCCTTAAAATATATATTCACCTAGCAAAATAACTAAATAAAGTTGCTTGCAGTGTTACGGGTGGAACATTAACACCAGGAAAAAAAGGCAGAGTTTCAATCTGAATTTATTTTTCTCTCTACATTTCAACAAAACTAACTTACAGCTCTTTAAATAGTAAATGGCCCCTTTTATTAAAAACTTTAGGTTCTGACAATATGGAGGTAACTAATCTCTATGCACCACATAGTACACAACAATGTTGAAATCATGCGACAATTTTAGAAAAAAAAAAATGGTTATATGACATTGGCACACAAACTATTTAAATTTATATATCAAACAAAATATTTTAAAGTGCTGAAATCTCAAAATATTATATTATTATATTATTATTATTATTATCATTATTATCATTATCATTATCATCATTATCATTATCAGTTACGAGCTTCAGTTTGACTACTCATACGTAGACTTTTCGTTAACTTTTTTAAGGTAAAAATTCCCTTATTTTATGGAATGGCTGATAAGTCACTGTTCAGGTTTCGGTGACATAATGAGGTAGTTTATGGTTATTACAGATTACAACTTGAATTTTCATGCCTCCTCTTTCTTTTTAATCTTATGCTAATTGCACCACGTCTCTTTTTGCATGTAACACCTTAAGTGTTGAAAATGTGAGACTTTTTCTGAGGAACATTTTTATATCGTAAATATTTTCTCTGTAATGTGATTGTTCTTGGTTCTGACTTGTCCATATGCCAGTTTATAGCAGAGATTTTAATAGACTCTATACCAACTGAAAAGTTGTCTAACGTCTGTGGAATTGGTAATAACAAGATGGTATTTTGGAGAGGTGAGTCCAAGATTCGTCATGACATTGCCTGAAATTCGTCTAACAATTGGGTAAAGGCTCAAAGTAAGAAAATCCAAACGATTGCGTGAAATATCTATACTCAAATTAAGGTAATAAAATACATAATGTACTTTCCTTAACACTGTAGTGTATTTTATTTAATATTCTTTTATGCAAGTCTACGTAACCAATATAACTATTTTCACGACTATTTCCTGCAGAGCTGAATTTAAACTTTGCTTATATAACATTGTTCATTTTGTACTTTATGTTCTCTAAATCATTTTGTATTTGTTTAATACCTCTAAGAATTGGTCTGTAATAATTAAAATAGGTAACACTGTTCATACAAACATCATACCATACCGAAATTATTTCTTGTAATGATAATTTTACTGAAATATAGTAGACCATGGATTGTGTAAGACAGTAAATAAAGTCTTTTGTTTCCGTGATACCACGAGTGACGTCAGAGTTCACAGAAAAACTTTTCAAGTTACACATTTTCTCCTCTTGTAGGTCAACTATCTCCCGTCGAGAAACCCAACCAGGTAATGACCCAAGAGAGATTCGAACCACGTCCGAGGCCAGACTCTGTCGGTGACTCATATTTACTTTCTATTGCCTTGTCGATCGTTCTAGCCAAATATTTTAAAATGAAATCCAAGTAGTCAACATTGGATACAACTTATATTGAAAAAAAAAGGAAAATATTAATACACTTTTGTTAAATTTCAAGTATCTTCGAACATATGTAACATATTCTAAGCTGCGAAATTTACCAGTCATTAATGACAAAGAAAATAATGTCAACAATAAAATAAATATTAATTCAGTTCGTATACACAACTTCGGACGGTTGTCTTCGCAGAACAATCTCAGTTGATGATTTCAACCTTAAAAAAATTATGTTAAAGAACTTGACATCAGGAAGTGCTATATAATTCTTTCACTGAAGCATAAAAACTAGGTGAAAGGTAATAGTTCCCATTTGCTTCGTTTTTATTGTTTAGATTCTGGCTGTGCAAGACTGAAATACTAATTTACCACTCTGTAAAACACGTAATAAAAATTATCACCAATTCGCGGTGAAGGTCAACTGTAATTGATTACTTATAGTTTGCAGTAACCAGGACATGAAATTAACTGCTTTCACATCATGAAATGGGATTTGCACGATACTTTTATAAAATGTAAATAGCGATGCTCGATTGTCGTCTAACTACAATCTTTTCTCCGTTATTTATGAATTACTGATCATCATGAACTTAGAACCCCTATTTTCCTTCACATTTCCCCGTCTATGGCGCGTGGAAATACTAATGTAAAACTGTAAAATGTATTCAGTTGTGCCTATGTTAAATAGCTTATAATTTGATGCAGCATCGTTAAGTAACGGAATAAAAATAAACGAATTCATAAATAGGCTCGACCGGATTTCATTTGATCATATCTCGTTTAACCGTGATCTTCAAAGGGAACTTTGATAATTCAAATCATTTGTGTAACAATAGGGCTAATAAGAACATTGTCATTTTAAGAAAGTACAAAAACAGATTCTATTAAAATTGTGTAAATTCATATCTATCTAGCAGTCATAGCCCTACTTTGTAGCTGCGAGAGCTGAGTAATAGTATTTAAATATTGAAAACAATTATTACAATAGTTGGAAATGAAGTTATTACGAAAAGTTTAAGGATGTGCGTTGCTGAACCGTATACCAAATAAAATATTGAGAGAGAAATATAAAGTAACTGGCCTCCAAAACCAAGCGTACAATTATAGTCCGGGTCAGCTTACTTAATACCCTAAGGGTGAAACCTAACCATTCCCCCCCCCCCCCCCATTACTACAGATGCTAGTGGATTGTGGTGATTTTCTAGCTTGCAGGTTGAATTTTCTTTTGCCAACTTCGTTTCGAATTTCGATACTGACAAATACTACAAATGGTAGTGATTTTGTAACTGATATGTTGGCAACTGAGACATATCGACAATATTTGTCGGTACTGGAGTTCAATGAAATTAAAATTGTACTAGATTTCTGAGCCGGTTACTGGAAGCTAGTGAAATTTGAACATACTAATAATTAATTAATATCAGTATTAATATTAATACATAATAGTTATTTTATGTGTTGCGTTGTGGTTATAATTCAAGACTATAGTCAGCCAAGTTTTCGGAGTTAGTACTAATAATTTCATGTGGTCAAGCAAAATACATTTTTAGGTTAGGTCTTGTGAGTCAATTGTTTAGTCAAATCAATGAATTTCGTATTGCCAGACAAAATACTTGACATGTTGATCCCTTTCCCGTATAATTTGCCTATGAACATATGTTACAAATTATTGAATTATTTAGAATAATCTTCCAACATAAAGTACGGTAAGTAAATAAGTCATTTATTACGTAGGGTTGTGTGATATCTGGTAACAGTTGGCAACACTGACAAGACGAGACTATTTGCTGTTTAGGAACTGTTCTCATGCGACCTTCAATATACCTACATGAAAAAAATATTACAATGTCACCTCTTCAGGCTGAAGAGATCAGAGTAGACGAAAAATATATGGACGTCTCAATTGTCTGATGATGATGATGACGACGACGACGACGACACTCATTTTTTGGAGTGAGAATATGGTCTATCACATAAGTTGTGCAAAACTGTCGAAAGCATTAGCTTAGTCAGCTCACAAATTCTTCGTTATTGCACAGTCAGAAGTAACATTGGTAAGTGAATTGTTTTCGTTAATAATTGCAGAGCTGCAGAAACTGTTTCTTGTACTCATAACAACATAGAAATGGGTGGGATCATAGTGCCACTATCCCAATTTCTGTTCAGGGCCGCAGGTACCAACAGATACAGTAGATTTCCTCAATTCCTCTCAGGGCTTCAAAGACATTGAATTATAGTTTATATGGATCTAAGAGTTACTGTGTACATTTATTAAGAAGATTGAACTAAAATATCTGTTCACAATATCTACATCCTTTAATGATAACACTTCCAAGTTCTACTGCTAAAGAAAATTTCATTCTCTTTCCTCTCCTTGCATCTCTCTTTCCTTCATTCCCCTTGTTGTTCTCGTTTCATTTCTCACACGACCCACACGTAGTTCTACGTAACGATATGGAACATAGTAAAGCTATGCACTTGCTGACAGGTGATCGCAGCCACGCGAAGTTCTACGTAAAGGTATGCAGCATAATCAAGTTATGAACCTGTCAACAGGTGATTGCACCCACACGTAGTTCTACGTAAAAAAATTTGCAACATAGAAAAGTTATGTACCAGTTCTACGTAAAATTATGCAACATAGTACAGCTGTGCAACTGTCGACAGGCGATCGTACCCACACGTAACTCTACGTAAAAAAGCTGCATAGCAAAGTTTTGCACCTGTAAGCAGATGATTGCACCCACATTTATTTCTACGTAGAAGTATGCAGCATAGTAAAGATATGCACCTGTCAACAGGTGATTGCACCCACATCTATTTCTACGTAGAAGTTTGCAGCATAGTAAAGCTATGCACCTGTCAACAGGTGATTGCACCCACATCTATTTCTATGTAGAAGTTTGCAGCATAGTAAAGCTATGCACCTGTCAACAGGTGATTGCACCCACATCTATTTCTACGTAGAAGTTTGCAGCATAGTAAAGTTATGCACCTGTCAACAGGTGATTGCACCCACATCTATTTCTAGGTAGAAGTTTGCAGCATAGTAAAGCTATGCACATGTCAACAGGTGGTTGCACCCACATTTATTTCTACGTAAAAGTTTGCAGCATAGTAAAGCTATGCACCTGTCAACAGGTGATTGCACCCACATCTATTTCTACGTAGAAGTTTGCAGCATAGTAAAGTTATGCACCTGTCAACAGGTGATTGCACCCACATCTATTTCTACGTAGAAGTCTGCAGCATAGTAAAGATATGCACTTGTCAACATGTGATTGCACCCAGATTGAACTAAAATATCTGTTCACAATATCTACATCCTTTAATGATAACACTTCCAAGTTCTACTGCTAAAGAAAATTTCATTCTCTTTCCTCTCCTTGCATCTCTCTTTCCTTCATTCCCCTTGTTGTTTTCGTTTCATTTCTCACACGACCCACACGTAGTTCTACGTAACGATATGGAACATAGTAAAGCTATGCACTTGCTGACAGGTGATCGCAGCCACGCGAAGTTCTACGTAAAGGTATGCAGCATAATCAAGTTATGAACCTGTCAACAGGTGATTGCACCCACACGTAGTTCTACGTAAAAAATTTGCAACATAGAAAAGTTATGTACCAGTTCTACGTAAAATTATGCAACATAGTACAGCTGTGCAACTGTCGACAGGCGATCGTACCCACACGTAACTCTACGTAAAAAAGCTGCATAGCAAAGTTTTGCACCTGTAAGCAGATGATTGCACCCACATTTATTTCTACGTAGAAGTATGCAGCATAGTAAAGATATGCACCTGTCAACAGGTGATTGCACCCACATCTATTTCTACGTAGAAGTTTGCAGCATAGTAAAGCTATGCACCTGTCAACAGGTGATTGCACCCACATCTATTTCTATGTAGAAGTTTGCAGCATAGTAAAGCTATGCACCTGTCAACAGGTGATTGCACCCACATCTATTTCTACGTAGAAGTTTGCAGCATAGTAAAGTTATGCACCTGTCAACAGGTGATTGCACCCACATCTATTTCTAGGTAGAAGTTTGCAGCATAGTAAAGCTATGCACATGTCAACAGGTGGTTGCACCCACATTTATTTCTACGTAAAAGTTTGCAGCATAGTAAAGCTATGCACCTGTCAACAGGTGATTGCACCCACATCTATTTCTATGTAGAAGTTTGCAGCATAGTAAAGCTATGCGCCTGTCAACAGGTGGTTGCACACACATTTATTTCTACGTACAAGTTTGCAGCATAGTAAAGCTATGCACCTGCCAACAGGTGATTGCATCTACACCTATTTCTACGTAGACGTCTGCAGCATAGTAAAGATATGCACTTGTCAACATGTGATTGCACCCACATTTATTTCTATGTAGAAGTATGTAGCATATTAAACCTATGCACCTGTCAACAGGTGGTTGCACCCACATTTATTTCTACGTAAAAGTTTGCAGCATAGTAAAGCTATGCACCTGTCAACAGGTGATTGCACCCACGTCTATTTCTACGTAGAAGTTTGCAGCATAGTAAAGTTATGCACTTGTCAACAGGTGATTGCACTCATCTGTTTTTCTACGTATAATTATGCAGCTTAGTAAAGTTATTCGCCTGTCAACAGGTGATTACACCCACATTTATTTCTATGTACAAGTTTGCAGCATAGTAAAGCTATGCACCTGTCAACAGGTGATTGCACCCACATCTATTTCTACGTAGAAGTTTGCAGCATAGTAAAGCTATGCACCTGTCAACAGATGGTTGCACCCACATTTATTTCTACGTACAAGTTTGCAGCATAGTAAAGCTATGCACATGTCAACAGGTGGTTGCACCCACATTTATTTCTACGTAAAAGTTTGCAGCATAGTAAAGCTATGCACCTGTCAACAGGTGATTGCACCCACATCTATTTCTATGTAGAAGTTTGCAGCATAGTAAAGCTATGCGCCTGTCAACAGGTGGTTGCACACACATTTATTTCTGCGTACAAGTTTGCAGCATAGTAAAGCTATGCACCTGCCAACAGGTGATTGCATCTACACCTATTTCTACGTAGACGTCTGCAGCATAGTAAAGATATGCACTTGTCAACATGTGATTGCACCCACATTTATTTCTATGTAGAAGTATGTAGCATATTAAACCTATGCACCTGTCAACAGGTGGTTGCACCCACATTTATTTCTACGTAAAAGTTTGCAGCATAGTAAAGCTATGCACCTGTCAACAGGTGATTGCACCCACGTCTATTTCTACGTAGAAGTTTGCAGCATAGTAAAGTTATGCACTTGTCAACAGGTGATTGCACTCATCTGTTTTTCTACGTATAATTATGCAGCTTAGTAAAGTTATTCGCCTGTCAACAGGTGATTACACCCACATTTATTTCTATGTACAAGTTTGCAGCATAGTAAAGCTATGCACCTGTCAACAGGTGATTGCACCCACATCTATTTCTACGTAGAAGTTTGCAGCATAGTAAAGCTATGCACCTGTCAACAGATGGTTGCACCCACATTTATTTCTACGTACAAGTTTGCAGCATAGTAAAACTATGCACCTGTCAACAGGTGATTGCACCCACATCTATTTCTACGTAGAAGTTTGCAGCATAGTAAAGATATGCATTTGTCAACAGGGGATTGCACTCATCTGTTTTTCTACGTATAATTATGCAGCTTAGTAAAGCTATTCGCCTGTCAACAGGTGATTACACCCACATTTATTTCTATGTACAAGTTTGCAGCATAGTAAAGCTATGCACCTGTCAACAGGTGATTGCACGCACATCTATTTCTACGTAGAAGTTTGCAGCATAGTAAAGCTATGCACCTGTCAACAGGTGATTGCACCCACATCTATTTCTACGTAGAAGTTTGCAGCATAATAAAGATATGAACCTGTCAACAGGTGATTGCATCTACACCTATTTTTACGTAGAAGTCTGCAGCATAGTAAAGATATGCACTTTTCAACATGTGATTGCACACACATTTATTTCTATGTAGAAGTATGCAGCATATTAAACCTATGCACCTGTCAACAGGTGGATGCACCCACATTTATTTCTACGTACAAGTATGCAGCATAGTAAAGCTATGCACCTGTCAACAGGTGATTGCACGCACATCTATTTCTACGTAGAAGTTTGCAGCATAGTAAAGCTATGCACCTGTCAACAGGTGATTGCACGCACATCTATTTCTACGTACAAGTTTGCAGCATAGTAAAGCTATGCACCTGTCAACAGGTGATTGCACGCACATCTATTTCTACGTAGAAGTTTGCAGCATAGTAAAGCTATGCACCTATCAACAGGTGATTGCACGCACATCTATTTCTACGTAGAAGTTTGCAGCATAGTAAAGCTATGCACCTGTCAACAGATGGTTGCACCCACATTTATTTCTACGTGCAATTTTGCAGCATAGTAAAGTTATGCACCTGTCAACAGGTGATTGCACCCACATCTATTTCTACGTAGAAGTTTGCAGCATAGTAAAGATATGAACCTGTCAACAGGTGATTGCATCTACACCTATTTTTACGTAGAAGTTTGCAGCATAGTAAAGATATGCACTTGTCAACAGGTGATTGCACTCACATCTGTTTTTCTACGTAGAATTATGCAGCATAGTAAAGATATGCACCTGTTGATTTTATCGCCCTTAAAAATCGATCGTCCTTGCCCGAGTGTGAACCCTTGAACCTCGAAAATAACGACAAATATTGTTCTCTCTCAAACAGCAAGGACAATTGTATTCGTAATACTGCCAAGGTGATTTGCGTAAGATGTAACTGTTTTTCGTGTATTCCTGGAGCTTAATTATCACTAAACCCTATTGTCATCTTATCTTCCATTCCTTACATTAGGAATTTTACTAGCTCTAGAAGCGACACATCTTCGCTAAATTTCTTATTAATTCCGCCATAATGGCTCTAGTCACGGCATTTTTAACTCGAGCATCGAAGCGTCCGTACCAAGAAGCTTGAAATGAAGTGGATGAGAGAGCCTCCGTTCCGAGACCGCTCGTTCGTCGAGGTGGAACTAAAACGACTCCGCCTCGTACAGCCCGAAATTACGTCAAACAACAAACATATTAAGGGAAATCTCAATTCCCACGTAAACGGACATGTCTTTTGTATAACAGATCACAGGACACGGCCGCGTTTTCAACGCTTGTTAGTTCGGCAGATACGACAGTTATCTTGCTCATTCCGAGCGCGTGGCAGTGGACAAAGTTCCCTTCTCAACCCGTGTTAATGAGTTTAACTGGACCTCAAGCGAACGATATAGGCTACTCAAAGCATAGCAAAAAGCACATCTTTAGAATGGAATAGAATTTCGGAAAGGGACACTATGGCCCAGCACTGCGACCTTTCACCCTCAAGCTAGACGCATTCCCAAACCTACACCGGCTGACTACACTAAGGTTCGCTGCGATATTTTACTACTTAATTAACTTATTATTCCCAGAACATGAATTTTACCAGCAATCGAAAAGTATTGGGAATAAATTTGAGTAAGGAAAAAAAAAAAAAAAAAAAAAAAAAAGTTTCCTTCCCAGGCAGGATTCGACCCACGAAAGTCTTAGTTACCAATCTATCGTGCATTCCCAAACGTACACCGGCTGACTACACTAAGGTTCGCTGCGATATTTTACTACTTAATTAACTTATTATTCCCAGAACATGAATTTTACCAGCAATCGAAAAGTATTAGGAATAAATTTGAGTAAGGAAAAAAAAAAAAAGTTTCCTTCCCAGGCAGGATTCGAACCACGAAAATCTTAGTTACCAATCTATCGTGCATTCCCAAACGTACTCCGGCTGACTATACTAAGGTTCGCTGCGATATTTTACTACTTCATTAACTTATTATTCCCAGAACATGAATTTTACCAGCAATCGGAAAGTATTGGGAATAAATTTGAGTAAGGAACAAAAAAAGAAAAGGTTTCCTTCCCAGGCAGGATTCGAACCACGAAAGTCTTAGTTACCAATCTATCGTGCTCTGGAGTGAACAAGGCAATGAAATCAGCTACAAGGGTCGGTCCGGTTTTTTTGCTACTACTGTACAGTATAAATCATCCAGCCAATCCTACCCTAAGGTGCGGAAACATGGGCTCTCACAAAACAAGCTGAACATAAATTAATAGTTTTCGAAAAAAAAAAGTGAACATTTTTTGGCCCCATAAATGAAGACTAAATTTTGCTAACAGAGAACTTAAGGCTGGTTCACAATAAACCGGAAACGAGAATCGGAACGAAAACGAAAACGGTAAAATTGTTAAAATGTGTACATTTAAATGTGAACATTCACAATTAACGAAAAGCTTGCCGGAGCCCGGGATCGGGAACGGAGAGTTGGCCAAGTTTCAACTTTGGCGTTCACGTTTCCGATCACAGCCCACTAGATTTATTCTATTGCCATCTAAAAGCTATTTTGTCGTCGTATATTTTGTAGCAAGAAGACCGTGACATAACCTATGCATTATTTTGTTCTGTGCTGTGCATCATGGAGCAAGTTTTATTTGATGAGATTCTAATATTGAGTGTTGAGGAAAATCCTCACGTTTACGATAAGCGGCGCGCCTCGTATAAAGATGAGAAAATGAAGGAGAATACGTGGCTTTCAATAGCTGTATCTTTGAACACCGATCGTAAGTGAATCATATTTTATTACTGTATTGGTTGTATTACACATTACATATTCATGCTTCAATTCAATAACTACTGTTGTGTTCATTTTTGATCTATTACAAATGTTTCTTCTCTAATTATTTTACGTTATGGTAGACTTAAAATAGGTTGCGATAATAAAGATGCATGGGCATATTTATAGTACCGTACCTAATGAAATGTTTCAGTTGAAATTTCGAAGTTGGTTAATCTGTGTTTATGTTGGCTGCCTTGTACTCATGAGAGAACGCCATTGGTCAATTATACACAAATGACATCAGAATGCGTAATATCGACTTTACATATCGTTATTGACATGCATATCGATATGCATAGTCGTCTACGTTCTCGGTTTATTGTGAATCAAAAATTTTCATATTCACGTCCTCTGCTTCTCGTTTCCATTCTGGTTCTCGTTCCCGGTTTATTGTGAACCAGCCTTTAGATGCTTATTTACTGAACCAGACATAATAGCAATAAGTAGACAAAACAAAAGACTCCGTTTGCTAGGACACGTGTCTCTATTAAAAAGTTTGGCGAGGAAATCCTAGTGGACATAGTCCACAGGGAGAATACTCAACCTCAAGATAGAGATCAAGTTCTCTTTGACCTGGACCGCGTAGGAGGAAACCAAGAGAGCACAGGATAGAGTAGAACGGAAGAAACTTGTGAATGAGACCGAAACCTCCTTCGGTTTGAAGCGCCGCGGAATTAAGTTGTGTTGTATAAATTAATAACAATAAACATTAATGTTGATTAATAATGCTATGAATATTTTATGAACACACAATAGCCACGCTGCATAGTGTACAAAACACAAATCCAGCTGGACTTCTCTACATTTTAACGAATTGTTTTGAAAATTTGTACAGATCTTAGATAGCATATATTTTTTGTGTACAAACTCTGATTATGGTTGTGTAAGAGTAACTACACTTTATAGGGTGGTTTTAGACAAAATTAGGCTAATAACTTCTCTCCATTCTAACGAATTTTTAAATGAACCTATGTAAGGTCTATAGGAGTTACAGGTAGCATGTAATTTTTTTTGTAGAAATTCTGGTTACGTTTGTGTAAGAGGTGAATTTAGTTTCATAAAAATATGATTATATAGGAGAGAAGTTATTAATGGTGGCTAAATGCACCACTATAAATGGGCAGTTTCTCTTATAGAAAATCAGACTTTGTATACAAAAAATATATGCTACTTGCAACTTTTTTGTATAAATTTTAATAAAAATCTGTTAGAAGAGAAATTATTTTGTTTAAATGCACTCCCTATATAGGAATAGTTTCTCTTATGGAACTGTAAATACAATTTGTACACAAAAAATATATGCTACCGTATAATGTTCCGTAAAAATCTGTTAGAGACGTTATTAATTTTGTGTAAATGCACTCCTTTGGGTAGCTTTTCTTGTACAAACGTAATCAGAGTTTGTACACAAAAAAATATGTGTTACTTGTAAGGTCTGTACAAAATTTCATTACAATCCATTACAATGCTGAGAAGTTATTAATTTTGTCCAGCTACTAGATTTGCGTTCTAATCTACTGTGCGTTAGTTAATGTTAGATAAAATGTGTTCAATGTATTTGTAACCTGATGTGATGTGAATAATTTTTCAGGATTAAAACACTCACACAGTGATTAAAAACTTCCTCATTCCGTGATTCTTTTCTGTTTTTAGGCCAAACACAGAACAGATGCCGCTGAGTTACCATGTTCCCCACTTCTGAAAAAAAAATAATTTTTGATAAACGCGCAAGAACGCGCAAACTTAAAACAAGGTTTCAACACTCTAAATCAGCGGTCATCAGCACAGAGCACTCTGGGGCTAGCGTCTCTTCCCGCGGAGAACACACTGCACTATGGTGCATTCGTAGCTGCTAGCGGGTATGCTCTCTACCTTTTCCTGCTGCACGATGGTGCACACGGGACGGCTCCGCTTATCCTTTATCCATTTCAGCGAGTGCTGACGACCACTGCTCTAAATGATGCTGTATATAATATATTTTTTTCCAATTCTAATATTTAAACCCTACTGTAAGAAGAGAAATATTTTACTAACTTTAAATTGAAGTTACATTAGTAAGAAGGTACGGTATCTATCTGAACAGATTCAATGTCTCACAACACAGGAAATCACTAACAATTTTCTCTTTTTCACACAATAGTAAATGTTTCTGTCTACGACTGAACAGGCGCGAAAAGTGTTAGAAAGAACTAAAAATAGCTTGCTGCTGATAAAACAATAAAAGCTATCCTTCACAAAGAGTAGTGGAACGGACACCATCCCGGTGTCGGATCGAATCGTCTCAGTTTAAGTTCCACCTCTTGGGTTCCCTCTAGTGGCCTGCCCTCTGCACCACGTCATAGAAGTCTATGAACGTAGGACAATGTCCACATATGTGCGGAGGTGCACTCAAATGAGTGACTGATTGGCCGGGAACCGACAAGTGATTTACGCATATCATATTTATTATTTTAATGTACCGAAGTATATACGAAGTTTCCATGCAGATATTTTGCGTCATCGTACGATGAAAGAGTAGTGGAACGGAGAAAAATTCTCTCCGGCACTCTTCGGTACATTAAAATAATATATATGATATGCGTAAATCACTATGTGATTTCAGACGGCGCTTATTCCGTCGGATCCCGGCCAATCAAGTCACTCATAACAAGCGCACCTCCGCACATATGTGGACACTGTCCTACGTTCATAGACATCTATTACGTAGTGCAGAGGGCAGGCCACTAGAGGGAACCCAAGAGGTGGAACTTAAACTAAGACGATTCGATCCGACACCGGGATGGGAATCCGGTGTGGCTTAGTGGATAAAGCATTAGCACGTAGAGCTGAAAACCCGGGTTCAAATCCCGGTGCCGGAGAGAATTTTCTCCGTTCCACTACTCTTTCATCGTATAATGACGCAGAATATCTGCATGCAAACTTCATATGTACTTCGATACATTAAAATGATATATATCCTTCACAACATTCTCCAAATGTTGAAGAAAATTAATTCATATCCACCAATGCCTAAGTAAACAAGTCTAAATTTGATTTTTGTCCATCTAGATTAGGAAAACTGCACACTGTGCAGCTTGGTCACGTGCTTCCTCTATATGGTATTACGAATATAATCTCATTCTTTGTCTCCCAGGCCCTAGTTTCATTTAAAGATACTTTTGAATTACACAAAGTATTTGATGAAACGATGATAAGATTATAATGGAAGAATAGTGACACGAGAATACAGAGAAAATCTTAATATTTATTATAGAGACTGCATGTGAGGAGTGACTGGACAGTGAACCCTGTCTCTGACAAGAAATCCTCAGTAGTTTATGAAAATCCGTTCAGATGTCGGACTGTGACGGTGTCAGACATGCCTGACCTGTACTGTGCATGAGGTAACTAAATATTTAAGTGGCTGCATCACTGCTACGGTGAGTTACATTGAACTCTGTGACCTTGCCGACATCTTGGGAAAAGAGGAGTGTTACAACATATGACTCAAACTTTGTGCTCCGGTGCGCAAAGACCTTCATTTACGGGTTACGTCACACGTGCCAGGCCGAACAGTACAGTAACATTTCAGTTGCAAATTATACTTCTAAGAGAAAACAAATATAGGTCAGGTTTCAAATATGTATCCTTTTAATTATGTACGAGGGTAGGTAATATGCTTCCTGTGTATAGGCCTACTGTATGTTCGCCTGGTGATTTAGTTCCCTACCGGCAAACTTCGTGTTGAATATATCTCTTTTGCACGCGTCAATACTTATGTCCATCAGCGTTGTCAGACTTTCGTTGTAAAGATTATCCCTAGTTACAATTATTGTTATAACGTCATAAATACACCTATTTCTACCATCACCGTCCACAATGAGTACATTTTAAGCTATAAGAGGTCTTTTAATTAAAACTGAAATTAAAATTACTAACATTTTTCTTCATCAATCAACTCGAGATAAGACAGCATTGTTTTATACTCCACGTGGAGTTGATATGGGCATATAATTTGAAAATGTTAACGCATCAATGGTAGACATAATCCGGGTGTGCATTAAGATTTCTGATGAGGCGGGGATAGAATCCTAGATAGGGAATACCATACATAAAATTATTATTATCCTCATTCGATACGGCTCAACGTTTGGTCGCACTGAGTTGCTTGTCTTGCATCTTGATCATAATAATAATTATATCCGTGAACAGGCTTAAGGTAAGATATGCAATTCCTAAGTTATTGATTGTTGTCAGCTTGCCGGTGATGATAATATAGAAATATTATTTTCTTTGCTTACTTTATACTTTATAAAGTACCGTAAAGTGGAGTGACTTTGAACGCCGAGGTGACTTTGAACAGTAATTTAGCGCCCTTATAAATTAAATGCTGTACCCTATTGCGAAAAAAAACTGAACTAATTTATTGACAACTTAAACAGTTTTTTCGCAATTGGGTACATCATTTAATTTAGAAAGGAGCTAAATTACTGTTCAAATTCACCTCAGCGTTCAAAGTCACCCCACTTTACGGTACATATACTCGCATTAAAAAAATATATTTTGTGACGAGGGGATAGTTTCCCAACAGGGGGGAATTACCCGCATTACACCCCATCTCCCCCGTTAATTCGCACCCTGTTACCGCTTCTTGAGACTGAAGCGATATCTAAGAAGGTCTAATCAATATACAAACTTATCTCTTCAAATGAAAGTGTCCGCCTTGACAGCGACTGGGTATTAATTGAGGTGGGATATTATTCAAAGCAACACGTTAGTAATATGACAAATAATTTAAAAGTAAAATGTGGAAGTAGCTACCATTTTGTTTACAGTTGATCTTTAATACACATCGTTTTAAGTAGCCAGTGCAGTTAAAAGTAATACTTCCCTTAAAATAATTTACGAATATCAAAAATCGGAATTGGAATTCTCATAGAGAATTTCTTCTTAATTATCTTTATCCGTAAACATTCAACGAAATTTGATTTAAAACACAGCTTTTAACTATATACTGTAAATACGGAGTTGAATGACAATAGTTACTGTAGCAGGTTACCACCTACATTACATATGAAATGTGTACTGAAGAATTCTTAGATAGATTTCTTGAGAATACAGATACAGAATAGACAGTACGGTATCCAACTCCACTACAGCAACGAAAGAGATCTTTTCATTCCTACCCATTACACTGACAAATTTATCATCTAAGTTTTTATCGCAAGTTTTCTTAAGAGTTCGAGAACACAAAAAACAAGCCTAAACCCATAAATTTTGACGACAACAGACTTATTGATATAAATGGAACGCAACTCTACTGAAGAAGAGACTAAGTGGGTTAAAAATATATTTTCAGTGAAAATCATTAGCTAACACATTTTGTTAAGCAGAGTATAGCCTATTCATTGTTAACTTTGTCAAATGTTATTTTTATGTGTATGTTACATACATTTATTGCAGTGAACATAATTACAACCTAATGAATCAGTATACCTTGAAGAAGTACTCTTCTGGGTAAGGATGGGCAAAAATAACCGTTATTTTCATATAGTTAACTGGTTAATTACCTGTTATTTTTGCTTGCCGGTTAATTACTTCAATCCGGAACAACCGGTTATTTTTTAAAATATACACACGAATCAAATGTATTCCAAGTCTAGTTCAACTTCAATTTCAGTTGAACATAGTTTATTTTTATTACTTTGTACTCTATGCAATCAATTCTGTATACAGATTGTCTCATAGGCCATTCCTAGATAATATATTGTTACGATGTACCGAAGTAGTACATATGATATTTCCCTGCAGAAATTCTGCGTTATCATGTGATGATGGATGAGCGGAACAGAGAAAAATTCTCTCAGGCACCGGGATTTGAACCCGGGTTTTCAGTTCTACGTGCTGACGCTGTATCCACTAAGCCACACCGGATTCCCATCTCGATGTCGGATTGAATTCCCTCAGTTTATGCGAAAAATAATCACTTTGTGATTTAAAACGACGCTTACTCCGTCGGATCCCGGCCACTTAGTCACTCATAACGAGTGCACCTCTGCACATGTGTGGACACTGTGCCACTGTCA
This sequence comes from Periplaneta americana, assembly GCF_040183065.1. NCBI lineage: Eukaryota > Metazoa > Arthropoda > Insecta > Blattodea > Blattidae > Periplaneta > Periplaneta americana. The sequence continues at coordinate 60,248,770 of NC_091123.1, read as the reverse complement.
TACATTTATGACGCAGTGCATGAGGGTAGGCCATTAGAGGGAACCCAAGAGGTGGAACGTAGTAATAATAATAATAATAATAATAATAATAATAATAATAATAATAATAACAACACTAATAACTATACTAATAATTACACCACAACGAATTATTGGGTGGATGGGTCCATGTAAGTGGGCGCCACTCATTGGAAGAAAAATGAAAAAAGTAAGCATGTGAAATTCGAAATGAAACAGTGTAAAAGTGGACAACTTCAAAATACTTGGGTGTACTGCAATCAGTAACATAAGCTGCTACCAGGAAGCAAAGGAGGATAGCAATGGCAAAAGAAGCTTTTAATAGAAAAAAGAGCATCTTCTGCGGACCCCTGGAAAAAGAACTAAGGAAGAGACTAGTGAAATACTTTGTGTGAAGTATTGCATTCCAAGGGGCAAAAACACGGACATTACGACGAAGTGAAGAGAAACGACTGTAAGCATTTTAAACATGGATATGGAGAAGAATGGAGCGTGTGAAATGGACAGACAAAATAAGAAATGAAACTATGCTAGAAAGAGTGGTTGAAGAAAGAATAATGCTAAAACTGATCAGGAAGAGAAAAGAAATTATTGGCTACATGCCCTGTCCATCTCAAACTCCTGGATATAATGTTCCTAATTATGCTAGGTGAAGAGTACAATATGTGCAGTTATGCTTTTTGTAACTTTCTCAATTCTCCTGTAACTTCACCCCTCTTAGCTCCAAATATTTTCCTAAGTTCAAGACTACGTTTGTTATTCTAGGTTTAATTTGTAATTTAGTAAATATAAAATATTCTTTGTTTTTCTATGATAAATTATCTAGCTTTCATTGGTCAGGTAATCTTTTCGTACTTTGATTTTTATTGTAATTGTAAATTTAATATTAATTGTAATTTTATTTGTAATTGTAAATTTAATACTAATTGTAATTTTATTCTTCATATTATAGTTGGAATCTCCTGGTAGAGCGGCAGAGAAGGCCTGACGGCCTTATCTCTACCAGGTTAAATAAATAAATAAATACTAAATAAATAAATACTTTAGAAAATCAAAATTCCTCGTTTGACATTCAGATGAAATTTTGAGTTAGAGATGATTTATCATATCTTTGTTCCCTGTATCACGTCTTGTGCTTTTTGAATGACATTTTCTGTAATACCTCTGTATTGTTTCACACCGAAACCGTAACTTCTGAGATAACTTGAGTTTATAAGAAGTGATGGAGTTTAGAGATGAATGAGTTTTAAATATGAACGTATAAGAGCGCGTAGAGGTGCTTTGCTGTTGATTATCAACTGTCTGAGTTGGATGAGGAAGTAGGGCTACTAAGGCTTTCGCTTCCTCCCTGGCATCTTGCGCTCGTCTATATTACAAAACCAATGACTACAACACTCCGAAGAAACCATGCCTATGGGCACTGTGGCAACAGATGGACTATGTATGTGTGCACCATGTGGGTAGGCCTAAGTATACACGTAGGTATGTTTAATTTTTAGGGTTTGTCGACAAACGGTTCTTCTATTTACAATAAAATATATTAGTTACCGGAAATGAGTATTTAGGCAGTAACGGCGCCCTTCGAAAGGTATACGCACAGAGTCGATCAATTAACATATTACATAACTTAACACATGGATTTAAAATGTTAGTTTCCGGAACTAATTATAAAGATATTACATTTTTTGGGAAGTAGGAAGGAAGACTTTATACAAATTTTGAAGTTATACATTTTTTTATGTTTTTCATAGAGTAAATTCCAACATTTTAAACCTACCATAGGATGGTACAATTTAAAGTACACGGATACAATAGTACATTCGTACAACAGGTATATTAATATTTTAATGCGATTTTTGGTGAAGTGTACTCGTATGTACGTTGGGGCAATGTTGAGAAATGAATCATAGCACAACAAAGAAGTAGGCTAATTGATTAACTAGCGGACTTACTCGTGTTAATTATGTAAGTCTGTGCGGCTTACAGCTGTTTCAGTGCTTCATCACACCACCCTCAGAGCCTACTAGATCTCAATTAATCAATTACTTATATTCAAGTGTTAAAAGTAGTGTACGCAAGATTCAAAATGGACAACAAAGAAACTGCTGTACTGTGTGCGCGCCAGCTCTTAAACCGTGAGGTATGAGGAAGTGGGGAAAGGGGGCATATGACTCAGCCAGACCAACTAAGGAGTGTGCATGAATGTTCCCTCCGTAGTACAAACATTAACTCTCTCGCTTATCGGTTTCACGGCGCGCCGCATTCCTGCCGCGTTATATATATTTAGTCTAGTATAGTACAGTCTTACGTCATCACCCGCTTATCGCTTCGACGCTGCATTCCTGCCACAGTTTAAGAGCTGGCGCGCAGACAGTACTCTTGTTTGGTATAACTTTCGAGGAATATATGTGTGCATGTGTATATATATATATATATATATATATATATATATATATATATATATATATATTCAGAATAAATTAGGAAATTTCGTCTTTATAGTTAAAATTAGACAGGAAGAGAAGGTTAAAGCTCTGATTGAAGTGAGATTATAGGTAATTAATATTTGAAGAGAAAGATTCGCTCCGGCGCCGGGGATCGAACCCGGATCCTTGGTTCTACGTATCAAGCGCTCTAACCACTGATTTACGCCGAATTCAATCCACAGCACCGGATCGAATTCTCCTCCTTCAATGTTTCCCTCAAATATTAATTGTCAATATTACAGATATTATTCTGTATGACAAATTAATAAATATACAATATGAGATTATAGGTGTTGTATAATCTGACCCGATATAAAGCCATGAAAATTATACAATTAAAATATGTAAAGGTATCAAAATAATTTTAATCTTATTATAGAAGAGGGGTGTTTACCACAGGAATAGACTAGATAGAAATACAGAGCATACAGTAATAGGAGTAGTATAATTGAATTAATATTGAAAAAAAGTTAAGGTTCAAAAACAAGGGTTCATTATTTTTAATATATGTTGATGAAGCATCAGTGAAATTTACAGCAGAGTCCTTATAGGCCAGTTTCTATCTGATGCTTTTCCAATTCACTGCGGGCTAAAGCAGGGAGCTGCACCATCACCTTTACTTTTTAACTTTGCTCTAGAATATGCCATTAGGGAAGTTCAGGATAACACAGAGGGTTTGGAATTGAACGGGTTACATCAGCTTCTTGTCTATGCGGATGACGTGAAAATATGTTAGGAGAAAATTCACAAACGAATAGGGAAAACACGGAAATTTTACTTCAAGCAAGAAAATCAAAAGGTTTAGAAGTAAATCCCGAAAAGAAAAAGTATATGATTATGTTTCGTGACCAGAATATTGTACGAAATAGAAATATAAAAATTGGAAAAGGTGGAAAAATTCAAATATCTTGGAGCAACAGTGCCAAATATACATTTGGGAGGAAATTAAACGCAGACTAAATTATGGAAAATGCCTTTTATTACTCGGTTGAGAAGCTTTTGTCAACTAGTCTGCTGTAAAAAAAATCTTAAAGTTAGAATTTATAAAACAGTTGTATTACCGGTTCTGTATGGTTGTGAAACTTGGACTCTCACTTTAAGAGAGGAACAGAGATTAAAGGTGTTTGAGAATAAGGTTCTTAGCAAAATATTTGAGACTAAGAGGGAAGAAGTTACAGGAAAATGGAGAAAGTTACACAATGCGGAACTGCACGCATTGTATTCTTCACTGACATAATTAGGAACATTAAATTCAGACGTTTGAGATGAGCAGGGCATGTAGCACATAAGGGCGAATCCAGTAATGCATATAATGTTATAGTTGGGAGGCCGGAGGGAGTAAGATCTTTGGGGAGACTGAGACGTAGATGGGAGGATAATATTGAAATGGATTTGAGGGAGGTGGGGTGTGATGATAGAGATTGAAATAATCTTGCACAGGATAGGGACCTATGGCGGGCTTATGTGAGAGCGACAATGAACCTGCGGGTTCCTTAAAAGCCATTTGTAAGTAAGTAAGGTGATGAAGAGTTACATAAATTAGTTAGAAAAATAATGTTATTAGAATAGTAAATGAAGAATTAATATACTAGGGCCTTAAACTCATTATTTCTGAAGTTTTTCAAACTTTCCACCCTTATTTGTTTTTCAGTAAGCCTACATATACACAGAAAGTTCAGAAACATTGTAATGAAATTCAAAACAAGGGATTAAGACAACTGAAAACTCATAGATATGTAGGTGTCTCAAAGTTATTATTTCTGAACTTAGCAAATTTATATTATATATATATATATATATATATATATATATATCCTACATGGATTTCAGTAAGCCTACATTTACACAGAAAGTTCAGGAATCTCGGAAGAAAACTAGAAACCAATTATAATATTAAATACGAGTAAACATAGGCCTAGTTGGCAGCCTTAAGATTATTATTACTAAGATTTTGCAGAATATTTCATCTCCATTTGGATTTCAGAAAGCCTTTATACAGTATATATAAAGTTCAGTAAACTTGGAAGTGACAATATCAGGCAATTAACTCATCCAAAAATCAGTGGCGTATACTGGTTAAAGGGTTTGGGCTACCGCTGACCCTATTATTACACAAAATATATCTAACAATTACTTTAATTTTAATTACTATGGTAAAACTAATAATACAAAATTATTACATTATGTTATATTATAAACTTTTTCTTTTGCAATTTCCTTGGGCTACCGCCGGTAGCCCGCAAAATACGCCCCTGCCAAAAATACTCAGAAACAATAAACTTCAGCTACCATATAAATATTTAAGATTGTGTAAATTTTACTTTTTGTCTCGATTTTTTCGAAAATTGTGTTTTCAGCTAACCTACATATTTACAGAAAGCTTCAAAACTTTAGAAGGAAATTACATATCAGATATAAGGCATTTAAATACGCATAAATACGTGGGGAGCTTTAAGCGTTTAGTCAATACTGAGTCTAACATTGGTTTCATGCTGATTAGATTTGCTGGAAAGTCAATGAGAATTATAATTGAACGACGAATAGCAATAGTGATCCAAGCGCCAAAACTCAAATATTGATATTATCACTTCAGTGCTTACAGACAGTTTAGCAAAAATGATACAAGCAACTGTTACAAGCGTCATCTCCAGTTTAGCAAACGTGATCCAAGCGCCATCTGTTTTGCAATAGTGATCCAAATGTCATCTTTGACAGTAATTGAAACTGTTTTGTAGTCTCTTGACATGTGAACATTCTTTTAATCTCGAATATATGAATCATGGAACTTGCAAGATAAACAAAATTTCAAGATACAAATCACACTATTGTCGAAATGTAACGGACAAGGAATGTAAATAAGTACAATACAATACAAAAATACAACATTAATGTGATGGGGACGTCTGGGAAAAAAAATCCTCTTGTTGTAACAATAATGGAGACCAGAGATTTTGTTGGACGTTCTAAAATAGAGAATCGAATTGTTAACACATCACAGAAAACAAAATTAATTGGATGAAAAATCGAGAAATAATGTTAAAAAAGATCCATTTAAATTATACATAAAAACAGATCATAATGATGAGGACTATGTCACTGTGAATATCCAGAAGAAACAGCGAGGAAGGCCTTCTAGCTCAAATTTGTATGAACTCTTTGAACCACTTTGACCTCAAGAGAAAACCAGAAGCTTGAAGATCTAATTCTAATATCTATGTCGCACTTGATTCCCGGTAATGCCAAGCACTTTTATCGTTCCCTTATCATCGATGATATTAAAGAGTTTAGCGGTGTAGTTGATTTCGAAGAAGACATCAGTGATAAAAAAGCTGAATAGTTTCCAAAATATGATATTGGACTTAAGAAAGGTTACATATTACTTCTCTCTCTATTGTATTTGTGATGTCAAATTATTTTTACTGAAAAAATTTAATTATGTTGTACTTACGTGTTTGTTATAACCGTACTATCTGTATAAAATAAACTGTTCTAAATTTAGTGGACGATTCATCGTTGCTAAATTTAGAATAATAGTTTTGTGCGAGAATGTGCGTATTTGCTTGGTTTCCGCACAAAACCAACCCGCGGTAAGTCTAAAATTCCACATTCAGTATTCCCAACGGAACACACACAACAATTTCCCTCTTATTACCGCTTAAGTGACATATTCATTTTACTGCTTTAGGCTTTTAACATATTATTTTTAGAGACGTTCAATATAGTAATAATTATAAATTGGAAACTTACCACTGCAATTTCACCTAAATTGCACTGTTAATTATTGTTTTTAATTATTTGCAAAAATTAAGTAAACTCTACAACTCCACTAAAGTTACTGAATTTCGTGATGTATGTACCATTAAGGAAGCCGTTTGTTTTAAGTTCGCATTTATAGACTGGGGGAAAAAAAAGACAGACGTATATCACGGCCTGCTGGAGTATAGTAAACACAGAAAACATTTTAAAGCAACAATGTTGAAGATAGATATTTTTGTTTTCTAAAATTGCCGTCATTGAACAGAAACCAAGATGGAGATTTCATTGCAACTAATTAGAAATTCCTCTTTCAGGTATGTAATAAACGATCTTCGCACAAAATAATGTACGATACACGAGCTCAACTACGTTTCGCTTTTTCAAACTTTTCCTCGAACATGAAAACTTCAACATACCGCTCTTGTAACGCATATTACTATTACAATTAAGCGATAATGATGCAAGCGCCATTTTTAACAAAACATGGCATAAGGCTTATATATTTGTAAAAATTAATATGTGGCTAGCAAAGTGTACATTATTACTTAATTTTCCACCAGTTTTGGAAAAAATAGCTATTACGCATATTTTATTATGTAAAGGTTTACAACTGATCAATTATCTCAGTTCGCGGTTTTGGCGCTTGGATCACTATTGCTAATCACCATCCAATTATAGTGATCTCTTTCACTGAAAAGGAGCCACAGTCCGAATGCAAAGGTTATGAATGGAAGTAAGTTTTTTTAATTAGTTATAAAATAGCGCATAAACACTAACTATATTATAATAAGTTGTAAAATGTCAATTACATCTGACTCTTCTCTGAGGTCATCTACTGGCTGCTCTCCCGATAGTAGCCCCCTGATTACAAATTTATGCATAGTCTTGCTTTATTTTCATACACAAAGAAATGTCGTCGCACGCTGTGCTTTGAAACATCACTATCTCTGGGTCAGGGTTTCTCAACTGACCTATTTACTGGCATACGTGATGTGGCACAGCATGTGTGAGAAAAACATACAATTCTGTGATTCATCAAGTGACTTAACAAGTCTTTAATCAAACGGGGGTAAACTGGTACAGAGAACATATTTTATCTATAATCTATCATAATTCATTCACTATAAATTCCTATTTTTAGCAGTTTCAAAATGACTAATTTTCCAATTTATTAGGTGGATGTCTCAAGTTCATTCGCACAATTGCAATTACAATTTTAATAAGGCAATTTTGGACAAAAAACTCAGACATGTAAAATTTATATTCAGAAAAAAATACTTTTACAAAAACAAAATATTTTTGCAACTACTGTTGTGCAAGTTATGGCGCCATCGAGGACATTTTTAAACCACACCATATAGTTTTTTAAATCTCATTTGAAAGAACACTTTTTATACAACACTTAATTTTGCTTTATACAAAAACACTTTGTTTTTGAAAGTCATTTTGAGAACTGATTTCAGACAAGTTGAAATTTATATTAAATTTAGGAGTTCTATGTAATAAGGGCCTATGACAGGAAACCATATTTTGAGAAAAGTATGAATAAAGAATTCAAGTACGTATAACATTTTATTTATTGCTTTTTGACTCGTGCAGCATTATACAAAAAAAAAAAAAAACTCTTTCATATTTATTCTAACAAGTGCTAAGTAGAAACTAAGTTTTTCTTCAGTTTTCATATAGATACTGAAGTTCAAAGTGATGCTTATGGACCCTTTTTTAGGGAGTACAGCTATTCATGACCCTCTTTTATATAGAAGTGTTACGTTATGTTACACAGTGTGGTAATACAAAAATACAACTTAGGAGTAAACAGAACACAAAAATTATCTTAAACAGATTTTAACAAAATGTAAACATAAATCACTCTGTATGAAATTTGAAACATAAATGATTCTTTCGTAACACTAAGTGAAGTTAATCATTCAGATTTAGTTCATCATCACTAGCTCCTTGCGCATTTTCACTTCTGCTTTGCAGGAAAACTACTTCTACCCAGCAACATCATTTGGTTCCAGGAATTTAAATAAACTGCGCATATATTTTTCTTTTGCTGGGTTCAGTTGCACAGGTGACTTCCCAATAACCTAGTGCCAATATTCATGTCACAGTCATTTTTAAAGAATTAAAAGGAATGTATGCATCATTGAAACTATCTCCAGCTAAAAACACCACCTGATGGTTAAAAACAGTCTTAATTAGCTTCACCAGTAACAGATATATAGCTTTCGCCGGAATTTCTTTCAATTTTATTTGCAGCACAATCACTTCTTGACCGTCCCTTGCGTTTCTTAGTTCCATCATTGACAGCTATCTCAAGACATCTTAAAATAACATAAACAATAGCATTTCATACCTGTAATGGCTTCTCTCTCCTACAATTGATTTCAAAATGGCTGTCACACATTCATAAATCGAGATATCGCAATGAAACTTTGCAGCGTATTAATGTAACTATAGACACCCAGAAAATGTAATATCCCTAAAAAGGACCCATGACGGTATGAGTCCGTATTGCACAGAACTCCTCAATTGCTGTTGTGTAGTTTCAGTCTACAACTTACCAATCAATATTAATACAGAATTAATTTTCTGTTTTATTACATTACAAATTTATATTTCCACAAATATTTTCGACTTATTTAAAAAGTCATCTTCAGGTGGATAACACAATAAATGGCATATTGAACACAGGTGATGTAGAGTGAGAGAACATTTGTGCATATTATAAAATTGAACATGTATAAATACATTTTAAAATTACAGTGGACTTTCCTAAGTTCGACAGAACAGAATTGAAAGTTCTGACCAATAAGAGTAGTGGGTATGGCAGGTGAAATGAATACAAATTCTTATTGGTTATCCATCAACGAATACAGTACTGTACTTGCATTTCCTGCCCGCCCCAAGACTTGTGTATGCGCTTCTACCACAGTGGGTTTCGATAGTTCCGTCTCACAAACGACACAATTCTCAAATAGAAAAAGAAGAGTTCATTAATTTAAAATCAGTGATCAATATGGATGTCCTAATCAATAAAATATTCTGTTTTCCTTTAACAAAAGTATCACTACAAGACATAGGACCAATTTCCATTCAATTGGCAAACCGATTTCTTAGTGCCCGTATAGGGACGTGTGTAATTCTCCTACGTAAGCAGTCGAACTATAGGACGTCGAACTTGATTTCTGTTGAACTTAAGAGTTTCTACTGTATATGTGAATACTAGAGTGGTTCTAAGTCATTTTGACATGCAATAAATAACATTTAATAAAACTTGTAATATCTTAAAAATTGAGGACCGTTTTTGCAAAACTTGCTAAGTGCAAAATTTGCAAAATTGAGATTTTGATGGATTCGTTAACATAAGGCAGGCCTCTACATGATGTTCAAGGCGTCTTAGTAAAACTGGGTTATTTCTCTTCATTGTAGTGTGTCAAACTGTGATCGTTTTTTCAAAACTTGCTTTCTGCTATAAGTGAGAGTTACAGTAAAACTTGCTTACTATAGTGTTTTGTCTCTCCTGTAAAATTTAGGTTTTTTCAGTTAGCAAGTTTTGGAAAAACGGTCCTCAATTAGTCTTATAATGATAACCACACTTTGAGTATTTAAATATTCGACGAACTTTAAAAAGTTTCAAGTGAAGTTGAATCCCTTTCTACTTTTTACTTGACTTGAAAGGACACTTGAAACAGCTTGAAGAGTGTGAACGTCACTTGATAACTTGAATTCAAGGAGAAAAGCGCTGGAATTTAAATTAATAGCTGTTTTAAGAGCGTTAAATTAACAGCCGATTGTTTTTCTGTTATACTGGGAAAGTAAAAATAATAGGAAACAATAGTAAGTGAAATAATGACGAAATATTTGAATTTTTGAAGTTGTATAAAAATCACGAAGACCTGTGAATTTTAGAAACTGCAAAGTTTCGTAACGGAAATGCAAAGGAAGCTGCCAAGGAAGAAAGAGTTCATTGAAGAATTGAACAGCAGAGATTTTAACGTGGACACAGATGAGATATGAAAGACAATTAAAAACCATTAAACTGTAGATAGAGAAGAAGTGAGGAAGATATGAGGGATTAAGAAGAGTGTTGTTTGAAGGGATGACATTTATCGGCCGAAACTTGCATGGTTCAATGTGGTTGATAGATTTTATTGGGAACTGTAACAGCTTCAAGATAATCATTTTCAACTATGGTAAATCAGACTTGCTTATATTTTATTACAATTGCGATAAAAATTATTAAATCTGCTTGAAGATTTCACTTATTCTATATTTTTAATGGTCAATGGTCGTATATTTCTTTTACTATCTAATTCCTAGCCCATACTGAACAACGCGTCTTTCATTTCTTCAATATATTTATCATTTCCCTGGCACGGAGGCTTGCTGCTACTGTACTCCAACCTCGAGAAAGTCTTCGGGGACTGAGACGAAGCGGGATAATTCTGTGAATGAATGTTTATGTCATAAGATGTCATAAGGTCACACACGTGGGTACTCTTATCTCTTTTGGCTAGCTCTCACAGCACAAACCATAACATTGATCACACATATTGATACTACCCTAGTTACAAAATTAGATCACGGTTAATCTCCATAGTACAGGAAATAACATATGGAGGAGAGCGCATGGTTTTTAAACTGACGTTATAACGGTAATATCGTCTATCTACTTCGTTCCAATAGATGACGCAATAGTAAGCACATTCCTTTCACGGTGGATCTCGTGGTTGGAGAACAGTACAGAAATTCCTAATTGCACAACTTCCATCGACACCATTTAACTTTCGGTGCTGGACTCCGGACTCATTTCACCGGCATTATCACCTTCATCTCATTCAGATGCTAAATAACCTAAGATGTTGATACAGTGTCGTAAAATAACCTACTAAAAAAACCTGAACTGCGACTTGAATTCAGGTTACCTGAAAAGTGTGAACGAGGTTTTACGAAGAAGAATACATTGGAATATTTTTATTTTTATTTTATTGGGTTATTTTATGACGCTGTATCAACATCTAGGTTATTTAGCGTCTGAATGATATGAAGGTGATAATGCCGGTGAAATGAGTCCGGGGTCCAGCACCGAAAGTTACCCAGCATTTGCTCAAATTGGGTTGAGGGAAAACCCCGGAAAAAACCTCAACCAGGTAACTTGTCCCGACCGGGATTCGAACCCGGGCCACCTGGTTTCGCAGCCAGACGCGCTGACCGTTACTCCACAGGTGTGGACTACATTGGAATAAGTTTAGGCGGTAGGCTTAATAGTTGTTCACAAGATAGTACAACCTCATTATGCCAAATAACTTACGTAATTACATATTGCTGTACTGAGCACAGTCTTTGGAAATTATGACGAGATAATGTTGATGTATAAAGCGTGTACAGATATATTATTGCGTAACCCTCACAGTCATTAACACATATTGCAGGTCAGGATGTGATTCACAAGTTTATCATTTTTAATCACAGAAATGCAAATAAACCTTATCAGTCAATTTATCTGGTTTCTTTTTTGCAAAACTTCATCATCTCATACTACTCTTACTATTACAAAATAAATATGCAATAGCCTTAGGTTGTATCTATCTCTTTAGATAGCATTATAACATAATTACATATACGTTGATATTGACAAGAAGTTAAGCTCTGCAGAGACAGAACTACAGAAATACTTAATCAACTTACACTTGAAATAGGCTAATTATATATATAATTAGCCTATTTCAAAATACAGTATATATAATTAGCCTATTTCAAAATACAAGTGTAAGTTGATTAGGTATTTCTGTAGTGAAATAACCCTTCAGCTCTACAGAGCGAATTGTTATATTGAGTAAAACAAAAATGGGTGCTATTCATAGACATTTCGCTAGCCCGCGCTACGAGCGTGCTAAACTGGCCCCGGCTATCGACTGGTTACTTGTACAGGATTCATATCATATCATATCATATCATATCATATCATATCATATCATATCATATCATATCATATCATATCATATCATATCATATCATATCATATATCATATCATATCATATCATATATCATATCATATCATATATCGCTAACACTGGTTTCTGATTTATGAATACGGAAAACGTTAGTTCGCTGATCATCCACCGAAAACCCGCGCTAAGAATGTCTATGAATATGTCCCAAAAAGTCTAATACCATATCGGTGGGAAGTTTATAATTTCCGAAATATGTTTTTTCCTTAAACTTTAACGTCGTCATTGTGGATAATTACCATGCATATGATATTGATTTCTCTCAATACCAATAGAGAATGTAATAAAGAATTTTTTTTTCTTTTTTCGTATGGACGGTTTTCGTGTAAATTAAATAAGTATTGCAAATTTGTTGCCTGACTAACAAAACGAGACACGACAACCGTGATCAGCTGTTCTCCTTCCATATGAGTTGGAAATCAAGGTCGTCTTGTCCCAGTGTCGTTCCACGCTTGGTATCCGGCAGGATATTAAATATTGTAGATGGTAAATTCGGTGATTTTGAAAGTGTTAGTTGAAAATAGCAAATATACGTGTCAAAATATTATAAACAGTAAAGTAGTAATTTCTTGTGAAAATGTCAATTAAGATATTGTAAATAGTAAAGTCAGTGTTTGTGAAAGTGTTACTTAAAATAGTGTAAATAGTAAAGTTTATGTTTACGGAAGTGCTAGTTAAAATTACTACGTTTTCATGGAGTATTCAGATCGATTTGAATACAGTTGCTGTATTGAATAAGATATCCCCGATCCCTGTTTTTATGCAATTTTCAATACGTATTGAAAACGATCTGAATACGGAGGTTAACGAATACGGAAGCTGAAGTTTAGAAAGTAGTTATGTTGTCATCGACATGTTAGCATGTTGGTCACTCTGTAGGCCTTAGCTATTAACATTAATAAGTTTTCTTAATAAGATGCATGAAAACATAATATTCTGGCTCTTAATGAAGAATGGTAATAATGGCTTTCAGGAAGACACAAAATATTATGTGTTACAACACGTCTTTTCAATATAAGTAATTGAGCTCGGTGTTTGTAAAACAGCTGACACATCAAACAAATGACGATCGATCACGCACTTAGCGTATTGAAATCGTTTTGAATATGATAGATAATTGAATAAAACTTTCAGGGCATATTCTCATATTATATTAATGAATAATTCTGCAAGGGGGAATTGTCAAATTGCAAATTAAGGAATAAGTTAAAATAGACGTGCAATTTTTCTTTCTATTCATAAAAATGCAAAATAAAAATATAACAATTAAAATTTCTGAAAATCATCGAACAAATTTGACTAGCAGTCTCGTAAGATTTGTGGTTCTGTGATAGGCATACTCTTGAGAGCAGATATACAAGTTTCTTTATAATACTGCATTATTTATGTCTGTGACTGTACCATAAAGAGAAAAAGTGAAAATGTTGTATTTAAAAGGCTTAATACATTGATATGAAACTATGTTAGGGAAATAGAGGCTCTATTTAAAATAATATGAGATTTTCTGTAGGTCCTTCTCCTTAACAATATTAGAAATGCCTGAGTGTCTCCCATATACGCCAACCACATTATTAGAATAGGAAACCCAAATCACACCATTAGAGATGAGTAACGATTTTTAATAGACCTACTAAAAGAAAAATAAATGTTAAATGAATATAACTTTTACCACCATTGGCACTCTTTTAAAGAGCATCCACCATGACATGTGAGCCATGCGAATACAGTATGTGAGACTAGTTGCAGGAAATGGGACCTAAAGTCGGATTTTTCGTTTTTTTGTGGTTTCAAAAAGACGATGAAATACTGAGCATTAAAAAAAAATCATGGTTCGAGGTGCTATAGTTTTTAATATATTACTTATTGAATATTGATATTGCATTGTGTACTTTTCGAGAAAAATGCAATTAAAGTTTTCCTTGTTTTCTTAGCAACTATAAGAAAGATTTAGGTATTTAAGAAGCACTGTGTAAAACTACGTCCTAGTTTAGTATGTAAAAAAGCCTACAGGTAGCGCAAGATGTCAAGACATAGAAATGCAGTTTCTAGGCCGCAAATTCGTTATTTTGTTCTCTTGTAAAATTTCCTTTCACGACTTTAGGTCCCTTTTCGCGCAACGGGTCACATATTAAGAAATGGACGGCGTTTCTGGGATGCGGTGTGCATCTTAATTGCATAAAATAACTATACAAAAAAGTCGCGACGCTGTTATTCCCGGCGTGACTCCTCCTCTTTGCTTACGTCTTAGGAAGTGAAGGCTCTATAAAGTCTAGATAGGTAGTATCGTTCGCCACCAGACGAGGGATCTATTTGCCACACCGTTAAACATTATCATGTCGTAGCTCCTATGATAATAAATCAAACGCACTGTAATTCAGCAAATAATTGAGGGGCAAATAACGTCCTCGTGTGCTTTCTGCGAACGCCAACGAAAGAGCCAAAATGGCGGGCGATTATATATTAAGTATTTATCCAGCCTTAGGAAATGCTTTATATCTTCACCAGCGAATCACAAGACGTACACGTTTAAATGTAGCCGACCTTCAACGTGATTGGCTGCCGGAAATTAGAGCGACGGGACTATAAATATTCTCCGAATCTGAATGGAAAAATTCAGACACCTTTGATCAAGTTGACTTATTTCATTATATAAATGCGTCGTTTAAAAGACCTACTGTAGATTGAACTTCTTCCATTGTAGGTAAAAAAAAAAAAAAGGAAATCCTCTGTTTTCAGGCGGACAAAAAAAAAAAAAGATATAGGTTGATAAGGTGTTGCTTTTGCTTCCTGTTAAAAGTAGCTACAAACAGAAGTCTGCTTGACTGTCCAACAAAAGAATGCAGATTGCGTAAAGGCAAAGGAACGCAGATCGCGTGAGAGTCCCAAGACAGAAATTATATGAATAAAGAAAGACAAAAAATAAACAGAGTAAATATGAACTATAGAAAGACAGTATATGACTATTGGAATGGAACGCCTTTGTAGATCACTATTTAATATAAGCAGGGTAAAGTAAATCAGTTTAAAACTTATTATGTGCAACAAGGTTACAGGACAAGTGTTGCCATCTGGCAGATACACGAGGGACTCAAGAAATCCGAAAACAGGGTGGTCATACTATCTGCTGCTTGCTTGCAGTTTACAAACTTCGTCTTGAAATGTAGCAACATACAGAATGGAAGTGAAATAACGCTACAGATTGAAAGGGACGGTAGAGTACACTTAAATTAATATAAAACCTATATTACGTTTTGTGATTAAATCCGCGATTAATTAGAAAATTAAGTTGGACGTTTCAGCAGTCTGGTAACATCGCTGCTAACACACCCCTCTTTATTCTCGTAATACAGATGTAAGATGTCAACGAACTCAGGTCTGTCTCCATTCGTGAACCATCTCGTGCCTCCCTTTCTGGCTACAACGTTGCAATCTGGTTGCATCGTTCAGTGGCTTGAAATTTGTGATTTCTAAATTAAATATACACGAAAACCGTCCACGCTACTGAAATACGCCGAGACGATAAATTATTCTTTATTAGATTTTCTATCGATATGAACAAATTTCGTTACAGTCTCCAAACTATGTTGAGCAATTATCAGTAATGAAAAAAGTCCAATCCATATCTCGTCTTCGAGGTGTAAGAAACATGTTCCGAAAGTAAGGCTTATCTCTTAGCCTACATTTTGCGTAACTTGTATTCGTCAGCCCAAATCCTTGAATTCAAAAACTCTGTATCCAGGAAATTCTTCGAGACGTAGTTCATAATATGCTTTAGGTTCGTGGAAATAATAGCCTGCTCGATATCAGTGAAACAATACATAATTACATATTATTCATTGTTGTTTGGCCTTCATATGTTAAAAATATAATGATTTCCACGGTGACGTAATCATTGTGTGAACGGTATGAATATTATCAGCTAATTTCTTGTTTTAAGCTCTACACAACAATTGACTTCCTTTGCACGTGAGTTCTGGCATTCAGCCTTTTCAATAGAATAGTATTGAAGCCATTTATATCCGGTTTGTAAATACTGAAATTTTACTAAAGTAACATGCTTAATGAAGAAATTGTTGTGGTATGAAATTTTAGAAGCATAATCATAGGCGGAGAGAGAACCGTTTCCTTGGGGGGGGGGGAGGTAAAGCGAAACCATAGAATCCCGATGTAACGAGATTATGGAGGACATCATTTATTTCCCCCCTCCCTCCCGTCCGTCCATCCCAGGAATTTGTGTAGTGACTTGGCGCATGTGAGGGCGGAGTCTATCTGTGCGGAAGTGTATTGCGGGCAGCATCAGTTCGAGGCCGCTAAGGGGTAAGACGCTCGTAGTAGAGTTCAGAAAGATATGATCCCCTCTCTACAAGCGATTGGTAGTTTCTTTCAACCAATGTCTTGCTAGAGCGGTCATTGGTCCTAACCCTCCCACATACCAGCCGAGCATAGGTCTTATTTCGTCTTTCTAATCCACAGATTCCTGGAACGGACCATAGTCCTAACTATTGTGTACTCAGTCGGATTTTAATTGTTTTTGTTGTTCGACGTAATCATAATCTCCGTCTTACATTTATTTTATTAATAATTTTCTCCTTCTCTACTTAGTCTTATTTCAAATAATCTTTTGTGTTCTCTTCTTCTCGTCCTCTTTGCTGACTTTCTAATCTAATTTCTCTTCTTTCTCTCCTTTTTTCTACAGCTATTAATCTATACTTTGAATATTTCAGTATCAGTTTTTATAATCTTCTCCAATATATTCTTTAGGAGTTTAGACTCTTCTTGTCTCTTCTTTAGATACTCTTGTAATCTCTACAGTGGACTCCTCCAGATGTATTAACACTATTTTAATTACTTGTTTAGATTCTTTTTACATCTTTCTTTCATACTATTTTAAATTATTTCTTTATATTCTTTTCAATCTATATCTATGCTCTTCTGTATACTCTACTTCAACCTCCTTGTAATTTTTGTCCAATTATGAGTTCATTTCCTTATAAAATTTTAGAAATTTAGAGCCTGTATTTTCTGATAATATTTATGGTCGTTCACGTACATATACCCTTAAGTCAACCGTCATTATACAAGGAGCGCACTCAATTGAGTGACTTGGTAGCCGAGATTTCACAGTAATATGCACTGTTGGGCGAAGAATCTACGTAAAGATTAATTTGTTATAGTAACAATGATTGTTAGAGGAGAAAAATTCGCTTCGGCGCCGGGGATCGAACCCGGGTCCTTGGTTCTACGTACCAAGTGAATTCCTTGGTTCTACGTACCAAGTGCTCTAACTACTAAGCTACGCCGAAGTCCAATTCACAGCACCGGATAATAATAACTGTTACCATAACATATATATTCTGTAGAACCAAAAATTAATCTTTACGTAGAACCTGACGTGTTAAGAAAAAGAAAAAGAAATTATGGATAATAAAACACAGTGAACTTTAAGAAGAGATCTTAAATTAAGCTACAAAATATCGCAGAATTGTCTTGACGCCATATAGTACGAATCTCTAATTAGACTAATTTGAAAAGAAGTAACTGAGAAGTGTGGAAGGAATGTAGTTTACAGATACAGTATTATATTGTCGAAGTAACGGAAACCTACAGACCGAACTAGAACGATAACGTAGCACTCTGGCAGTCCTTCACTTCGACGTCGCTGTCTTCAGTGAAATCGTATGCCATCTAGTGATCGTGATTCCAACTACTGCTAATAAGGTAACAGCAAACCGTCCGCAGTGAATGACTAATGGAATTGCTATGCTGGTGTACATCCGGCTTCAGTTTTTTGTTTCTGCCGTTGATAACTATTGAAATCACATCATGAACAGTATTTTCCACATAGTAAGTCAAGACAGAAACAAAATATCCTATGCCGATGACAAAGATAACAATATTGGCATGAATGCTTAGCTTAGAAAATATTATGTAACTGATAAAAAGCAAAACTGTTTCGAAAAGGACGTTCCTTTTGTGATGGCTGTTTTGTAATTGTAGGCCTATTAAAAATTTTGCAGCATAAATGTAGATAGCACACGTGAAGTAAGTGCTAGAAGCATTTATTCTGCGAAATCGTTTATATTGTCATTAGTTATATGCCTGTTTGTTATTAAGTATAATACTCAATACTCACTAAGAATTAGGCTGACCACACATAGGGGAGAGTCGGATAGTATCGGACATCGGGTAGTATCGGACAGTGCGTTTCTTTCATCTACTATCATATGGTAGTACCTGAATGACATGGTTACGTTTCTCTATGCGACATCACAGAAACGTAACCATGTCAATCAGGTACTATCATCGTGTAGTAGATGAAAGAAACTCACTGTCCGATATTACCCGATGTCCGATACTACCCGACTCTCCCCTACAGTTTTGAACGAGATTAATTTTTTTAAACATATTCCCCATCCATCCCGTCGTTTTATTAAAAATTCCAATTTTGTCCCGTTTTTAAAAATACTATTAGTAATACATTTTTATCTTGGTTGATCAGGGGTTTTAGTTTCGCCTGAATGCTCACCGGTAGTTTTGTTACTCAATGCTGATGGCTTAAATTTCATATTATATGTATTTTAATATTCCAAAATTGTTTAATTTTATTTTTCTTTAATCTTAAGTATAGCCTATTCCTGCACTGTCAAAGAGGCAAAAGTGCAGTTCTAATGACGATCTCAAAAAGAAATTCAATAATTCAATGGATCGAAAGTGGTCTGCGAACATTGTAATGTTCATTTTTCTGTTGCTCATGGTGGCAAATAAATCTATAATTGTGAGGCTATTGGATACAACATGCAATAATAATAATAATAATAATAATAATAATAATAATAATAATAATAATAATAATAATAATAATAATAAACATTCCTCTATCCGGTAGGTTGGCACAGTTTTTTTTCTGAAATGAGCGAAAAACGTCTAGACGTTCAAGACTTGTAATATTGTATAATTATTATTCTTTACCTTCCAGGAAGTACAGCATCTGTTGAGAAAATATTTTCCGTTGTGAACAGTATATGGTAGTACTCTAGTTTAAGTGATGA